>NC_142157.1:36241236-36898687 GCF_024610735.1 Ursus americanus
CAAATAATTTCATTAATGGGTAAATAAACATTTTTTTTTGACTTAAGGAAAAACTATAAATGGAAACATCAAGCAGAGTAGACAAGAAACAGAAAACTTAAAAAAGACTCATGTCTAAAATTTCAGTTGTTGATTGAAATTTAGGAGCAAGTTTCTGTTAACTGGCGGGTGGTTTTGCGGGCTGTGCGGACCCACTGCCCTTCTCTGGTCCAGGAGGGGCTGAAGTCTTATTTTGGTAGAACTTAGGGAAGCCGCCGCCTGGTGATACAGCCTATGAAAATTGTTTGGTGTTTGTAGAAGTCCTTTTATGAAATAGATGCCATGTTTTACGTTTTGTGGTTTTTGTTAGTACGTCTGCTTGCTTCCTAACTTTTGCTCATGGGGGTTTTTCAGTTCGTGCTCTTCTTTGCTAATTAACATACCAAATTACTTCAGCTAATGTTATGAGCTGTGGTGGAGTCTGGCCGAGCACTGTCTCCGTGAGTGAGCACCTGCTACAGGAAGCTAACCTGATGCTAGGTTTTTGTGTTGGTCAAGGGGCCAGTGCCGAGGAGCAGTTCACACGCACATTCTGACACCAGAGAGTAAATCGGAAAGAGGTGGCCAGTTGGAATGTTTGTAGATTTTCAGGGCTGTTGGGAATGAGATAACAGATACACGGAGCTCTAGAACTCGGGTCCTGCCCCTGTGTTCTCGGAGGGCCTGTTGCTGCAGACCTCGGTGTCCTGAGGACCGCTTCCAAAGTCAGTAAGCCCCAGCCATGACTAACGCAGCCCACTCTGTGTGGACGTCATCCTCACTGAAAGGACATGGTTGACTCTGGAAAACAAGTGTGTGAAAAAAATGTTTTCTTGCAGTTGCTCATTAATAATTTGTTATGATTGGAGAGGAGGAAGGGAAGGGGTCAGAGGTTCAGGGAGAGAGCTGGGACCCCTCCACCTGGAATCAGACCTCAGGATTGGGGACAGAATTTGTGTGTTACATCCATCCCGGAGTTGTCAAATAGCAGGAAGTATTGTGAATGAAATGGAATACTTGGCACAGTGGACGTAAAATATTGTTACCTGCATTAAGAAAAATATTTACAAAATGGCAGCATCGATATGTGTGGGATTTGAAACGTGTGGACATGAATTATAAGAGTTCTTTAGAGTTAGGAAAATAGTTAAATTTAAATGTTCTTTTCTCGATGAATAAATATAGATGTCAAATTTAGCCAGGAAGCCAGGAGAGTAAACACACACATTAAAGGCACAGATCTGTAAAATGGTTCCAAGGGCTCGTAAGATATTTGCAACGCTCTAGTTATGCTTAGATCTGAGCTTTACGGGGTCAAAGCGGTAACAATGACTCTATTTTGTTTTATGCTGGGCCCACTGGTTTTATACTCTTGTTATGGTTTGGACTACAAGCTGTTCGGTGTTGTGAGTCACTTTCTGCCTTCCTCATCCCAGCCTTTTTCAAATGGGTTGTCTCTTTTTTTAGAGCTGGTTTATTTTTTTTAAGCAGTGATTTATGGGATGAGTTGTAGCATTCTTCTGACTTGTAAAGAGAGTGTATTGGATAATCTCCGTTTTGATGTCATATATGTAGACTGACTCACCAGTTCAGATCCAGTCATATTATTAAAGATCGTTTCCAGTTCTCGTCATAACTGCTCAAGCACCCTGAAAAAAAATCAAGTTCTGGGCTGCAGTTACTTGACTTAGTTTTGCGTATCGCTGTTTATCCTGGGAATTGGGGACATTTTATCTGTTGTAACAGGCAAGGCACCTTGGGTGATGTGATAGGTTTCTGGGCACTTTTTATCGGGCTGGCACTCTTCTCACGTTCCAGTTTCTCCTTCTCTAGACTTCTACTCTCAAGGTTGTCCAGTTTAGTTCTTTTTTTGTGATCTGTGTGTGTGCGCGCACCCCATTCGGAGGTGACCTATTGTTACCCATGCTCTGTTCTTTCTGCTAAGAGGGTCAAAAACTTGTCACGTCTCAAAAGAAGTATTGCATCCGTTTGTTCGTGATGATAATAAATAGCGCTCGCCAAGAGGAGACGCTAATTGGGAATCCCAGCTGGTGTGGGGTAAGAATATCGGCGCTAACGTGCCGAAGGACAGTGTTCGTCCTCCCCAACCACGCATATACCGTGCTGCTTTCTTGGGGACCCAGGGGGGTTACTAATTTTAATAAGCCCCTGAGACAAATAAAGTGGGAAAATGCTAAGATATGGAGTTGTAAAAATTAAAATTACAGCAAGCAGTCCCTTTCGGGGGGGGACGGTTACTGTTTGGTTTTGTGGCTGAATATCTTGGATAGTAAAATGGGCTGTGTATGCTGTGTGCATTCCAGATCGAGACGGTTCCTTACTAAAGGGCTTTGTACAGTGGGTATTAAAAATCAGGGAAAAAGAAAGACTAAACTATCCAAGGTAATGAGATGAAGGGATTCTGTGATTGATACTAGGTTAGGAATGTATCTTTTTCCTCTGGGCTGGTGATTTTAAATCATGTGTTTGCTGAGTGGGTTGGAAATCTGTTTGTGTCCTAATGAGATTGAAGCCCGTGGGCTAGATCCGAACTAGTCTGTCAGCACCAGAAAGAGGATTCATTACATTTTTATTCACAACTATGAACAACTAATTTTTTTTTCTTTACTGAATTATCTGGTTAGTCAGGTCATTTAATAATTTAACAATAATACATTTAATAATTTAAACATAATTTAGAAGTCACATGCACACATACCAGCTCTTCTGCCTGGGCGACCTCAGATACACCTGGCTCAGGGCTGCGCCTCTGGTTGAGGAGGAAGGCGTTCGCAGGTGTGGCTTCTCTTCTGAGCGCTTCGTCCTCTGCAGAGAGAAACTTGATTCCCCAATCACAGGAATGATTCTCCTCGTGTTCCGGCCGAGTGTCTTACAAACGTAGCTTGCCCTCTGTGAGGAGTTCATAAGGCAAATAGAAGCTGGGGGAGGGGCAGGCCCACATGCCCCCGAGTTTCCTTAGCCAGCGCACGCCTGTCGCCTCGTTTTGACACAGAGCCACACTCCTTGACGTCGTCACTCAGGAAAAACATGAGCGTCTATTTTGAATCCTTGTGTTCCCTGTTCCCCTTTCTCGCCAAGCTGAAATTCCCTTCCCCATAAAGATGAAGTTGGCATGGATGCACCCCGACAGTCCAAGGGAGTATCAAGAGTTACTTCTTGGGAAAAATCGATTTTGTAGGCCATTTTACCCGAAATGAAAATGGAAATGTAAACTGTGTTATTAATTAACCTCACTGGGAGGTTCTGAGTCTTCTTTATGAATAAACTAATACAAATAGGGATTATTTCTTATACTGCAGATAGAGCACGGCCAGTTAGTGTTACAGTTCCCCAAATGCCGACAAAATGTAGCTTACAAATCCTCACGGAAGGATGTCAGGTATATTTAAGAGCAGTTGCAAAGCCTGTATTGTCAGGGGAAGGGAAGAGATGAAATATTGTAGTTGGCCTGATGCTTCAGAAAGGACAGTTTCCCCGAGCAGCTGTCAGTTTGAGGGGGCTGGGTTTTAGTACAGTGGGAACTGAAAGCACAAAATTCCATTTTTAACTTGTGGATGACCTTCTTCTTGCTTCCTGAATCTCTTTGGATGTTTTTCTAAATCCTATTTGCAGGGATTTGTGGGAGGAGCTTGAGGTTTCTCTGGACTAAACATGAGTCTGTCCATTGAGAAGAGCTCTTCCTGGTCTCTGTGCATCTGGGGGGTAGGTGGGGGCCTTGCTGGCTCCACCACTCACAGCACCATCTTGGGTGAGCTAGCTGGGCTCCCCAGCCTCCGTTTCCTCAGCTGTCAGATGGAGCTACTAACCTTACCTCCAGGGTAGTATTGAGGATCAACGAGGTGATGTCCTGACGTCTGCTTGGTAAACACTCAGCTCCGCTCTTTCTCTGCCAGGTGTGTCCACTGGGACAGAGCTCCTGGTGCTTCCTATCCCTGGCCTTCCCTGTGACTGAGTTTATTCAGGTAGGAGAGGCACGTCCTGTTTAGTGTCTGGCCCAGGTGTACCTGGGAAGCACGTCCTGTTTAGGCTCTGGCCCAGGTGTACCTGGGAAGCACGTCCTGTTTAGGCTCTGGCCCAGGTGTACCTGGGAAGCCCATCGTATATAACAAGGTCCTGCCGCATCTTCTGGACCTTGTTGGGCTTCCAGTTGGAGTCATTCCCGGAACTTCCTGGAGGAGCGGTCAGGACCTGCTCACTGAGGCTCAGAATTCACTGGCTGTGACTCTGGGGGTATGCGTGTTCCTCAGCCTTCAGTGTGTGGGGAGATGCTGGGCCGAGCACCGCCTGTCATCACGCCCCACGTCTGGTGACACGGGAACGTGGATGTCGTCTGACGGGATCCACAGGTGGGGTCCTGGGAGCCCGGGGCAGGTCTGAGAGGCCAGGCCACCCTCAACATTCGGAGCTTGGTGTTGGGTACGGGCAGGGGCTTGTTCACCACCCCGGGCTTTGTCCTTTACGGTGACGTCCGTGACACTCTGGGGCGTTACCCTTTACGCTCACCCTGCCAGTCACCCGAGGTGAGCACCTCTTCAGTTTGTGAATGTGAGTGGGCTCTTTTCCTTGTGGGCTTTCGTAAGCTGCTTTATTTTTTATTTGATTACTTTTTAAAGATTTATGTATTTTAGAGGGAGTGAGTGAGAACACATGTGAGCAGGGGCGGGAGGGGCAGAGGGAGAGAGAACCTCGAGCCGACTCCGTGCGGAGCTCTGGCCGCCCGCAGCCCGACCTCACAACCCTGAGATCGTAACCTGAGCCAAAACCTAGTGTTGGCTGCTGGGCAGTCTGCACCAACCAGGCACCCCGTGAGCTTCTTTTAAAACGGAAACCAGCGATAGGGGTTTGAGGCACCGTCCCTCAACCTGCACCCTGTGGACTTAATGGTTTTGCAGAAATTATGGCTTCAATTACGTATCATAACTATTTAAAAGTAACGTGAAATAATGAGGCAGAGATGGACTTCATGCTAGATTCTTAAGTGAGCGTTAACAGGCTTCAGAGCCACTTTTGTTCTTACTTATTTTGGCAAATATAATGGATGCTTAAAAGCTGTTGAGATTTACTGATATAAAGCCGTCTTTAAGGAGCTATTTAAGCAAGAGCATGATTGGATTAAATTTAAGTCATTAAAATATACACATTTAAAACTCAGGAAATGGCCCATCCGCTTGCCAGGATTGAAACTTTGTTGCTAATGCACATTGTAACGTACCTCCCGGCCACAAGCTGCTGTCCTCGGGCTGTCTCATGTCAGGAAATTCTGTGAAAATAAGACTTGCTGGGTGGGTGGATTGGTGTTTCATTTTGCTTTTAGCACAAGCGAATCCAGTCTGGCTGTGATGGCTACACTCTCCCCGTGGACCGCCACGGGCCACCTGACTACTAGCGATTGGGGTTCTTTTGCTGTTGATAGCAGCGTCCAGACTTTGAGCTATTTCTCAGTTATTGGTACACAAATTAATATGAAAAGGAAGTAGAATTTGCTTTTCTTTCCTCCCCTGTAAATGGGATGAATCATTATGTAGATCCCCTACTAAGGGATTTATAATGACTGTTGGTAATTTAAAATGTCTTCCCTTTTATTAGGAAGATTTGGCCCTTAATTTTGTTTCCTTGATGATTTGTTTAGTGTTTGGCACAAATAGGATTCTGGATGAAATCTGCCCTTGATGGAAAGTGTGTAAGTCAGAGGGGCTCTCTGGAAGTGTTGTAGTCCATTCTGTCTCCTGTGAATGGCGAAGAGCAAGGCGTTGGGGAGGGAATGTACACAGAGGACGGCCAGGGTGGGCGTCTTCCTTGGCCGGTGGGCAGCTGACCCCGCTGCTGGTTGGGCATGCTCACCAGAGCTGATTTGCTCACGAGGCTGGCTGCATCAGTGGGCTCGGTTCTGGTGACCGTGATGTGTTCTTGAGGGGTCGTGTGGGATGGGGAGCAGTGTTTGAGACACCAGCATTCCTGGAAACTAAGATACAGAGGAAACCTTATAATTGCATGCTCCCTTGTCGCTTTCATGTAGATCTTTTTTAGTCTTTTTAAAATATTTTCTAAGGAAATGACATCCTCTTTGAATAGATGAGGAGACTGGATTTCAAATGGTTTGAAACTCATTACTACCATTAGAACCTCGGTTTCCTGACGGTGTTCCATATCCTAGACCGTGTGGCTGCTTTCTTTTGAACCACGCCTGCGGATCCAGCCTTTCATCTGGGCTCCTTTTGAGACCAGCACTGGGAGCTCTGTGGCAGCCGTGGGCGCTCTCGGGAGGGCGAGCAGCACGTCCCGGGAAGGCGCTCCCTTGCCTTCACTTGGTTGTAATGGGGGTGAAGCTTATGCCTGCATTCTCTCAGCCGGCTGCCTCGGGAACTTTACATTTAAAATCTGATCTGTCATCTGGGGGTGGGTACATGGGTGTCCATTCTACAACTCTTCACGTTTTCTGTATGTTCGAAACTCCTTTCTCATGGAAGGTAAACAGAAAATGCGGCCCCTTTGGGCTAACTTTTCTGTACAGCATCCTTTAGAGTCAGGAGGTCGGGTGGTATGGTTTTATCAGAAATCTTCATCATTTTGGTTAAGAGACAATGCTGTTAATTCTTGGTTGTGTTTCTGGGAAAAACATTCTAAATGAGATTCCCGGAATAGCTTCTTCAGTGTCTCTACAAGGGAAGAGTGACCTCTCAGAGCTTCCCTATTACTTATCAGGATGATGGTGGCTGTGTTTAAGCAGCTACCCGTCACATAGGAGGCAATCAATTTTTAGTTTTATGTAGAGTGCTTTTATTCCAAGTGAAGTGCCCGTTCTGATCTCCAGTTCTTGCAGGGATGAGGGCCACATCGAATGAACCATGCTCCTCTCTGTCCCCAGAGAGCTGGAGTCTTGTCAGTAGGCACGGACGCTGCAAACTTTGGACTTCAAATCGGATGTTGCAAATGGACCTCTTTTTTTCTTAACGCGGACAGTCTCCCCATCCGTGGTGGAGGTGCTTACGTGTATTTCTAGCCACCACTCCCCGACTGCTCACTGTGTGCTAAGCATTGCATTAGTGTCTCCATAAATTACTTTTCCAGGACTTATAACCTAAGTTAAGTTACATGTGTCTCCTAACAAGGAAACCTGCTCGGAGAGCTTGCCTAGGGCCACACGGCTGGGTGTGAGGTCCGAGCAGCCTGCTTTGCCCGGGAAGCTCTTGCTGACGCCGCTCTGACACCTGCTTCCCCTCACTGCTGCCCCAGCTTGAGGCCTGCCCTCATGAAGTACGTTAATCCAGTCCAAAAGTAGAATTTTTAGAAAGGTGCCAAGTTTCATGGTGAATGTGATTTTTTTTTTTTAAACCTATTTACTTCCATATACCCTAAATATTTTTTCCTCCTGATGTAACAGTTATGAGCTATTACTGGTACAGAGTTCTTCGAAGGGTATTTTAGGAATCTAGTTTCTAACATCCTTTATTTTCATAACTATAATCTGCTTAATAAAGTCGTCAGGATGTGGCTTTCTTTTGTTATCCTATTTTTAGTTTTCAGTCCTTGAGAGGAAGCTATTTGGTGGTTACTCATAACTGTGAAGAGAATCTAGTGATTGGAGAAGATTGTTGGGGCAAATCTTTTTTTTTTTTTTTTTAATTGAGGTATGGTTGACCTACAATGTTAAGTTAGTTTCAGGTGTACAACGTAGTGATTTGACAATTGTATACATTATGAAATGCTCCCCACGATAAGTATAGTTACCGTCTGTCACCACACATCTGTCACCACAGTTATTACAATATTATCGACTGTATTCTCTGCTGTTCTTCTCATTCTGGGACTTGTTCTATAACGAGAAGCCTGTACATCTTAACTCCCTTCACCTATTTTGCCCAACAACAACCAGTTCTCTCTTTCTGTTTTGTTCATTTTTTTTTTTAGATTCCACATACAAGTGAAATCAGGGCAAATCTTATAGCTACCTTTGCTATATGTAAATAAAGTCTTAATCCAGGTAAGTGTGGGCAGGGATAACTGTTTAGAACAGGTAGGACCTTCGTGGGACACCTGGCTATCCTGGGATGCGGTCTCCAATTCTGTAGAACCCTCCCCCACTCCCTGGTTATTCCTGTTTGCATCAGAATTATGAATCCTGTGTCTGGGATGGTCCTGCTACGGTGGGCGTGTGTAGGCGTGTAGGTCTTTCCCTAGGACATTGTTTCTGGACAGCACAACTTCCCATTTCCTCAGTCGGGAAGCATACAGCCCTTTGTTAATGAAGATAAATGTTCCCGTATCAGGGGCCCTTGAAGACTTCTCTTGTTAAATCAGTCCCGGCACGCAGACGGTTTTTTGTACTGTGTATTTACCGTGGATATGTCTCGTGAGTGCTCTGCCATCGGACATCCCGTGACGAGTTTAAACAGAAAACACGGAGTATTCATTCTGTCTTCGGATCTAGGTGCATAATTATGATTGCGTTGGTCCCGTAAGCGAGGAAAGCCACTCCATCTCGCTAGGGCTGTGCTTATCAGAATTAAGGGAAACGAGATCATTTTCCAGTTTAAGTATCTTAAATCTAAGGTTGCCCCTGAGCGGTAGAGCAACCCAATCTTAAAGAAAGATATGATTTGACTCTGAGTAGATCATGTTAATTTGGTTATTCTGGCTGACTCATTATACTGCATTGTGAATTGATTCTTCTCTTCGATTTATCTTCATGATGCATTGGTTCCAGGAGATCACCTGTAGGCTCAGATGAAAGTGTGAATGTTGTTACTTGTCTCTTAGACTAACTGGGCCTCCGTGAGATGACCAGAGGCCTATGTTTAATTTCCATTTACGACTTTGTTCTAAATCCTAAGTTCTTCTGAGGTTCTCTCTTCTTCCCTTGCTCATGCCTTCCTCTTCCTCCAACCTTCCTTCTTTTTTTCTTTTTTTTTTATGGTGTGTGTGTGGAGGGGGGAGAATCCTGACTGCCTGAATCCTTGATAACCTTTGGAAAGGGCTTCTTTGGAGCAAGATGCCTGTGAACAGGCTTCCAGTTGGTTTTGTTGGTTGTCTGGAAAATTGTAATCCTTTTTCCATGGGCTTTTGGCTGATCTCTCTCTGCCCCACCAGTGACTCCCCACGTCAGCCCACATGTCCTTCTGCTCTGGGAGCCTGTTGCAGCACTGGCTATATGCAGATAATTAAATAGTTCTATAAACAAGGAATCACGTGTTGCTGTCGCTGGGGCACAAGGGTACAAGGATACCTGGCTCCAGGAATCCCGGACGCTCCAGGCTTGGCTGCTCGCTGTTGACAAAATCCAAAGGCAGACAAATGAGTGGTGGTGAGATGAGAAATGAATTTGTTTCCTTGAGGCCACCAGCAGGAAGCCTGGGGACTAGTGTCTCAAAGACTGTCTTCAAAGTGCCAAAAATACTTCCACATTTGTATAAAGAAAATGTGGAGCAAAGGTGGCTGGGTACATGTTGATGGGCATCGAAGATTAAATAGACCACGGTCTTAGGGTCCATCATGGGCGGGGTCTTGCTGGCTCAGGACAGTTCTTACTGCTTGGGGGGTAGTTTTGGTTTCCATCAGGGGGTGGTTTGTCCTCAGGGGCTTCTGCCTGAGCCCAGAAACAAGCTGCAAAGAACCCAACTGGCAAGTCAGAGGTCAGAGTGGAGGCAGCCACAGTCCTCTCTCCTTCCCCATAAATACCCTTCCCTGGCATTGGAGCGTGGGTTGTGTTTTGTTCCTGTGAGTGACCCTGAGGATCCTGGCCTTTGTTGGGAGCACTTTGGGCTGAAGTGGGTATGAGATGTAGATTTGATCACTATAGCTCATGCGGCAGACGCGAAAGGTGCTTTAATCTGACGTTGGCTTGAGTGTTGGACGACCTTTTTGAGTAAAGCAGCAGGCTTTTGTCATACCTTGTAGAATTTCTGTGGTTCCTAAGGGAGGTGTGTGCTTGTAAAAGGGGGCAAATATGTTCCTAATAAAAGAGCTTTCTGAAGAACATAGAAGGAGTTTGCTGTGTTAAGTGTTTACTCTTTAATGCCGAGTGCAGTGGACTTCTGAAGGGCCGGGGAAGCCCCGCCCCGTGCTGGTGTGTACTTGGGGGAAGCGTGCGTGCACCTGCAAACAGACATCCAGTTAGAACAATCACACTTGATTCCAGAGTTCGGGTGGTTTTGTGCCGTCTGATGCTTTTGAATTGTCCCCCTTTCCTCGAGCGTTCATTTAGTCCATTGCGTCAGCGGACACGTTGGACGCTAAGGCGGGGGTGACAGCCGTTTCTGTGATGCAGAAGATCGACCGTAAGCCCATCGTCAGAGCAGACGTGCAGTGGGGCAGGAGGGGCTGGGGCGCCGCGGCGCTGGGTGTCCTGGGTGTGGCCCCTGCACGGGCTCCAGCTCGGTGCCCTGGAGGCTCCCGTGTGCTCATCAGGCCGCCTCTTCCTGCACCCCTGGCCCTTTGGGCTGAGGCCTGGGGCTTCTTGGGCCTCGGGTCCTGGGCACCGAGCCTAATGAGACAGTGGCATCTGGGCCTTTCTGTTTTCGGGGGCCCGTGTGAGTGACTGGGGGCACGCCTCTGTTTTTCTCTCCAGGCAAGTCTGGCCAGTGGACTGACGGTCGAGGGTTGATGTGTACTTTCAGCGCTCTGACTTTTGAGCAGAAAGTCACACCGAAATAGGCGGCTGCATCCCCGGAGCTGACCTTATCTGACCTTCCTGCTTTCTGTGCAAGTTTACGGAAGTGGAGGTGTAGGCCCTTGGGACGGTCCTCCTGCCAGTCCCAGCCCAGATTGCTTCCTTCCGAGCGCTGGGCTGGTGCAGGGGTGAATCATTAACAGCAGAGCCAGCGGCACCGGTGGTTTTCAGCAGGAGTCGTGCTTGGATTGTGTGTCCTGTGTTGTGTGTGTGGAATGTGTGCCAAGGGGAGTCCGCAGTGTCTGGGTTCCTGCAGGCGCTGGGCTCCCCCCACCGGGGAGGCCACGGGGTGGGGGTGACACCTGCGGCTGGGGGGATCCCGTGGCCTCGCTGCTCCGGCCTTGCACTCTGGCCTCCAGCCATCCCCACTGGGTGCCGGGGTCCTCGGGAGTCCTTCAGCTTCTCTCCGTCCTCCAGCACCGACCTCCCAGTTCATCCCTGCTAACTAGGGAGCTGCGGGCGGGTTCAGCGCAGGGAGGCCGTGCGTCTAGCCTCAGGGACCATCCGTGCAGCCACCCTTCCCCCCCCCACCCCTCTTCCTCGGCCGTGGCCTGGAGTGGCAGCGGGGGCTCTGTTCCTCTGCGAGGGCTGAGCCTGCAATCATCTGGGCTGTGAATGAAGCCGTTCTGTTTTTTGAGATCGGGGGAAATCTCTTGGTTGCCTCCCTCCCTGTTAGGTATGCATGTTTACGTCTTAGGTTTCACTCTTTCCATGCGATGCTGTCGATGTCCGTGTTCAGTGCAGATGGACAGTCCGCAGCCTTCTCGCAGCTCAGAGCTGTGTGTCAGCCGAGGTGGCCGCGGCGACCCTTGTGAGTGACGACCCAGCCGTGGGCGCTGATTTGCAGGGTCAGTGCTGGCCCTGACAGGCGAGGCACTAGGCTTGGTAATATTTGACATGAAAGTATTTCTAAGTCTGTAAAATGGAAAAGGGCAGTAAGTGGCCTCAGCCTGTCTCATTTCCAGGTCTGAGAGGGTGGTTGAGGTGTCCCATTAGCCCAGATGCACCCTCCCATCCCTCCACCCATCCTGCCCGTCCTCTGCAAGCCCTCCCTGGCCTCTCTACCTGGACGGCCACGTTCTGCGTCTGCCTCGGTCTCGCTCACCTGCTTGAGGACTTTGCTGCACCTGCTGGGGTTTCTAAGTGCCAGTGTATTTACTGGCTGAGACGAGTAGGAGTGGATCCCGGGGCAGATACTAGTTACCTGCTTCATAGCACTGAACGTTCAACCCTGTTAAGCAGACACCGTTCCTGGTAAGAAATTCCCTTACGGCAGAGCGCTATGTACGTTATAACCCACGTTTGTGAACAGCCTGCAGGCTGCTCCTGGTGGGCCTGTTGGACAGAATATTAGTGGTGAAGGCATTTTCCCTTTCCTCTTGGCACATTTCCGTATGTGTTTTTAACCAGAGTACTTGTATCGCCGTAGAATGAAAATTGTGATTTATGGCATCAAATCCTTTGAAACGTACCGAAGGTGTTGCTGGTATAAAGAACACCAGTAGTTGGTCATTACAAACAAATCAGAATCTTAATTTAAATGGAAACAGACTTCCCTGTAGCCTTCCCGCCTGTGGGAGGAGGGTGCCTCCCCGGCCAGTGGACGGACGCTCCTGGAGGGTTTCTGCCCTCCGTTGGCCTCTGCAAGCGGGGTGGCTCTGACTGAGCACCTTCACAAAGGCCCGAGCACCGTCCAGACCAAGCCGGCAGTCTGGATGGCCGGCGGTCCATGGGCCGTTCCCGCAGCCGCCTGTTGAAAGCTGCTGTCCTTGCTCCTGAAACTTTGAACAGGTGTGGGCAGGTACTTAGGCACCGTGGTGACCTCCCGAGCTCTGCTTTATTACCTGTTGGTTCTCGTCTGCCGTGCAGAAGCCTGGCCTTTCGAACCCCAGGGGTGGGGCTAGGGGTGCGTCCCCAGGTGACTCCAGTGCAGGTGGCCAGCCTTTGGGAGCCGGTGGCGATCATCATCTGTGTCTCATGTGAGTGTGTCCGTGCAGAGAAGTCCCGCTACGCCCTGACAGCCTATGGGCTTGGGTACCGTCAGCACTTGGGGACAGTAATGGCGTCCCGTGCTGCCTTTTCAATATTCCCAGCGGGTACCAAGGGAAAGACTGTTGGTAGAAGGGCAGTTTGAAGAAAACTGAAATTCAGATGTGTGTGAGGTGAGATTTTCTTATTTCAAATAAACGCCCCCCCCCCCCGGCCCCCCAGCAGAGGAGAAAGGACACCAGGAGCAGTTCCTACCCCGTCCTAGCTGTGCGCCGTGTGCTCAGCACCGAAACCTTCCCCGGGCGTCCTGAGAGCCGCAGCTCCCGACTGGGGTCGAGCACTGGGGCAGCACTAACGGGCAGACGTGGGTCTTCGCAGAGCATCTGTGGGTCCCCGGCAAGGTGGGGGGCGTCCTGGCATTAGGTGCTGTAGGAGACTTTCATTTTAATTTCCTACATTTCACCTTGTTCCCGTGATCGATTGTGTTTGTGGGATGCGGTGCTCGGGGAGGGCTCCTCGTTGGAAGAACCCAGGCCTGCGGTTTCCACGAGGCGGCGTTTCCTACGAGCCGGTGGGCAGGCGGGAGGCCCAGTCAGCTTACGCCTTGTCCCAGGTGGCCAAAAAAGTAGGTTCTGCAAGACTTCTGTTCAAGAAAACACCAGATCTTCTGAGCAGCCCTGTATGTTCTTCTGAAAAGCTAACTTATATCCTACTGTACTTAAGAGTTTATTTAGCGTTTAAGTGAATTTTTTCCCATTTCCCAACTAGATGATCTCATTACTGGACTTGTATGATTAAAAAATCTTTAAATTGTGTATTTATGCCTTTTTTCTTTTGGTGAAAAAGGTATCCTTTACTTGTAAGTGAAGTTAATGGAATGTTACAAGTATATAAACCTTAAAACACAGTAGAAATACATATGTATGCTTGGTCCTGCAGAGAAAAAAGGAATAGTAAAGATTGAGAGGACCCACTGGTACGAAGTATTAGGTTTCCTCAATTCTACAGAGATAACCCTAAATCTTCAAATTGCTGTGTTTTCGTTCTGAAGGTCTGTTTCTAACAAGGTCTGTCTTCACCAGCCCAGGGCAGGGAGTCGGTGCTAGACTGATGATCTTGGGACTTGCCAGTCCTAATTGAACGGACATTTTCTTATTAGTTGATAATAATTAAAACATTTCACAGTTAGGGGCGCCTGGGTGGCACAGCGGTTAAGCATCTGCCTTCGGCTCAGGGCGTGATCCCAGAGTTCTGGGATCGAGCCCCACATCAGGCTCCTCCGCTGGGAGCCTGCTTCTTCCTCTCCCACTTCCCCTGCTTGTGTTCCCTCTCTCGCTGGCTGTCTCTCTGTCAAATAAATAAATAAAATCTTTAAAAAAAAATTTCACAGTTGAAAACATTGTTAATATACTTTGTTTTATTACTGTATATCCCTTCAGGAGCCTGAGAGTTATCTTGACTTCTTTGCTACTATGAATTGTGTCTTGAATTAGGAGCTGTAATTCCTTCTGCCCTGATGTTTATTAAAAAGTTCCCTATGTATTTTCAGATGTATATTTGGTGTAGTTTATTTCATTTTTTTATATATTTGAGAGAGCATGAGAGCGAGAGCACAAGCAGGAGGAAGGGCAGAGGCAGAGGGAGAAGCAGACTCCCCGTTGAGCAGGGAACCTGATGTGGGGCTCGATCCCAGGACCCTGAGGTCATGACCTGAGCCACCCAGGTGCCCCTATTTGGTGTAGCTTAAAATGCTTGATACATTAAAATTTTAAAACATCACAAATATTTTAGATTGTAAATATTTAATTTTAAAAGTAATATAAAGGATGGGACATAGATTAATAACTCATTTGTAATCTTAACATTCTAACCTTTTATTTTTAAATCTATTTTATTTCTCCATGGTGTTTTACAATCGATTAATCCAGAGGTATAACAATGATAAAACAGTGTTGACACTGACCAGTTTGTAGCCGTTTTATGTGTATCATTTTATTGGATGATCCATTAACCACAAGAAAGAAGTAGGACTAGAAATTAAAAACAAACAAAAAACAGGGTTAAAGGTTAAATGTGTCGTCCGGGTCTCGTGGATGTAAAGGTGGCCCAGGACCCACATCTAGGGCTGCCAACTGCATAGTTTCTCATCAGGAGCTCACAGAATTTCGTTGCTCTCCCCAGACCATTCTTTTCTCCCACCCGGAGAAAAGTAAAATTGCTGGGTCATGATACTGTATCTCGTAAAGGCTTGTCTACCACAAGCCATCAGACTTACAGGAGTTGATGTATTATGATAGTCTGAACTATGTGGAAAACACAAACGCTAGATCCTTTCTGTTTTGGATACAAATCCTTACCCGACCTAAGTCTATCCTGCAGGCTGCCTTTTCCGTTCCCTGGTGGTTTCCTTTGCCATGCAGAAGCTCTTCAGTTTGACGTAGTCCCAGTTTTGCTTTTGTTGCCTTTGGTGTTGGGGTCTTATCCAAGGAGTCCTTGCCAAAGCCAGCGTCAGGGATCTTTTCCCCTGGTTTCTTCTAGCAGTTTCATTGTTTCAGGTCTTATGATTTTGTGAGCGGCGCAAGGTAAGGGCCCAGACTCCTTCTGCATGTGGTGATCTGGCTTTCCCGATGCTACGTATCGAAGAGACTCTTCTTTCCCCCCCGTGCTTGTACAACTCAATAGCAAAAAGCAAATAAGCCAGTTAGAAAATGCGCAGGGGCGCCTGGGTGGCTCAGTCGTTAAGCGTCTGCCTTCGGCTCAGGGCGTGATCCCGGCGTTATGGGATCAAGCCCCACATCAGGCTCCTCCGCTAGGAGCCTGCTTCTTCCTCTCCCACTCCCCCTGCTTGTGTTCCCTCTCTCGCTGGCTGTCTCTATCTCTGTCGAATAAATAAATAAATCTTTAAAAAAAAAAATGGGCAAAGGACCTGAATAGACATTTTTTCAAAGAAGAGTTACAGAAAGCCGACAGGTACATGAAAAGATGCTCACCGTCCCTCGTCATCAGGGAAACGCAGATCAACACCACAGTGAGATCTCACCTCACACCCGTCAGAGCGGCTCTTCTCAACAGGTGTTGGCAAGGATGTGGAGGAAAAGGAACCTTGTGCACTGTTGGTGGGAACGCAGACCGTTTGTACCCGGCACGGGGAGGGTCACCAGGCCTCCTGTTAGCGCACCCCTCTCCATCTGCCCAGGCCTGCGTTTGTGCATGTGTTTGTCTTACAGACATGACAGCCCTTCTGATGCACGGATCCTGAGGCGCTTGCACAGCTCTGCTGGTACCCGGGCCGGATGCTTCTCCATCTGTAGATCAGCGGGCACTCTGACCTTCCTGCTGCCCAGCGTCTAGGGTTATGGGGGTGTCTGCTGTGTTCCGTGACGCGAACTCTAGGGAGGGAGATCCTCAGATCCTTTTGTACACTCTTCTGACTCACCCCAAACACTGTTTACTTAGGGAGCTGTTTTCTGTTCCTTTGTTCTCTGTTGCTTGGACTGGAGGGTGAGGGACCCCAGACCCTGCATGATGGCCTTGACCGTGTGCCTGTTGGTCTTTGTGCTTCCAGACCAGTCCTAGTCTGTTCAGCCTCCCTTCTAGGCTGTTCTGTTCATTCCTCAGTGTAGGTAGGGCCTCTCTTTGACCACCTGCGCTATGCCACCGTTTATGTAAGCAGTGATTCAAGAGCTGGGTGTAGAATTACAGCAGAAACTCTGCCCCTGGTTCGTGCAGTGGGGAGGCTCCCCCAAAGTCCCCCCACCCAGACCACGCTGCGTCTTGGAGGGGGCTAGGCATGTCATGTCCGCCCTCATGGGGCCAGGATACTGGGCAGGCTTTCCTGGACAGCGGGAACCTGTCCGTCTGACGTTCGGTGAATCGAAGAGGTCTGAACTAGGAACCCTAAAGATGGCCGGTAGGTACCTTACCTCAATGTGTGAGCACAGCTTTCTTGCCGAAACCACGCCCGTGACCTGCCGTATCACTGAGAGTTCACAGTCTTAGGTTTAAATAATTTCCCCTGATGTTTTACCGTGGTTTTCCCATGCCTAATTTGAGGGCACTTTTTTTTTAAAAAATTAAAAACATAAAAAAACTTTCCTCTATCTAGTCTTTGCCAAGCATTCTGCTTTCCCGTGGAATTGGTTTCTCTTTATGGAGTCGTATTTCGTCAGTTAAGTAGTTGGAAACAGGTACACGGTTGTACAAACAAACCTGTCTCACGATCAGTGTGCAGCTCAGCTGGGGGGCCCAGGAGGCAGGAGGTGAGCCTGCTGCAGGGGAGGAGTGGGACCTGACTCTGGAGGGGGGTGGGGGGAGGCAGCTGCCCGGCGGGGGCTCTTCGGCCCTTGGTCCTGAGCTCCTGGTCTGCAGCAGCTCTCTGTGGCAAGGTCACCAAGTTATCAGGACAGTTTTTTGCTTTTTTAAGAATGCACATTCAGTTCCATTTAAAGGTGTGAAGCGTTCCACACAGTACTTACAGGAGGAATGGGGGCACCTATCTCCCCAGTCCCGCGTACCCTATCACGTGCTGCTTATCAGCCCCGTGGGGTGATAAAATACATATTAACATAACAAGTCAGAACACAGAAGTCCTCACCTCGCAGGTCACTGGGGCACCACGAAGGGTTTGGGAGGTGTTCGTGGACTGACCCAGGCTGTGGGGCTGGGTCGGGCAGCGGACAAGCTCAGGGGCCATCTCCCAGTGCAGCGTCCGCACGGATGCTGACGGAGGCCTGAGCTGGCCGGGGAAGCAGATGAACTGAAGAGCCTTCACGATGAATTCGGGGGAAAGAGAAGATGGAGGCAGAGTGGTGTTGGTTTCCAACATGTTGCTGGTGTTTGTGGGAAGCAAGTGAGTCTGGGAGGGAGATGATGAGCTCATTTTGAACACGACCTTGAGATGTTTCTGGAGGCCATGTGAGCTGTGAGTTTGAAAACCGGGAGCAGTGCTTGGAGAAACCACCTGGACTGGAGTGGGCTTGGGGGGTAGCCTTTGTAGAAGTGCAGTGGAGCGCCAGAGTAGATGAGGGCTGCCAGGTGGAGGCTGGGAGGCCAGAGGAACGAGCCAGTCTCGAAGCAGAGGGAAGAAAGGCCCCATGTGAGGATGAAGGGAAGACCTGGATTTGCAGTTCATCAAAGCCCAGAGGAAAGAGTTTTTCTAGAAAAGAATTCGAAATGTGTCAGAGAACCAGGAAGGCAAGGACTTGGGGCCTGGGAGGCTGCTCGTGTCTGAGCAGAGCAGTCGGAGTCAGGCTGGGTTGACCACCCTTCTAAAGGGTGTCCGTTCCCTTGGGGAGGTGCCAGGGGGCACGATGCTCGTAGGGGGCAGGGCTGAGCCGATGAGCCACTGGAGGAGAAGCCGAAACGCGGGGAGGAGGGGAACCAGTGGAGTTGGGCCCCACGGATGGATGTGGTCCTTCCCTGCCTGTGGGTCGGCTGTTCTTGCAGGTTCACAGCGGAAACCATGCGGAACGAAGGGAGTGCCGAAGCGCCTGCAAAACCAGGCTGTGCCGCGAGCTCTGATGGTGGCTTATCCGTGATGCCCCACTCTGAGCATGTCCCGTTGGGGTCTGCGGGACAGCCTCCGCCCTCGTGACGCCCGCCGTGTCTCTTGGGAGTGAGTGCAGCCGGCTGGTCACTGCCCTTCCCTCTGGAAGGGGCACCCGCAGCTGAGAAGCGTGGAATGTGTGATTCCTCCATTTCAGTCCCGCTTCTCAGCGTGGTGAGCGGATGGTGAGTTACACCTGTGACACTGAGCCCGCAACGTCCAGCGGGGAACAAAGCACCCTTGATCTCGCGTCCCGTCTGCCGTGAGTGTCTGCTTCCCTTTATCCCTGTGTGTGTTCCTCTCCGGTGATAAGCACCAGCCTCCATCACACACTCAGTGCTCCGAACGGAGAGCAGAAAGCAGGAGGGGGGAGCGGGCACTTGAGCCCTGGGAGGGTGAGGGGCAGCCCCGGGCAGGATGGCTGGGGAACGGGGGAATTTTCACAGTGCAGGGGGGAGGTCCTCATGGAAAAGGCAGTCTTGGGATTTTTGCCAAATTATTTAATTATTCTGACTATGATCATCATTGTTATATGGGGGTGAGTGTAGTTGAAGAAAAAAAAGGTTTTGAAGAGCTTCAGGATAGAACTGTGTTCTAATTCTGGGGTTTTGCCTGAAATGCCACTTTTATTTTTGGTTAGGTGTTTTTTTTTTTTTTTTTAAAAGCACTTACGCTACAGTGTTCCAAATGCTGTATTTTTGGGATATGTTCGCTGTGGAGAGGTTTAAAATTAGATTCCTAGAAATCAGGTTATGGGAGCTCTTGGCCACGCTCGCAGGTCATGTTTTGAGCACCTGGTACCGAGCTCTGCCGGCCTGGCCGCTGCTCGGATTTGTGGCACCCCCGAGGCAGGATGCTGGGAGAACGCGGCTTTCCTCGTCAGCGTGAGGACGACCCCGTGTCCTCGTGACCCTCTCTCCTAGGGGCTTCCTCCGGAAGCAGGTGCAGATCTTAAAGTCGACCCTCCTTTTCTTGGTGTGTGTGTCTCTTCACTGCCGCTCCATGAGCTCATGACGTCGGACGGACACGGTCTTCATTTCCAACCTGAATGCTCAGCCAGGCTGTGGACTTCCCCGGTCGCAACTGTGCCCCCTGGCTGGAGAGGACCCGGGGCTCCTGCCGCCCGTTGCGTGCCTCTCCAGAGAGAACGTTTCCCCATCTCTGGTTCCTTGTGCTGTGCCCTCCTTTCTGAAGGCGATTCCTTTGCCTTTGACGTTGACAAGTCGAAGTACTTTCTGGGATGATGAAAGGGCAGGGCAAGGGTGTGGAAGGAAGGAATTATCTCATGATTTTAGTCAGGAGGAAATCACTCAGACAGAAAAAACATTGTAAGTGGGTCAGATCCCAGGAAGTTATATTGAATAAGTGGCACCATATTGCACAGCCCCGCTTCACATAACTGTTGTTACCCTGGCAACGGGGAGAATGCGTGCATTCAGTCTGAGGTCAGAACACACATCTCGGCTAACTCTGGCTCATCGGCAGCGCGGGCTCCGTGCATGGTCGAGAGCCGCTGCGGGAGAGGTCTCGGTGCAGCCTGGCGCCCTGAGGGTGAGCTGTGCCGGGACGTGGGCTCAGGAATTTCCAGAAGGCACGTTCCGGACGATGTGCCGTGTTTGTCGAGTTAAACGATTGAGGCTCTCTGAGCGTGGGTGTGGCTGTGCACGTACGTGCATAGGTGTGTGCGTGTGTCTGTGTGATTTGTTTCATCTCTGTGACTTACAGCTGAAAGTTTGTACCTTTTAACTCCCTTTATCTGTTCCACCCATCCCCTACCTTCCTCCCCTCAGGCAGCTACCAGTTTCTTTTTTGTAGAATTTTTTTTTTCAGTATCACTATACAAGTGAAATCGTATGATATTTGTGTTTCCCTGACTTAACTCACTTAGTGTAGTACCTTCTGGGTCCATCCATGTCATCACAAATGGCAAGTCCTTGTTTATGGCTGAGTAATATTCCATTGTATGCATACACCACATCATCTTTATCCATTCGTCTACTGATGCACGCTTGGACTGCTCCCGTACCTTGGCTATTGTCAATAATGCTGCAGTAAATATAGGGAGCTAATTTTCAAATTAGTGTTTTTGTTTTCTTTGGGTAAATATCAGTGGTGCAATTGCTGGGTTATAGGGCAGCCCTGTTCATAACTTCTTGAGGAACCTCCGTACTGTTTTCCACAGTGGCTGCACCAGTTTGCATTCCCGCCAACGGTGCACGAGGGTTGCTTTCTGTCCACATCTTCACCAACACCTGTTGTTTCTTACACTGTTGATTTTGGTCATTCTGACAGGTGTGAGGTGATATCTCATTGGGTTTTAATTTGCATTTCCCTAATGCAAGATGTTGAACATCTTGTCATGTGTCTGTTGGCCATCTGAATGTTGTCTCTGGAAAAATGTCTATTCAGGTCCCCTGCCCATCTTTTAATCAGATTGGTTTTTTTGTGTGTTGGGTCGTAGAAGTTCTTTATATGTTTTGGATATTAACCCCTTATCAGATGTGTCATTTGCAAATATCTTCTCGCATTCCCTAGGTGGCCCTTTTTGTTTTGTTGATTGTTTCCTTGGCTGTGTAGAAGCTTTTTTTTTTTTTTTTTTAAAGATTTTATTTATTTACTTGGCACAGAGACAGCCAGTGAGAGAGAGACAAGCAGGGGGAGTGGGAGAGGAAGAAGCAGGCTCCCAGCGGAGGAGCCTGATGTGGGGCTCGATCCCATAACGCCGGGATCACGCCCTGAGCCGAAGGCAGACGCTTAACCACTGTGCCACCCAGGCGCCTCTGTGTAGAAGCTTTTTATTTCGATATAGTCCCATTAGTTTATTTTTGCTTTTGTTTCCCTTGCCTGAGAAACATATCTAGAAAAAATGTTGCTAAGGCCAGTGTCAAAGAGATTACTGCCTATGTTTTCTTTTCTTTTCTTTTTTTTAAAAAGATTTTGTTTATTTATTTGTGAGAGAGAAAGACGAGAGAGCACAAACAGGGGAGCAGCCGGCAGAGGGAGAGAGCCCAACGCGGTACTCAGTCCCAGGACCCTGAGATCATAACCTGAGCCGAAGGCAGACGCTTCACCGATTGAGCCACCCAGGCACCCCTGGCCTATGTTTTCTTTCAGGAGTTTTGGGCTTTCAAGTCTCACATTTAGGTCTTTAACCCATCTTGAGTTTATTTTTGTTACTGGTGTAAGACAGTGGTCCAGTTTCATTCTGTTGCGTGTGACTGTCCGGTTTTCCCAACACCATTTGTTGAAGAGACTGTCTTTTCCCCAGTGGATAGTCTTGCCTCCTTTGTCGTAGATTAATTGACCATATAAGCACGGGTTCATTTCTGGGCTCTCTGTTCCGTTGATCTATGTGTCTATTTTTGTGCCGGTACCACACTGTTGTGATTACTGTAGATTGCAGGTATAGCTTGAACTCTGGGATTGTGATGCCTCCAGCTTTGTTCTTCTTTCTCATGATGGCTTTTGTGGTTCCCTCTAAATTTTAGGATTGTTGGTTCCAGCTCTGTGGGAGATGCTGTGGGTATTTTGAAAGGGACTGCATTAAGTGTGTAGATTGCTTTGGGTCGTATAGACATTTTCACAGTATCTGTTCTTCCGGTCCATGAACGTGGAATCTTTCCAGTTGTTTGTATCACCTTCAGTTTCTTCATCAGTGTTTTATAGTTTTCAGAGTACAGATCTGTCACCTCCTTGGTTTGATTTATTTCTAGGTATCTTACTGGTTTTCGTGCATTTGTTAATGGGATTGTTGTAATTTCTCTTTCTGTTACTTTACTTTTAGTGTATAGAAGTGCAACAAACTTCTGTGTATTAATTTTGTTATCTTCCAACTTTACCGAATTTGTTTATCAGTTCTGGTTGTTTGTTTTTTTGGTGGAGTTCATGATTTTCTATGTATAGTATCATGTCATCAAATAGTGGAAGTTTGTCTTCTTCCTTGTGGATTTGGGTGCTTTATATTTCTTTTGTCTGAGTGGTGTGGCTAGGATTCCAGGACTCTGCTGAGTAACAGTGGTGAGGGGGGACATCCTTGTCTTGCTCCTGACTGTACAGGAAAAGCTCTTTTTTCCCCATTGAGGATGATACTAGCTGTGGGGTTTTCATATATTCATTTTATGTTGAGGTATGTTCCTTCTATCCCTACTTGGAGAGTTTTTTATGAATGGATGTCTTATTTTGTCAAATGCCTTTTCTGTATCCATTGAGATGATCATATGGCCTTCATCCTTGTTAATGTGATCTAACACATTGATCGCGAATATTGAAACACCCTTGCATCTCTCAGATAAAAACTACTTGATCATGGTGAATGATTTTTTAAATATATTGTTGAATTTGGTTTGCTAATATTTTGTTGAGGATTTTTTGCATCTATGTTCAACAAAGATATTGGCTGATAGTTCTTTTTTTTTTGTAGTGTTGTCCTCATACAATAAATTTGGAGGTTTTCCTGTCTATTTTTTGGAATAGCTTGTGAAGAGTTAGGTATTAACTCTTACTTCATTGTTTGGTAGACGTCTGTGAAGCCATCTGGTTCTGGACTTTTGTTTGCTGGGAGTTTTTTGATTATTGATTCAATTTCTGTGCTGATAATCAGTCTGTTCAAATTTTTTGTTCCTTCCTGATTCTGTTTTGGAAGATTATGTTTCTAGGAATTTATCCATTTCTTCTAGATTGTCCAGTTTGTTGACTTTAACTTTTTACAATAGTCTCTTATAATCCTTTTATTTCTGTGGTATCAGTTATTTCTCCTTTATTTTTTTATTGTTTTTAATTCTTTTTAGAGACAAAGGCAGGGAGGGGCACAGGGCGAGGGAGAATCTTAAGCAGGCTCCATGCCCATGCTCTTAAAACTGCTTTTGCTGTGTCCCAAAGAGTTTAGACCATTGTTTTGATTTTCATTTGTCTCCATGTGGTTTTTTGATTTCTTCTTTGAATTCTTGATGGACTCATTCATCATTTAGTCGCATGTTGTTGGGTCTCCACGTATTCTTTCCAGATTTTTTCTCTTACAAGTGACTTTTAATTTCATACTGTTGTGGTCAGAAAAGATGCTTGACATGATTGCAGTCTTTCTGACTTTACTGAAATTTGTTTTGTGGCTGAACATGTGATCTGTCTTGGACAGTGTTCCATGTGAACTTGAAAAGACTATGTATGCTATTCTTGTTTATTTATTATTTTAGAGAGAGATAGTATGAGTGGAAGGAGGGGTGGGCAGAGGGAGAGGGAGGGAGAGAATCCCAAGCAGACTCTGTGCTGAGTGCAGATTCCGACATGGGGCTCGATCTCACAACCCTCAGATCATGACCTGAGCTGAAATCAAGAGTTAGACACTTAACCGACTGAGCCATTCATATGCTCCTGTATTCTGGTTTTTTTTTTTTTTAAGATTTTATTTATTTATTCGACAGAGATAGAGACAGCCAGCGAGAGAGGGAACACATGCAGGGGGGAGTGGGAGAGGAAGAAGCAGGCTCATAGCGGAGGAGCCTGATGTGGGGCTCGATCCCATAACGCCAGGATCACGCCCTGAGCCGAAGGCAGATGCTTAACCGCTGTGCCACCCAGGTGCCCCCTGTATTCTGTGTTTGGATGGAATGTTCGGTATATATCTGTTAGGTCCATCCTGTCTAATTTGTCATTCAAAGCTACTGTTTCTTTATTGGTTTTCTCTCTGGATGATCTATCTGTCCATTGATGTAAGTGGGGTGTTAAAATCCCCTACTGTTATCGTATTACCGTCAGTTTCTCCCATTATGTCTGTTAATATTTGCTTTATTTTTTTAGGTGCTCCCATGTTGGGTGAATAATATTTCAAATTGTTACAGACTCTTCTTGGATTGATCCCATTATCATTATGTGATGTCCTTCTTTGTCTCTTGTGATAGCGTTTATTTTAAGGTCTGTTTTGTCTGATACAAGTCGTGACATCCCGTCCCCCCTTCCATTTGCTTGGTATGTTTTTCATTTTCAGTCTATATGTGTCTTTAGGTCTGAGGTGAGTCTCTTGTAGGCAGCATACAGATGGGTCTTTTTTTTTTGTTTTTTTAAATCCATTCAGTCACCCGGTTCCTTTTGATTGGCGCATTTAGTCTATTTACATTTAAAGTAATTATTCATAGACATGTAGATGCCTTTAATTGCCTTTTGTTACTTGTTTTCCCGTTGTTTTTGTAGTTCTTCTCTGCCTTTCTTCTCCGCCTGTGTTTAATTCGAGAAGCCCCCTCTGCAGGGACAGGGATGCCTTGCTGGGCTGTCCGTGCCTGCAAGCCCCTGGGCTCTCTGCTCTGGGAGGGATAGCACTTTAGAACAGCCCAGCCATTAGGCACACGTGCCTGGAGGCATAGGAAACCCACGCTGAAGTACCTTGTGCGAGTGGGTGTTTTAAGGGTGCCGAGGTGTCGCAGATGTCAAGTTAAAAATAACATCAGTGCCATCTTATGAGCTCTGTGTGCGATTTCCTGGACACACGGTAGAGTATGCTGCGTAAAATACAGGTGGGTTAACAGTGGTGTTTTCCAGGGAGGACTGTTAGTGATTAGTGTTCTTGGTAACAAACATGCTGTGTAAACTTCCAGCACTCAAAGGGTCCCCAACACTACACTGACTGAACTATAGCAGGGTTTCTGTTTCCTCCTCCTCCTCCTCCTGTTGGCTTTGGCTGGAGCTGGGGCAGCTGCTGTCGGATGCATTTCTCTTTCCTCTATAAACTCGAGGTGTTGGTGTCCCTGGAATCTAGTGGGAGGTCAGTGCTCCCTTCCACAGGCCCCTCCCTTGAAGCTATAGTTGTTAGTAGCACCTGCTGCTGCCTTCTCCTTGGTCTCCTTAAGGCAGTTGTGATTCGAAGCAAAGCTCCACATTGAGGGTGGATTTTTCACCAACCTCTGCGGTGCCAGAGCACTGGACCCCGCCTGCATTCTGCTGTCCTGGAAGCTATTGTGTGCCTCATGCCCATTGCCCAATGACCCCCTCAACATGGGGCCACATGCTGGCTTTCTAGCACCCTACTGCATGCTGTACTCCCTTCTTCACCAGGAGACCAGACTGCAAAAGACTTAGGAAGAAGCGCATAGAAACCCAGCTGTATGAAATAGTTAATTATACGAGTTAGGTAATGTCACTGGTTATGGTAAATGCGCAAGTGCATACTAATAAACATTATTTAAAAATATAACGAAAAAGTTATATTTGGATATTGTCTTTGAGAAGTGCTTAGAAAAGAGATAAAAGTGTAACTTTCATAAAGTGTAACTTAAATGTACTGTGGTTGAGTTGGTGGAGACATAAAATGTAACGGACCAAGTAGCATGACATTGTATTGTGTCAGACTACTGTACCATTGTGTAGTCTAGAACAGACCAGACGGCACAGTGGTGAATAGTCTAGAACAGACCGCACAGCACAGTGTTGAACAGTCTGGAATGGATCCCACAGCACAGTGTTGAACAGTCTGGAATGGATCCCACAGCACAGTGTTGAACAGTCTATAACAGACCCCACAGCACAGTGTTGAACAGTCTAGAACAGACCCCAGAGCACAGTGTTGAACAGTCTAGAACAGACCAGACGGCACAGTGGTGAATAGTCTAGAACAGACTGCACAGCACAGTGTTGAAAAGTCTGGAATGGACCCCACAGCACGGTGTTGAACAGTCTAGAACAGATCCCACAGCACAGTGTTGAACAGTCTAGAACAGACCCCAGAGCACAGTGTTGAACAGTCTAGAACAGACCAGACGGCACAGTGGTGAATAGTCTAGAACAGACCGTACAGCACAGTGTTGAACAGTCTGGAACAGACCCCAGAGCACAGTGTTGAACAGTCTAGAACAGACCCCACAGCACAGTGTTGAACAGTCTGGAATGGACCCCACAGCACAATGTTGAACAGTCTAGAACAGACCCCACAGCACAGTGTTGAACAGTCTAGAACGGACCCCACAGCACAGTGTTGAACAGTCTAGAACGGACCCCACAGCACCACGTAACACAGCATTGTGTAGTACGGAAGAGACCACCTAGCACAGCATAGTTGTGCAGTGGTGTAGTGTAGAAAAGTGTAGCACAGTGCTGTATGGTGTAGTCTGGAACAGCATGGACCACATGGCCCTTCGTAACAACACTGTGTAGTGCAACACACCAGCACAGCCTGACTTAGCATCTCTGGTCAGGATTCCTCTGCCGGACTCTGAGACTCAGGACTGAGAGCGGAGAGTCCGACAAGGCTGTTTTCTCTGACTCCCAGGGCCATTTATTTACTCTTTGGGGGTCATTTGATGGTCCCGTTTATGTGTAGTTTTCCGTGTGGCAGCATGTGCTCTCCATGTGGTGGGGCTTCTAGATGGAGTGTTTGTAAGTAGATGCATCTGCCTGGCACGTGTCCAGTGCTTGGTGGAGTTTAGCCATTGTTAATACTCTAATTACTTCTGAAGTACTTTCCCTCACTCGAGAAGACGCACACTGTTCCCACCACAGCATGTGGAATATCAGCCTTTTCAAGACGGGGGTTTATTTTTAACAAAAGTGGAACTTTATTGGGAGGGAAGCAGCTGGTGCTCAGGATGCCGGGCCCTCCAGCTGTGTGCTGGGAGTGGTTTCACCTGGAAAGGACTCCCATTGTTCTGACTTTCATCTGGTGGTGTTCTCAGACCCTCAGGTGTCCACAAAGCACCCATCAGCACTAGCTGGCGGCCGTGAAGAGTGAAGGGGGGGGAAGCAGCGCACTGCCACTGTCCCCTGGCTTGTCCCTCCCCCCTCCCCCGCCTTGTCCCCCCAGGCTCATCCCCCTGCCCG
This sequence comes from Ursus americanus, assembly GCF_024610735.1. NCBI lineage: Eukaryota > Metazoa > Chordata > Mammalia > Carnivora > Ursidae > Ursus > Ursus americanus. The sequence goes on from NC_142157.1 coordinate 36,268,275, forward strand.
CCCCCGAGGCTCATCCCATGCCTGTGGGCTCCTTTGTGGCCCTTGCCCAGAGGCCTCCTTGGCAGGGGGAGGGAGAGTGGAACAGCCAGCATCAGGTGACCCTGAGAAGCACAGATGACATTGCGGTTGATGGTCATTGCCTGTCCGAGGAGCCCCGTCTCGGAGTCTGGAGTCTGACCACTCAGACGCAAACGCATAGGGTCTCTTCCAGGTGGGACGTTTGCATGTCACCTCTGAGCCGGCCCTAGTTTCGTCCTTTCTAGGTCTCTGTGAGGGGCACGGGGTCTCTGAGGCTTGAGCACTGTTAGGGTCGTCTAGTGCTCTTCGCGGTGGGAGACGTCCTCTTCTCTGAAGACGTGCCTTCTCTTAGCCTTTGAATCAGGAAATCCTAGTGACAGAGTGAGGACATGCTTGAGGTTGTGGCGGGTGATTCCTCCAGAAGCTCAGGGATCAACGTTGTGACTGTTGACAGGCAGTGTTGTCCTGTGAGCAGCTCCAGGGACCTGAGCCGACATACTTGCCCTAAGCCCCCCTGTTGCCAGAGGTTTTGCTGAGCTTCTCATTGTCCTTGTGCTGTTTGGACCTTGGTGCTTGAGAGTGCGAGGCCTGGTGGGCGGGGGGCCTGAGGTGGGGCAGGACTTCTACCAGGCCAGTGGCTTTGGGGATGTGCTCCAGTCAGGAGCTCAGTGCCCTAAGCTGAGCCCCCACCCCAGAAAATGATTGTTGAATGTGGTGTCTTTCCTGTCCCTTGGATTCGATGACGCTGGCGCATTTTACAGGTTACCTTGCTTTTTGGTCGGCCCAGGACTGTTGATAGTTAGTAGGGAGCTTCCCTGGTAAGGCTTGAGATGGTCTGATAACGTGTTTCTCAAAGCCCACTCTTCAAAAACTGTGTCCGTGTCCAAAATTGTCCATTTGAAAAAGCACGTGCTCCCAGGAGCAGCTCCCCGTGCTGGGGAAACAGGCCTCTGTGCAAAGGGAGGCGCGCTGGGTGGGCTGAGGTCTCCAGGCGCTGAGGTTTACTGATGAGCCTCTAAAGGGATTCTTTGGTTGCCAAGTAGGTCGTGGGGTCTCTTAACCGTGAGACTTTTTAGGGTGTGACTGGTGTGGAGTGAGGGTGCCCCATCCTCGTGCTTACTTGTGGCTGAGGACAGGGGTCCTGTCCTGCGGCCTGTCACTGCTGCGTGCCTTCTGCAGATCCCATGCCCTGCCCCGGATCTCCATCCTCTCCAGCACCCTCCCAGGGGGTCCTCTGCTGGGACTGCTGTGGTGCTCCCCGGGTAGGCACGGTGCACCCCTGTTCCAGCGGCTGCCCCACGTGGCCGGAGGGCATCCAGGCCTGTGTCCACGTCTGAGAGGAGGGTCTCCTGGTGGGAAGGGGGACATGATCACAGGCAGGGGCCTTTGCCTCTCCTTTCTTTAGCTGAGGCCAGAGGGCTGGTGGGGTCTCGGGTCTCTGACCTGCATCGGCGTGGGGCGCCCCTCGCCCGCAGGCCTCCCCGCCACCCCCGCCGGTCTCCGTGGGCTGGGAAGTGCAGGCCTGGAGGCGCTGCTCAGAGGCGTCTCTGGATGCATGAGTTGTGTCCCTGTGACTGCTGCTTTAGGAAGTGACCAGGGCTGCTCTGCGGAGCCCGTGCACTGTGGGCATTTCACACGATGACAGCATTCTTCTCGGAAAACCGTGGTCTCTAGACAACCAGATGTTGTCTTCTAACCAGAAATGAGTGGTTTTGGATACGAGGGAACGGGATTGATGGTTCTCGGTGACACGCAACCAAGGCCTTACCCCCGAATCTGGAAGTACTTAGTATTGACTGGAGATGCCAAACCGCGTGCCCAGCCTGCCCCTGGGAGCCGTCGGCCCAAGGGGAAGTGACGTTTGATGCAGGATGGTGCGAATCACTGGGGCTAGAAGAAAATTCAACATGGCCACAAACAGGAAAGACCGGTGGTGAGCACAGCTGAAGGAGCCCCTGCCCCACGAGTCAGTCTTCAGTCGATGGGACCGAGGTGGGGGAAGGAATGGCCGTGGCCGGCGTGGCAGAGACACTGGCTTTCCCCTTGGGGTCCACGCTGCGCACAAGACCCTGGTGAGGACCACACCTTCGAGAGCACGGAGGGGACTCGGGAGCGGGGGTCAGCCGGCTCTGCGGGAGGACAGTCCATGCCGCCCGTCCAGCTCTGTCTTGGGCGCTGCTGGTCTCTGAGGGCGCCGGGCTGGCTGGCGAGGCCATGGGCTCTGCCGTGGACAGAGAGGTGCTTGAGTTGTTAGCAAAGGTAACCGATGTCCAGCAAGGACTTCCTGGTTTCCTGGAGGTGTTGATGAAAGTTTGTGAAAATAACATCAAATGTCTGTGTTTTTCTTTCCTTTGTATAGAAATACCAGCAGAATGCCCAGCGCCGCTGCTCAGGGTTTCCACCGTGCAGGACGCGGGTGCGCGTTGGGGCTGCCGGCCTGGCTGAGAGTCTGGGCTGCGCAGCCGCCGCGAGGGGCGTCCAGGGGCCCTCCCCGCAGGCACACCGAGCGCCCTTGGTTTCACAGCACAGGGGCCGTCGAGGGCTTGAGGCACCTTGGGGGACAGTGCTAGAAATGAGAGCGCAACTCCTAGCGGGCCGCGGCGGAACTGGCGAGGAAGAAGGAACGGGATATGTATGTGCTGGCCGGCAGAAGCTCCTGGGGCAGCAGGGCCCTGTGCCGCGATCCCATTTCTGCGTGGGAGACAAGGTGACCCCGTGTGGGTCCTGCGTTGCTCCGTGGGGACGATACGCAGAAAGACAGCAGTTTGCGCCGGGAGGGGGAGGTGGGGGGCGCTTCTGTGTTACGGGGTTTCAGTTCTTCCGGCAGACGATGAGAGTTCGGTGTGGGCACTGGGTCGGCCTGCAGACGTGTAGTAGCTTCGCGTGACAGCAGCGGGTTCTCGGATCACCAAACCAGTCAGGGGGGTCCCGCGAGGCTCCCGTGTCTGCGTCCTGCACGGCCCCGGGCTCCTCAAGGGTCCGCAGTGCACGCCGCCCTGCCCCAGGGGACGGGCAGTGTGGTCTGGGGCAGACAAGAAAGCGGTTTCCTCTGCAGCCCTTGGCCGTCTTCACCACGGTGGTGCGTGATGACGACTCTTACTGAAGTACACGCTGTTCGGTTTCTGAGTTTTGCTCGTTTTGTTTACTACGTCAGCGCGTCGGCGAGGGTGTTGCCAGCTGGGATTCCTGTTAGCCGAGTACGTCAGTAGTATTAACAGGGGTCTTCCCCACCATGTGCCGGCGTCCGTGTATTTCCTGCCCGAGGGTTCTGCGCTTTCTTCTTCACGTGCTGCTCTTCCTACGTTAGTCCTCACGCTTCCCCTTTCATTGTGGTGACGAGTCACCTGGGGGGGGACGGGGCGGGGGGGGGGGGAGGAACGCCGCCTCCCTTGTCTTGCAGCTCCGAGCCTAATGCTGCTTTCGAGGGAGAGACTTTTTCTGTGCCAAGGACGGTGTTTGGGGAATTCGAGGATATGAATGTATTCGTTCAGAGCTGCTATCAGAGGCGTGTGTTCTTACGTTATAAAAACTATACATCCTGGGGAAATACTTTTTAAAAATGTATTGGGAAGGCATTGGAAAAAGTTAAGGAAAAATTCCAAGTTTTTTGCACAATCCCTTCTGTACGATACTTAGCGTACAACTGTCACATACTTTCTTGTTTATCTTGAGTGTTTTTTACTTGTTCTGTCACGTGCTGTGGTGCGTCCTCCCAGGCTGAGGGTCGATGTGGGGAACGATGTGGCCCCAGGTCTGGCGGTGGGGCGTGCTGACTGGTGCTCAGGGATCTGATGCAGGTGGTGGAGGGGCTGGCGGCCGTGGGAGGCAGCACTGGGGTGCAGAGGCGAAGGCCCTGGACTCTGCTGGGTGCCGGGGTGGGAGCTGGCTGGAGGAGGTTCGGGGAGATGGAGTCGGAGGGGCTGCGGGGCGAGGCTGGGAAGGGCCTTCGGAGGGGTGCTGACACGGTGTGTGGGGGCATGTGTACTGGCCTGAGGGGGGGCGGGGAGGGCAGCAGAGCACGGCCTGGTTGTGGGAACTCTGGGACTTAGGGTTAGTCCTAAGTGCACCTGCAGCGTGCCCAGAGATGTTGGGGGGGGTGCATTGCCTTCACGAGCAGGTGGGAGCACAGGTAGAAAGCCTGAGTCCTACCTGCAGGCTGGCGGCCTTGGGGATTCTGGTGCAGAAGCAGAGAACTGCTCCACCCACTTACACAGAGAGCCCTGCAGGTGGGCCTTGGCTGGGGCTGCCTGACCCTTCCCTACTCACCTGAAGAGACCACTGGCTGGTGGCTCTGAGCCGCTGTTTCCAGGGAGGGGATTCTAAGGAGTGTTGGGTCAGGGTCCCACCCCGGGGAGGGCACATCTAGAAATGGCTGCAGGTGCCCTCTCTGCCCACCAGTGTAGACATTGTAAATCCTGCCTTCTCTGCGGACCTCAGCCCTGACCCTGGAGGCTCCTTGCAGTGCTGTCCCCGCAGGACTGAGATTCCGGCCACCGCCTGGAAGCAGGGGCGCCTGCTGTCTGGGGTTCTGATCACTCTCTGGAAGCAGACGCAGCACCGCGCAGGAGCGTCTCTGGGTGGAACCGGGGCTGGTGGGCTCCTCTCTCCCTTGGCTTGCGTCCTTCCCCAGGCAGAGTGAAAACGCCCTTCCCAATAAGGAAATGGTGCACCTGGAAGACAGCTTGAGTTGACGTGAACTTTGGACAGCAAATGTGGTGTAAAGTTTCTCTCCGATTTCGATGTGTTAATGGCGTGTTATAAAGCACGGAGTGCTTGGATGTTGGTGACAGATGGTCACCTAAACCATGAGTGTGTTTGTTAGAAGAACAGCGTTGCTTCTCTTAACTCAGATCGGAATTTGATTTTGTGCCAGAAAGAGCCTGTACTTTATGTAAAATAGGGTGTCATCTGTCAAGTGACTTGAGATTTTGGTTTACACTGTAAATTAATTTCATCTTATAGCACTCCACGTATTTGAGTTAGTTATTAAGAATTCAGATAACACTTACATGCTGTGTTCTGACTCCTGATTTCCCCCTAATTCACGGTATTTGCCAGAACATGACAAAACCCCAAATCTGGAAATTATTGGGTGATGTGAGAAAAGGGAAGTCAGTTCTACTGTTTTGCGTTAAGGGAGTTATAGTATTTTTACGCTGAATTCTTTCCTTTTCCAGTAAGAAAAATCATTTCCTTGTGATCAGATATGAATTTGATTCAGTTAGTAAAAGTAACACACTCAGAGTGCATATAATTACGATAATTATAATACTTCTAATTAAAAAGTATTCAGTTGCCCTAGAATATTTGTGTTCATTGCCGAACTTTTTCCTGTGTCCTCCCCTCCCCCACCACTATGGTTCGTGTTCAAATACGCTTGTGAAAAAGCAGATGCTATTGTTCGTACTTGTTAACGCAGTGGTTTTCAACGCCAGGAATAGGATGTAATTCCAGCAGTGGAAATTCTCAAGTGAGTGGGTCTGTGTGAAGTTTGGAAGAAAAAACAGCCCCCTCTACATGTGCCCCCATCTCGGGACTCAGATTTAATTAGGGGCTGGCCGCACTGACTTGTGGGTGTCAGAACAGCCTTGTCGTTGGTGCTGTTGCAGGGCTCCCGTCGGGGTGGAGGGAGCTTGGGAAGCCAGTGGGAGCCCGGGGTTTGCTGGAGAACAGAACGAACGTCCTGTAACTTCTGCCTAGCCCCTTCCAAAATGTATCTGATTCAGCACCAATGGTAATTTACTTTAGTCTAAAAAATAATTATACTGTGTGCAGTTTTCTAGGAGAAAAAAAACCCACTTGATTTAAAAACCAAAATCGAATGATGGGTGGGAAAACAACATTTTGAGGGAGCTTATGTGCTCGTGATTGACAGTGTTTCCTCAACCATGGAATTTGCTTTATTTTCGCATTTTAAAAGAACACGTTTGTTAAACATAGGAAAGCGGAGGGGAACATCCATGCTGCAACCCCTCTGTTGAGAGAGAAACTGTACGGTAAGCTGACGTGCTGGCTGGCCCATTGTATCGCACGATGACCGCATGGCAGGTAAGTGGCGTTTCAAAGGCACATTTACGGTTTTTGTTGCGGAAAATTGAGTCTTGTTTAAAAATTACTTATACCCCCCCCCCCCGAAATCATTAAGGGTTCTTCATATTCTTAAAATTTTCCTGGTCTCCTCATAGACTTAAAACGTAAATTGCTGTGAATAGTGAATGTGTGGTTTTGGTTCCGGGAGTGACGCGGCAGGAGGCCGCCGAGCTCGTGGGGCGTGGCCAGGGCTGAGCCACATCCCCGTCTGGGAGTGTGGGGTCCACACTGGGGACAGGAAGACTTACACAGCACTGTGCGCCGTGCCTCCCACACGCGGTTCTCAGCTTTGGTTTCCATTTTGAGTGCTCGGGCTGACTTTCCCAGGAGGGAACGCGGATGAAGCAGCTCTGAGCCCCCACGTCTGTGAGTCTTTCCACTGCCTTCGGTCCACAGAGTCTGCTCCACGAACCACATATGACAAATATTTCTCCAAAACACCCATGCTTGCTGCTTCGCTGTCTTTTGGAATTCAGTTCGTGGAGGAGAAATCCAAGGCCATCCAAGATTTTTGTTTCATGTTAGGAAACTTATATTTTCCTTCTGAATGTTTTTGGGCTCTTCTCCTCTTTATCTTCATAATAAAGTGAATGTTCAGCTTCATCTTGAGGCGGTCTTTGTCGTTTTGTCTGGAACGTTCTGCCCATCACAGATGCCTGCTTGGGTCGTGAGCCTGTGTTTTGTGTCCTTGCTTTTCCTCCACAATTGCCGTTTCAATTTTACTGTTTACAGTTTTTGATGCTCACCTACCCGTAGGAGTTTTGGTTCTTGCTCTGTCAATGCCACGGCTGTGACGTGTCCATGGGCTCCGTGGATGCCCTCCGTGGCTGTGACGTGTCCGCGGGCTCCGTCGCTGCCGACTGTGGGTGTGACGTATCCGTGGGCTCCGTGGATGCCCTCCGTGGCTGTGACGTGTCCGCGGGCTCTGTCGCTGCCGACTGTGGGTGTGACGTATCCGTGGGCTCCGTGGATGCCCTCTGTGGCTGTGACGTGTCCGTGGGCCCCATTGCTGCTGTCTGTGACTGTAACTTGTCCGCGGACTCCATCAATGCCAGCTGTGACGTGTCCGTGGGCTTCCTCACTGCCGTCCGTGGCTGTGACGTGTCCGTGGGCTCCGTCGCTGCCGTCCGTGGGTGTGACGTATCCGCGGGCTCCGTCGATGACCTCCATGGCTGTGACATGTCCGTGGGCCCCATCGCTGCTGTCTGTGACTGTGACTTGTCCGCGGGCTCCATCAATGCCAGCTGTGACGTGTCCGTGGGCTCCCTTGCTGCCGTCCGTGACTGTGACGTATCCGCAGGCTCTGTTGATGCCCTCCGTGGCTGTGACGTGTCCGTGGGCTCCCTCGCTGCCATCCGTGGCTGTGACGTGTCCACGGCTTGACTGCGTGGCTGAGGCTTTGGTGGCAGTGCCTTCCTTCCTCTGTTCCCGCAGGAGTGATTGGAAGGTGGGGAGGTGACACCAGTGTTGCCAGCTGCGTGCTGCTTTCCGGCCCCTGCCCGGGCTCTCTGGAGGTCGGGCTGGCATACAGCAGGAACCAGGCACCCGAGGCGGGTTGTGCTGTCGACTGAAGGAAGGAGCTGGTCCCATCCCGCACGGGAGATGAGGGTACGGTGTGTGGCAGTGTGGGACTGTCACGGTTGCGAATGGCTCTCTACTTCTCTAACATACACTTGAACGCTACCCAGAGGGTCCGTAGGGCTTACACCAGCAAGTTTCTCCCGCTGTAGAGACCATGGCTTGATTAACTGATCACAGTGAATAGCGGTGTCCGTGTGCTGGTGAGGAGCTGACGGGCTGACCCCGTGGGGAAGCTTCTTCAGCACTGGGCACCCCCCCGACTGCTGCCCTTGTCCGAGGGGACCGCGTGCTTTGCTCCCCCTGAGGTGCACGAGGCCTTCTCAAGACCGCGCCTTTTCTCTTTTTAAGCAAGGGGTGCGCTTGGAGAACCCTGATCTTTTACTCATTTCATCCTTTAAAACCTCGCTTCCCAGGGCGTCTTGCGCCTCTGCACTGTGAGCCCCTGTCCTGTTGCTGTGAGTGCGGGTGCGTCCGTGGCTTCAGGTGCTGGCGAAGGGAGAGGTATGCCCGCTTGCACCTTCTCACCTCTTCACATGACACCTGTGGCCTCCACCTTGCTTTCCAGTTCCGCAGCCTCCTCCCCCTCACACATGGAACGTTCTACTACTATTTCCCCCTAATTTAAAAGTATGCAGTAAGATTAAATAAAGCAAAGGCATCAAATGAGAGTCCTTTTACAAACTGGGAAAAAACCCAGAAATATGGATATGTGTAACATGACAAACCAGCCAGAATTAAATAAAAGTTTTTTCCTTTGATGTTCTGCCTGGATAGCCCTGGACAGCTGCAGGGAAGAGATTCCCCGTGCATCCTCAGAGCCTAAGGCATGTTTATTGAATAAAATAGGCTGGGTGGCAGGGGCGGGATGGAGGCCAAGCCCTGCCCATCCTGATGTTCTGTGAATAATGAAGTAGTTTTGGTAAGCTGGGTTAAAGGTTCTTTCCCTCAGCACATCGCTGTGTGACATCACAAACGTGGGATTGCAATGGCTTGTGCCATCCACTTCTTCACTGGACGGTCGAATCGTTCTTGCTCTGGAGAGCCCGGCAGTGGGAGCACAGAGCGGGCCTCACATGGGTATGTATTACATTCCTTTCTTAAATTAGCCTCCACGAGCAGCAGCTGCCGTTGGCAGAAGGGTAAAGGCGGAAGGGCTTGTCCTGTCCCAGTGTGAGAACACAGGAGGCCCTCTGCAACTCAGGTGAGGACGTCCGTGCCTCCTGGTGTCGTGGTGCGTGTGGGGTCCGTCTGGGGGGCCTTGGACCTTGACCCTTCAAGCCATTCTTCTGCACAGAGTCAGGGTGGGGTGGAGGTCTAGAGTAAGAATGACACGTAGATGCCTGAGTTGGCCCACGTGTCCTTAGGGACATAAATCTGTGCAAGAAAACCCGCTCCGCCATTTTTGTATTTAAATTGGGAACCGATAGTCCTGGTGTCTGGACATTGGCCTGTGGATGTGCCCTGCCTAGTATAGCCAGGTATATCCTAGTATATCCAGCAATGCAGACTCTCCAGCCACCCTCCCCCTCGCCCCCACCAGCAGAATCACACGTTCTAGGGAGGGAGTGCCCAGCAAGCCTTCAGCGTGCCCTGCGGGCGATTCTGATGGCGTTAGGTTTCAGAACCTCTGCTTTGCTGGCTGCCAGTGAACCCTGCTTTTGCTGAATTTCCAGCACAAAAAGGCCAGGTTCTGAAATAGCTGGTTGTAGAATTGTGTGGTGCAGAAATAGAAGAGCTTTCTTAAAACAGGCGAGGTCGGGAAAATGATGTCCATCACATCTAGCAAAGATTTCAAAGTACTGGGCACTGTTTCTTATCTTTGCTTCTTGGAGCAGGGCTATAAAACCATTCACTCTAATCAAATTAAATCCACCTTGGCTTTTTTCTGAAGGAATCCAACAGGACCGTACACCAGGGATGTTGGCTACCATAGTTTTGACCGACTAGTGGATCAAGTTGGAACTGGGTCTGTTTTACCCCGAGCGTTGACCAACTGGGATTCTCTTTGGTGCTTAGCGGCAAGAGAAAAGGGTGTTACTTGGATTTTCTTCCCAGTGTGAGCTGGTAGGAGGGGTTCCATCCACGAGGTACCTGGGATCTAAATTATGAACAGAAGCCCAGAAGTACAGTGATTCCGATGAGCAAGGACAGATCAAGCTTCTGGGTTGATCTTCCAGCTGGAGTAGGACGTCCTGTGTCTTCTCACAGGCTTTGCTGCGTGGCCGCCCCGCCCGCAGGTCCGAGTGCAGGAAGGGTCGGAATGATCCAGCCCAGGGCTGAGCGGCGCTGTTGGAACCTGGAGCCCAAACCAGCCTCAGGTCCCTTGTCCCGTAAACTGTCCTTAAAAGTGAATTCTCTGCAATTACATGGAGCAAGGGAACTAGGTGAATAGAGTGTCACTTTTTTTTTTATAATAATTTTTTATTATGTTAGTCACCATACAGTACATCCCTAGTTTTTGATGTAAAGTTCGATGATTCATTAGTTGCATATAACACCCAGTGCACCATGCAATACATGCCCTCCTTACTACCCATCACCAGCCTATCCCATTCCCCCACCCGCCTCCCCTCTGAAGCCCTCAGTTTGTTTCTCAGAGTCCATAGTCTCTCATGGTTCATTCCCCCTTCTGTTTACCCCCTCTTCATTCTTCCCTGCCGTCTCCTACTGATCTTCCTACTTATGTTCCATAAATGAGTGAAACCATATGATAATTTTCTTTCTCTGGTTGACTTATTTCACTTAGCATTATCTCCTCCAGTCCCGTCCATGTTGCTGCAAATGTTTTTGGGTAATCGTTCTTTCTGATGACTGAGTAATATTCCATTGTATATATGGACCACATCTTCTTTATCCAGTCATCTGTTGAAGGGCATCTCGGCTCCTTCCACAATTTAGCTATTGTGGACAATGCTGCTATGAACATGGGGGTGCATATGGCCCTTCTCTTCACTACGTCTGTATCTTTGGGGTAAATACCCAGTAGTGCAATTGCTGGATCGTAGGGTAGCTCAATTTTTAACTTTTTAAGGGACCTCCACACTGTTTTCCAGAGTGGCTGTACCAACTTGCATTCCCACCAACAATGTAGGAGGGATCCCCTTTCTCCACATCCTCCCCAACAATTGTTGTTTCTTGCCTTGTCAATTTTTGCCATTCTAACTGGCATAAGGTGATATCTCAATGTGGTTCTGATTTGAATTTCCCTGATGGCTAATGATTTTGAACATTTTTTCATGTGTCTGTTAGCCATTTGTATGTCTTCATTGGAAAAGTGTCTGTTCATAAGCTGTGATCACGAAGACAGCATGGTACTGGCACAAAAACAGACACATAGACCAATGGAACAGAACAGAGAACCCAGAAATCGACACTTGGCTCTTTGGGCAACTAATCTTTGATAAAGCAGGAAAAAACATCCAGTGGAAAAAAGACAGTCTCTTCAATAAACGGTGCTGGGAAAATTGGACAGCTACATGCAAAAGAATGAAACTTGACCACTCTCACACCATACACAAAGATAAACTCCAAATGGATGAAAGACCTCGATGTGAGATAGGAATCCATCAAAATCCTAGAGGAGAACATAGGCAGCAACCTCTACGACATCGGCCACAGCAACCTTTTTCATGACACATCCCCAAAGGCAAGAGAAATAAGAGCATCACACTTCTGACCCAGAAAACTAAAGTGGTACCTAGCGATCCTTCAGGATTAGGATGGACTTTTTTGAGTAACGGTAACTTTCTGTGAAGGATCTTGGACCCATTTTTCCCCTCTTGTGATAGGGCGTCCTCGCTCCGTTGCTGTCTTTAGAGAGTTCCAGTATGCCAGTAGGTCTCATAGGGAAAGTCTCGGAAGAGGAACATGGTTGTGTGATCATGTAATATTGCGTATGCGTGGGACCTTGTTCACACACGTGTGCCTGTGTGCACGCACGTGCAGCCCCATCGCACGTGAGGTCAGGTGCTTGGAGTTCCCGTGCCCTCTGCTGCCTTGACGCGAAGCCCCGAGGGTTTGAGAGCCGTCGGGGTGGCCTGTGGTCTGCGGCATTGCAGCCCTGTTGGAGGCCGGCCCTCCGGTGTGCTGCTCCCCCCGTGAGCATCTCCCCGCGCTGTCACCCTGGAATGTAGTGTGTGCTGCCGGGCGGCGTTGGGGCAGCTTGGGCTCGGTGCCACACGGAGAGCCGTCTTGCCCTGGCAGCGAGTCTGCGGAGGGGCGAGAGCAGGGGCAGCGTCATACTTGACGTCCTTTGTCCTCCGCGAGCGACCCCTGCGTCGGGAGAGCTGTGCCTGGGCGAGTCCAGGGTTCCGCACCAGGAGAGCATTTGTCCTGAAGTGCCGGCAGCCCTGGTTTTGCGCTGTGCTCGCCAATGTCTCCACCTCCCCGTCCTTGGGAGTCGAGGGCGCGGCAGGAGGAGGCAGCCTGTCCTGTGGGATGTCTCCCTGGACACGTTTCCTGGGTGCCCCCCCGCCCCAGGGCAGTCAGGCAGGGGACTGGCCTGCAGGGACAGTGACCCGGCTGGGCACTCTGCACGGTTCGCGGGGGGACGGGACCCCTCACACAGGAAGGGTTTTGTGTGCAAGTTGGGAAGTTGGCCTGGGATAGCTTCCACCCAAAGTCCGAGAAGAACTCTAGCGATACTGTGTGTGTGTGCGTCCTGGGACAAGCGTCTGGATTGATTGGGCTTCGTCTCGTGTGCAAACAGGCTCAGCGTGCTGTGAGAACGGCCAGCAGCCACGGCTTGCACGAGGGTAACCGCGTGAGCTTCCCGAGCCCTTTCCACCGTGGTTTCTGTAGAGACCACGTGTGCGCCGTGACACTCGGGAACAGGGGAGACATTGTCACTCTGAGCACAAATCCCGTTGTGTCCGTTATAGTCCTGGGAACCCGTTGGACGTCACATAATTATTACCACTTTGAGGAAACGGCGAGCTTGGGCTAGGTTTCCTGATTTTGCTGTGATAAACAGCATCAGGGAGCAGAGCCTAGTGGCTTTCAGTCCTTATTTTTAGGGATGGGGGCCTTTCTCGCTGAGGCATGGGGGGACACAGCCCGGAATTTGGGAGGGTTCAGAGTATGGCATGTGGGCTTTACGGGTTGTTTTCCCGAGCTGTTCTGAGAGGCTGGGAGGGCTTCGGTTGTTCCCTCCCGGGGCCATGGGTCTGTTTGGAGACATCCTGCAGCCTAACCCGAGACGAAATCGGCATCTGCACGGCAGAGGGGGACACCTTGGTCGGCGGCACTTGGCAACAGGCGAGCACTCCTGTGATTATAAACACGCATACCCCGGAGACCTGCAGCTTTCTAGCTTCCTGGGCGAATCAGTGCTAGAAACATCCGAATGCCTGTAAACCTGAGCCACCAATCTCCTGGCATCCATTTCCTTACCAAAATGGGCCATAAGGGGAAGAGAGGACGTACCTTCTCCACCCAGATGGCCCTTTCCCGCAGCTCACAGTCCAGCTCTGTCGCCTCCTGGGAGAAGCTTGTCTGTTCTTGACTTGCTTAAGGTGAATATTAATTTGTGTGAAAAGTCTTGTTTTGCAAGAACGGTGCTTTAGGGATTTAAATATTCAGGCTTACTTGTCATGCATGATCGGATTGGCGCTTTAATTTTACTCTTTGTAAAGACTTCTGGATTGCCGTTGGAGTGACTTTTTCTTGCGTTAGCTGATACGAGATCTGTTAGTATGAAGAAGCGGCTATACAGTTAGGATGGCCCATCGGATAGCATCGTCCGAAGCAGTGCTTGCTCTTCTAACAAGTGTTTGAGATTCAGCTCTTCATCAGGCGTGGGTTCGTTGCTTTGTCCCAGCTCTCCGGTCATGCTGCTGTGTTCTCTCTGGCTCTGAAATAAGGTCACGTGTTGAGCTGGGCCAGGGTTACGGAGGGGCTTTCACCCCGCAGCGTGCTCTCAATTTTATAAAAGCTGCTGCGGAGACATGGTGCACGAGTGTGCGGGCCTTCCCTCCTGGCGTGGCCCTGTTCTGCCCGACTCTGGGCTGTGTCTCCTCCTCTCGGGGAAGGAAGGAAGGCAGGGTCGGTAGCTACCTGGCCCCTTCACGGTTCTGTGGAAGAGATTAGTCCTTGGACAAGGGGTCTGGTTATTTTCTTCTGGGTTGGTTGTTAGCTCTGAGTCCAGTCTCTCTTGTTAAGCTTTGGAGAAGAGAATGAATTGGAACAGTGTATCTGGCTTTCCGAGTTGTGACAACACGAGGACCCAGGGGTTGATAATCAGCTGTGTGAACACGGAGCCCTCAGCAGGTCTGGGTACAAGCGGCGGGTGCGGGTCGTTTGTCTTTCTGGGACGACGGCTTGGCTTCCTTTCCTAAGGCTCGTGCTCTCCATGCAATCCCGAGACAGCACCGTCTCTGGTACCACGGTGGCCTTTCCCATCAGCAGTCGCCTTCTCCTCTTGAGGGGCGTGTGGGAGACCTTCTGGAATCTGGTGCTGTGGATTCTCACCCCCCTTTGAAACGTGACACTTTACTGGGTGAACATGGGATAACCTGCCACGGAGCAAAATCAAGGTAGATTTGTATTCTGTGTGGGTGTGTAGACGTATTTTGAGGAATAACGTGTGGTGACAGCTAACGGCAGCTGTTGGGGAATATGGAAGCCCGCCTGCAGAGGGTGGGAGGGCGATCTCGCAGATGCTCGTGGAGAACGAAGACCTGCTTCTGTTGCCTCAGTGTCGTCATCGGCACTGTCAGTGTCCCCCAGACGTGGGGGGGGGGGGGCACAGCCTCGGCACCATGGTCTCTCCAGGCTGGTTTCGTGGGAGAAGGAAACACTCAGATGTTAGGAATGTAGGAAATGGATCCGGAAGAAAACAGCCCAAAGTCCTGGAGAAATGGGATTAGGAGAATGTAAACGATCTTACGATTTTGTAAAATCTTGTAAAATTAATGTAAATCATCACCTTATGACACAGGAGGTCTTCACAGCAATATTTACACAAGAGCAGACGTTAACGCCAAAAACGATTGTTCACATCACACTGAAACGTCAAAACGAGAAATAACAACCCATAATTCAAAAAAACAATGGGGAGGAGGAGCTCGTGCGGGGGTGGAGCTGTTCAGGGGAGGAGGAGGTGGAGGTCGACCGGCTCCATTTTTGAGCCCGGGAGGGCTGGGACTGGTCTGGGAAGGGTCTTCATTGGACGCCAGGATGTTGGGGAGCTGGTTGGCAAGTAGGGCGTGTTCCTCACCGAGAAGGGAAGACGCCCGTGTCGGCTGACAGGTTGCGGACCACAGCGCGGGCTGTGGAGGGCAGCGGCCGGCCCTGTGCCCGAGGTGCACCTGCACCACTCAGACCGGCCGCCACAGCCTCCCTGGAGATGCCGTGGTGGTTGCCTGTGAGTCCGCACTTTGAGCGAGGTGATGACCTCAACCAGCAAGGTTACTGAGCCATTTTCTGGCCACACGGTGTTCGGGATCGGGCAGGCAGCTTCCCACGCACCGGAAATGGGGGTGCAATCAGGAGCAACTTTTGACGCCCGAGGAAACCCCCCTAGAACAGGGCACATTCCACAAGAGTGAAGACCATGACAAATTAGTGGGTGGGTAGAGGCGAGGGGGCTGTTACAGACCAAAGGGAAGAGTGAGTCACCAAAGGCAGGGCGTGATCTCGGTTGGGTTGGTTTGGTGGAAGAAAAGCCGTAAGAGCCGTTTTTTGGGGACAAGTGAGCTAATTTGAATATCAGCCGGACAAGGAGGATATGGAGTTGTTAACTGTGTGTGACGATGGGCTGTAGTTGTAGGCTCCCTGGTCCTAGAAGGCGTCGGCTACGTAGGTCAGGGTGACATCCCAGGTGAAGAGTGATGCTGGCTGTGGGCGGAGCCGCGAGGAGGCAGCGTCCGTGGCTGCTGATCCTCGCGGAGAGAGTTGGGTATTTTCATTCTCTCAACTTCTTAGTATGTTTGAAACTTTTCGTGATAAAAAGTGGGAGAAAATCTGGAAATTAAAAGGGAAGTCCAGGTCAAAGGGTACGTTTTTGGATTCAGACGTGGAGAGGTTCAGCGTTCATGACCTCGTTCAACGTAAGATTTCATCCCTCGGGTTTGTCACCTAGGTTTTTTTTTTTGGTGAGAAATTTGGTATCTCTGGAGGAAAGGGAGGGGAGACATTTCCAACTAAAACCTTAGCACCCTGTCATGTCACTTTGGACTCTCATGAGCTGATATCCCCTCAAGTGGGGCTGCCTGACCCTGTAGCTGAGAGCAGCTGGTCGATGCAAGCAGGTTAAAAATAACAAGTCCTCGTAACATTCAGACCAATGAAATGTCAGCAGAGGTTAGGAGAGGCATTTCCCTTGACTTGCTATTCCTGGGAAGTCTGCATATCTAAAAGACCGCGTTTCTGTAGATGCTAATATTTTTATTAGTGTTCCTTCTTGTGAAATGCTACTGGGTGTGGCGGGTAAACCAAGGTTGCCAGCCTGGGACTGGCGGGCTTTGTCGTCTTGCTGGTTACCTGGGTTTGCAAATGCAGGTGCTTGCCAGCAGCAAGACTCCAGCCCAGGGAACCCGAGGGAGCGTGCAAAGGTGCAGACAGTCTGGGGAGGTTTCTGGAAGGAATCATCTGCTGGGCTGAAGGACCGACCATCCTTTCAATAGGCAAAGCCAGGAGAGCGCTTAGAAACAATGTTCATAGCAGCATTGTCCACAATAGCTAAATCGTGGAAGGAGCCGAGATGCCCTTCAACAGATGACTGGATTAAGAAGCTGTGGTCCATATATACAATGGAATATTACTCAGCTATCAGAAAGAACGAGTTCTCAACATTTGCTGCAACATTGTTGGCACTGGAGGAGATAATGCTAAGTGAAATAAGTCAAGCAGAGAAAGACAATTATCATATGATTTCTCTCATCTATGGAACATAAGAACAAGGAAGATCTGTAGGGGAGGGGGGATAGGGAAGGGGGGGTAAACAGAAGGGGGAATGAAGCATGAGAGACTGTGGACTCTGGGAAACAAACTGAGGGCTTCAGAGGGGAGGGGGGTAGGGGAATGGGATAGACTGGTGATGGGTAGTAAGGAGGGCATGTATTGCATGGTGCACTGGGTGTTATACGCAACTAATGAATCATGGAACTTTACATCGGAAACCAGGGATGTACTGTATGGTGACTAACATAATATAATAAAAAATATTATTATAATAAAAAAAATAAAAATTTCAGCTTAAAAAAAAAAAACCAGAAACAAGGTTCAAGGAAAAGATCTGGATCTGCCTTCGTCTGGGGAGCTGAGCGCCTTTTCCCACATTGGTTCAGAGCTCGTCTGTGGCCGCGAGCCGTGTACCATCCGCCCTGCCGCGTGCCGTGTGCCGGCCGCCCCGCTGAGTAAGTCACAGAATTACTCTTCAGTGGTGTCACTGAGACACGCTCTGTATTTGGTGCCTTGGCGGCTTTTTCTTCATTGTGGTTTTGGTTCTGTTTTCCTAATCCACCCTATGACCATTATAAGTCCCAGAGTTCAGGATTTCATTTTATTTTTAATTTTTAATTTTTTACTTTTGAGAGCAAGAACACATGGAGGGGGGCAGAGGAAGAGAGAATCTTGGGCAGAGTTCCCGCCGAGCTCAGAGCCCGATGGAGGGCTCGATCTTGCAACCCTGAGAGCAAATCAAGAGTCAGACGCTGAATTGGCTGAGCCCCCCAGGTGCCCCATCAAAGTTCAGGAATTTTTTAACACGTTTTTTGGTGAGGGGAGTGGTCCACGGGTGAGGGGGGACCCACTTTGCAGGTGGGCTGCGAATGCTGGGGGTCCAGGCTCCTGGCACCTGCCCGGCTGCTTTGGGTGCCTGGCCTGAGGCTCAGTGGCCTGGAGCAGACGGGAGCAGCCTTGTGCCCTGACCTTTCATCCCGGCCAGCTGCATGAACACCTGGAAGTTCAGACTGGTTGTGGGAAGACGTGGTTCCACTCTAGCAGGAAACGCCCGGCCCTTGTGATGGTTTCAGGAAGCAGAGGCTGATTAGGACGGGTGGGTTTGGAGTGCGTCTCTGCCAGACATTAGCGTTTGTCTGGGGCGACAGTCCAGCTTGATCAGCATGGTAGAACCAGGATGGTTTAGGCCGGGGAGCACGGAACTAGGCTGGCAAGGTCTTACTGAATATAACCACTGGTGTCTGCCATCTGTCAGTTCCTAGTGGAAGGACTCAGCTGGTGTGACTCGACGGGGAAAGCATGTTTTTACCCAGGCCCGGTGGGCCAGGTGGAGGAGAGCTGAGCATGGGGCTGCCCCGGGAGGCCTCAGCCCGAGCTGCACGTTAGGGCCGCCCCGGGGTCTGAAGGGGTCTGTTCTGGGTGGGTGTTTGTAGCAGCTCAGTACTGTGCAGATAGCACGGAGGAGTATTCCGGCTTTTCCATCCTGCTGCCGACATCCGCATGGCCCCGGCCCGGCGCATGGGCAGGCCGGCATGCTTTGGGAGTAACGGGGTTGGGGACCAGTTGCAGGGGGTGGAGAGGCAGGGGCTGTGCGATGTGACGGAATGACCTGTCTGCCCCTGTGCGGGCTGCTGTGTTCAGAGCTCTCGGTTGGATTTCTTGAGTACGTGAGCGTTCACCCTTTGCAGGGCAGTCGGGGAGCTGCCGAGCTGCCTGCAGCCGGGGTGCGTGGTCAGGGAGGAGTTAGGAAGCACGTCCAGAGCCTCTGCTGGACGGCGGTGGTGCTTCAGGCGGACCTCTGCCCCGAGGTTTCTCGGGCTGGAGATGTGCTTGGCTTGCAGCTGCACGCCACGCTCTCTCTGAGAAGAGACTCCTCGCAGGTGATGGACAGGTGCACCCCGGGGAGTGGGAGAGGAATGCAGAGCGGGAGCGGTGTGATCCTTCCGGTTAGCAGTGGGCACAGGTTGGCGGTTAGTACTTTCTCTGTTTACCGCCCATCCAGAGACACGGGCTTCGAGGTTTCTCTGCTCCGTGATTACGCCCCAGAGGACATAGGTGGACCACATCTTACTGGAACAGGGAAGTGATCGGTGTGCCTGAGCCCTGCGGCCATACGAAGAAATACAGAGGCCACAGAAATGTGAGACGTTGTAGAATAAAGTATTATGTGTCCCCAGAACGAAGGCATCGGTCAGCTAGATGTCCCTTGAAAGAGAAGGGCTGCGTGCTTGTCCCCTTGAAGGTACGCTGCAGACCAGCGTGAGTGAAGAGTCGGGATCCCAGGTGTGCTGTGCGTGGCTCCTGGCGGAAGCTGAGAGAGACGGGGGTGGACACGCCTCCAGACATGAATTCCGGTCCTGCCACACCTTTGCTGCTGTCATCACTCCCGTCCTGAGACGATGACAGCGTCGCCGTGCGTTCTTCACGTGCGTGGTGTGTTTTCTCAGACCTGGCAGATGAGGAAGCCGACTTTGCCTTTCTGGAGTAGGGTTGAGGTTTCTTTACAGAGTGATACGGTCTCTTCTGTTCATCCTACTCTTTAATTAAGTCGTGGGCTTTTATATGCTTCACTCCATTCTGTTCCCTGAAACGGGTTCTGCCCCGCTTAAAAATTAATCTTAAATCATACTTGGTAGTTTCTAAAGGTTTCACAAGTCCACTGGAATATTGGTAATTGAGTATTGGTGGTTTGCTTCCTGGAAAATTGCATCTTAGAGCCCAAAGTGGGAGTGAGGTTTGGATGCTGTTATGAATCCTGTGTTTGGTCGGAAAGCCTTCACCGCACTTGTAGGTACAAAACCCCAGCTCCACATGTGGACGCTCCCAGGACACATTTGCGACTCATTCCTACATTTTAGCGATCTCGGGAGGGGTTGCTGGAGAAAGCGGGATGGTCAGCATTGAGTGAACGTGGGATAAAGATGTGTCCAAATGTAAAATCGGTTTAAAACAAGTATCTTAGCGTTCCCTCTAAAGGTCCACTCATGAAAGAACGCTCGAGTATAAACGTTTGAAGAGCGTCGACCCCTCCAGGTGCTAAGTGCTAAGCGTCCCGCCGGTCGTCCTGTTGTTTCTAACTGACACATTTAGGCCGCGTTGATGTTGATGGCTATAACCATGTATCACACGTGATCACAAGGGTCCCTCCTCTTGAAGCAAAATCAGGTCCCTGCGGATGACATCGTCTTACGCAGATTTAATTAAAATGCAGATTGCTACAAAGCACTTAGCCCCTGAGGGACAGATAAAAGCCTGGGAACATAAGACTCCATCCAGAATCTTCTTTCCCTAAAACATGGGAAATGGAGTTAAATTCAAGGTACCACGGCAATTGGTACTTAAAACCATTCTTTTACTACATTAATTAAAGTAATAGTTGGAGTAACTTCTTGGCATTAACTTCAATGATCCTAAATCCATAAACGAGATGATTTCAGTTGTTTGAATTATTTCAAATAATTTTAACAATATATGAGATTACTTTGTTGACTTGAATAATTTGGGTAGTTTGGCTTCTTGGGAGACTTGGTGTCCTTTGAGCGCAAGCGCCCCTGCCTTCCAATGCTGCCATGTCCCCCGCGGTGCCCGGCTCTGACAGTTGTCACGGGACGAGTGGCCCCACGATGCGGTCCCGCAGAATGGAAACCGAGTCCCGGAGCGTTTTGTCACAAGTATGTGGTCTCTGTTCTGTACACAAGGTTCAGGAGTGACCACGCCCCCTTTTGTGTCCCTGACTATGAAACTAATCGAAAATGCTCAGTGCTGTTTTCCAGGCAGGATTAAGTGCTTATTACGAACTCCTGCTTTTGGTACCAGATAGCTGATTTATTCCGTAGGATTATCCCCGCACCAAAGAGACAGCCTGTTCACACTGCATCCCTGGTCTCAACCAGATCAAAGAGGCCTTATTAATTATTCATTATGACATTTTATATGTTATTTTACTTTTCATAATTACCAGAGTCTGTATAATTAACCTCTCATTTCGTTGAAGTGCTTAACATTAAGTAGGGTTATAATTACAACTATTAAAAAAAGTATGTGGAAGAATTTAAAAATCTTTAATTAGAAAGAAAACTGTTTTTTGTTGTTGTTGTTGCTCTGTTTCATCGTGCATTTTTTCCTTGTCGATAAGTATCTTTAATTATTTAAACAAAGTGAAAAACCGGAGAAGTCGGGTGGTCGGCGGAGTCCTGGCTGGTGCGGGCTGCGAAGGTTTGCCGATCCTCCCGTTCTGACTCTTGGCTGAGATGCGGTCAGTCTGTGAGCGCCTGGCCTTTCATAACACGCGTTGTTCGAGTGCAGAAATGGGTTCGGCCAACGTCGCCGTTTCCTGGGGAGACAGCGAGTTCTCAGCTGAGCTGCGTGCGGAGCATCACCGGGCAGGGTCTCGGCGGGCGACAGGAGAGCGGCTCCTCTCTGCCCAGGACTCTGTGTTCTGTACCGTAAACTGGGAAGAGTTCAGTCCACATCTGGTTAGAAGGGACTTGACTGAAACAAGATGGGATAGATGGTAGGTGGGGAGGTTTCCCTAAAGCATGGTTGTGTCTTAGCTCTTGATGTGAAGTCCCTCACCCCTCCTTGAGGACACCTGTCCGCCTTGAACCCCGGCCACGGTGGCTGAGGCTTGCTGACCTTCACGCTGAGTCCCAGTCATGAGATTAAGCCTGAAGGGCAGTGCGGCCTGCTGAGCAGGGCTGATTTCAGGCAACGGCAGGGCTGTTTGCTGCGTTGTCAGGTTTGAGCACAGGTCCCGTCTGTAATGTGCCACCCTTGATCTGACATTTGGGGCATGGAGAGGGGGTGCTTGCCCACGCCCAGATCTTGGGCTCCACCTTCCGTTCTTGTGGCAACGTGGCGGGCCTGTGTCCAGGGTGCCTGATTCCCCGAGGGGGGACCTCGTGTCGTGCTCCTGAGGACGTTGCATGGGCTCCTTCCTCAGAAGGGAGCAGTCACAGCCGCCTCTCTGGGTTATCGTAAGGGTTTGTACGTGAGCGAGCTGAGAGCTCCTGGCTTGGCGCACCCGAGGGTCCCCGTGGCGTACTGTTTCCCACGGCCTGTTTCCTGTCTCGTTGCTGCCACGTGGCAAGCATGTGTCTGGTTTTCCGTGGGGCCAGGCAGTGAGAATCCAGGGGTCTCACCGGCCTCTGTGTGACCGTCCTTCACACGCTCCCAAACACAGCCCTGGTCCTGCCATTCCTGGGTTGGAAACCCACAGAAACAGACCAGACTTCTCGTTGAGCCGTTCAGAGTCTGCCCAGCCAATGTTCCCCAAATTCGCCTCCGCCACCTGCCAGGCTCGTAGGTCCCAGCTGGGCGGTCTTCACTCCGGGGCAGAGGGCTTGTACTGATGTCTGGACAGTGCTGTGGTCATCGGGACTGGGGTCGGGGTCGTCCAGCCATCCCTGAGGAGAGGGACACTGCCACATACCCCACACTGCAGAGGACAGCCCCACGCAGAGGCCCAGAACCCCTGCGGTTTGGCAAAAGACAGTGGTGGTGGTTCTCCTGTCCACCTGCCCCCTGCGTTCTTCTTTCCCTTGAACACAGGCCCCCTGCTTCTCTCCTCTTGCCAGTTATCAGTTTGCCCGTCCTCAGGGCTCCTGCCGGTGGCTGTGCCGGGGTCTGGGTCTGACCCTCTGGTGAGGACCTGCCTGGCTTGCATGGAGCCTGTTGCCTGACAGAGCATCCGGGAGGCCATGGCAAAGCCGGCAGGCTCTCGGTGCCGGAAGTGAGCTTGTTTGCGCTGTTTAAAAATTCTTGGGTGTGTGTGGGCCCCTGGGTGGCTCTGTCGGTGAAGTGTCCACTCTTGATTTCGGCTCAGGTCATGATCCCGGGGTCCTAGGATTGAGCCCTGCGTCAGGCTCCTTGCTCAGTGGGGAGCCTGCTTCTCTTGGTCTCTCCCCCGGCCCCATGTGCTCTCTCTCTTTCTTTAAATAAAATGTAAAAAGAGAATTCTTGGGTGTGTAGAAGTCCGAGTTTGGTGCTGGCAGGCTTTTGAGCAAACAGGTCTGAGCCCACAGTGAGAAGTAAACCACCCGGCCACCCGGCCATCCGCAGCGGCCACCTCTGGTGCGAGTGTGGGGCGATGTCTTACCTTGTTAACTCGGGATATATTTCAGCCTAGAGAGAGGTCAGTGCGAGGTCGGCCTCCTCGTCTTGACCCCCGTTCTGCAGCTTAGTAGCTGAATGATTTCCTGCAGCTCCTAAGACTTTCTGGGCCCTGGCTTGGCTCACCAGTGCTGTGGGATGATAACATGACCATGTTGGAGGGAGCGCGGGGAGCTCAGGACTGTCTGCGGCGGCTCGGTGCTGACGTAACGACCTTCCAGGTTTGTGGTTCCACGTGTTCGTATCCGTGTACATCCCCAAATCAGGAACAAACAGCAAAGTGCGTATGCAACAGACCTTTTTAGGTGATGGCGGTGGGAGGTGCACGGCAGGTGAGCCGCGTGTGAGCCAGGCGGGGTCTGGCCCGCGCTCGCCTGTCCGCGGTGGCCGCGCTGGGGCCGGAGCGGGCAGCGCTCTCGATTCTGCTGGGCCTGCAGGTAGCCTCAGGGTTTCCCTCCACCCGGTAGAAGCCGATCCCCTCGGCAAGCCCACTGTTTCCTCGGTGGTGTCGAGGTGGAGAGAGTGTGTGCCTCCCATGAAAGTAGAAGATGACCGCAGTCGTCGTGGGGGATATTCGTGTACAAAGACGAGACTCCTTGCAGTTGGTCCTTGGTTTGCTGGGGTCCAGGATCTCCGGCGCTGCTGGTCGCCAGGAAGAGAACCATGTTTTCCCAGCTTCCTTACTGAGGGAGCTCCAGCTTTGGGGAAGCAGTGACCCCAGTGAAACTCACTTCTGCAGGTAGGCGTGGCTGGGTGGCCGGTGTAGAGAATGGGATGTTGATCAGAATTACATGGCGGGGGGCACGTCCCTTTCTGGATTAAAACAACACCATGCAGCCCTCACCCTCTGTCCTTGCCTGGGCCACGGCTGTGATGCCTGGTGACGAAGCAGCCTCTTGGTGCAAGGAGGAGAGCCTTCTGGAAGGGTGGTGGGTCGCAGCAGCCGTGGTCCCGGGGGGGGGGGGGGTTGTCCTGGGGCTGCCGCTCCATCCCCCTGCCCCCTGGACCTTCCTCGTCCTTTAGGCGAATGGACCCTTGCTCACCTCAGCCACTCAGCTTTTGTCGTATAGCTGGGAGGACTCCTGGTACAGTGAGCGACATAATTAGGTCTAACGTTAATGATGGGGGATGGAGCCAGAAGGAAGCAGAGGAGTTTTCCTAGAATAGGTTGTCGGTCTTGTTTCTCATCAGTAAGTCATAGGAGGACAGTATCTGTGACCAGAGAGTAAATATGAATGGTTATTGGGGGAAAAGCAACAGAATTGTTTGTGAACAGGCCAAAACGTGGGCTCCCATGAAGAACGGAAATGGGGTTGACCCCTGACTCACTGTCTGTGGGACCTCAAGTGGTTTTGTCCTCGGTGGGCTCAGCGTCTCCCGAGGTGGGGCTTGCCGGATGGTCTCCACTCTTGTTCGGCTCTGGCACTTTCCCAGCTCTGGCATCCTGACCTGGAGAGGCCAGAGTATCTTCGGGGGCCGTGTGGATCCTCTCTAAACCAGTGGAGCCATTTGATGAGCTCAAGGAAGGGAAGGAGAAGAAGCCAGAAGTGGGGCAGAGAGCGGGAAGAGGACCCTGGAACCATTCACGGTGCTGCTGGGTGGGGGGGTAGCAGCCCTCTGCTGCCCCCACCCCCTCCCGTGCATGGTTGCTGACTGCAGGTGTACCAAGGGAATCCCGGCGGGAGGGGCAGCTTGAGGGGACACTCGGGCCCTGCAGCCGATGGCCCGGCCAGAGGTGTGACCTTGGCAGGTGTGCCTTGACCATTCTTTGCCTCCGTTTCGTCATCTGTGAAATGGGGTTCATAACTGTATCTCAGTCCTATAGGTGGTTATGAAGACCAGTGTTGCACACTTAAAACAGTAGCTGGTCACTAAGTACTCCACGAATAGGACCTGACTGAGGGTAAGATGGTTGGACTTTGTAAAGAGTATCCCATGGAAGTGATGGCTCCTTATTTGTGGTGCTTTTCATCTGTCCAGAGCCTATGGCGTGATTTCTTGGTGAACAAGAAGTAGTTTTTAAGTAGTTCCTTATTTTGGAATGAAGTAAGTTTTCATGTATTTTGTCTAGATGCAGTTAGTCTAGTTTTCCAGGTGATGAAAATGTCTTTGGACATGCCATTTAAGAAAATTTCGATTGGCCCCTTTTCAAGGAAATTCAGTGGTGATCTTTGTTGTTTCATTCCATTACCACCAAATGCCATATTCTCCAGTATTTAATTACCTTTAATTGATGGGTTGTCATTTAAAAATAAATTTTATTTTATATAATTACATGTTAATTTTTTTTTGGTGTTTTAGGCAGCTGTTGCCCATCTGTAAGTAATCAGTGATTCAATACAATTTTAAAAGGTGGTGTTTGTATTTATTTGGATAAAGGAAGAGCTGCTAAGTGCCATCACCCTCAGGAAAGACGGCGGGCACGTGATTGTGTGTGAGGCCCGGCGTGGCTTAAGGTCTTTTGCAAATTTAGGGGTGTTTTTTGACCTTTCTCTTCTGCCCAGACCTTGTCGTCCTGCCCGTCCCTCCTCCGGCCTCAGCCGGCATTCCAGAGCTGCGGCTGGGGTGCCGTCGGGTACAGGCGTCCGAGGCCGCAGCGCAGGCCCACCCAGAGCCGCATTCTGATGGCCTTCCCCGCGGAGCGGAGATCGCCAGCCTGTCGTCAGAGCCACGCGGGCGAGGAGGGAGGGCCCCGAGGCACCGGTCATTCAGGAACTGGCTCCGACCGGCTGCCCACTTGGAGGATGTATTTAGATTTTTACATGCTCTTTCCTCTGTGCTCCAGCTAGTGTGTGGCTGCCTCTTACTCATCGTCATGGGACTGCACGTCAATCTGACTGAAGCCGACAGATGTGGGCAGGCCGCCCGGCGTCCTCGCCAGCGAATTCCAGCAGGCGGGTTGGCCGGGCGATAATAGAGGGTCTGTCTGCTGGTGCAGGGCCGTGTGAGTTGTTTTGCAATTGTTAGCGGACGTCGTGACTGGCCAAAGACAGGGCTGTAACTCAGGCTGGCAGATTTCCGTTTTCCTAGGGGACCTCCGGGGCCGGATATAAAGTGCGGGGGGCTGTCCTGCACGAGGGGCGGCCGCGGCGATCTTCCCCGGCGTCTGCCCGGAGACGTCCCAGGTTCTGCTCTTGGAAACCCGGCTGGCGGAGGTGGTGGCTGCCGGCCAGGCCAGCGGGGAGGCGGTGCCGCCTGGGCACCCAGGGAACGGGCAGGAGCTGAAGGGCCGTTAGGATTTTGTCTGCTACTTGGGACCCAGCCCTCCGTCCTGCCCCCAGGCCGTCGCTGCCCCCTCTGTGTTGTCATGGCAAAGTACGTGCCCCCGCCCCGGCTTAGCTGGGTGAGCTCACATTGCCGCTTTCTCCTTGCTGCCCGCGCTCAGGGGTGAACGCTGCTCAGGTTTGCCTCGTTGTCCGCGGTCTGCAGCTGTGCCCGGCACACAGTTCAGCAAATCCTAGTGGAATGAGTAAGTGACTTGGTTGTGTATCTTGTGTATTGGATGTGCTTATCCGCGGACTTTCTCAGGGCTCTGTGGCCAGCTCGAGGCTGTTCTGGAACACGCTGGTGCACGGGCAGGCACGGCAAGCCTGCTGCATTGGCCTGGAGTCCACACCTCTCGAGGGCATGCTCTTTTGGCACTAGTACTCCATAAAAATGCAATTATATTAAAATTTAATACAGCAGTTCTTCCTGCCTTTGGAGTGTGGTACGCACTAAGTGGGAAAAACAAGCCTGGTTTCCAAATGGAGCTGAGTGACCAAGTCAGTCTGTGTTCACGTCCTGTGGGTACGGTGGGGCTTTCAGGAGCAAGTTCGTGTTTGCAGTTCCGTGTGCTGTTTGCGGCCCGTTGGCGTGGGCGGGCAGGATGCAGGCTCCAGCTATGGGTGAAGGCGCGGCTAGCTTTGTGGGCCCAAGGCTGTGCTGTCACATTGTATCACTCAGACTCTGGGTTGGATGGCAGTGAACATAACCAGTAAAATCAGTGTTACGAAGAAGCTTTATGAAAGCATATGCTGCCCAAAGCCTCTTCAAAGAGATGAAAAGCTATTACCAAGTAGTGTTAATTGAAAATTCTTTGGCCAGACCCACAAGTGATCCCACCACCAGAAATAACCTCTATTCGTATGATCATGCATCTTCTTGCAGGGTTTTCAAGGGTCCGTCTGTGCATCCGTCCACTTTCTCCACCTTCTGTCCCGGCATCCAGTACCTCTGTTCTGGAACACAGCTTCGTCCCTTGTTCCTTTATCAGCTTTATCAGCTGTGATATCCTGGCCAGTAATAGATCATGTAAAAGTTCTGTGTTGATAGGTGCGGTTATGAAAGGTCATTTTTATTTTTATTTTTGGTGCAAAGTGGTGGTTTTACTAAAGCACAGGGACAGGACCCATGGGCAGAAAGAGCTGCTGCCAGGGTCATTTTTATTTTTATTTTATTTTTTTATGGAGGCTCCACGCCCAGCATGGTGCCCAATGTGGGGCTTGAACTCACAACGGAGATCAAGACCTGAGCTGAGATCAACAGTTGGACCCTTAACCGACCAAGCCACCCAGGCACCCCTGGCAGTTTTATTTTTTTAACTTTTATTTTTAAAAGATTTTATTTATTTGAGACAGTGAGAGAACAAGTGAGGGGCAGAGGCAGAGGGAGAAGCAGACTGTCCACTGAGTAGGGAGCCCGATGTGGGGCTCGATCCCAGGACCCTGAGATCATGACCTGAGCTGAAGGCAGACATGTAACCCAGTGAGCCCCCCAGGGGCCCCTGGAAGGTAATTTTTAATGGCTGTGTACTATGTGGCACTTCTGAATCATGGGCGTGCCTGTTTTAGGTGGGGCTCCTGTTGTTGGGAATTTGGGGGAGGGGCATCATCTCTGTTGGTACGAGCTGTGCAGAGTTTGAGCTTGGGGACGCGTAGGCAGTGAGCTGATGGAAACCTCGGTTTCCCTTCCTTGAGGGTGTGTATGTGGGGTGTCAGAGCATCACCCTCCCCTGGGCGCTTGTCACAGCGCAGATGATTGTCCCCAGCCCAGCCCTGCTGGACCAGGAGCGGGAGGGAAGCCTAGCGGTCAACCTGTGTATCCTCAGGGCTTCTCTGGGCCTCAGAAGGGCCTCAGGTTTGGGGACTGCTGCTTTCAGATCGCCAGGGGAGGTTCAGATCTCCTGAGAACAGAGGTTGCCAGGCCTGGCTCTCTATCTGCACAGTGTGGTGTGAGGTGCCCTGTGCACACAGTGGCTCCGACTGTGTCCGAGAGCAAGGTGGGGCACAGACCCAGGCGGGTGCAGAGACCTGAGTGGCCGGATGTGCAGGAAGGGGGCTTGTGGGTTTCGGGTCCGGATCCATCCAGCCAAGTGAACAAGACTTAAATACTGCCTGCCGGGCAGTGGGCATTGTGCTCAACATTTGAAGTCAAATGAGTGGATTTTAACGGTTTAATAATTAAAGAAGAATGTGTTAGCTTTGAGCTGTTTCCTTATCTGGAGGTGCTTCACCAACTGTTCTGGGCTAAATACTGTGATGTCAGCAAGACACAGGAGAGACTTGCCCTTTTATGGAGTGGTTGCATCCTTGTGCTTGGCACAGGCAGCCAAATACCCCAGCTTCAGACTTGGAGCCAGTCCTGGGTTTTATTTGATCAGCAAAGGATTGAAAAACTTTTGAATATATAAGGAACTCATGCAACTAATAGCAGTAAAACCAAACAATCCAATCAAATGTGGGCAGAAGTCATGAACAGACATTTCTCCAAAGAAAACCTACAGATGGCTAACAGGCACACGAAAAAGCGCTCAGCATCCCTAATTAGGAAATAAAAGCCACAATGAGTTAGATATCCTCTTCACCTGTTAGGATGGCTATTATCGGAAAGACCAGAGATAACAAGTGTTGGTGAGGATTTCAAGTAAAGGGGAGCCTCGGGCACTGTTGGTGGGAAAGCAAGATGGTGCAGCCACTCTGGAGACCAGTATGGAGGTCCCTCGAAAAATTAAAAATAGAACGACTCTGTGACCCAGCAATCCTACTTCTGAGTGTATCTTCAGGGGAAATCAGTATCTTGAAGACAGAGTGCCCTGCTGTGTTCGTTGCAGCATTTATAGTCGCCCGACATGGACAGTCTGTGTCCATCAGTGGATGAATGGATAGAGAAGATGTCACACACACACATACACGCATGCACACGTGGGAGTATGAGCCATAAGAAGAAGAAAATCCTGCCTTTTGTAAAAGCACGGATGGACCTTATGCTAAGTGAAATCAGTCATGGGGACACACATTCTTGGATGGCCCCACGTGCATGTGGACTCTAAAACTGGACTCCTAGATACAGAGCACAATGACGGTTGCCTGGGGTGGGGGAAATGGGGAGATGTTGGTCAAGGGTCTAAACGTGCAGTGGTAAGATGAGTGAGCTCTGGGATCGAGTGTACAACACAGGGACAGTTGCTGGGAGAGTAGATCTTAACGGTTGTGGCCACGCATCAAGTCATCACATTGTCCACCGTCCACTTTCGCCGTGTTCTGTCAATTAGATCTCAGAGCTGGAAAGAACGCTCTGAATTCGTGTGTCGTCAGGAGGGCGTTCACATGCCAGTTGCCCATGTATCCACCTGCCTCCTCCTGTAGGTGTTGGAGTCTGACACGTTGGTTTAAACCATTTGGCACCAGTTCCTGAGGCCGAGTTCTGTGCAAGTGGCCGAGATGGTCCAGGAGGAAGCAGCCTGTTCCTGTCTTTGGTCCAAACATCCTACATGGTTTACAGCGTTTCCTTTGATCTGGTGACAGGCATGAAGTGAAAGGTTCAAATGTGAGTCTCTGAGGCCTTTTTCAATCTTAGGATTCACGACACTACGGATATTTCCATCGATGTGCTGACCCTGGGGGGGACGGGTGACTGAGGTCCCTTTTGCCTGCTCCTGGGATGGGATGCCCGCAGCGGCCTCCCCTGGGTGCTGGTCAGAGGTGTGTGTGCGGATGAGGTAGAGAAGTCCCCAGAGGGGCAGGCGAGCGGACGTCCTCATGCACAAGGAACTCGTGCACCAATCCACGTGCATGGTGGTTCGGCCATTTGCTCGGTCTTCTAGATTTCTTTCTTGGAATATCATCTTGCCATGGTAAGCGCAGTGAAAACTCAGGAAGTAGTTTTAGAGATTATATAACCTATTAATTTAAAGTACATTTACCATGGAACTGAAGTCTGGGGGCCCACTCTAACTTGCACTTTCTTCCCTCTGAAGTGGATTTTGGTTGTATGGAGAGGCTTGTGACTAGGGGCTCTTGTGTTCCTGGCATCCCGCGTCTGTAGCCTGTGTGGCCCATGTCTCCCCTCTCCAGCTTCGGCCTGACTGCCCCTCAGCCTCCCAGCCAGCTGAAGCCACAACGCCCCTCTCCTCCGAGCTGACCACATCCGAGGTCTACACAATTGCCCCCCTCCTCGGAGCCGACTGCATCCGATGTCTACACAGTGCTCCCCTCCTCCGAGCCGACCACATTCGATGTCTACACAATGCCCCCTCCTCCGAGCTGACCGCATCTGATGTCTATACAATGCCTCCTCCTCTGAGCCGATGGCATCTGAGGTCTACACAACCCCCCTCCTCCGATCTGACCACATCTGATGTCTACACGCTCTTGGTCTCTTGATGTCCAACGTTGTTTCTCTCGCGTTGTTTTGGCTCTCCACAAACTTGGGCTTTGTCTGTTCTGATGCTCTGGGGGCCCTTTGGGTAGTCCTACGCCCCATTCTTTCTGGAACCCTTCCTCTCCATCTGCTCCACATTCCAAATGGAAAATTACTTGGTGAATGTCGATGCTTTGCAATTTAGAATTAGAACACAGAATCTCAATGGTGCAATCCTTGGGTTGATGTTGGGTAATGATCTTAAGCACTTTTAGAAAATTTGCAATCTGGAATTTAAGTTGAGAACATTGAAGCCGCTTGAGGTCTAACTCACTGTCTTTGTGTCTTGCGTCAAATATAGCTCCTGGTTTAGCGGTTTCTCAATAAATGCTTGAGTAATTGAACTGAGCTTAATATTCCCACCCTGAATTAGAAGGTCCATCACTGAGCAAACTTCAGTGAGAACATGAGTTTTATCCTAATATAGTAAGAGGTATTCCAAACATCATAATCCAAGTCAGCGTTGGGTATTTAATCAGATGACCTCACGCAGGGAGCTTTGTTAGACCGGTGATTGCGGCATTGCGTTTTTGGCTGGTGGAAAGCAGTACCTTCCTCTTCTTTATGTTTCTTGGGGGAGGGTGGGGGCCGGGAGGCACCGTAGGAATCTGCGTGCATGGTCTGGGCAGATCCTCAGGGCCAGAAGCGGCAGCTGCTTCTCCAGCCCCTGGCAGGTGCTCAGAAAGGCATTAGTAATAGAAATCCTAAAATAATGTCTGAAGTGCAATGAAGCAGGTTGAAGGACACGAAAAACTGAAATACGATGTCTGCACTTGCATTGTTCTTTGGTTTTGTGGATTTATTGGGCTTTTTTTGATCAAAAGAAAAAATACATACTGAACTATGCTAAAGAAGGTAGATCTTTTAAAAAAAAACCACAAAACTTGGAATAGGGTATTTAAAACAACTCCTTTTTGTCTCTTCTCAGACGTGGACTTTCTGAGCAGGATCTTAAATTGTAGGTTTTAGGTTGTAATCGCGCCGTTTTCTTTCTGGGAGCTTGTCTGCTTATTATGGTTCTGCACCAACAAGAGAACATCCACGGGGCCGTCTGCTCCGCACGTGGCTCGAGCTTCATGCGCGCAATCTTGTTTGTGCCTCCCGACGACGCTGTGAGGCAGGTTCCATCATCAGCCACGTTTTCCCTGCACAGATGAGGCCGCGGGAGGGCGGAGCGCGTGCCAGGACTGCCTTGGTGACTTGCCCGGTGGTGAGGCTGAAGCTGGGTTTGCGTGGGGTCATCTTTACCCGTCCCGTTCCTCCTCCTACTTCTCCCATGAGTGACTGAGCACCCACGTGAGCCGTGGTGTCTCCTAAACCGTGACCGCGGGACCTGCTTGTCGGGACGGTCCTGCTCCATCTGTGGCCCTCAGGCCTGTGCGTCTCCCAGTCTCCCCAAAACTGGACAGAAGCATCTTGAAGTGTTCGATTCTTCCTCTCCAGGGATGCAGGTCTCCTCAGGACCAGCTTACTGCAAAAACAAGAATGTTCACCTGCGTCTTTAATGGGAAAAGCAAAACCCAAGTCTAGGAGAGTTTGCCGCAATGATCAAGCTGTTAGACCAACCCCAGGTTGTTGGGGAAGCCAGTGACTGAACGAAGGGGCCAGGGAAGACATGTTTATTGAAAAATTCAGACAGTTAGAATGCTTTTGGGTTTCAGGACTTTATTGTTTGACATCATTGATGCTTCCCACTCTGCTTAAAAACAATCCAAAGTAGTAAAATGTCTACATTCAGTTTTGTCACGAGACCCATCCTAACAAGGAGAAACAACAGGCCGTGTCCCCTGTATTCAGGGTTTTCAGCCCTGTCCTGCCCCCTCCTCACTTCCAGGTACCCGTTGTAACCCAAGGGATTTTAGTCCTGCTTTGGAGAGGGTGGTTTTTATTCATGCTCCGGTTAATCTCAGTCCGGAGCCCAAATTTACCCGAGCGGTCTTACCTTCAGGCATGGCGGTCTGCCCAAGACCCCCCCCCCCCCCCACGGAGGCTTTGGAAATTGAGCCCTTCCCATGTGTTGTTGTAAGTTCGGTGTGGCTCTGGGGTGGGGAGCAGAAAGCGGGCCGCCCCTGAGCGCCTTTGCCGCTCCCCTGGAAGCACGGAGTGGTAGAGCGCACACGCACACTCCTTCTACAAATGTGTGGGGGAAGGAGCCCTGCAGTGGAAAGAGCAAGAAATAGTCACATGAAGGGGGCAGGAGGAAGGAGCCACAGACACGTGTGACACATAAATAAACCGATTGGTGTTCAGACAACAGGAAGTCCGAACGTCCGGCCCGGTAGGCGGGCTTCGGAGCCCTTACGTAAGTGTGTCTTCGGTGCGCGGGGCCCTTAGAGGAAAGGGCGCTGGTAGGTCATTTTGACTTGAAACATTTTTAGTGGAGCTGTGCCCAGGTTGTACAAGCGTGTATGTGGGCGTCGTGAAGACGACTGATGCAAACCGGCCCGAGGGGTCCAGGGCCCACACTGCACACACGAGGGCACAGTGCTATCTTTAGTCCTGTTTGTGGGGTCACTCATCGTCTGTTTAAAGCACAGCGAGCCCCTCTGTGAGTAGATGGCGCTGCTGACGTGGCTGTTTCCAGCCTCGTGTCCTCCTCTGCAGCAGAACCCGGGCTGGGGTGAGCCCGCCATCCTCCGTTGCCTGCTGACCACACGCCGTGCTGGATCTGGGAGTCGGGGGTGCAAACATGCATGTCGCAGACTTCCTGTTAGGCGTGAGGTCTGCTCTTGCTGTCCCTCGATGCCCCGGAGTAGCTCCTGGCTCCTGGGTCTAGTGGAGCTGGGGCTTGGGACCTGTCCCCTGGGGAGGGTGTTGGGGCTGTTCTCTAGGAACGTGGCTTCACTTCAGGGTCTGGGGGCTGTAGGCTGCCTGTGACCCACCGGCTGTCCTTCCAGCTGTGTCGTCCTCCTTATTGAAAGCCCCCCATGGTGTATCGACCTCATGACCCTCAGACAGTCTCTCTGCTCCATGCTGGGGTTTTCTTGCCGGTAGAGATTGAGGTTGTCCTGAATGGGGCTCTCAGAGAGAGGTGTCCTTGGTGAGTACCCCTGGGATGTGGTGACGGATCGATATTTCACACACACCTGCTCTGACCCCTTGCTAGGTAACCAGGGCACCGCACCCAGCTGTCCAGCCCCCCTGTTGCTCTCTATCCCATCCCTTCGGCAGCTGCTATGAGAGATTTTAGTTGTGATGGTAAAATGAGCCCTAGGTCCATAGAAAGTAACTGACTTATCTGTGCTTTGACACGTGAGAATCCTTGTAAGTGATTATTATTCATTCGTTAAAAAGAATGTGCTGGAACTTTTCTACGTCAGACAGGAAAATGGCTCCTGATGTGCATGTCTGCCCTGAGGGGCTGGCGAGTCTGGGGGGGCCATGACAAAGGTGGATGGAAGTTGCTGGTCAGGTGACCAACATAGACCGGCCCTGATTGGTAGGACGAGGGTCCGTGAAGCTGGAGAGGGAGGCTGGGAGGGGGGCAGATGGAGGGAGGTAGGACTTGGGGAGGCTCATGGGATGATCCCAGGGGGTCTGGCCATTCACTGATGGCTCTGAAGCCTGGTGGACGGTGGGCACCTGCAGAAGCGGGAAGAGGCACGAAGATGGGTTCTCCATGGAGTCCCAGAGGGAGCCAGCCCGGGGCACCTGGACTTTGGCCCCGTGAGACCCATTTGGACCACATCTGACCTCCAGAGTTGTAAGATAAATTTGTGTCTTAAGCTTGAGTCTCAACACCGAGTCCACAGTAATTTCTTACAGCTGCTAAAGCTCCTTCACCAAGGTCGCCAGATGGCTCCCGAAGTTCGGGAAATAGTAGCGGGAATCGCTCTGCTAACTAAGGGGTTGTCTGGTTTGGTAAAGGGAACTCGCCATGCTGTCTTTCTTCCGAGGTGAAGGTTTTCATGGTTAGAGGAAGTGTGTCTGCCCCAGCCCTGGAGGCAGTCATGAGGCTTCTGATTTTGCTCCATTTCATGGAGAAAGGGCCATAGTGAGAAATGTTGAAGGTGGTTATGACCTTACTGAATTCTGACTTGGGGAAAAACATAGGAAGTACTTGTAACAGTGTGTGTGTGTGTTTACATACACCATCCTTTCAGATTTCAAGTTCTGGAAAAAGCAAAAAGTCAGCTCAGACTTCAAAGAAAAGTGCTTCTGGGCAGTGGTGTGGCCGGTACTCAGCTGTGGGCACATCTGGAGACTCCGTCCAGCAAAGCTCTCTGCAGTATTTCTCCTGATGCGCATAGATGTAGCATTGTTTTGTAGCCAGGGAAACTGCTAGGTGATGTGCCCCAAGTGCTGATAAATATCTAGAAACCCTTTGTTCCCCAAATCATGAGTTATTCCATGGTTTTGGAATCTGTGACAGATGAAAGTCTTTTAACTTAGTTGCAAAAAAGCAAACAGAACCTGTGATGATTTAAAAATTATGATTCGGGGGCGCCTGGGTGGCACAGTGGTTAAGCGTCTGCCTTCAGCTCAGGGCGTGATCCCAGCTTTCTGGGATCGAGCCCCACATCAGGCTCCTCCGCTAGAAGCCTGCTTCTTCCTCTCCCACTCCCCCTGCTTGTGTTCCCTCTCTCGCTGGCTGTCTCTGTCTCTGTCGAATAAATAAATAAAATCTTTAAAATAAATAAATAAAAATTATGATTCAGTAGTCATGGCTATAAATACATGTAATTTATGGGTATGGCTCTGGGATCAGCTGCACTGTATCTTAAACCCATGTGACCTGTGAACAGACCACTCGCTGACAGTATTTTTAACACGGGGCGGGAGTCTGCACAGCCCAGAGCTCTGTCTGACATGTGAGCAGCAGCTGCGTGCAGGGCATCTGAGAAATGTGGGCAGGCCAGCTAATCCCGCCAGGGCCGTGTGTGCCTGCTGAGGGACCGAGACGGGGCTGAACCACTGGTGAGGAGTTCCGTTTTTGTCTCACGAAACCTACCATCCGCTTTGACAAGCCCCCAAGTCCGCCAGGACTCAGCTCAAGGCTTTCCTCTCCTTACCTCATGCCAGAAAAACTTACTTCTCAAAGGGATATTTGTAATTTATATATAGGAAGCACTTGAATACCCAGAATATGCATAAGAAAATGTTATCAATTTTAAAAAAATGCAAAAAAATCTTACTATTTGGCAAATTTTTAATTTTGACATTATTACTATTGCATTAACAGTTGGAAGCATTTGTTTTGTCAATTTTTAGCGTTTTATGTACAAAGTACATTTCAGCAGCATTGTAAAGTATTTAGTATTTAAAACAACTTAGAATCTTAGGTGAGACGTGGTTCTGGGTCTGAGTGCACACTGGTGAGCTCTGCACTGTCCTGGCGCTGGCCAGCTGGGGACGCTGCCATTTTTGTATTAAATGCATGCTGTGCTTGAAAGCAAAGTGAATTTCTTCAAAAGAGGGATTGATGCCACTGCATACCTATTAGAATGGCCAAAATCCAGGACTGACAACAGCAAATGGTGATGAGGGTGTGGAGCAACAGGAACTCTCGTGGCTGGTGGAAGGCAGAATGGTGCAGCCGATTCTTAGAAAACTAACCCTACCCTTAGCACACAATCAAGCAAATACACTTCTTGGTGTTCACTCAGAAGAGTTGAAGACTTATGTTCACACAAAGACTTGCATGTGGCTGTTCCTAGCAGCTTTTTTAAAAATCTTTTTTTTCCTTCAGATTTTATTTGTTTATTTGAGAGAGAGAGAGTGCACAGGTAGGCAGAGCGGCAGGCGGGGGGAGAGGAGAAGCAGAGTCCCTGCCGAGCAGGGAGCCTGATGTGGGTCTTGATCCCACATCCCTGAGATCATGACCTGAGCTGAAGGCAGATGCTTAACCAACTGAGCCAACCAGGCACCTCTAAAATCATTTTTTTTTTTTAAAGATTTTATTTATTTATTTGACAGAGATAGAGACAGCCAGCGAGAGAGGGAACACAAGCAGGGGGAGTGGAGAGGAAGAAGCAGGCTCATAGCAGAAGAGCCTGATGTGGGACTCGATCCCAGAACGCCAGGATCACGCCCTGAGCCGAAGGCAGACGCTTAACCGCTGTGCCACCCAGGCGCCCCTCCAAAATCATTTTTTAAAAAGATTTTTATTAGAGAGAGAGCACACATGTGTGTGTGAGTAAGCAGGGGAAGGGGAAGAGGGCGAGGGAATCCCAAGCAGACTCCACACTGGGTGCAGAGCCCTCCATGGGACTCAGTCCCACAACCGTGAGACCATGACCCAAGCTGAAACCAAGAGTCAGATGCTTAACCAGCTGAGTCACCCAGGCGCCCCTGTGTCTAGCAGCTTTAATCATAATTGCCAAAACCTGGGAGCAACCAAGATGTCCTCCAGGAGGTGATGGATGAATAACCTGTTAGACTCAGACAAGGGAACAGTATTCAGCCACATGCGCCATCAGCCATGAAGAGACCTGGAGGAACAGTAAGTGTGTGTTACTGAGTGAAAGGTGCCAGTAGAAAAGGCTGCACGTTAGCTGTATGATATTCTTGCTAAGGTAAAGCTGTGGAGACAGGAAGAGATCAGTGGCTGTCAGGAGTTGGGGGGGAGAGAGGGATGAGTAGGTAGAACACGGGGGATTTTTAGGATAGTAAAACTACTGTGTGATGCTGTAATGATAGATTCATGTCATGTGTATTTGTCCAAACCCCTAGAACGCACAGCACCAAGAGTGACCCTAGTGTAGACAGTGGAATCAGGGTGATGATGACGGGTCAGTGGGTGTTCATCCTTGGTAACAAATGTACCATCTGGTGGGGATGTTGATAAATGGGGAGGTTGGGGGAAGACGGGTTACATGGGAAATCTCTACCTTTTTCTCACTTTGGCTGTCAGCCTGAAACTGCTGTAAATGACTCTAAAAAGGGGGGTGGTGCACGCAGGGTGAACAGACAAGCCTACGCAGGAAGGGAGGGCTTCCTGGAAAGGGTGTTCTTGCAGAGGAAGGGGCTGCTTGAGACACCAGAGCGTGGGGAGGGAGGAAGTGAGCATGTGGGAGCTGGGTCCACCTTGCTCTGTGTAAGTGGCAGTGTTGGAACGTGGGTGTTCAGGGGTGGGATTGGGGAGAGAGTTGAGGTACTGTTTGAGTTAATGCCGGGTGGGTCATAGTAAGCATTGCCCAGTCTACCCAGTGGTTCCGGTTGTATTTTGATGGTGGTAGGGAATCCTCAGAAGATTTCCATCAGAGACGTGACAAATGTGCACGTCACTCATTAGCATGTGTTGAGGGCTGCAGTGATCTCATCTGGCCTTTACACAACTCTTCGAGGTAGGCTCGTTTGAGAAACCTGAGGGTCTAATGTGTGTCTTTAAGGTCCCACAGCTGGTTAGTGGTGGAGCCAGTGTCAGAGCATGTTCTGACCCCAGACCTGGGCCCCAGCCTGTTGCTAGTCACCTCCGCCTGGGGGTGGGGCGGAACTGCTGGGGAAGGGGGGCATGAACAAGGAGGAGGGGGGTCCTTACGCAGCAAGGAGCTGAAGCAGCTAGCGGTGTGAGGAGGGATAGAACGGAACGTTTGGGGGCATCTAGAAGGTCGACACACCACACTGATGGCTGTGTGGAGCGAAGGATGAGGAGAGCCAAGAGTGTAGGATGAATCACAGATTTTCGGTCTGGTCCAGAAGAAGAAGAGCGGGAAGATCTCTGTGGTTGTCCCTGGGTGCGTTGAGCTTGGGGAGCAAGGGCTGCCTGAGCAAAGGTAGCTCCCGGGTGGTTGGCGTGCCACAGGAGGCTCCCTGAGGAGGGCAGTGCACTAGAGAGGACACGTTTGCAAGGCACGTGCATCCACAGCGGACATCCCGAGGATGTGTGAGCACAGGAGACAGGCTCTCGGGTGGACCCGACAGACGGCCACCAAAGGAGATGGAGAGCCGCCAGTGAGAGGGATGGGAAACGGTTAATGTTAGGAATGTGGGCGGATGTCTCCACGAGACACGTGTGTTACAGGTATCTGGGAGGGAATGCATCTGGTC
Source organism: Ursus americanus (assembly GCF_024610735.1). Classification (NCBI taxonomy): domain Eukaryota; kingdom Metazoa; phylum Chordata; class Mammalia; order Carnivora; family Ursidae; genus Ursus; species Ursus americanus. The sequence continues at coordinate 36,306,645 of NC_142157.1, forward strand.
TGCCAAAATCTGGGAAGCTACTTAGCCCTGAAGATGATTACAGTGATGGCTTCTCGGTTATGATGGCCAAAGTAACCCCCAGCATTTGTGAACCTGGATTATATTTTTCTTTCCTTGGTTGGCTTTATTGAAGAGAGGCTCTTAAAATCAGACATTTGCACAGATAACTACTGTTTTTTTTTTTTTAATTTATTTATTATAGGAAGAGACTGTCATCTCAGATTTTTAAAAAATGCTCATTGGAAGGTCCCCTGTAGATGGAGGTGGTAAATATGTTTCCGTTGATGTAAGTCATACATACATATTTTTTTCTCAACTGTTGCTTTAAAATGCTTGGAATTGAATGGATCAAAGTAAGTGTTTCTAACCAGTTTTCCCTGATCCCACATATCTGAGGGACACAGATTTGCTAAGGCAAGGATTTTTTTGCAGAGGGAATCCAGGATGTGTGTGGTTGGACAGAGCTCTCTGGATAATCCCGACATGTTTCCTGGAGGGGAATCTCTTACTGTGAAAATAACCACACGACACTGTGCTGGGTTTTCCAGCTCAGGATTCTCTGAGCTTCTGCAGTCTGTGGATTTATGTCTTTCATTGATTTTGGAGATCCTTGGTGGTTGCATCTTCGAATACTTCTTTTCTCCATTTTCCCCTGTTCCGTGGGACCATCCCAGCCTTGGATGCTGTGTTCAGCTCCCCCCGCCCCAACTTGGGTTGAGGCTGCTGATGAGCGTGTTGGAGACATTCTGCATTTGTTATCATGTTTTTATTCTCTTTCCTTTTCATTTTTTCTTAGAGTTTCTTCCTCTTTGACGTTCCTCATCCCTTCATGTGTGTTGGCCGCACTTCCCTTAGAACCTTTAACACATGAATCATCATTTTGAAAACTTCCCATTCTGTTTGTTCTTACTTGTGGGTCTTCTCTGCATCTGGTGCTGCGGGTGGCTTTGTCTTTAGGTTGTGGGGTTTTTTTTTGTTGCTTTCTTCATGTGTCTTGTATTTTTTTAAGTTTCTGAACTCCAGTATAGTTACCACGATTTGTGTTTCTGATTGAACACCTGACACCAGCATAGAAGGGGCAGGGACTAAAGTGAAGAGTGTTAATGCTGGAAGTGGCCCCACTCTCCCGCAAAGTCACTGGTGTAGGAGTGGGGTTTGGGGTTTCCTGTTGTTAGAACCACTTCAGATTTCTACAGTCCCACCTTATTCCTGGGCTGGGGGGTCCAGAGGTTTTTTCTGCGTTCAGGATGCACCCTCAGGTCGGAAGCTGGGGGTCTCTCCAGGCCCTCATCCCCTGTAGGCTGCCGCTGGTGCTGGGCATGGAGCGGGGAGCCCCACCTGGGCCATCCACAGCCCTGATCTGGGGCACCGTGGGGCTTTTTGTGTGATGTTCACCCTCTTCCTTCTGGCAGCTGGTCTGCTTCTGTTGTCCTTGGCAGCAGACACTTACTGCCCCTTCCTCTTGGCACCGGGTCTTGCCCTGTGCCCTAGGGGCCCATGGGGCAGCCACCCTCCCACCAGTGGCTGAAGGTGTGCCCCTCTGCAGGGGGAGGGTCCTGCCTCCCCACTGCATGTTCTGCTGCGGGAGTGGCCCCGTCCTGAGGGCCCAGGGAGGCTCCTGGGCTGTGTGCAGACTGTGGCTTCCGCGGTTTGTAACCAAATTAGGTGAAATCTTCTACCTCCCCGGGCTGGCGCTGGCACCTTGCCCCTCCGGCCCCGCCTCTCCTTGGAGCCTCCATGATCGCCCTGTCTCCCCCCTCCTTCTGCCTCCCAGCCCTGCCCATTTGGAGTGTAACAGGCGAGTCACTGTCCTCTTAGGGTGTGAGGGCGGTTGGGTCCAGCCTGGCCGGACTGAGGCATGGCTGCCTGTCATCAACCAGGCGATGCTCCAGCTTTGTAGCCAGGAGATCCTAGTAAAATGCAGATTGCTAGGCAGCCCCTCAACCTCTCTGTGCCTGCCCCCGAGTATCCTGAGGAAGTTAGGGACAGGATTCTGACCTGTCCTTGCAGTGGACGGCTGCACCACGGGAGGGAATTCTGTTAGCCGGATGTCCACTCTGTGGCAGACACGGCGCTCTACCTGACATGGGCAGGGTTGCATCAGTCCCACAGGGACCCCGAGAGGCCCCCGCCCAGGGCGAGGGGGAGACTCAGGTCAGCGTGGTTGCTTTGTCTCAGGCCCAGCCCAGCGTGGAGCTGGCCCTGCTGCTTTGTTCTCGCCGACGGGACCGTAGCAGGGTTTCCCTGTGCTCCCATCTGAGGAGGTGGACACAGGCCTACTTGGGAGAAACCTAAATTGATGAGATTTTCCTTAACACTGTAGATTCTAAAATCCATACTGGAAAAGAAAAAAGCTTTTTCGAAGGAAGCAAGTTAATTTGCGCTTGACTGAAGACGCTCTCATTGATTCAGGAGTTGGTTTGTGTGCGAACCGGTCCCGTGAGCGGTACCTGCGCAGAAGTAGGAACTTCTGTCCGTGCTCGTCTGGAGTGTCAGTAGGGGCTGTTGCTGCGGCCCAGCGACCTGTGACTTTGCGTCAGATTGCAGTCGGGTTACAAACTGCTGCGTGAGCGTTTAAGTGATGAAACGGTTTTGGAGCTGGTTTTGGACCCCAAACTAAGAAGAATGGGATTTTTTTCCTCCCCCCACAAAGGCGTACAATTCAGGGTCAGCCTGGGTGGTGGGGAGACGGGAGCCTGAATTTCGGCCCTGAGACAGGAGCACAGCCCGGCTGTTTCTCTGTCGTCCTCGGACGGCACCGGGAGGACAGGGAGCTGGAGACTTCCACCATGGCTTTCTTTCTCTGAGCCCCGAGCCTCTCACGTGGTCCTAGAGCGGGGCTGCGTGGCCTCAGCACAGCCCTCCTGCAGACACAGAGTGATTGACTGAGACACAACGTAGGGGCGGTGTCTGGTCTCTGGGTAGCGTTCCGTGGCGGAGCCCTTGGGATGGTGTGAGGGGTCGTCCCCGTCGCTCTGAGGACGAGTGTAACCTGACGCACAGGTGCGGGTTCTCAGTGTCAGCTAAGGTTCAGCGAAAGTAACGCAGGGGTGTTTTCCACTGCTGAGCCCAGCATCTTCCCCGCGGGCTGCGCACTGTGCACGGATGTTTCCTCTGTGGGTGAAATCTGCTGCTGACATCATTCCCGGCGCATCCAAAGTTCTACGGAGGGAAAAGGTGAGGAAGCCCTGCTCTGGGCCACGTCTGTCTGCGTGACAAGTGCACCCGCATTTCTCTGTCCGAGGCGGGTCCTTGGTGATGCGTCCCTACATCTCTCCGGAGCCCTAGGGCAGTGACCGTGAACGACCTTGAGGTTCCGCTCTTGAAGGCTGGGTCTGTCGGACGTGTCCGAGGAGGCAAACCCTCAGCAAGTAGCCCGTGTCCCGTGGTGTGCACCCGCCCACAGGAGCATCTGCACGTGTCCAGGCCCGTGGACACCGCCGTGGTCGTCCTCAGTGACGAGGCTGAAGACGGAAGCCGCTTGCTCTCTTCTCCTTAACAGCTGTGCAGATGATTTCTTCTGAAAGGAGAAAGCAAGTGATGCACACGAGATTTCTATTTTTGTCGCTTGGATTTGGCAGAAGCAGCCGCACGGAGGAGCCCCCTGGGGCCGCGCAGGTCCTACACCACATCACCGTGAAATTCCACATAGGCTTTGCGGAGGAGGATAGGCTGTGCTGTGGAGACGCTCTCCCTGGTCATTGTCTTGTGAGCGCCTGGGACCGGAGCTGCCTGTGACAGCTGGTAGCGTGGGCAGGCGGGCTCCGTCACTCCTGTCCTATACCTGCCCAGGTGGCAGGGTCACCACTTTCGCGGGGGAAGTGGGGACAGAGGTCACACACACGGTAGGGCTCAACCCAGGCTGTGTGACTCCCGAGGCTGGGTTCTTCTCCCCACACCTGTTGTCTCCTTTTACCTGGTGACTTCCTTTGTGGTGATGTGTTGAACTGCCCTGGAGAACTGGAAGAGCCTCCGGGCGTCTGCGGGCTCCCTCGAGCCGTGATGTCCACTACGGTGGCCAGTCACCATGGGCTATCTTAAATTTGATTACAGGAAGTAAATACATTTGCAAAAGAAGTTAATTAATTGAAAGCTCGGTCGCTGAGTCACACTAGCTAGTTTTCAGGTGCTCAGCAACCCTGTGTGACTGTTGGCTTCTGTTTGGACAGAGCAGATGTGGGACCTTTCCATCGTCTCGGCTGTCCCACGGTAAGGGCGCCTCACAGAAGGGCCATGGGCACCCTTCAGTCTTTGTTGGCTGGGGTGTGGGCAGATGGCTTCTCGTCTCCACTGAGCCACTCTTAGCCTTTTTGTTTGTTGGTCTCAGGTGGGGACAGGGGCTGTGTGGTGGGTGCAGGCAGCTCCTTGCTTCCCTGGCCAGGCCCCACCCCAGTGAGTGTCCAGTAGTATTTTGGGAGAGAAACCCTAGCTCCCACTGTCTACACCGTGTTGTGTTGACCTTGCATTGTGAGCACAGGTAGAACTCTGCTTTGATTCCTGGCCAAGTATACAACCTAAGTAGTTGTATTTCTTGTATGGAAAAAAAAAAGTTATGTGTTTGCTGGTTTGAGTTCAGAGTATCTGCGTTTTGAAAGGAGAGATCCTGGCAACCACCTCTGAGCTGGGTCTCCTGGTCCTCAGTGCTGTGGGCTTGGTGACCGGGAGCACAGTCACCAGTGCGAGGTGACCCAGGCCTCCTGGCCGTCTGCACAGAAAAACCATGTTGCTGAACCCTAGGATGGCGGAAGGCAGGGCAGGGGCCCATGTGGGTAACGTGTTTGGTTCGGGCACACGCACGCGCATCACAGAGCTGCTCTCTAGGGCGCCTTCGCTCAGGAGGCTCTGGGCCCGTGGAGCGGCTGCTGTGGCCACGTTTCCGGCCAGGACGGAGAAGCCTGGTGGACCCCATGTCCTGGTGTAGATTTAGTTGTGGGCTGTGCACTTGCTGTAATGACCGCTGGGACAGTCCCATGGCATCGATCACGACAGAGAAACAGTGGTAGTTCTCGGAGGTAAGACGTCCACGCCATCAGGGTGGAAAATGGTGCTGTGTGTGCCCGCCCTGGCCTCGCCAGGAATGCAGAGCCAGGGCCGCCAGTGCTCGGTGCCTTGACTGGCCTCCAAGTCGGATTCCTTACCGGCTGGTACCCTCCCAGCTGCACCGCCCCTCCCGGGCCTGGCGGGCACATTCCAGGCGTTCATTCTCTGCTCCGATGCCAGGGCGAGCTGCCGACTCCACATTATTTTACCTGTCGCACTGACCTCCCGTATGTGTGGGCGTGGAGGCCGAGAGGGGTTCCAGGGTCGTCCAGACGTCCAGGCAGCCCTGGCTGACCCGGGGCCTTGCCAGGAGCGGAGGTGAGCGGGGAGGGTATGTCTTCCCCCCCACGTGTGTGCATCTGATGTCGCTGCTTTTACTCGAGGCGGAAGGTGCTGGCGTCGGCCGGAGTGTGGGGCCGTCTCCGGGCCTGGTGACGCCGTTTCTGTGAATCATTGTCTAACTTTACTTGTTATTAGGTAAGCTAAAATCTCCCGTTGGTTTCCCGGCAGGTCTCATGTTGAGTTACGCTGTGTTTGGGGATCGGGTGTTCTGCGGTTGGACATCCATTCCTGGCTCAGCTTAAGCAGAACCATGACATGAGGTGTTGAAAGGTCGGGTTTCTCTTCATCGGCTTCGGGGAATCCACAGACCCTGGTGCTTGTCCGTCACCACCTTTGAGCTTGAGAACCACCCCTGGGCCCACACCCAAAGGTTCAGAGTCCCTGGGCTTGGGAGGGGTGCAGAGCAGGTGCTGATGTGACAGGCTTCAGAGACCTGGGTGCCGTGCCCGTCCGGACCATCTTCTCCTTGACGTGCGGGGAGCAGGTGTCCTTAGAGTCCTGCACACCTGTTCCTCAGAGTTCTTACAGAATGGAATTAGAAATCTTAAAATCCATTTCTTACAAATTGATGGTGTTTTCTGTATAAAACAAGACCTAAGTTTCTTCTGTAGGTGAGACCGCATGCAGCTCTGCTGTTGACCGTCCTAAACCAGACACGTCCGTCTTATACCACCAGTTTCTCAGGCATGGAACGTTCCCTTGTAAGAAAGACCAGGGAAAGCGTGAGGCTAAAACACACCACTGTTGCACCCAGTTCAAAGCATACACCCGTCTGCTGAGAATGGTCAGTAATTGTTTATTTTTTTAAGGTTTTATTTATTTTTTTGAGAGAGAGAAAGAGCGAGCACAAGCAGGAGGAGGGACAGAGGGAGAAGCAGACTCCCCGCTGAGCAGGGAGCCCGATGTGGGGCTCGATCCCACAATCCTGAGATCCTCACCTGAGCCAAAATCAAGAGCCACCCAGGAGCCCTGGTCATGAGTCATTTAAAATAGTAAGTTTATTTAGGGATGAAAACAGCAAGGAAGCAAGTGCTTTCAGTAACAAAGCAGCGTGTCTCATGTGAACCCATACCTTCCTTGAAGAAGGACACACGTGTCCCTGTGGGACTTTACCATTCCTTTCCTTTCTCGAAGTTCTGCCTCCGTTCAAAGCAGTGAGCGACTCCATGTGGGTTCTGATCCTTTCTGTTGAGGACGTGTGGAAATCGCTCAGCCAGATCCCCAGCCTGAGCAAGTACGGCCCCGACGTAAGCCGGCCCATCGTGCGCCTGCGTGCAGTGCTTTCGGGGACGTGCAGAAGTATGAAGTACAGAACACGTCTTAGGTGCCTCTGCTCTTTTGAAATAAAAAATCCAAAGAAACCATTTTTCCTCGCTGCCCTGCCTCACACTTGACTTCCTCCTGGAGCTGTTAGGTTCTCCAGGAACTGAGACCGATCCTTGGGGGACTTCTTCCCAACATCACATTCTCATTTGAAGATCGAGCTAAGCTCAGTGTACTGGATTTAAAGACACCTTTACATGTTGAACGTTTTATTTGTGAAAAATAGCTGAATGGGTTTATTCTTGGTGGTCTTGGTGGTAACTGATATAGATTTCTTAAAACAAAACAAAATAGTGACAAACGCAGCAGTGTCTGGAAAGCCCTGAATTTAAAAGACCCATTTGGACAGGATTTGGACACCAGTTGTGAATGGCCCCAGTGCACACTCGACTGATGGATCCGAGGGTCTGAAGTCACAGAGATGTTTTTCAACCTCTAGACAAAATGTCGATATTAATTCTGCTAATAATTGCTGTGTGCCAGGCGCTGTTCTGGGAGACAGGATTCAGTCATGAGTAAGCACCAGTCCCTGCCCTCCCTGGGCTGCTTTTCTCTTTTCCTTTTTATCTTTTTAGTTAAACGGAAAGCATATGATGTTTCATTGCCCCGAGTGAGTGGAAAGGAAGTGTTCAGACTTTCGATTGTTAAATCCAGAAAAGCTTCATGAGGGAACATTTTAGGAAGTGCTGGTGAGAGGGCCCTTGTATTTCAGGTACATGGTGCTTCTTCAAGAAGGGCCGTGTGGGACCAAGAAAGTAGGCAGGCCTGGTTTGCCTCGGATGGGAGAAGTGGAATGCCTGGAACGGCCTGAGGAAGTCTGGCAAAGGGCTTCCTAGGGACTTGACATTTGTTGCAGAGGAGAAAAAAAAAATGCCAGTCTTGGGGTCTTTTGTCCCCTATATATGCCTATCAATCAGTTCTGCCCTTAGTTTTATTTAGTTATAGTCTTTTTTATTATTTTTTTTGTCCTTGGTTCTCTATTTGGGAAATGTTAGCCACTCTAATATTAGCTCAAGCTAGGTACCCACAGCTCAACACTAAAAAAGAAAAAAAAAATTCTGATTAAAAATGGCCAAAACCAGGGATGTACTGTATGGTGACTAACATAATATAATAAAAAAATTATTATAATAAAAAAAATGACCAGAAGACCTGAACAGACATTTCTCCAAAGAAGACATACAGATGGCGAACACCACTGATCATCAGGGAAATACAAATCAAAACCACAACGAGATACCACCTCACACCTGTCAGAATGGCTAAAATCAACAACACAAGAAACAACAGGTGTTGGCGAGGATGTGGAGGAGGGAAAGTAACCTTCTTACACTGTTGGTGGGAATGCAAACTGGTGCAGCCACTGTGGAAAACAGTGTGGAGGTTCCCCAAAAAGTTAAAAATAGAGCTACCCTGTGACCCAGCCATTGCACTGCTGGGTATTTACCCAAAGAAAACGAAAACACTAATTGGGAAGATATATGCACCCTGTTTGTAGCAGCATATCTACAATAGCCAAGATATGGAAGTGCTGACCTATTGACTGATGAGTGGATAAAGAAAATGTGATATATGTACACACAATAGAGTATTAGCCATAAAAAGAAATGAGATCTTGTCATTGCAACAAATGGGTGGACCTAGACGGTATAATGCTGGTAAAGTCAGTCAGAGAAAGACGAATGCTGTATGATTGCACTCAGGTGGAATACAAGAAACAGAACAAAGACAAACCAAGAAACAGACTCCTTGCTCTAGAGAACACGTGTTAGCCAGCAGTGGGGAGGTGTGGGGGTGGGGAGCCCACTTGTCCTGAGGGGCACAGGGTGATGGATGGAAACATTGTATACCGGAAACTAACATTGTATCTTAACTACGTCAATTAGAAAAGCCAAGGAACATGAGACTCTCCTGTTAAATAGTCTCAACTTTAGATTAAACTGGAATCATTTGAAAGAAAGGGAAACTATTTTGGGGAAAAAATTACCCTCTCTTTTTCAGAGATAAAAGGATGACTTATGTTGTTTTCCGAGTTAATTATTGGAGCAAATGAACTGGTTTTGAAAAGCCACCATGGGAGCTGTTGTTAATTCAGGAAATTACTCTTGTTCTTAAAATATCGGCTTTGATACAATACACTGCCAATATTTCCAGTCGGCTTCAGCGTTGCTTCCTGGACTGTAAGTGAATAAAGGACATCGGCTCCTTCCCTTCTCTGATACTTTGCAAGAGAAGAGTTCCTGACAGCTGACGGAACAACCTTCTGCCAATTCCCTCTTGATTCTAGAACCAGAAAAAGTTGTCATCTTGTTAATTCCAGCATTTGCTTTTGGAAACTTTGTACACTGAGGGAAAAGTTCACAGTGCTTAAGGGGGACTTGAATTTAGGTGGAGATACTTAAATATATTCTAATCGTATTTGTCTCTTGATATTTTTAGCAATTTTACATTGAGTTTAGAACAGTGAGTCACAGAAGCTAAATGTGGTCCTACCTTTTCCTTTTCTGGTGCAATATTACTTCTGTTTACATGACGACCGGGAGAGGAACCATGAGAATTATGCCTGCGATTCAGGGGTTTTCTGCTTTGAACATGTTAGGAATTTCAGGGGAACAAGTTAGTCATACTTCTAATACATACTGTGCTGGCATTGGGCTGAGTAGTGCACTGTGTCACGGGAATGATAATCCCAGGAAACGGTTATATTTTTATACCAGACTCTGTGTAGCGAACTCCCTTGTGTGGTAGGAGAATATGTAGCAGGTTTGAGGGCGCTTTACCCCCAGAAAGTCTGTTCTGAATGCAAGTGCTCACATATTTTTGAGATGATCTTTGTGCGTGGTGATGGGAGGGAGACGGAGGGTCCTATCCGACTTGCTGATGAGTGTGCGTGTTCAGGGAGAACCGGCAGCAGCGTCCTCCCGCGTCCTCCTCTGGGGCGCTCACCCCGGGGGACTCTAGTGTGAGCCAAAACCCTCACCGCAGTTCGTGTAGCTTAGTGATATGGCACAGGTGGCTTTGGAAACCTGTTTTGGCTTTGAACTTGTAGAATGATACGGTCTCGTTGTAGATTCCCCCTTGTCCACCCTGAGGACTGTAAATCGTGGTTCCCTGAGCCTCTGTTGATGAGGACGGCCGCTGTAATTTATTTGTGGACGTGGACACCGTCCGATGTGAACTCAGGACATATATGGCTGTGAATCGTCCTCCCCAAGTCCGCCTGAAAACCTGGAAGGGGGCTGATGCATTAGCTCCCGTTCGTGGCTTGTGGACTCCTGGATGTGTCCTCGCGATCACCCAGCTGTGTTTCTGTCATAGCTCAGCGTATGGCTAAGTGCTTTCTGAGGGCACGATGGTCACCCAGGTTCGAGGTGCAGTCTTCTTCCGTCGCGGGGTCCCGTGCACGCTCAAACTGTCCTCTGGGTCAGGTCGCGTCTGTGTCTTCAAGGCCTTCTGGATTGAAGAGGAGGATGGAAGGTGTTCTAGAGCGTTAGAAGCCTTAACAGCAGCCCGAGCACCCTCTTCTCTTGTGCTGTAGAACCCCGTTAGCATAAATAGGACGCTGTGGGGCCAGCTGTGTGCTTGGCCCCCGAACGGGGCACCATGAAGGGCTCGTAAGGTGCAAGTCTGTCCTGGCGTGTCACCTCTCGGCCCAGAGCTCGTGTGTATGTGAGTGTACGGCAGGGGGTCTGGCATGTCGTGAATACAGGAACCCATGGCTTGGGGTTTTTTTTGGTGTATTCTGGTTGCCTGTCAAATAATGGCTGGAAACCCTCTTCGGCTCCGGTCAGGTCTTACTGCAATGCAGCTCTTCCAGCTTACCGCACCAGCACGGAAGCCAAGCACGGCCATCAGGCATGTTGAATCCGCGGTCCCACACATTTGTGTGTGGGCGTCGTCTCTGAGTTGGGGGTGGGCCTGGTTTCTGAAGGTGAAGAAACACTACTCTTTCAGAGGGGTTTTGGCTTTTGTTAATCTTCAGGGGGGAGAGCAAGGAGCCCTTGAGAAGTGGGACAGTCTTGTTGATGCAAGAGAACTCCCAAGTCCCAGCAGAGAAGTTGGGTGGGTGGCGGCAGCGTGGGGCCCCTGCGGGGCCTTCTGGAGGCACGGGGGAGCCCGTGGGGCGGGCCAGCTGGTGGTGCCGTGTGGTGTGCTCCAGCTGAGGGCTGCGAGGGCCAGTCTCAGGCGGCGGGCCCTTCCTTCCTTACGCGAGGTCACTTGAAGACACTGCTTAGGATTTGCAAAGCAGGATGAAGACAGACTGGGTGGTTCCCACACAGTCTCACTTTCTGAAACTTCCCAGTGGCAGACATTGCGGCTGGCTCTGGGGACCCATTTAGAAAGACGAGGGCATCTGGGGGGTACTGTGGCGTGGTGCCGGGCGTGGACCTGGCCACTGCGGGGCCCAAGATGGAGCGATTGATTTTTCATCGTCGGGGGGTGGTGCTTCACAAGTGGGGACCGCTGCCGTGGGCCCAGAACAAGGTGTGCACAGAAACAGTGTGTTCCTAGAGAGCTGTCGTAGCCAGGGCTCGAGATCTGGGGGCCATTCTGCTCTGGTCCCCTCTGGGGACATTAGTCTCTTTCTGGTTGATGGGGAGTTCCCTCCGTGCTGGCTGTACGGCGCATTCACACTTCCTTGTTTACTTTTACGAGTGTGGGAGAAATTCCCAGGAAAGCTGTTTTAGGGTGTCATCATGATGTGATCTTTGTGTCTGGTATTGGTGGACCGTGGTCCCTCGATGGAGGGGGGGTCGATGCCCCACACAGAGCGGGCTGTGGTTAAATCACGTCCTACTTTAGAAATGACCGTTCTGTGTCAGAGACCTGGTTCAGCAGCCGTCTTCACATTCAGATCCAAAACGGGGATGATGAAATGTCACGGTTCCTGGTTTCCACTGAGAATTTGCCTCAAGAACCATCTTATACAAATAACAGTTTATATATTTAGACCAGGGCTAAGGGCAGGGCAGGGCATCCATTCATCTTGTGATTTGTGGTGACGTGATGTTTTTGGTCAGGGATTGAGACTTCACTGGATTTGGCGAGACAGTCCCGACTGGCAAACGGAAAAGAACATTTCAGGAAATTCTGGAATCCGGTGTGAAGCGAATAGATTTGGATTCTCGCAGTGTCCTAAGACCCTGCATGCCGGCAGTCGAGATGGTGGTAGGCGTCCGACTGTGCCGCCCGATTTCCCATTTTAGGCAGAAGACATTGCTTAGATCTGAAATGTTGTGTGTAAGTCCTGGCGTCCGACCATCTCAGAGTCCCCGACGCTGTGCACTGGGGGCAGGAGGTTGTGATTCTCAGGTCACGTGCGCGGAGCAGAGGGCCGACCCCCCCACCACACACGCATGTCGGCTCTGTGCGTTCTCGTGTTCTGAGCCTCTGCAAAGAGCCGTCTGCCCCCGAGACGTCGATGTTCTCTGTTGTCATAAAGCAATCGCATTGTCCGTGTCTCTTGATTGGTCTGCACTTAGGCTGTTCAGATAGCAATGGCCCTTCTAGGGTCCTTGAACTGTAATTTCTGTATAGACTGGTATTGAGAATGTGTGGGAAAAGAAGCAGCCAGCAATTTGATAGTGGGAACCCGGAATGTGTGGCCTGAGCCTGAGAGTTCCTATTTTCCTTTCCCCCAAATTTTGGTTTTGCTGCTCTCTAATTGGCCGGGGGCAGGTCATGCGTGGCCAAGTCCTAGGCAAACCCCCAAATTAACTAAATAGTTCTTGTCTCTATTCTTTAATATACCTTTTTAGGGTATGTGGGACCATAGACTCAAGAAATGTGTCTTGGGGAGGAAATTCATTTCTGTAATTATGGGGACATTTTTTTGGGGGGATATTTCCTTTAAAGACTCCAGACTATGAAAGCGTATGTGATCAGGGAGCTGATTTATTGTAGTGAGAGAAGATTTCGCTGCAGTAGGAGGGGGTGTGTCGGGGAGGGGCAGAGCTGTGTGATGCCGGCTGTCGGCCAAGGAAGCTGGACAGGAGGACGGACCAGCCCTGCCCACACCCTGAGTCTAGCCGGGTGAGATTTCTGATCTCCAGACCTGTAGGAGAAGAAATCTGTGGCTTAGAAGCTGCTAGCTTTGTGGTGATTGTTACCCAGTAATAGAAGACGAATCCAGCACTTCTGTTCTGTACCTGTTTCAGAAATAGCTACATTGTGTGAGCCTTTCCTGTCCCTTAAATGACCATGACAGGTGGTTTCTAGGAAATAATCGGCGTTTAAACTTCGGTGGAAAAGAAAATTGGACAGAAGTAGTATCTACTTTGGGTCTGTTATTTGGGCCTTAAAAACAGCCTACATTTCAGTCAGATAGTCCGTGCCTGTACCTGATGGTTGGAGGTGCTTCTCAGCTCTCGCTGGGACTACGCTTCCCACACTGTGCGTTACAATAAAAAATTAAAGCGTCTTGGAGATCCACAGAAGTCCTGAGTCTGCACGAATCGAGGTTTGGGGACTGGGATGCACAGCTCACCCAAGTAACTGTCTGGAACAGTAAAATTGCAAACCGGCTGGATGTTCTTTCTCCTGTTTTATGTACGTGGCAATATCTCCCGTTCACATTGGTTTCCTTTGTGAATTGACGTGTCGGACCTTCGCTGGGAGCATCCGACGTCTTTCCAAGCAGGTGGGTGGTGACCGGGCAATGCTGGGGCAGGCTTAGTTTGTGTGAGAGGGTGTAGGCCCGGTTGTTGGCTAATTGCTCCTGAGAGAACAGGCCTTATATAAATCAGCACCGTGAACTCTGACGACGTCTGCAGGTTTACCAGCTCCGGGTCGCTGTAGGGTGGGGTGTGAGCCGCACCCAGCCGTCCGTCCGACCTCTGAAGCAGAGACTGCGGTTCAGCGTGCACCTGTCTCAGCTGAGCCCCAGGCCCTGCTCCGGAGGCGTCCACCTGCATGTGCAGGGTTTCCCTGGGGCTCTGGCCCGTTGAGGAGCCGTGACCGGGGACATGACATTGCCTTGTGTCCCTACAGCAGAACCCTGCCCTTCTCTTTTGCCCGTGCTTCTGGAGGGGAACAGGGCGGCTTGTATGGGTCAGGGATTAGTTCCTGGCCCGGAGTGAGGTTGGACCCGCTGTAGACATAAGGCTGACAGCCTTGGGCTTCTGTTCTGCCGGTGGCGGCAAACGCGCCTGTAACCACGTCTCACCTGGCTCCAGGTGCTTTGCTGTCTTGTCTGCTGTCACATTTACGCACCAAGTGAGGTTCTTACTTTATTCTCACACGTAAACACACTTCGGAACATAAGCTAGGCATGCTGTGGGTTTTCTTTTAAGCCCCCAGGCCCCTCTCGGCTTTGGATTTGGGGAATGGGTGTGTCCGCTGAGATGTGCAGCCACAGTGGCCCCTGGGGGTCTCCAGGGCACCGTGGAGGGTGGCGGGCGGGGACGAGGGTGTCCCTGTGGTGTCTGGATGGGATGTCAGTGGTTTCTTTCTCCAGGTAACGCGTATCATAGTTGTCTGTATGTTTAGGGGCGGGCATTTGGATTTAGGGAGAGAACGTCCATATTGAGATTCTTTGTTGATTTAAAGGCTTGAACCGCAGAGGGTTTGGGCTAAATTTCGGGATCCCTTGGAAAGGCGGGAAAGTGCTCCCTTCCAGCGGCCCTGGAGGGAAGGAAGACGCCCGCGTGGCGCAGGCTGGCACTCGTGCGTACCTGCTGGTCCGGTGATGCCTCACACCTGTTCCTTTTCTGTGTGTGAGCTAAACACTCTTAAGCGGATTCACTGTGGCACCTTTGGCGCCCTGTCTAGGACATGCAGGTCTTCCCCGTGGATCAGTGGTCATCAGATCAGCTTCTTCAGCCCGGACCTGCCTGGGGCTCCCAGTGTCTGGAGGAGGGCGTCTACCGTGGTCCTCAGCGGTGACATGTGCAGAGCGTGACTTGTGCTCCTTGCGGGAGAGAGCTCTCTGGAACCGCGAGGCAGGGCAGAGGGAGAGCACCCTGGCTGCAGGGCTGTCTGCAGGGCTGTGGCGAGCCCCCCAGGATGCTGGGAGTCAGGGGCAGGTCCGCACTCCGTCCTCACTCCTGCATTCTTGGTGTTTGCGTGTGTGCGAGGGAGAGGAATTGGGGTCAGTCCGTCGCTCGTGGGGGCGCGTTCTGCACTCGTGTCATCTCTGCTGCGATCAGTGATATCATCCATGCTCCTCTAACCTTAGGCTTATTTTATGCAAAACCAAGAAGGGACAGAAACAGTTCAGGGGCATTTAAAGACTTACATAATACAAGCCTGCTTTCATCATGTCTCATTAGGAGCAAGTCAACGAAACATTCATTTAAATAGTTTCAAATATCTTCGCTGTTTTTGTTTTTGTGGCCAGCATTGATGATTGATTGACACTCAGTAATAATGTTCGTCGTCTTTGTAACTGAAGCCGTTGTGCACCGTTTGCTCGGGGTCTCCTTCTGCTAGGGTTCTGTGCATGGCCGGGAGGGGTAGGGGTGCTGGGTGTCAGGGTGAGGAGCAGACCGGGTCCCCTCTGGGCAGCCTGCCTTCAGGGAAGCACTCTGGGGCCGGTGTGGGGGTAGCTTGAAATGCGGGTCCCGCAGACACGTGTTAGTTTGGGAACTCGTGTAGGGTGGCTCGTCAGTTGCCGGGCTCTGGGCGGCAGCCGCATAGCTGGGGGAGGAGGGGGCAGTAAGGAGCTGAGACGGGTTCTCTGGACGCCACTCAGCCCCCCGACCGGCTCCCTCCCGCGGCTCAGACCTTTCCAGGGAAACTGCCCTATTGTGGCTTCTAAAGTATGGTTTTCTTGAGGGTGAGTAAAGATCTGTAGAATAAATGGGTAATAAGTGATATGTCTCACAAAGAGGACAATTTGATACCAAAGACCACATGACTATAGTGGGCTTGGTAAATATTTGTATTAATCTAATGCATTTGATTTAAAACTAAGGATATTTTTGTTTAGGGGATCTTTCCCACAACACCTTTTGCTCGCATGTCTCTGGGCTCTGTGATAGCGTGGGAAGGTGTAACCGTCCTTTTTCACAGATGGGGAAACTGAGGACAGATGTTCTGTGCAGCTAATCGGCGGCCGGGTAGGGCCTGGGCCCCTGGGCTCTTGGAATTTGTATTTGTGTCCTTGGAACACGCTAGGTCCCTTTATTCCACTGTCAGCTTAAAGGTAAGCTTCCCCCTTATGATCAAAGCTCAGTTAATTGGTTTAAAATGTCAGAATTATTGCTGTTAGACTTCTGATTATCACAGTGCAAATAATACATCATTATCAAAAGTTTCTCTCCTGCCTTGTTCTAAAAAGGAGCCGAGGTTGATGCTAACTTGTTTCATTATTTTAGTTTTCTTGGTAGAATATTGGTGTATATATGCATATATTTGGTGCCTAAAATCCCAGGTGAGTGAATAATTAGTTGACGTTTCAATAAAGAATTAGTCTGGGGGTGAATATCTGCTATAGTATTAACATTTATTTCCTGGTTTATTTGCATAGAAGTTCACGCCATTTTATTAAGTTGAATCACGTGAGATCACCAATATTGAACCGTTTTTGAATTTCGTATGATTTAACCTAATATGTGATACTGTTAAAACAAAAGGTCTCCTGAGTGGGGGAAATTGAAACAATTGTATTGAAAATCACTTTACGTATGGAGAACACGGAAGTGTTCTGTGACAGGGCCGTACGTGGCGGAGAGCTGTGAGACAAGCAGGTTCTAAGCAGTACCCTCCTTCTCTTTTAAAACTTAGAGGAAGACCCCGTTTACTCACAGCAGCCGCTGTGTTGAACTCCGTGGCGTCCGCGGCTCTCCTGGAACGTGGTTGAACCCTGTCAGGGTGTCAGGGGGCGGCTTACCTGAGCCGCGTGTCGGGGAGGTTGGGGGAGGTGGAGACAGTGTAGACGGGTGTGGGGCCCGCCTGCGGTTTCTCTGCCTCGAAGCTCAGTACAGTCCTCTGGACGGTGTGCCGAGAGCCGGGCACTCCGTGTACGCGGTGGGGGTTGGCGTAGACCGTCTGCAGGGGGCAGCCACAGGTGCGTGGGTCAGATGGAGGAAGGCACTCACACGGCACTGGCCTTGCTACACCGGTTACAGGAATGTTTGGAAAAAAGGTAAAAGCGTACCTGCTGGAGATGTGAAATGAACACTGAAGTCTTGGTTACTAAACTGTAGGGTTCACAAGCAGTTCGGAGGAGACATTGCGGAAGCACCGGTGTGTGCCGGCTAGAGGAAGGCGGGCTGAGCAGACAGACAGATGGACAGTGGGTCTTTCCTCTGGGAGGAGGATGGAATTTATTAGCTCCTGTGTGGCGGGAGTCCACGTACACTGCTTGGGGCAGGATCGGTGGACCCTGAGGGCCCACTGCTCGCTGGCTGGGGCTCAGACTGGCAGTCGTGGGGCCACAAGGCGGGGTCACCAGACACAGCTCTGGCGCGAGGGGTTCTGGCTGCTGCCGTGGGTGCAGGTGGCCGAGAGGCCCCGGACACGCCGAGGAGCAATGGTCTGCTTCTGGAAGCTCCCACAGAAGGTGACGACGTGCACCCTGGCTGGCGGGAGCGAGGCTGCGTGCCCTCCTGCCTCCGGCTGGCTCCCCCTCCGTGCCGGGGAGGCGGTCCCCCACGGGACTGTTCGCACTCCACACTCCGCCGTCCACTCCTGTCCGGAGTCAGTGGTTTGCCCACTGCCTTTGTAAGTAAAGCTTTCTGGGCACACAGTCCGGCCTGCTCACAACAGAGGCAGAAGTGGGTGAGGGTGAGAGAGACTGGCCTCTGAAGCCAAACATCTCTGTGCTCTGGACCTTTCTAGAAGAGGTTGCAGACTGTGCTGGCGGATGCCTGGGCTCCTGCCTGTCGGAGCAGCGTGGCAAGTGAAGAGTGTTCTGCGGGCTTCCCCCGCTTGCCCCTCAGAGTCCAGTCCTGAACACAGAATTGTACACCTTAATCACACAGAATCCCCAGTGCTGTGGCTCTAGCTTTCTCTACCCTGCTTCCTAGTATGACGTGGACACAGCGCTTCCGCGGGGAACGTTCCCAGAGCCACCCCGTGCCACCTGCGGGTGATGTGGACACAGCGCTTCCGCGGGGAACGTTCCGGGAGGTGCTTCTGGCAGCTCCCTCGGGTTCTCTGTCTCGGGCACAGACTATGTTCCTCAGAGCCTTGTCCAGGCTGACGGTGCCCTGGGCAAGTTCAGGCTGGACTCGGGTCCGAGCTTCCCTGGTTGGGTGTTAGGACGTACCAGTGGTTTCCGGGGCATGTGTATGTGCGTGCACACACCCTACTCGAGCTGTGTGCATGTCTGTATACACACCCACCTGCACACCGTGCCAGGCCTGCAGGGCAACCAGAGGTAGGCATGTCCGCAGAGGACTTCAGGAAAGGGCATGGGAGGGTAGGGAAGGAAGGCCTGTGTCTCCGCGGAGAGCAGGGGGCTGTGAAGACCCGCGATGGGCAGCACGTGTCCCTGTGGCCTGGCCTGAGCACGCCTCCTGCAAGTGGACCCTGGGGTTGCTGCCACTTTGTTCCTGGGCGTTCCAGAGCCCCTTCCTGGGGCTTCTCCTCAGGGCTGGACAAGGGCTGTGCTCCGTGTGGCCTCAGATGCTGTGTTTGGCGGCTGTAATCAAGTTCAGATGACTTCCTTTCTGCAGACAAAAATTAGAGCCGTTTACAGTTTGTCCTGTAAGGGTAGCCCCCTGGTGGCTTCCAGCCTGTTTCCTTGGCTGCCCACGGCCTTGTCTGTGCCAGGGGACGAGGCGCCGGCGCGGGCTCACAGACAGGCTGCCTGCAGGGCGTTTGGGGGGCACTTAGCTCACGGAGCCGTTCACCAGTTCTCGTGCACGGACTCTGTGATGTGCTGAGACGTGACTACGGCATCGGTGCCTCCGTCCAAATCGTTCCGGTCGTAGTTTTGTCGGATGTTTCGTAGGCCATTGTGGCTCATGTCGTGTTCCTGGTTGCTTCTCCGTGTTCAGGGTGTGCCTAGTTTCTTACCCTCAAGGGGGACGCTGGGCTTTTCGGGTAGAGAGCAATGTTTCTAGTGTCCTGGGGACAGAAATTTGGTCCGCGCTAGGACAGACCAGGCCAGGCTCACAAACAGACCTCGGTGCCTCCTCGCGGCTGTGCACGTACGGGGGGGGGGGGGTGCCGTCCTGAGCGGCTCAGCCGTACTGCCGAGTCTTGTGGGGCCCTGCATACGAGAAGTGCTGGGGTCCGGCCGCGTCCTGAGAAGTAGCAGCCTGGACGTGATGCCCCATAGTCCCACCTGCGGCCTCTGGGCCAGACCCAGTGTGTGGTCACAGCAGACCACAGGGTCCGCGAAATGAGGGGACATCTGACAGGGTGGTGGGCAAGAGGGACGAGAGGACACAAGGCCCACTTGCTGCCTTGCGGGTGTGGCTCCGTCTTGGGAACAGCCGGCTTCCCGTCCTGCAGGGCAGCGTCTCCCCGGCTGCCTGCACGGAGACGGGGCTGTGGCAGGCGCGCCCTCTGTGTGGGAACCTTCGTGTCCTGGGCTGGGGCTGTGTCAAGCCCAGCCGTGTGTCTCCACGTGGCTCTGTGGGTCAGTTCCCCCACCTGTGAAGTAAGGGTTAATCTGCAGATCCTGGAGGTCTGGTCAGCTGTGAGCCAATGTGGAAGCACCACTTGGGTTTCGTGGTGGTGAGCTTGCTGTGCTTGGAGCCCAGGCGGCTGTGGCTGACCTGAGAGGACGTGGGACACGCTGCTGTCCCGACAGGCCCCTGGGCCACGTGTCGAGGGACCCACGGCACCTGCAGGGTGAGCCTTGGGAGGGTCCGCCATCACTCACTGGGCTTTGGGGCCACACGATGGAAAAGATGCCTCCTACGGCCATTATTTTGGACGCACACCAGACTCTTGACGTTGTTAAAAAACAAGGTTCAACTGAGTAAATCCCAGAGATCTTATTGGCTGTATCCAGTGACTCGTGAATCGGGCAGCGGTCTGCCCTGCACGTGGGAAGGAGCTCCCCACGCCGTACAGGATGGGGCTTCTGCGGGCAGAGCGGCTGGACGAGGAAGTTACGAGCAGGATGGATTGTCCTTCGGGGACGGCAGGGGTCTGTCGGGCAGCTCCCCGCACCGCTGCCGACCCGGTGATTCCACATTGCTGGGTTGAACGTGCCGCTCCCGGGAGACGTTGAACCTGTAATTCATTTAGGTCTGAAGTCTCAGTTCCGTGACGTGGGCTTAGCATGAGGGACTCCATTTGGGGCCTATTTTTAGCATCATGGACGAAAACACAAAGCAGGAAGTTGTCTGCGTGGGTTCAGAGCGGTGAGACCTGCAATTGTAGTTTCTGTGCTCCTGGGTTAAGTCACTGCTTTGGGTCTAAAAACAGTGATTTTATGTAGGGGACTTCTTTTTCCTATTGAACTTTGTTTTGCTTTTTTGAGCAATAGCGTATCAGCTCAATTATTACCGAATTGCCTCGCCTGTTCACTGTGATAGATTGTAATGATTTAAAAGGAGAATTCCAGGCTCCGTTCCAGCAGACTAGGGGCAGGGTGACGAAGGCGTGAGTGGTTCTGTTCTAGAATAGTGCTGTGTGGGGAGCTGTGACCCCAGCCGCGAGACGCGTCCTGGTGCTGGTGGCTCGCCGGGTCAGGCCCGAGTCCGTGACACACCACGTCACGAGCACGGTGGCAGGACGGGCGCTCCGCACGGGTCTCGTCGCTTCCGTGGATGCAGGGCCAGTGACCGCCCTGCCAGCCTCACCGTCCTGTCCCACTGATGGCCTGCGGGTTGCTGCGGAAGGACGTGAGCTCCGGTCTCCCTTTCCACTGTAGGGCCAGGCGCTGAGACTTGTGTCCCTGTTCACCCTCATCTTATGGGTGTGCCTCTGTGTCCCCGAGAGCCCCAGACGCTTGCCATAGACTCACTGATGGCTGGGTGTCTGCAAGGGCGAGAAGGGTCTGGGTCTTCAGCTGGCTCCCGGTTTCCCCTGGTCACGTGACTGGCTGCTCCCCGTAACCTTCCATAGAGGACACATTCCCGCCTCATCCCGGCAGCCATTTACGCCTGCTCTCTCAGAAGCCCTTCCAGAGAGAGCTGCGGCCCGGCTGGCCTGGAGCCGGAAGGGAACCTTATGGACTCCTTTCCTGGAAGCTCGCGCGTGGGGGCTGGGGGCCTGTGCGTGGCTGCTCGCAGTCCCGTTCATGAGGAAGTCTCCTCCGTTGGGTCCTGGACACCTTCACTGCAGCCCCCAACTTCTCGGGAAGTACGGTGTGAGATTCAGGGCTGTCTACAGGGCGGCTAGCCAGCGTTGTCCGGGCCCCCGGTACTGAAGCCCAGATGCTCCGGGACAGACATCTGTCCCAGCATAAATACAACTCGGCCCCAGAAAGCTGGGGTTCAGGGCCCTGCCTGGGGGTTCGGTCCTGGTGCGATGTTGAGAAAGTTCCTAATCATTCTGCTTTCGTTTTCTTCACTCCGTATCGGTGCTTTCCCACCGGTGGGGCTGCCAGTTAGGAGTCCTGTCACCCAGGAATGGCACCTCTTGCCTCCCCGTGCCCTTGTGTGTTACGTAGAGAGCCGTGTGGGTCGGGGTCGGGTCTAAAATGGGAAGTTTCATGTCGGGTTGGACAATACCTCTTAGAGGTTTTTCCTCCTGTAAATGCCGGTGCAGGAGTTTTGGGAACTTGTGCAGTAAAATAAAGGCTTTTGTAGGGAAGAGTGTTGCATATAAACAGTTGACATGACCTTAGGCCTTCGCCCTGTCCGTGTCTGCTGCTTCCGCACAAAATGCAGCAGGAGTTTTTAAGTTCGTCACTATGTACCGTGTGCTCTCGTAAGTACGGGAACAGACCCTACACGTGCACCGAAGGGCTCCTGCAGGGCTGCGTTGTTGCAGTGACTCGTGATGCTGAGCTGAGCCAAGAGAACCGGGAGGGGCGCCACGTGGGCGTGGATTCACGAGCTGGTGGCTGGGCTGGGCTGCCGCCGGCAGTAAGTGGGGCATTTTCACTGCTGCAGAGGGTGGGCTGGCTGCACCCCGGCCCCCAGGCAGTCACCGTCTGCAGGCCCTCGGTCGTCCCTGGAGGACGTCCAGTGGGGAACCCGAGGTAGACCCCAAATGCAGCACAGACACGTGGATTTACGTGTCCAGCACTTGCTGCCCTTAGGGGCTGTGTCTCGTGGTTCGTGAAGACCCTCAGATATCTGCGGACGGTCGGTGAGAACGGCAGGAGGAGCTCCTGGGCTTGCCCGGGCACGCAGCCCGCGAGCAGGCCCCGCAGAGACTCCCACCCTGGGTGCGGGGCTCCCAGACTCGGCTCCGGAGGGTTGGCTGTGGGTGGAAGGTCGACTCTGGGTGATTTGGTTTTCATGCTCTGGGATATTCCGTGTGTGAACATCCCGTCACTCATCCACTCCCGTTGGCGGATGTTCGGACTGTGGTGTGTGTGTCTGTTGAAGGCTTCAGTGTGTCAGGACTTCTTCGCACAAGATAAGAGTGTTAGCATCATCTGCTGGGGAGCCCACAGGAGCTCTGATCATAGCCCCACAAACGACGGGTGCTGTATCAATACACAGAACCACTTTCTCCTACTCAAATACGTGTGCAAGTCTTCCTGACGTCCAAGCGGCGGCTCCGATCTTCAATTTGTTAGTTGTATTATTATTTTGGCCGCTTGAGCAAATCTATTACTTACACAGAAATCTGAGAATGTTGAAGTTACACATTTAGAGCAGAAAGAAACTGCATTTTAATTAATGCCCCCAAATGGACGGCCTGCACGTTTTTCTTCTTATGTGATCACTGTGTTTTTCACTTGAGGTGTAAAATTATATTTGAACGTAGTTTTCTAGCTCCTCTCTAGGACTCTGCGTAGTTCTTCAGTGAGTCGTAAAAACCTGTCACATGGGAATATTCACCATTTGAGGCACATCACTTCCCGGGACTCCGTGTGCCCGTGCTCTCGTCGGCGTTGGAGGACGTGGTGGTCTTCCACGCCGGTGCCCTTGAACCTGGATGGGTTATGACACCCTGAGTGGGTCTCTGAAAATGTCTGCATTTCATGGTCTCGCAGCCCTTAAATATGGGGGCGTCAAGGAGGACCAAGATACCCCAGCTTTTCTGCTGATCCCTTGTTTGACCTGGAGTCTTCTTGCCTTGGCGTTCCTCACGTTTCTGTTTCGTGGACTTGGACTTTATCCAACCAGGAGGGAGAGAAGTGGGGAGGGACGCTGTGTCCAGTCACTTTGTTTGCAAGGCTCGAATCAGCTGGGTGTGTGGAAACTTCTGTGCATATTGATGGTGTTTTTCATTTTTAGAAAATGATTTAAAAGTGCGGTTGTTTGTCTTCCAAATGGGGAACTGGTTCTGTCAAGAGAAAGATAGCCGTGGAATTTGTTTTAAAAGGTGCAAGTGTGGGTGTGTGCTTGGCTTACCAGTGGTACTGATGATGGTGTCTGCATTATCTGGGGTGTAGAGGGAGACTGTTATTGTGTTTTTAGTGACAAAACGTACGGAATCCATGTTGCAGTGTTGATCTTGACAAGTGAAAGGTAAGAGCACGTACTTGGCTGACATTCCTACGTGATTTCCGTGGGCTCTTTGAGCACAGTGTAGGGATCTGTGGCTGAGGTGCGTTAGCAAGCCCAGTGAAGGAGCAAGGGCGGCTGCAGGTCCGGGCAGATCCAGCTGCTTCAGAGGCCGCTTCCTGCCCGCCCCTCAGGCTCCGCGTGTGTGTCACGGCTGTACAGTCGGAGCCGCCTCAGGTGCCTGCCGATGACCATGGGTGGAGATGCCCGAGGGACAGAGAGCAGGCAGCTGTGGTCACTGAGCCCCCAGAACAGGACGGGCAAGACTGGGGTACCGATGGCAGTGACCATTTGCTTCCAGGAATGGGGGAGTTTCTAGAAGATGCTGCCATCCAGAGGAGGCTGAACAGGACGACAAGAAGCATGGCTTTGGTTGTCCACCCCTCCTTCCTCCTCCAGGATGCGGGCAGACGGAGAGGACCCCTGCCCGCCCAGAGGTTGTGCCCTTGGGTACCAGCTTTGTACTTCCAGATCCAAGGAAGACCAACGGTCTTGACCGGTCTCCTGCCGTTTCCATGACCCTGAACACTCACTCTGTCTTTAAGTCTGGTTTCCTGAGGGGGTCAGGTTTCAAGATGGTTTCTTTCCTTCCGTCATCCCCTTGGGCCCGCTTATCCACCACACGTGAACGGCCAGGGACACTAGCTTGCTTTCAACCTGGTGTTTAACTCACCAAAAATAGTTCTTTCTTAAAGAACTGTATTAAACTCGAATCCTTCACGGAATGAGGGTGTGGTGGTATTGGACACGAGATACAACAGCCAAACGGCCAGTGGTTTGAGAATCCTATGATTTTACCTCAGACTCGAGCCGTGAGGATTTATGGTTAAATCAGGAGATCCCTGAAGTCTTTTCCAGCTCAAAAAATTTTGTGAATTTTGTGTAGGCCGTTTGATGGAAGGAAAGGTTGCATAAAGAGCAGTTCCAGAAACGTTTGGTGCCGTCCCTCCATTCATCGGACTGGTTGCGCGTTTTTCTCGGTGGCCCTTTCGGAAGGGGCAACACTTGGAATGCGTGCATTTTGGTGTGTTTGTGACCGAAACGTGACGCCCCGTGTGGGTTTTGCGGAGCGGGCTGGGCACCGCGGCAGGGCTCTGTGATGGTGGGTAGGGGTGCGGTGGATGAACGTAGTCGGTGCACATCAGTGTGTGTGAGTCTCTGAAGGTGGGGGTGTGTCCCCTCCACGCGTCCTCGAGATGGTGATGACTGCCGGAACTTTCATTCTTCCTGTTTCAGTAGAGTTTCCAGCTTGCTTCTCCTTCTACATTTAATTTCTAGCGCCGTGAAGGCAAAGGAATGGAAGACCACTCCTCGGACTCACGGGGACTGAACCCTTTGGTGGGAACAGTCCGGAGCCTCTTCCTGGCTCTGTGTTTCTTTGAAGACGAATAAACTCTGCTCTCCATCGGTCAGGGCGGGAGGTGCCTGTTTAAGCTCAGCGTGAATGACTCAGCTGGCACGAGTGTTGTTTACCGCAGCCTGGCTCTTCCAGGAGCAGAAGCCCAGGAAAGAGGGTCGGCAGCCGAGTTCTTTGTTGAACTTCCAGGGTTAGAAGGAGACGGGGAGCCTTGCGTTCTGGGGTCGTCATCGAGGGAAGACGATCGGTGTGTGGGTATCGATAATGCCAGCCTTTCCAGGGCTGAGCAACAGAGCTGAGTGTCCATAAGAGTCCGTGCGTCCTCCCGAGGCCATGTCCCGTGCTCTGCTCTTACTTTGCACCACGTTCTAGTTTTATGCTTTTCCCAGTAATTACTTAGCTTTGTTGCTCTTGTCCCAACAATCCAGCCCCTTGTTAGGGAACCAGAGAGGCCGTCTGCTCTGAGGCCTTCGGGGGCAGGCCCTCTGGCCTCCAGCTTGGTTTCTAAAGTTAGTTTCAGGGTCCACCGTTTAGAGGGAGAGAGTGTCTGCCTTTCCTGCTCCGCCAGGCTCCTTCTGCTGGTAAGGAGACCGCCCCGGTGCCTTCCTGACCTCGCAGGTGTTTATTACCTAGCCCGTGTGGGTCCACCAATCTTAATCTGCAAATATGTTCACATCAGAATTTTAATTAAAGGATTTTGAGCAGTTGTTGATGAACTTGGGTCTGTTGTTGAGTTGGTGTCCTCGTGGAGAAATTGGTTCCACACTGGTAGCGTTTGGAAACTACTTTGAAATGAACTGCTTTCACCCTGAATGTTTCTGAGTTTTACATGTGTATTTTCCTGAGGGCTATTAAGGCATGTTTGTGTTCAAGGCTTCATCCCTTCCTTACAAGAAGAGGAATATTAGTTTGTTTTTGCTTCCAGAAAGTGATTTTTTTTCCCCACAAAGAGATACTTGCTAAAGTAAGTAGTAAATTAGAGTATGCTCAGGATGGAACATGGATCAATAGAATATGGAGTTTATAAATAGGCCCGCATCAGTGTGGCCATTGATTTTTGACAAGGTGCAAGAACAATTCAGTGGTCAGTGGATCGTCTTTTCAACAAATGGTGCAGGAAGCATTGGGCCTCCGTATGCAACAAAGTGACAAACCCCATATCCAGAAGTAACCCTGATGGGATCACAGCCCCAGAGGAGCACTCTGAAACTTGTAGAACACAACGTTAGAGAAACTCTCGTTCACCTGAAGTTAGAGTTCTTAGAATATGATGGTTCACAAAGGAAAAACGTAAGTGCACTTCACCAGAACGAAAATCTTCTGCTCTTCAAAGATGTTGTTAAGGAAAGCGCAGAGGTCCCCTACACGCTGGGGGAAAATACGCACAATCACATCCCCTACGGAGGATTTGTATCCACAATTCGACACTGAGAACACAAACCAGACAATTCAGTGGACAGAAGACTTGAACGGATGCTTTACTGACAAGGACGTAAGGACGGCAGACAAGCACACGAAACCTTCGGCAGGACTGTCCCACAGATGCACGTTACCAGCACGGTGAGAGGGCCGTACGCGTCTGTGGGCTGGCCGGCATGAAGGCACGGACAGTTCCAACCACTAGCGGGGACTGGGCGACTGGAACTCTCGATGCTGCTGGTGGGGAGTCGGGACGCCACAGCTACTCGGGAAACAGCCTGGCAGTTTCTTACCCACGTGCACATGGACTCAGCACTGACCCAGCGGTCCCAGTCCTGGACGTGTACCCTGGAGAAGCAAGACCTGATCGACAAAAACCCGTACGCCTGTCTTTATAGAAGCTGTCTTCGTAGTTGCCCTAAAGAGGCGAACAGGGAAGCTGGTACCTGCGTCTATACCGTGGGAACTACGCAGCAGTAAAATCGGACATGATCAATACAGCAGCTTGGATGATTCTCGAAGGCAGCCTGTTGAGTGAAAGAGGACAGTCTCAAACATTTCATTCTCTCAGATTCCATTCATGTGATATTCTGGAAAAGAATAAACCATAGAAATAGAGGAAACGTCTGTATTTCTAGAAGTTTCACTTCTTTAGACTATAAATGAGAAGAGACACAGGATTTGCCTTCCTCTGTCCGGCTTGTACCAGTCAGCATCATCTCCACGTTGATACGTGTTATCGCAGAAGACAGGACTCCTTTTCACGGCTCAGGAACGTTCTGCCGTGTGTGCTGCACCTTTTTATCTGCTCACCCAGCGTGGACTCTTCAGTTGCTCCTCTGTCTTGGCTGCTGTGACTAATGCTGCAGTGAACACGGGAGCGCAGACATCTCTCAGAGTTAGTGTTTTCGTTTCTTTCACATAACACTCAGCAGTGGGATTGCTGGGTGGTAAGGCTCTGCTTTTAACTTCTCGAGGACCCTCCACACCGTTCTCCACGGCGGCTGCCCCAGCTTGCATTCCCACCAGCAGTGCATGGGGTTCCCCTTTCTCCGCATCCTCGCCAACACCTGTTGTCTTTTGGACACTAGCCATTCTGACAGGTCTGAGGTGGTATCTCAACGTGGTCTTGATTTTCTTTTCCCTGATGACAAATGATGTGGAGCACTTTTTCATGTACTTATTGAAGTCTTTTGCCCAATTTTTAATTGAATTGGTTTTCTGCTGTAGAGTTGTAGGAGTTCCTTATGTATTTTGGATGTTAACCCCTTATGAGATGGGTGACTTGCAAATATTTTCTCCCATTCCACGGGTTGTCTTTTCATTTTGTTTGTTTTTGCTTTTGTTGCTGTGTTTTGGTGTCTGATCCAAAAAACACCATTGTCAAGACGCATGTCAAGTTTTTTTCCCTTGTGTTTTCTTCTGGGAGTTCTGTAGTTCCAGGTCTTCCACTTAAGCCTCTGACCCATTTTTGAGTTATTGTTGTGAGTTGTGTGAGATAGGGGCCCAACTTCATTTTTCTTCGTGTGGGTGTCCAGTTTTCCCAGTGCCATTTGTCGAGAAGACTATCCTTCCCCCAGTTGCGTGTTCCTGGTGCCATGTTGGATGGTTGACCGTGTATGTGTGGATTTATGTCTGGGCTCTTGACCGCATTTCATTGTTGTGTGTGTCTGTTTTTGTGACCGTACCATGCTGTTTTCACTATAGCGTTGTAATGTACAGCTTCAAATCAGGAGGTGGGCTGCATCCAGCTCTGTTTTTCCTTCTCAGTATTGCTTTGGCCTTTTGGAGTCTTTTGTGGTTCCGTACACGTTTGGGGGTTATTGTTTCTATTTCTGTGAAAAATGCACTGCAGTTCCGATATTGTACTGAATGTATAGATGCTTTTGTGTAGTATGAATGTTTTAACGATATTAATTCTTCTGATCCATGAACGCAAGATAGCTTGTCTTCAATTGCTTTCATCACCGTTTTGTGATTTTTAGGAAACACCTGTATTTCTAATTTGACATAAACTCGAATTGGAATTCATGGTGTTCTATTTTTTCTTTTTTTCTAGAGTTTTAGTTGATAAGGGAAAACAGCATAAGAAAACTTGAGTTTAAAGCGCAAATTTAAAAAATCACTTTTAACAACATTGGCAATAACAACAATGGGTAAAGTTACCCTACATTACTTTTGAAAAAAATTGGTTTTCTTAATAAAACTTTGTTTTGTTTTATTTTTATGTTTTGATGTGGTGAATTGGTGAATTGAAAGAAAAGTCACAAATATTGGTGGGGGGACTGCAGATGGGGGCAGTTCAAGGGGACGCAGATAGCCCAGTGGTCTGGAGCATTAGGTAAACCGAACTTTGCAGCTGGAGGGGGCTCTTGCCGTGTGTGCGGGATGGGAGCCCCAGCTTCTGACGGGCGTGACTGTGTGGTTTTGGAGGGAGCTGCCCTGTGCTGGTCCCTCCATGAGGACGCTTTGTCTCAGTCCCCTCAGCACTTTGGTGTCTTCCCTGGCAGTGGTCAGCAACCGTGTGTAGGATCCCTTCCTATCTGGAAATGTAGAGCTTTTGCTGAGAGGGGTCTTGGCACAGATTCCTTGAGGGGTAGGGTCTGCAGGGAGCCCTTATCCCCAGCAGTAGATTAGCCGACGCTGTGTTTTAGCCCCGTGACCCCAGGAGGGAGCTACTGTTGTTACCCTCATTTTACCAAAAAGGAAATTAAAGTTTGAGGGGTTCAGATAATTTGTCTAACTTTCACCGTCTGGCTTTAGAATTCATGCTCTTGACCGTCTCCAAACCCCGGGTTTCCCCTGCTTCCGGGCAGCATTGGAGGGTTTGTGAGACAGAACCAGGACCTCCTACGAACGGATAGAAGACATCGTTTTGGGACCCGTGTATCCCCTGCGCCCCGCACGGGCTGGAACGAGAACAGAGGTAACGCACGTGTTCTGCCTGAGGGGTGTGCGTTTTGTAGGCCGGCAGCGCTCCTGAAAATCTGTGCTTCACAGTCGAAGTTCTGCTTACCGAATATTATGTAAACCGGAGCAGGTTTTTCTGGCTTCTAGTTGGAAGAGTGTTTTGAGCAACATGGGTAGGTGGGCTGAACCATGTCACAGCCTAGCAGGTTCCATTCTCGGTGACCCGTGACCCCACGTGCCGGTAGTTTGCTCGGACACGGTGCACCCTCGAGCATGATTTCCTGCAGAGCTGGCCTGTCTCGAGCCTCGTTCCCTCGGGAGCTGAGATGATGACTGGGAGTGTCTGGTCCGGAGGCAGGCCTGCAGCGAGGGCTCACCAGGAACGTGGGGCGGTTCAGCAGCACCGACACGACTCACATGTCCCAGTCCTGGCTTCCTGGGTCTAATACATGCATGTACTGTAATCTTCTGCCGGTTTTTATCAACTTGGAAGGAAATTTGGGGTATTAACCGCAGAGTACAGTACCAGACCCCTATTCTCAGCTTCTGTGTGTTCATTTTCTTTACATGTTCAGAGAGGCTCACGTGACTGAGTTCTCATTCTGTCCTGGAGACGTTTGGAGAGTTAATTGGGTAGAAACTTAGAGTTAAGGAAGTGACAGAAGGGAGACCGCAGTGAGGAGAGAGCATGGTGCCTGCACTCTTGGTTTGGAGGGGCTGTTGCTGGTTGGTTTTATGGCATTATGCGCTCCAGGGTTACTGAAAGTGCCGGAGAGGGATTCGGTCGGTGTTTGCTCAACATAATTCACAAACGTCCAACCTGACGTGAAGGGAACCAAACAGCAGCTTGTGAACAAGCTGGGATACACGTCACCCCGGTGGAAATGTTCTTTAAGGGTCGTGGGTTTATCATCCTTGGGTCTTGTGGTTGGTGTTACTGTCATGACAACCCCGACAGACGCACGTGTGCCTCCGGGAGAGAATGAGAACGTCGTCTCTCTCTTGGGGGCTTTTTGGGGTCTCTAAAAGAGACTGTGTTCTGGCCGAGCAAACTGCTTCCCCCATATGTCTGTCTTCTCCTTACTTCTGTCACTGTCCGAATCCTCTCTCTGCTCGGGTCCTCTCTTGTCTCGGCTCCGGCCGACCCAGCACCACAGACTGGGCTTGGAAGGAAGCATGGAGCCCCCCGGCTCTGGGGCTGGAAGCACCGTGTCCAGGTGCCAGCAGATTCTGTGTTTGGTGAGGACCCTTCCCGGTTCACAGATGGCATCTTCTCCTCGGTCCTCCTGCGGGGAGGGGGCGAGGGTCTTGCGGTCTCTTTTATGAGGACTCTGTCCCATTGTGGGGGCTCCACCCTCAAGGCCTCATCACCTCCCAAAGGCCCCCACCTTCTCGTGTTATCACCCGGGGGTTCAGTTTCAACATAGGAATTTGGGGGGAGCACAGAGACTCTGTCTGCAGCGTCGATACTCTGAGGCCTTTCCTTCTCTTAGGGACACGATGGCCCTGACAGTCTGTGGGCTGTCGCGTTGGAGCCCCTGCCTCTCCCTTGCCCTGTTTCTGGACTCGCCTACGTTCCCCGTGGAGCTAGCCGGTCGGGCTCTCCTCACCTGTGTTTCGCAGCACGATGCTTCAGGAGAAGAGAGTACGTCCTTTTTTTTTTTTTTTTAAAGGTTTTATTTATTTATTTTGAGTGCGAGAGATCACGAGCAGAGGGGAAGGGTAGAGGGAGAAGCAGACACCCAGTGAGCAGGGAGCCGGATGCGGGACTCGATCCCGGGGTCCCGGGATCATGACCTGAGCCGAAGGCAGACGCTCCACCGCCGGAGCCCCCCGGACGCCCAACACAGTAGGTCCTTAATACACACTGCGAATCATCTGGCCGACCCTCCGAGGCCTGGAGGTGAAAGGCGGAGGCCTTGCTTAAAGACAACTACTGGAGAACCCCACCTAGATCCGGCTTTCTGCAGGGCGGCTTTGACGCCGGTGTCAACCATGTCCCGCAAGCCAGCGTCCGCATCGGCTTCTGGCTCTCTTGGGGGGACCCGCTGTGCCGATAGCAGCAAGCTCACCTCATCAGTCTCCTGCCCACGGCTTCACCGGCCACCTGAGGCAGCAGGCCCTCGTCCGCCCGTGTCCACGGCCGCCATGGTTACGGTCCTCCTGGTGGCTGCTCAGCAGGAGCTGTGACAAGGCCAGTGTCCGACCACGTCATCCCTCCCACCCCTCCCCGATCCACCGCAGCCCACACCGCGCGGCCGGCTCTCCTCGCTGAGGAGCCTGTGTGCACGACGGGGTGGCGGCCTGGACCCCACGGGTTCTCTCGAAGGGGACCCACGCGGTCGGGGGTAGACTGCATTGGGATCCTGCTTAGGCATCTGTGATTTCAGGTCGCTGCCCCTGGAGCTGGGAAGGAGCCGGGAAGGAGAGGGATGGGAAGGCGCCTGGAACACAGGGCGCGAGGATTCTTGAGCAAGAGTGAGCGGTGTCTTGTGGCTTCTCTGGCGGTGCCCCAGGCCGTGCCGCCGGGCAAGCTCGCCACCTCTTCCTTTCTGGTGAGAGCCGGGCTGTGACCCGTTTCCTCCCAGTGTGGCTGTGGCGCTGGGGTGCGTGAGGACGGGGTCTTGTCCCTTCTCCCCGGGGCCCACACCCGCCTCATGCAGACGGATGGGTGGCCCAGCCGCGTTGGGAACAGACGGCTGCCCGGGAAGCAAGGCTCCGTGCAGACCGCCTCCGCCCTCGCGGGTGCTTGAGCCGTGACCTGCCTGCGGCAGCCGCAGAAACAGGCCTTTGTCCCCCCCCCCCCCCCCCAGCAGAGGCTGCGCTGCTTTTAGAGGTTTGGAAATGTGTCTTCACTCATCTTCAATTCAGGGCGGATTATTAAATTTTAATGTTTAATTGGTGGCTGTATTTTATGGCCTTTGATTTCTCTCTCGATTGATTTTTCTTTCCCTGTAGGAGAGGAGGCGTTTTAAGGGAGAGAGCGCGATGTGGCCCCTGAGGTGAGGGTCTGGAGTGAGTTCTGGAGGCTCGTCACAGGCAGCACAGTGATCGGGAGCTGTTGCCGCGGTTATGCTGTCTACACTCGGGAGTGCGGCTCCTGAGCGGGAGACCCCGGCCCCGTGGGGAGCGGAGGCACCAGAGCTCTTCCAGCCGCCTCTTCCCCGGGAAGCCGTATGGCGGCCGGGACCGTTCTCGCCGACCTCGGGGTGCAGGGAGCGTCGTGCACGGCCTTCCCAGCGGGGTCAGTCCTGCGCTGACTCTGGTAAAAATAACCGGGGGTGGTTCTTGTCCGACTCCCAAGCCCCAGGGCCTGTGGTCTGGGCCCAGAGACCCCAAGGACCATCCCAACAGACCTCAAGGCTGTCGGGATCACAGCCCGACCCCTCCTGGCCATGCCCACTTTCACTCCCGTGGCTGCACACACGTTTGGACGCTACTTGGTGGAGCCAGTTTCTGCTTGAGGCTCCTGAATCCTGAGCCTGGGGGGGCCGGGGGGGGGCAGGCCCGAGCACGGTCGTGGTGAGGTCCTTCCACGAAGGACTTGAAGGGCCTGCCGCCTGCTGACGCTGGCTACTACCCTCCATGTTTCATGATCCAGCCCGAAGCCTCATGGCCTCCAACAACCTTCTTTCTGCTCGCAGATTCTGTGGGTCAAGAATTCATATGGGGCAGGGGGAGGTCGTGTTACTGGCCACGATGTCTGGGGCCGCAGCTGGGTGTGGCTTGAGCTTGGGGTCCTGCAGCGGTCTGGAAGCCGCCTCCCTCACCACCTGCCGCTGGGCTGGGCCACGCCCGACGCCGGGAGTCCCTTACCTGGTGTCCCTGTGACGCTCCGGCTTCAGGCTGCTTGGTGGTCTCAGGCTGGGGCACTCGCTCCCCACGTGCCGTCCCAGGGCTCCCAGGCCGGGTGTCCTGCCAGCAAGGCCTTCGTGGTCTAGCTACAGGGACGTTGGGTCCCATCCGTCGTTCACAAGCCCAGCATGAATCACGAGGTCACAAACGCACCGTCCGAGAATCTGTGGCTGTATCGAAACGGTCTTGCTAGGCCTCCTTTCTTTGTCTTAATAAAGCATGTGTTTCTCACTTCAGAGTTAGACAGGAGGACCCCCGGCCAGGCCGGGCTAGTTTAGGTATTGAGTGGAGCACGGAAGGCTGAGAAGCACCGGCCGGGCCTTGAGATGGTGGCCGAGGGAAGGCAGCGTGCCTCCCGGCGTGCAGCTGGACACGTCCGGCAGGCCCACTCCTGAGGGTTAATGATCCGAGGGACGTGGGTTGTTGGGCTCAGTTTTATTCACTGTTGACTGAGGGCCAGAGTGACGTGTCTGTGACATTATGCGTTCGCCTGCCGGTTTTCTCTGGCAGCAGTGCCCCTGCTTTCCGTGGGACATGCGCCTCTTTCAGCTAGCGCTCGCGCTGCCGTCATTGCCCCAAATGCCTATAAATAATTCCTCAAACGCTCTTTGAACCAGTTTTACCACCTGCTGGCTCCTCATTAGTGATTGAATACAGTTTTGAAGGGTGTTCATCCTAATTTTTTTTTCCCCGTGTGGGAGTTTTTAGCTGTTTGAAATATCTTTGCTACTCTGAGCACTTAGGCATCTGGAAGCCGGCTTTTCTAGTCCTGCTTCTCTCGGGCTGGGCCCTGCTCTTGCCGCTGTTCGGTAGCTGGGACGGAGCGTTCGAGCGTCTGCTGTCCGGTGGAGCCCGGAGGAAGCAGGCGGACGTCTCTTCCCATGTCTGTTTGGTACTTTTTAGGAAGAGCTGCTTCTCCCGAATCCTGTGGCCTCTGGGTTTACAGCCCTACTGGTTGATAGAATTGTCTAGTTACAGGTGAGCAGCTGTGGGCATGGGAAGCCAAGCCTAGGACCCAGTTGGGATGTGCTGGGAACCAAGGGTGATGGGACAGATAGAGCTCTGGAAGCAGGAAAATTTTCATAAAAGCATAGCTTAGTGTCCAGTAAGCCACACTGCGGTACAATCCGTACTTGTGCCTGGTAATAGGATGTGTATTAAATAAGCAGTCTTTTATCATTTAATTCAGAGACACCATGTGGTCCAGCTGTCTAAATCCATCGCCAGCTGTGATGATTTGTGTTTGTCAAGAGCAGTTTAGGTGCGAAGGAGATGGGACAAGCAGGAAGTCCTCAGCAAGCAGGCTTGGCTTGGAGGGTGTGTGCACAGCGTGTATGAAATGCCCTTGGAGCCATAGGTGGGCAGGGCAAGGCAGTGCCTGCAGGGTGGGGGAGGCTGGCCGAGTGGAGGGGCTTGGGATGCCGTGGACAGTACTGGGGAAGAGGCCACCTGTCCGAGGCCAGCTGGACCCTGAAGGAAGCCAAGGGTCTGCATGTCCGGTCCCCGTCAAGACTGTAAAGCAGCTAGCCTGCCCTGCAGGAAAGAAACTGTAGCGTCTAGAAGAGTAACCTGGTCTCGCAGTAACCTGGTGCACACACATGCAGGTACGTGCATACACGCCCGTGTGCACACCCGTGTGCACGTGCGCTCAGTGGAACTTGAAGAGCTGAATTAAGCATGGAAAACACTAAGGAGGTGAACCTGTATTCTTATTTTGTAGTAAGTGTTGCTGTTTCCCCCGTCAGTCATCACTGAGGGCGTCCGGTCTCCCTGCTCCGATGGCTGGGGGTGGTCTTGCTGGAGGAGGGAGTGAGGGTTTGCACAGAGCTGGGGAACCGCCTTCTCCAGAATCTTGGAGAACTCAGGTCCGCAGCATGTGTCAGCCTTGTCACTGCATGTGGACGTGTGAGGCTTCTGACTCTGTTGGAGGAGTGAAACGAGGTCCATGCACGAGGGCTGCCCTCCCTGGAGGCATGGGCGTGGCTTCCAGGCGGTCTTGTCGGTACCTGGCGTCACCTGGGTCACGGTGACAGTTGCTGGCTTCTTAGATTCATGTCGTCTGTTCAGGAAACATACTTTTTGGTTTAGAATTGCCACGTCTCTAAGACCCACGTGAAAGTGGCTGAAGGAATTCCAGCAGATAACCGTGTGCCTGTGGAGACGCTGATTATGCTGGACGGGACGTGGAGAACACCCGTCTCACGTTTTGCAGCGGGGGCTACCTTCAGGAGAACGACAACCCTCTCCTTTGTTTTTGGACTCATTATAACTAGGCTGTTGTCAAGCAGGGCGGCAGCAAGAAGGCTTTTCAGTTAAAATCCCCTTCATAGCCTTCAGAATCAGGACAAGGCACATCCAAGTTAGTGTGACATTAATCCTGCTCGGAATTTGTTAGACTCTCTTAGAAAATGGAAGAAAACTCTTCTCTGCCACTTCTGAATTGGTCCAGTAATGGAGGCCATGCCTGATAGTTTTAATGACAGTAAGACTTCTAACTTCTTTTTTTTCTTTTTTAAACTCTGTAATAAAACATAAAAGGGCAGAACAGAGTATCCTTTAAGGTCTAAGATCCTTTGCTTACAATTAATGGGGACGAAGCAGGAGAATAGGGTCTAGAGACCCGTTCTGCCCCTAAGGTGAAGGGAGCTCAGACGAGGGGGTTTCTCCGAGCCTCCGTGTCCTCCTCAGGAACAGGGTGAGGGTGCCGGTTACGTGTGTTGTGGGGCTGAGTGGGATCGTGCACCTGCAGTCTGTACCCAGTACGGGTGGTGAGTACCCAGCACTTCAGCCGCTGCCCCCGCCATAGTCCTGGTAGACTTAGAACTAGAGAAAGTGCAGCTCCCAGCTTAAAAATACTTAGGGGTCTGGTGCGTATCTCTATGGAAACCAAAAATAAATAACCTTTTTCTAAATTCTTCTAAATTCTATTAATTGAAATAGCTCTTACATATTAATTTCCAGAAGGACTGGGGAAAGCTCTCAAGCCCTCCGTAATCTCAGAATTTTGTGCGCGTGTCTAACAGTAAATGTTTCTTTGCATTTTCTTCCTTATCAGAAGAAGGAAATGAATGGTGAATTCCGCAAGTTGTTTTTATTGACAGGGAAGGAGAAATAACATGAAACTTAATGTTGTTTTCCTTATGTGGTTTCTGTGTTTTTAGCCCAAAATGTTACTCACTACAACAGCCATGTTTCTGAGAAATGACTTTATTGTTTAAATTACCGGGTAAAAACTTGCAGTTTAAACTGGATCCCGTCCGTGCCGGCCCCGTGAAGCTCCCTCTGTGCTGCCGAGCCTGCGAGACGCGGGGTTCCCGCCGAGTGCAGGGAATCTGGAGGTCTGTGTCTTCCATGATGCTCTGCAGGGACAGCGTGACCCCTGCTCCTCCAGCCAGATCCCCGTTGCTCTCCCCTGGAAGAAGGGTCAGTTTTGTTTTGCAGTTCACCACCGTTGGCTGCAGCGTCCCTCTCCTCCTGCCGCCTGGTGCACGTAAGCCGCACGAACCCCTGGACACGTGTCCTGGTGGTTCCTGCGCCAGCAGAACAGCTGCACATGCCCGTGCGAGCTCGGGAGGGTTTCCTCCTCTGTTGTGCCGGGGAATCGGTGGTGACGGGTGTCCCTGCCACGCTAGCGACTAGCTCAGCTGCTGGGAGGCCGGCAGCCCCAGTCTCGGGCTCCGTGACGTACACGCGTCTGTTAGCAGAGCTCTGACCCGCTTGGTGCTTTGCTCTTTCTTTCCTGTGTGTCTTTTCGTAAAAGAGGAGGACGGTTCTCTGTGCGGATGGAAAAGTCTGTCTAGAAACTCTCCATCACACAGTCAGAAACACACTGGTGAAAAATTCCTTCCTAAATACCCTCCGTGCACCGGGCTCCTGCCCTCACCCCAGGTCGTTGCCCTGGGCTGGTTCTCGTTCATGCTGGGTCCGCGCCTGCAAAGCTGTAGGGCTGCGCGCAGTGTGACTGTTACTGGTTATGTTGCTCATACGTACGCCTGACCTTTAACCTGTGGGACCACTTTGTGAGACCCCATTTAAGCTACATCAGATTCTTCCTATGCTAGGGTAATTAATTTTATTTAAAGTGGCATAAGGCCAATGGAACAAATTTTTTTTTTAATTTGAATTCCTAGGAAATTAAAAAAAATATCTAATACTAGTTATCTGTTTTCACATCAACATACTGTCTCATCATCTTGATTCTTACAAATTATTTTCTATTTTTCTGAGTCCCGGCGTAATTGTTAGAGAAATCAGAAGAAGAAACTCCAGAAGCGTGTGTGTCCCCATGCCCTCTTTCCCTTTCTCAGCAGTCCGCAAAGAGACAGGAGTGTTTTCCGGGAATTAGAGAAGGCGTGACTGGTGGTCTTTCACTCGCTGCACCGTCCCTTGGAGTGCGGACAGAGCTCTGTGCATCCTTGTTGCAAAGCAGCGCGAGCTCGAACGCGCAAGGGGTGGGGTTTCCTGCGTGTGGAACCCCGGAGAGCCCCCCCGCCAGCCCCCGGAAGGCTCTAGCCACTGTCATGCTGTGCTTAAGTCCCATTCAGATGGTCTCCGGAGACACGTTTGGTTTTCCCTGATTACAGCAGAGCTCTCACATTGTGCTGAGATGTACATTCAGCTCGTGGTCTTACTTTGCACGGAGACGATTCTGTGTCGTGTACCCTGCAGTCCACGGGACAGCCGTCTGAGAGGTGGCTCTGCTGGCTGATGTCCTTGAGAGGGTATCTGTTTTCCACTTGTGTTCTTCACATCAAAGCTTTGCAGTAAATCGGCCAAAAGGACCTGACTTGATCTCATAGTTCAGGTTTTCATTAAGCCTTTCATACTTAAACATAGAATTAATTCTGAAAGCAAGATTTGTCAAAATCTTTCTGATAAGCTTTTTTATTATTTTGAGTACCTGTTATAAAGTCCAAGGAAGCAGGCAGTGTTCAAGACGATGGCTGATGAATGTGGTGTTTTGAAGCCTGTGACAGCAGCAGTCGTGAGTTGTCCGTTTACAGGGCTCTGTCGTGGGGTGGACGGAAGCAGCGACTCTGCTTTGGGCAGGTCTCCAGTGTCTCTGCTGTAGGACACGGCTACCACCTGCACTCACCACACGCCTCCTTCCTGGCTTCTGTACCGTTGGGGCATTCTTGATTCAGAAAAGAGCCTGAATCAGGGCTCCACACTGCTGATTACAGACATGCAGGCCTGGAGTTGGTCTTGTCTGTGGTCTCTGGAGAGACGGGCTAAGGACCAGGGCTGTGGGGGCGGCAGGTGCCGGGTGAGCAGGCCGTGGTGTCGGCTGCCCCCAGGATGGCACTGCCATGGGCTCTCCGGAGGCGGCCTTCACCACCTGTAACAGTACGTGTCCAGCGGTCCAGCCAGTGTCTGCTGAGCTCCAGTGGGTTCACCCCCTGAGCTCCTTTCTGCCCTTTTCCCTTGTTTGGGAAGGCTCCAAGCAGCAGAGCCCGGGACAGGGCTGTCCCAGCTTCCTCCTGGGTCAGCATCGGGTGCAGTGACGGGCCGCGGGTCTGGCCAGCCAGGGGGGTGCTGGGAGGGGGCGGCTTTGGGGCATGCCGGAGACTGAGCCAGGCACAGAATGGATTCTCCCCAGGCCTGCTGTCTTTCCAAAAGTACTTCTGTAATTGAAATTGAGTTTCTGTTTCGGGAAAGGCCTTTGTATGATTTGTTTGCTGAGTACCCTCCAGACATTCATGGCGCACAGAGTTGGGGTCTTTGAGGAGCGGCCCTCGTCCAGAATGCATTTGAAGAGGACCAGGGGCCATCAGTGAGCTTCCCTGCTCAGCTGGCTGCACACCTCCCAGGAGGGATAATAAAGAGTAAATAGTACCTTTGTTTGTGTAACAAGGTCAGTGGGAGACTGTAAAAACATGAACTTAGGGGCGCCTGGGTGGCTCTGTCGGTGAGGCGTCCGACTCTTGATTTCAGCTCCCATCATGATCTCAGGGTCTTGGGATGGAGCCCATGGTGGGCTCAACGGGGAGTCAGCTTGAGAGTCTCTCTCCCTCTGCCCCTCCCCCCTGCTCGCGTGCTTGTTCTCTCTCTCTCTCTCTTTTTTTTAAAGGTGCTCTTTTAAAAAACAAAAAACCGAGACATGAACTTGGTTATTCTTTGAGCTTGGAAGGGTCACATGTTTTGTATTGTGGGCAGGGAAACCCTCACTTGTCCTCAGTCCCTGAATGGAATCCAGGGATTTTCCACCACCAAAGGTGACCTGTTTGAGCGAGGGTCAGCGTGCAGGCTTTGAAATCATGGGTCTGTCAGCTGATTTCCTAAAAACACATGTTCGGTGAAGAAGTTCCCGATGAGCTAAGACATTTCAAAAGACATTTCAAAAGCACAGGTTAAATGGTTGTTGCTGTTGTTTTACGGATTATTGTAGCTTGCCTGTTGCTTTAGGAGCAATGTGCCCCTCGAACAGGGCAGGGCTCAGGCCTGTTCCTCCTTTCCTATCCGCATATTTGATTTTGTCGTTGCTGGTTAATGGGTGTGTAGTTAAGAGGGTGTAAACCCAGGATTTGGCCCCGTGGAATCTAGTGTATGGACTAGTTCTGTGTCGAAAAGGCAGACACGGTGCTGTGGGACGTAGGGCCGTCCGCACGGCCAGCTCATCGGGAGGGACACCAAGGCCAGAGGTCAGTGGTTTTACACAAGGTCACGGATAAAGGTGGTGGCAAGGCCAGGGCCCCGGTGATCACTTGGAGCTTGTCTCCATGCTTTTCCAGAAGAGTCTCTGGCTGTGGTCGTTGATGATGGCCCTCTAGATTTTCCATGTTTTGGTTCACAAGTTTTTCATTGAACTTTTTTTTTTTTTTTAAAGATTTTATTTATTTATTCATTTGACAGAGATAGAGACAGCCAGCGAGAGAGGGAACACAAGCAGGGGGAGTGGGAGAGGAAGAAGCAGGCTCATAGCGGAGGAGCCTGATGTGGGGCTCGATCCCAGAACGCCGGGATCACGCCCTGAGCCGAAGGCAGAAGCTTAACAGCTGTGCCACCCAGGCGCCCCTTCATTGAACTTTTTATTTGGGTGACAAATAGGAGGGAATTTGGCCCTTCTAACATTCGGTTGTACATTTAGTATTTGTTTCTGCGTCAGATGCCTTTGTCTTCAATACAAACATAATGATAACAGTCACCCAGATTACTTGCGTTGAGACCTTAATATGACAATAAGCATTTGCACGTTTAAACTCAGGAGAAACCAGTGAATTAGGCAATGTTATCTTCGTCTTACTTACATAGAAAATGAGACTTAGAGATAAAGAAATGTGCCCAAGAGCATGTGACCAAGCAGTGGGGGGCTGGTTTCCAGCCTGTGTCTCCGCTCCCTAACAGGTGCCTTACCTCCCAGCCGTTTTCTTTCTTGACTTCTTTTTTTTTTTTTAAAGATTTTATTTATTTATTCGATAGAGATAGAGACAGCCAGTGAGAGAGGGAACACAAGCAGGGGGAGTGGGAGAGGAAGAAGCAGGCTCCCAGCAGAGGAGCCTGACATGGGGCTCGATCCCAGAACGCGGGGATCACGCCCTGAGCCGAAGGCAGACGCTTAACGACTGAGCCACCCAGGCAGCTCTCTTTCTTGACTTCTTACAACGCTGTGTTTGCAGATTTTCCTCAACTTCCTGTGGGGTTACACCCCCCCCCCAAACCCTTCTTAAGTTGAAAATGTTGCAAGCGGTACATTCAATGCCCCTAACCTTGACGGTCCCAGCGTAGCCTCGCCGACCTGAAACGTGCTCCCCACTTACGTCAGCCCGCAGTTGGGACAAAGCGTCTACCAGAAAGCCTGCTTGATAATCGGCGTTGACGGTCTCACTTAGTGTATCGAACACGGTGCTCACCGCAAAGAGCAGATGGCGGTATGGGTGCGGGACGGTGTCCGTGGGTCCGCGGTGACTCCCGTGATCACGGGGCTGACGGGGAGCCGCTCACGAGGCAGGATCGTCCCGCTGGCCGCTAGCCCGGGACAACATCCAAACTCAAAACTCAAAGAATGGCGTCTACTGAATGCGTATCGCTTTTGTACCGTCGTAGAGCCTTGAGATCAGAAAAATCGTAAGTGGAACCATCCTAAGTCATAGTCCGAGTACTTAAAATCCACTGGGGGAAGGAGCTACTTGTAAGAGCTCTTACCGTGAGACACGGGCAAAGGGTCCTTGTGTAGAGTAATGCATTGCCTTGTATCTTCCATGTGGGTCCTGAGTAACTTCTTCCATGGCAGTTTCCTCAGTCGTATTCCCAGTAGGTGGCCTGTGAGAACGACAGTAGCAGCCTCCCCGTGTGCGCTCGGCGGTCTGCGGCCCGAGCGACTGCACAAGCTGTGGGACTCGGTACGGAAGTTTGTGCAGGTGATTTCATTTCAGAGGAGTGATTTGGTCGCTTGTAATAGAAAATACGAAATCATTCATATTTAATATAAGTGTAACACTTCCCTGAAGTTCTTTTCCTTCCTCTGAAGTTTAAAAAAAAAAAAGATTATACAGTTCTTTTTCCTCAAGTCTTAGACATACCGGCACGCCTGGCTTTGTTGGACTTTGCAGATAGTGCGTTTTTCACAAATGAAAGGTCCATGGCGACCCTGTGTCCACCAAGTCTGCTGGCCCCACTTTTCCAATAGTATCTGCTCACTTTCTCTGTCACATTTTAGGATTTATTGCAATATTTCAAACTGTTTCATTATCACCGTTATTATAGTGATCTGTGGTCCGTGATTACAACTCACAACTCAGGTGATTAGCTGGTTAGTGTTTTTTAAGCAAACTATTTTTGAATTATGTACATTTTTAAGACATAACTCTGTTCCACGCTTGATAGATCACAGTCTGTTGTAAAGGTGACTTTTATATGTACCGGGAAACCAGAAACTGCATTTGACTTGTGTTGTTGTGGTCTGGGAGGTGTGCCTGCAGTTTCTTGGCATGGCCGGTCTCCATCATTAAAGGATACCCATGGGTTCTTCCCCATCTGTCTGCTGTTGGAAAAGTAACAATTTTAAGTAAAAATATCAAGAATACCGCGGTGAGCATTTTGCTTATATTAACATGTAATAAAATACGCTTTCCCTCCTACATAATAAAGGATTTCTTTATGATAGAAATGAGAATAGAATGGCCGGGAAAGTATGCATATTTTCAAGGCTCTTGGTACAAATACTGAATTCCTCCCCAGAGGATGATGTGAGGACTTTACTCACTGCCTTGTGTTCCTCGGGTTCCTGAGAAATGCCGTGTTGTTCCTTGTGTCATCCGAGGGAGCTGGAGGTGTAAAACAGCCTCTAGAAAAGGGGGAAGGGTTTCTGGAGAAAACGTTTTGCATGTACTACCTGGCTTTTCAGAAGGAAGTGTGACGCGTGTGTTTCCCGTGTGATAACAGCTGTGCTGTTTTCTTATTAGTGCGCTTACGTGGCGCGGTGCCCCTTTGGAGACAGCGTCGTCATGCCTTTCTGTGTATGTTACATTTCGTGGGGGATAAAAGTGGTCACTCACACAATTTTGAAGATCTGTAAGCGTTTGTAAACCTACAAGATGCCCAAATGTCTGTGAAAATATTAGTGACTCATGAAATGTCATAAACGCCTTCTATTATATGTGGTGAATGGTTTAATGGACATTAATTTTGTTTACAAAGAAAAATCACACTTCCCCCCCAGAGATACGATAGTTGTCATGTACATGGGACGTTTTCTTACCTGAGAGTAGAAACACCATGTTGCTTTGCAACTAAGTCATAGAAACATACATGCCCTTGTTTCCCCTCGATCAGCAGGCATTCCGAGAGCCTGGGAGACCCTCTCATAGCTGGTGTCAGGGCAGCATGTGGCCCCATTTTATTAAAAACAACGGGTAGAAACATGCAGCCTCGTCAGTGATTCCCAAGGACGAGACACGTCTCGTGGCTGGTCTCATATGGCTGCACATACTCAGTTTGGAAACCTTTGTTCTCGATATTTCCTCCAAAATCACTAATCCCAAGTCACTAGGTTTCCTTAGGTTTTTGTAGTGAATGGACTGTGGGTTTTTCGAAGCAGAATTTTCTGTATCTTTGAATTGGATCAGGTCCAAAGAGAATTCCCATGATAGGGAGCTCCCCCTCGGATCTCCCTCCGACCCTCGGGGGTAGCAGAAATGGTCTTGTGTGGGTCGTGGTGGGCAGGGTTTGCGGGCCGCTGTCTGTCTGGTCAGCGTCAGGTCTGGACTCTTCCCTTGAGGTTCTCGGATAACTGCACACGAGTGCTCACGTGTTAGTGCGTGTTTGCGCTCAGGCTGCTCTTGGGGAGGCTAAATTGCAGAGTCGGGAGCTTGGAGGATTGACGGCATCCAAATACGGGTTCTTCTCTCTCTAGCAGCATGGCGGAGCCTGGGAATAGGATTCACCCAGACCTTAACCACCACAGGTTCAACTGCTGGCTTACTGCTCACACCCTGCAGACGTGACCTCACTGTACGTTCCCTCACTCCCTCTTGGTTATTAATCCTAGTCACATTCCAGTAAAGAATAATCAAGTCCTTTACTTAAAGGATACAGTGTTATTTGTATCAAAAAGACAAAGACAGTTTTGTATGAGGCTTCCACATACTGGTATGTTCATTTCTAATCCCCTGCTAGGTGTCTAAGTATTACAATTAAAAACTCTTCAAAAAAATCTCTAAGTGCGTATCAGATAGCAGCTTCGATGAATAATTTGATGGACACTTTTCCTCCGGTAAATTTCCTTGATTTTTGTGTTCCCGGAACTTGTGTTTGGAAAAGACTTTGTGCCCTTATTTCTCCTACGGGTCCACACTTGTAGCGAACATGGATGATATACTATTGATAGATACCAGCCTCTCATGTAGGAAGTTCTAATTTTTTAAAAATGTGAATACACGGCGATGATCTTTTTCTAGCTTAATTCAAGAAATAAGGAATTGTAAAAAGAATAACACAAATAGGTCAGAAAGGTTGTACGTGCTTGGGGTGCAGAGACCTGCCGGGCTCGGGGCTGCACTCTGGAGGGGGTGGCGGCTGGAGGTCAGCACTGAAGCGCGGCAGGTGGCCCTGTTCTGGGACAGTGGTCTCTTTCTGCAGAAAATTAAGAATAACGTGACCCAGAGAATCTGCAGCCCAAGAAGCAGAGTAGGAACTCTGTCAAGGATGAAGATTTGTCTCAAAGGCCAAAGCATGAGGATCAAGTTTCTTTGCTAATTTTCTAGAAAACTTACTGGGCAGGCGTCCGGTCTTACGTGTTTACTGCGCCAGGAAACAGCCGACCTTCATCGTCAAGCCAGGCCTGTGCACGCTGTATACACGTGTGCGTTGCATTCAC
Source organism: Ursus americanus (assembly GCF_024610735.1). Classification (NCBI taxonomy): domain Eukaryota; kingdom Metazoa; phylum Chordata; class Mammalia; order Carnivora; family Ursidae; genus Ursus; species Ursus americanus. The sequence continues at coordinate 36,350,737 of NC_142157.1, forward strand.
AAACACGGTGTGCGTGGACACATGTTACATACGTGTGTGCTGCACGTCTGTGCACCGCATGGCTCTGAGCTCTACGTATGTACGCGACGTGTGTGTGTGTGTTGTGTGTACTGTGGGTGGACGTGCATACCCGGCGTCAGCACGTGTAATACACTGTGCGTGTACGTTTGTCACTGTCCGTCTGTGCCGTATTCTGTATGTACTTATACGTGTCTGCTGTATGCGCGCCATACGGCTCTGCACACACACTGCGTAGACGCGCACATGCTCTGTACTTGTACAGACGCCGTACACAAACTGTGTTCACGCTACATGCATATACATGTGTGTGCTGTGTACACATGCACTGTGTCTGTGCATACGCGATGCGTTGTGTCTGAGTTTCCATGCGTAGTATATATGTCGTGTATGGACATGTGCTATGTACACAGATGCCGTATGTGCGTGCGCCGTATACGCGCTCCGTGTGTGTTTGCAGACACCGTGTGTGCACTAGGTATGTATGTATATACACGCTACGTGGTCATACACTGTGTGCACATGCGTGCTGCATAGTCGTGGGAACACGGCTCCCGGAGACTCCAGGGCAGCGCCGTCTGCCTGGTGCGGGGATAGTGCAGGTGAAAACAGCTGTGCTTTGCTACATAGGGAATGAGATTTGGCGAGCTATCGGACCATAATGCAGGAGCCAGTCATATCCCCTATCTGGTAAGTGTGCGTGTGTTCACGTCATCATCGTAGCGGCTCTGCCAAGCGGGTTTTATCCCCAGAAGGGAAGACTGAGCTTTGCCAGCGAGCAGGTGACTTGTGGAAGCAAAGGATGTATCAGCGGTCATCGGTCCCTCCATTTCCTTACCACAGGCTTTGTTGGTTGCCACTTAACAAAGTTGCCGCCCACTAGGAAACGCGTCCACCTTCCTGCGGCTGACCTTTGTTCACAGAGGAGCCCGTATGGTGTGTTCTTTGTCGCTGAGTAGCAGAGTCTCTCCGATGTGGCTCCTATAAGCCGTTAAAAGTCAACACGGTGTCACTCTGTTAAAATTGAACACAATGATTCAGCTTATTTTTAGGAATTGTTTGGAAGAGTAAGTAAGAAAACCTTCAGCATGAGAGAAGACTGGAGAGTATTTAAGTCAACAGGGAAAAGAAAGAAATTTGTGCAGAAACACGTCCAAGACTGGGATTTGAAAGTAGGATGTCTCGAATCTTACATTATCTGTCTGCAGTTTCGGATTTTTAAAGAAGTTATTTCAGTTTGCCATTTCTTGGGGGGATTTTACTTTTGATGGACTACTGCTAAGGTATTCTGCTTTCTCAGAACAAAAGAACAGGCGGTCTCAGAGGTAAACTTCAGGTTCTGCTTTGGGAGAAACAGAAGTTGCAACTTTTGAAAAGACACTGTCTCAGCTCTTTTCTCCAACAGTTAAAAAACAATCTTAGGGGCGCCTGGGTGGCACAGCTGTTAAGCGTCTGCCTTCGGCTCAGGGCGTGATCCCGGCGTTGTGGGATCGAGCCCCACATCAGGCTCCTCCGCTGGGATCCTGCTTCTTCCTCTCCCACTCCCCCTGCTTGTGTTCCCTCTCTCGCTGGCTGTCTCTATCTCTGTCAAATGAATAAATAAATAAAATCTTTAAAAAAAAAATCTTAATGTTTAGTCACAGCCAAGTTCACCCTACTGAATTACCACAGATTTCTCATATGTGTTCCCAGCCTCTTTATTTTGTCATTCATGGTTATTTAACATTTTACAGAAAGAAAATCTTATACGGGTTTCATTTAAGTACCTTTGAGGCAGGAGTTTCATAAGCCACAGGGCCGATGATAACGTGGCAAACCGTTCATCTGGCGTTTTATTCCTTTGATGAACGTTCACGAGTTCCTGCTTTGTACCGTGCGTGGTGTTAGCTGCTGGGGCACAGTGCTGAGCCCGACGTTCTGTACGTGGGGAGGGTCTCATCCCATGCAGCACGTCAACAGCTAGTGTGATACCGTGTAAGAAACCAGTGTACAGACGTTTTATGGGCACACTGCCAGTGGCATTGACCTGAATGTGACAGATTTTTGAGGTTTACATTTGCCTTTATTAATTCCTACTTAGAATCCTGATGATTTTCTTTTTCTACCTTTAAAAACAAATCATTGCTAATCACTCACAAATTTATGATAACATATATTTATGTGTTCTAAATCTAGTGATTTATTCATTTAATTGGAGGCTGTTCTCCTTGAAGGTACTGGTAATGTGTCAAACGACGGTTCAGTTTTGCACTGCCAAAGGATCATTAAATACTTCGGGGTGCACCCTTACTGGGATTTGCTCATTTATTAAATGTAAGCATTTTAGCTTTTGGGGATAGGCAGACCGGAGGTGCAAGATTGATGAGTTCAGAGTTAGACATTTTGATCCATGTCAGAAGTATACACAACAGGGCGTCTGGGTGGCTCAGTCGTTAGGCGTCTGCCTTCGGCTCAGGGCGTGATCCCAGAGTCCTGGGATTGAGCCCCGCATCGGGCTCCCTGCTTGGCGGGAAGCCTGCTTCTTCCTCTCCCACTCCCCCTGCCTGTGTTCCCTCTCTCGCTGGCTGTCTCTCTCTCAATAAATAAATAAAATCTTAAAAAAAAAAGCATACATAACATCACAATGAATGAAAGTATTTAAAGATCAAGTACATGTGAAGGGATTTGACTAAATGTCATGTGGGTATTACCTGGAGGTCCGTCTCTGTTGGTGACATTCCATGGTAACATTTCTTATTATTTAGTCTCCATGAGAGTATCTGGTTTTATTCGACTGGGAGAAAGAAGGTAAACTGAGATGAGCATTTATCCAGCTACATACCGCAAGCAGGTGCTGTGCTATGTGACCCACACGCACTCGCCTGCATCCCAGCAGCTTACGAGGTGGGTTTGTTATTGGAGGAAGTACAGGTGAGAGAGCAGAGGCTTAGGGTGGGGACTTGTGGGCCGTCCTCTCAGCACACACACAGGGACAGTTGTCAGAAGTCAGCAATGGTTAAATACAGGGAAAACCACAGCGTGACAAAACCACAGCGTTTACAACCCTGTCCTAGCCCAGGGTCATACCTGAGTGGAAGCCGGTCTCCCTGCGTAGCATGTGGAAGTGTCTGGAAGGGAGCCCGTTTCACAGGCAGCTGCTGGTTTTAACAAGCGTGGAGCTTGGCTCTGCGCTTGCACACTTGATGTAGAATAGTGTGGTTAGAATACTGACCAACAAATGTATATGGTGATTTCGAATCTCTGTTCCTTTTGTGTGAGATGTGAATTCCTGCTTCACAGGTGATGGCTGCACAGCCCGCTCCTAGAAACAGCCTCTCCGTTGGGGAGGGTGATGCTGCGGTGGGGGGATGGGTGCAGATTGGATTTCACTGTCGTGTCAGCCTGGAAGGGGCTCTGGAAGTGGTGTTTGTGCCCCTGGAGTGAGTTCTCCTACACGGAGAGCCCACAGGGTACCGCTCTCCACGTTTCGTGTGGCCGGGTGAAATGCGCGTGTGGGGCCTTCCTCCCCTGAGCCCAGGGGTGTCCCCTCCCTGTGGCAGAGCTTATGCGTCCAGAATGACAGGCGTGTGCTTCCCTGTCCAGAATGACAGGCGTGCACTTCCCTCCGTGCTGAGACCGTGGCTCTTTCTCACCCACCCCGTGGATTGTCCTCCCTGCTTCGTTTTCTCCAGGACGGTTTGCCGTCCAGGCTCAGACCGTCCTCCCTTGTCTCAGATGTCACGTGTGTAAGGAGTGCGGTTTTTATCTTTCCTGACCATGCACAGCTACGTGGTTACAAGGATCGCAGGCGCCCAAAGGAGAGAGTGTTGACCTACGTACCGTACGCTCTGAATCTCGAAGGAGGGCTCTGTTTAAATTTCCGCAGCCCGCCCCTGCCCCCATGAGAGTGACCTGGAGTCTTAGAAAGGCCCGAAGTCCATCAGTTGCTGGCTCTTGTCCCCTCTCTTACGTGCCCCCTGTTTTAAAAACAAGGCTGCCTTGACCAGCCGTAGAGGCTTGTACAGTTAGGGTTGTATTCATGATTACTGGTATTTGAGAGCAATGACCCTCACATGAGAATGGGTTTTTCATAAAAGCAACCTCAGAAGGTCTTACTAATTGTTTTGTGTATAGTGAATCGTACTCATCATAAACTGTGTCATCTGCGTAATTCTCCGAGTTTCCCATTAGTGTTTGCAACATCACGCTCTAGAGTTTTTTACAAGGTAGAGTCGAAAACATGACCATATTAGACGGAGTGGGTCCCTTTAGTCGCGTCCCTGTGTCTGTCTGTCTGTGAGCCGGAGCCTGCACGCGGACGGGCAGTACCCGCATCAGACCAGCTCCCCCGGATCTTCCCGGCCGTGCTGGCTGTCTGCCAGCCATCCCCACCATGATGGAGAGAACACAGAATTGGCAGGTCGAATTTAATACATCTCTTCTCTGGTAAATGGGACCCTATTAAACCAAATTTATTTTAATAGCAGACTTTGTACATATAAAACACTAAATGCTGAGAGAGGGCGTTGAACAGTGAGGCTTCTCTGTGGTCGGGCAGGAAACCTTTGGTATCATAGCAACTTCACGGTATCTGGCTTTGAGCATTCGAAAAAATGGTGTACATACCACACTCTGATTTTGGAGAACCTGCATCAAAACCTTTGTGGTTTATGCCATGTTTTGTATTTGTTAGCCGGAGCTTAATAATGTTGGTACTGGGGCAGATTTTTTTTTTTTCTTTTTCAATCAGCATCTCTTCCTGCAAGAAGGTGAAGCGAATGTTCGCCGCCATCTCCTGGATTTCAGCCCGCTACGATGACCCCCCTGGTACGGGTGCTTTCTTTGTGTGTTGCCGACGCACCAGGCTTGGGTTTGGGACGGGGTCCTTTGCCTTGTCACATGCCACATGAGGCCGTCACCTGCGCACTTGTTTCCTATTTCACTGTTACCATTATTGGAAATGCTGTTTTCCAAAGAGGAGTCTACTGAACTTTTTCATCTGAATTTGTATGTAATACAGCAGAATAGTTGGCTTTAATAAGCAATATGCAGTTCCCTCCTCTTAATTATTTAGCAGTGGGAAAATAATCATGGAGATTTTCTTGCTGTCGTCTGTGCTAGGAATTGTGCAAAATCTTTATGGAAAATGACTAGTCTATTAGGTTATAGGTATTTATGTATAAAAAAGGAAGTTTTATTGCTAAAAGGAATGGTTCTTTATTGATGTGGGTAAAGGTTTAAACTTACTTTTGACCATCTAGTCAGTAAGATATGTTGTACTGTGACTTTAATGGAAGAAAAGCATCAGTTTTTAAAAGTTACCTGTGACATTTTTTTGGATTTTTCTGCGAGATAAGCGGACTGGAATGAAGAATAAAATATCGCCAGGAGGGCCATTCAAAATGAGTTCAAACATCCAGACTGTGAACTCGTTTTCTAGAAATGGAGTCTTGTTATTTTTGAGTTTGTAGTCGGTACCGGTAGGGTCCACGGTATGACTTCTGCAGGACTTCAGAAAGCTGCTTTCGTGAATAAAATACAGTATGTTTTTCCCAGCATTTCAGTTGCGAGTTGTGAGATGTGTGAAAACTGTTAACAGTCTCTTTGCCTTCTAGAATTACTTTGCTTGGTTTGGAAAAAGTATGTGAATGCCGACAGTCGTCTGAAGCAGTTAATCATAAAAAATATAATAACATTCAGGTGTAGATGAACTGCCCACTTGCTCTGAGTATCATTCTAGAGTCCTGTAAATTTAATGTTTTAGCTCTCTACAAATTCTGGAATTTTCTTCATCATTCCAATTTCTCCAGTGTATACTTGGACCTCCTGAGCGGGGTTCTGACTTGATTGCTAATAGCTGGGACCGTGTTCCATTTCCTTGGATGTGAGTTCTAGGACTTTGACTTTTGAAATGATATGCTTCATTTGATAACAGAAGCAATAAAACCGAAAGAGTTCACATCTATTAACATTTATGTGCTTTAAAGTGTCTCCCTTGTAGAATGAAAATAGTACCTTTTATTCATGGGTTGATTGTATTGTTTTCTGCAAATATCTTTATCTCTCCACCTCACTCATTATTTGGGCATAATGCCCCGTTGTTTGTAGAAAATCCACAGTGATGGGATATCTGGGTTCAAGGGCTTTTTCTGCTCTGAGAGACCCCGGTCTCTGGGCTACGCAGTCTAACGTGATTGGCTGCTCTTTAGTTGGACGCTGGAAAGGGTGGACTCCTGAGCACGCTGGTCTCAGAGGGTGGTGGCTGTCCAGATGTTTACCCATGGGGCCGGAGGGAGCCGGTCCCTCACCCGAGCTCCACACAGTTAGACCCCGCCTACTGATCTTGGAGCTTTAAGAAAGAAGATGTACATCTACGCCTATCGGATTTGTAGACGTTATGCTGAAAACAGTGCTTGTTGATATTTTGTCTTGAGGGTGATGGGGAAGTTTTATCCTTGGTAAATCTTAAATCCATCCACCGTAGGGTTCATCTACAAAGTGTTCCCCGTTTGAGTGTGTGCAGGCCCACCTTGCAGGTGCCTTGTGTTCATTCCAGACCACCTCAGTGAAGCAGTATGCACGTTAAATAGCAACTATGTAATCTATGAACTCAGTCAATATTAATTTAGATAATGTTTCACAGAGATGGCCGCCTGCATCTTGGGTCTGGCGGATGCATCCGTGTGTCACCGCCTGCCTTAGCCCTGAACATGCCGCATGGGCAGCTGTGCACACGTGACGTGGAAATCCTAGGGCAGAGGTTGGTTGCGAGGCAGCCGTCCGGGTGGGCTAGAGCATACATATTTAGATTAATTTTAAGAATAATCATTGCGATGAAAACACAGGATGAAGAAGGTTTCCCAGTGAACCTAGGGGATCTGCAAATACGTTGGCTCACTGGGACCGAGACAAGTTTGCAACAGAAGAGGGGAGAGGACGGGCACAGAAGGGAAACGCAGCTGACGGAGAGACGCGGTGCACGTTACGCCTTCTGGGACGTGCTAAGCGCGGTCGGTGCAGAGCCTCCGGCAGGGGCAGCAGGCGTGGAGGCCGCCTTTTGGCCGAGGCCAGCTTGAGCGGTCAGGCTTCGGGGGGCGTGCGGGAGGCCCTCTGATTATGGCTTCTCCTTCATCAGTCGGCGACTGTCCGAAGAGCTCATGGCTGTGACAACGGTCATGTGTGACGGCACCTGCGAAGACCCCCTCGTCCGTCCGGACCGTATTTGTGCTGTGACGTGTGTCATGGTCAGCTGAGTGGTTCTCCTGTTCTCCTGGGGAGTGTTAGGGTTAAACGACATCCCGCATCACTGACCGACTGATTGGCCGGGCCATGTTCTTGAGTTCTTGGTGGAGAAAATCCTCTGTGAGTTTTGTTGGGCTCAGGTAGGTCCATTGTGACAACGCTGAGGTGACGTGTGGTGCCTTTGTCATACAGGAATCTTGACAAATGTTTTCTACTGAAGAAATAGCCTCTTATCAAATAAACCTAAACAAAGAATAGCAGGTTTTCATTACAGTGCAGTAATCATCATTTTCAATAATTCTAAATAGAACTTTTTGTTTTTCCTGAAGTCGCTTGTGATCTTTCCGTTCTTTGAAAGGAAGTATTTTGCTGATGTTAATTCAAGAATTAATTGGGGTGGGATAGGAATTTGTGGAGACAGGCCGCTCTCAGACTCTAACCAGTCAGATGGTGCCGCACAGGAGTGTCTGAGAATCCCTGCGAGGCAGGGAGAGCTGTGGACTCGTGCTGGCCAGCGAGGGGGAGAGGCGTCGCTTCCGGGGCCTAGAGGGCCTCCCGCTTGGGGGGTGCCGGATCCGCGTGGAAAGATGGCGAGGTGTGGGCCTGCGGCTTGTGTGAAACCGCAAGAGGGAGAACGGGAGCTGCAGGTTGTGTTTTGGGAGTGGCTGGCATCCAGCCTGGCTGGGGGATGGGCTCACGTGATGGCAGTGGATGTGGAGACTGGGGGGCTCGGGCAGAGGTCGCCGTCCCTGTGGACGGACGGGCCTGTGCTGGGCTCATCTGTGTGTCATTCTGGACCGTGCACTCAGGTGGCCTCCTCGAGGCTGTTTCCTCCTCCACAAAGCGGACGTGGTGGAGTGCACCGAAGGAGCTGGTGATTTTCCCTCGCGGGCACGCGCCAGCCGGGAAGCGGCGGCACCGATGGTGCGAGGGACAGGCTGGCCGACAGTGTTGCTGTGTGGGCAGGGGGAGCCGCGCGGACTCACGGGAGCAGAGCTGGGACTTTGTTCGTGGGAGGGACAGCCTCCAAGTGGCACCGGGGTCGCTCTGGTCTGGTGTGTGCGCGGAAATGCTCAGCTGCGGGAATAGTCCAGGATGAGCTGCTCAGGGCCGTGATGTAGGTCCAGGCAGAGGAAATGCGGCGACGGTCTGCAGGCCGGGAAGAGCGGGGCTCATGACTGCCAGGACTTGTCGGCTTGCAGAGCTGGGACGTGCAGGAGCTCCAGACTCGGTACAGGTGCGGGGGGTGGGGGGAGGGGCAGATGGCCGCACATCAGAGGGCGGTTTCACACGGATGGCGGCCGCCCCTCTTAGAGCCTTCCACTCCAGGTCTCTTCACCTGCTTGGCCGTGACCCCCCGTCAGCTTGAGCAGGGTTGGAAAGCGTTCCCCTCGCGTGTGTCACCTAGCTGCTTGGCCTGTTCCGCTGAGCTTTGCTGTACTTGGCTTTGCGCTGGGTCCTCTGCCAGGAGGAGCCCCCGTTGGCTATTCTGCCAACACCTGTCGCTGTGGATCTCAAATTCTGCGTCTTCTCAGCTGCATCGCCTTTCTTCTGAAAGCTCTGATAAAAATCCGTGGTAAGGACAGGACCTTACAGCTCCATTTAGTGTGTTCAGAAGTGTCTCCTGCAGCCCTCAATGTCCAGCACGTTGGTTTCAGAGAATCAGTGGCGTTCTTTTGTAGAAACACTGAGGCTGGAGCTGGGCAGGCAAACTTTCTGACAGAAGCCAGAGAGCACGCGTCTTATGGTGCATTGGCCGCATCCGTCCCTGCCGTGTTCTTCTTTGTTGTTTGTTTTTATTAACCCATTAAAAATGTAAGGTGCACCTCGAGCTCATTGGATTCTTTCAGGGGCCATCGTTTGAAGACCTTTGATTGCATTTTACTCAAGTCTGATGTTTGCATTTGTCACTTTGCTACTTTGTTGCTTGGCTACTTAGTCATGTGGCAGCTTGACGACAGTGACTTCTGCTAGGGTGCCAGAAACTGATCTTACAGCCGGCTTTCCCTTCTTGAGGCCAGGGTAGCTCGGAGCCCAGGCTGCAGCTGACGTCCATGCTGTGTCAGGGAACATGCGGAATGGGCCTGGGTCTCCCAGCCTTGGTTGTCACTTCTCTAGGGAGCAGCTCTCGGGGACATTTGCAGAAACATTCTGGTAGGTCCATAGCCATTATCTAGATGGGAAAGGAACTGAGTTTTCTCCCTAAATACAAGTTGCTGCCCCATAATTTCTAGTGCTTTCCATTTACGAATCCTGCTTCATCTCCAGACTTATCTTCCTGCTCCCATTTGGGCATGAGAGACTTATTGAAAAAATAATGCTTTTTCTTTCTAAGTTAGAACTTGAGCTTTGATTTCATAAGTGGATTATTATTTTTTTAAAAGATTTTATTTATTTGAGAGAGAGAGAGAGAGAGAACATGAGCAGGGAGGGCAGAGGGAGAAGCCGGCTTCCCTGCTGAGTGTGCAGCCCAATGTGGGACTCCATCCCATGACCCCAAGATCAGGACCTGAGCCGAAGGCAGACACTTAACTGACTGAGCCACCCATGTGCCCTCAAGGGGATTAATATTTACTCTTTTTTAGAGCTATAAGAACAAAACCCATCCCAGTAGGCACTCTCCTGTTTTCCTTCCTCCACGCGTGAATGTGGAAAAGTGACTGACGGTGTTTCTTGCTGACTGTTCCCACACCAAGATGGGTCTCCCCGTCCTGGGACCCGGCGGCGTTTCTCTGCTTCCTCTCCGCTCACCTGAAAGGGCACATGGTAGCTCTGGGGTGTGACCACTCACCCGTTAGAACCGTCATTATGTCAGCTTACAGAGCACCGTCCTCATCCTCCTGTCCCCAGTAACCTGGAAGCTCGGAGGGTGACTGACGGCCCCAAGGCCCCCTCTCAGCACCGTGAAGCTGGCCCCGGAGCCCTGCTCTGAGCCGTGATCAGAAACTCTTCTCATGCTTATGCTCAAGGCATGTAAGCCGAGCTGGAAACAATTTCCCCAGAAACATTCAGAGAACTTAGGAAACACTTTTGACGAAGACGAACTGCAGCCAGGTTAATTTTCTGCTGTGTCTCTCCCCTTCGTGTGGGTGTCAGCCACAGCATTGCGATGAGCCAAAACCAAGTCAGGTGCCCACCTGAACGAGCCTCCCAGGCCCCCTGTGAGATTCCTTTTTTAAACGCCCATTAACAGTAGGCTTTTAATAAATGGTAGTCATGACTTAGTTTTAAATGGGCAAAAATTACACGATAGCTCTTTAGAGAAGTGAAAATGTAAGCTACTGCATTTTTCGAACTGAAGATCTTATGCTCTAAAAGAAGCATTGATTTTAAAACTTTTTATATATCTTTTTAAAAAAAGTTCTTATTCCTTAAAATATGTTCAATTTTTGAAATAGATCTCTTTTTTTTCCCCTGATGTGGTTTAGAAATCTTTTTTTCCATCATAAAGTGGCAAAGGCACCAGCATGAGGTTTTTCATATGCGGTTGTGAGAGGCCATCCGGCAAAGTAAGAGACCAGATGAAAATGCAGTGATGTGGATTTAATATGTAACCTCAGCAACAAAGACGTACTAAGAGTTCCATTTTCCTGGGTATATTCTAAGAACTAATCATTCTTTTTTGTGTATTTGGATTCAGCAATATTTCTATTATGTTGTTAAACTGTCGGATACTTGGTAGGAGAGCACCGCATTGGAGTGTGTGTAATTCATGTGTTTTCTCTCCACGATCGTCAGTTTGCATAAGTGTGCTTCTCCCTTAGGTTCTGAACGACTCCGTGAGTTTGAAATTTAAGTGCATTTGGCGGTAGGGTGTTAGAAACTAAGTGTGCACGTCGCCAGTGGAAAAAGCGTCGTTTTCTGTCTTACTCGTTGAATACATGGGAATTCTAGGAGAAACTGGCACAGGAGGCTGTGGAAAATGCCTTCTTTTGAAATTGGAAAAACTGATTACTCCTCATACACATTGTTTAAAAAGCAGAAGCAAAATGGGAAAGAAAGTTTCTGCCGTGATTCTGGTTGAAGACCGTTTTGCTCACGTGGGATGAGTGTTTTCAGAGTGTGAGCGGTGACTTTGCGTTAGTGCGCGTGGGTCCTTGTTTGTGTGTGTCACACCCTTTTGGAACTCAGGTATGGCTTTGTATTTTTAGGAGTGACACGTTTCCTTAAGTGCATTAAACTTGTTTTACAAAGATGTGTGTATTCTCTAGTGTGATTCCTGGCACACAGGAGGCATTCATGACCATCTACACTTGGTCTGCGGGCAGAAGGATGTGTCCTCTCCCCGCCCTGCAGGCAGCGGGGGCCGTGATGCGGAGCCGGGTGACCAGCAGAGGGGGTGTCCTTCCGGCTCCCCGCTGCTGCCCCCCGGGCAGTGGTGATGCACTCCCATACCTGCAGCATGCAGCAGCTCTCTGCTTTTCAAAACCCTTCCGTGGAAGTAGGGACAGTTGTGGCCGGTGAGGGGACAAAAAAAGTTTTTTTCTGCTTCTGTTCATCTTTGAGAGGACTTTGTGTGGCCTTGCCGGGTTTTGTAGTAGAAAACTGAACTCTCTCAGTTGTAATGCAGTTTTGTTTAAATATGATGAAAGGAGGTAAAAAAAAAAAAAAAGCAACAGAGAAGAGGTTGACTTCTATTATCTGGTTGAGTTTTACAGCAAGTCAGGTTGGAAAAATATTTGTTTTCTAGTTTCTATCCGTATGTTTGTGAAATATCAAAAGCAAATGGGTGTTTGTGGCCAAAGTGGCCCAAATTTTATCTCTTTTATATGGAATTCCTGCTCTATGTGGGGCACTGCTTGGAGTGTGTTAGGAGTCCTTGATTCGTTTAACCCTTCCAAAAACTTTAATAGGCAGATGCTATTACTTGCATTTGCACATGTGAATTCTAGGTGTAAGTGGGATAGTGGGCTGTGGAAAATGCCTTCTTTTAAAATTGGAGCTTACTTTACGGGGAGAGACCATGATGTTAAGAGGGTACAAGGAGCTTTGGAGATATCGTGGGGTTGGTTCCAGACCCTGCAACAAAGTGAATATTGCAATAAGTTGAATATCGCAACAAAGTGAGTCAAATGAATTTTTGGGTTTCCCAGAAGGTGCAAAAGTAACATTTACACGGCATCGTAGTCAAGTACGTGTGCAGTAGCGTTATGTCTAAAAAAAATGTAAATACCTGAGTTAGAAAATACGTGATTGTTGGGGCGCCTGGGTGGCACAGCGGTTAAGCGTCTGCCTTCGGCTCAGGGCGTGATCCCGGCGTTCTGGGATCGAGCCCCACATCAGGCTCCTCCGCTATGAGCCTGCTTCTTCCTCTCCCACTCCCCCTGCTGGTGTTCCCTCTCTCGCTGGCTGTCTCTATCTCTGTCGAATAAATAAATAAAATCTTAAAAAAAAAAAATACGTGATTGCTAAAAAACGCTGACCGTTGTTTGAGCTCTCAGCAAGTCATCATCACTGATCACAGATCGCCATAACAAATACAGTAATGATGAAGTTGGAAGTACTATGAGAATTACCAAGACAGGACACAGAGATAGGAAGTGAGCAAATGCTGTTGGGAAAATGCTGCCGATAGACTTGCTCTATGCAGGGTTGCCACAAACCTTCAGTTTGTTAAAAGAAAGAAAGAGAGAGAGAGAGAGAGAAAGAAAGAAAGAAAGAAAGATAAATGTCTGTGAAGCTCAGTAAGACGGTGTATACGGTCCTTGCAGAGGGTGGCAGAGCTGGTGCCCTTGGCTGCCCCGCGATGCTCGCACTTACTGAGTTGCCTGCTAGAGCTTCCATCCCACATGGACTGACCCCTAGCAGAGTCCCCTTGGTGCCTCAGAGCCGTGGGCAAAGTATGTGGACAGTTTCCCAAGGACCTGACAGATGGGAAGTGAGAGGTGAGCCCTGTGGGGACCTCTTACGGTCTTGAGGAGGTCTCTGGGCCTCGGTGCTGGGAGGGGACCCCAGCAGAGCCCCGCAGAATTTCGGTGACCGAGCAGATAGGCTGATCAGCGCTGGAGACCGAGGAGCTGAAGTTGGCTCAGTCCATGAGAGCCAGTGAGGTTCCCATGACCCCCCTCCATTAATAAAACAGAGGGGATTGAAATTGTCCCCACGGAAGACCTGCCAGTAAGCCGTATGGAGAATAGCACGTGCCGCAGCCCCTTGTACCTCACAGGCCCCGACGTCTTGTCTGTTGTGTGGGTTTTCCCCGTGACCACTCACAACACGTCTCAACGGATTCCGCTTCAGCTGTACTGAATGGGTGTTTCCCAGCTTTGAACACGCCCTCCTTTGTACTCGGTGCACCCAGACTCCACTCGGGCTGATTCCTGAGCGTGTCAGACTCCGCTTGGACTCCTTGAGCAGACGGCTGAGCAGTGTTGGAACCGTGCGCTCACCGAGAGCCAAGGAAAACCTGAGATGATTTGTTAACAGGCGGTGTTGCTCAGTGTTCTCCCGTGCTCGGCAGCTGCTCCTGCTGGAAGGTTGCTCCCGTTAGGAAGTTGATTTTCCTCTGGACACACCGAGTTCGAGAGCTGCTGCGACCGGATACAGTTGAATTTTCTCTCCCTCACCGCCTTTCCCTGCTTGGCTAACAAATGCACCTCAGAGACTTGGCTTGCACGTTTAATTTGTTTTTTTGTCAAGTTCCGCCGTGATTTTTAGATTTTACATTTCCTAACTTTTCTGTCTTTGCTGTGAGTTGGAAGTACCACGATGAGGGCCGATGTTATGTCAGCCTCTATTGATTCTTTCAGCCCGGCGACCCCTGGGCTGTCCTGCTTGCCCTTCATTTCCATAACTATTTCACCCTCTTCTGTCCTTAAAGGGGGTGCATTTGAAATCCACGCCTCTCTTCTTGTTTTGCTTCGACGTGATAGAGTAATTGCACCTAGGGATTTCCTAGGGATTTACCTGGCATTCAGAACACTCCTGAGAGCCCAAGAGAGAACGTCCCGCCTGGCTTCCTGGTGAACCAGCAGCCCCGGGCCACGAGGCGCACCCAGCCACTGCAGACAGACGCACGTGGTCACACGCCAGACCCAAGCAGCGTGGCTGGGTCCCCATGAAACTGCACTTATGGACACTTAGTGAATTTTGTAAAATTTTAACGTCACAAAATACTATTCTTGTGATTCTTTCCACCATTTAACAGTGTAGGCCCTGTGTTTAGCTCATGAAAACAGGATGGTGATTGGATTGGGCCCCCAGGCTATGGTTTGCTCACCCCCTGGCTTAAATTAGTTTTGAGAAAGTCAGTTTTAACCTGCTTGTATTCTCCTTTTCTCCTGAAGATGGATCTGACCCAGTTTGGTAAACTCTGTTATTAACTTTATTTTTCAGGGGGAGGGCGTGTTGTAAAATACAGGTGCTACAGGTAGGAGGTGTTTTAGGACGAAGGGTGTTTGAAAACTTCATGTTGTGCTCATTAAGGAACTAATGTAAAAATAGGAACAGCTCTCAGGTTTTATGAACACTTGGGTATTCATCTGTGAAGGGGGAGCCCCAGCCAGATCTTACAACTGTGCGTGAGCAGAGCTGGCCCGCAGGGTGCTCCCGGAAAAGCAGTGTGTGCTGGTGGTCACGGCCGCGAGCCCCACGTGACGGGCACGTGCGTCGTGGGAAGGCACCCGACTCAGATTCCAGTGCATAAGGGACACTAAGCCCAGGACGGCTTCCCGAAGGCAGGTGCAGCGGGCACGGAGGCCGGAGTGCGTGTGACTGCCGGACGGGGCCACACAGGCTAGCGCCCTCTCAGAAGAAGCACCTGCAGGTCGGCGGGGGCTCTGCCGGGAGGGAGACTTCTCTGAGGTCGCGAGCAGATCAGCATTCGCATGTGGACCTCAACCTGGGTGTGTGTATCCCTTGTAAAAGCAGGCAAGGTTTTCTTTGTATTTTGCTAAATGGTGTCATCTTTCTGCGTCTCTGCCATTTCTGCCTTGTTATTAGAATGCTTCTGGCCTGTCGTAATTATACTTGCTCTTCAAAAATCCTTTTAGTTTCTAGAATATTCTGCAGTGTACTATATATGATGAAAACATGAAAAGCAGCTTGAAGCAAGAGAATGTGGTTTGGAAGCATTGGTTTTCAGTGAGGAAGAAGTCTGCAAAACTGTTCGTACAAGCCCTGTTACAAATCTTTAATAGTGGAACATCTAACATTCAAACAGCTTTTAAAATGGAAGAGGTTTAAAGTGACGGCTGTAAGTGTGTGTGTGTGTACTCCTAGTCAGCACACATTCACCACACACACACACGGAGTGAAAAGAAATGAGTGCTGCTGTCTGCTGAAATGTGGAATTTTGTCCAGTCAGTGGAGACCCCCTAATTTATCAGGAGTGTCTTCACGTGTCAGATACCAGAAACTGAAATTCTAGAAAATGATAAATCACATGACTTCCTTTCTTGAAACAAAGTGATTTCTTTTCTTTAAAGAGTGAGCCCTGGTTCTTCTTAAAATAATGATTCATTTACAAAAACATCCATATGCAATTTTGTTAGGAGCACATTTGTTTTAGTTCCCAAGTGAGCTCGATTTTCTGAACAGGAAAATTTATCTTGTACGGTGTTGCTGAAAGAGAAAATTCTTTATCTGGACTCCAGTTTCTAAGGTTTTAAATGTGAGGTGGTAGCCTGCTGACCCTCCTCTTGTTATTTTTGGGAACCTGGGCAAAGCCTAAAGGGGATTGAGTAACAAAAGATACAGCCGGTTGCATGCAGTAACGTTCGTGCATTTTTGTTAAGAACCATACTCTCCCCTTATTTTAGAATCACTGTTGTCTTGATTATCTGGCTTCTCTGTCTGCAGTCCATTAAAAGCAGGAGCTAGAGAAGGCACGTGGCCGAGCAGGTGAGCAGCCAGCAGCCAGAAGTGTCCGCTGAACTGAAGAGCAAGGAGTCCATGAAGCAACCCTTCTGTGAGCGTGCAAGGTCGTGGTGGCTGTTGAGCCCATGACGTGGCTTCCGTGTCAGTGATGTTGTGCTGATGGTCTTGAGCACCTCTAGATGAGGACGAATTAGATGGTCTGTAGGGAGGGAGAGTGTTCGTTACATTCAGAAGGACCTCATTTTCCAGCGGTTAAAACCCTGCTTTTGTGGCACCTCTCCTGGTGTCTGGAATGAGGAGTCTTCCTTTCCCAGCAGATAAGCTGTCCAAGGGACCAGAAGGGAGGTTCTGTGGTCGCTTGACCGGAGAGAGTCCCTGGCTGGGAAGGGCAGGTGAGCACACGGGCACTGTTGGGAACTGGGCCCCGGCTCCGGAAACAAGAGCCAGTGAGGCTTAACGCAGGTGCTGACCACCCGTGCGACGGTCAGAGGGCTGAGCTCCAGGGGACACAAAAGACAAAATACACAATAGGACTCAACACGTATTCTGTGACGTGGTCAAGTTTGGGAGCTTTACTATGGAGTTTTTGACGTGAGAAGCCCTAGCAGGTACAGGTCAGCCAGTACGCCTCGGAGTGTGTGTGTGCGCGTGCACGTGCGTAAGAACGTCTCCTTCGGGCCGCTTGGAATCCCTCCCTGATCATCAGTCCTGTTTGTGAGGCTTTTGTCCATCAGGATAACTGCCGCCTTGTATCACTTGTGAGCTTTCTTCACCTCCAGAAAAAGAAAACACACATGTGAAAAAGTCCCAGAAAGTGATTCGTTGTTGAGGATACCATGTGGTAATTAATCTTTCTGAAATCTGCTGGTCATTTTGGCAGTCGGGGGTTGTCAAGAGCGTTACTTACCGAGTCACAGCATAGGGGAAAACTTTACTTTGCATCCAGCCTGAGAGCCAGCAGCGTATGAGAGAAAACGATAGGACCTCTTCCCTGAGATTGATTCACGGGATGATTGCCAGCGAGCAGGAAGACACTTGAGAAGCCTGCGTGCCGGTATGTCGGTGGGTCAAGAACCTAAATCCTGATTGACTCTTAATTAACAGCTAGGTGTCCTTCATGGATGAGTGTTTGGAGGACTCCCATGTCGCTGTTTTTGTTTCTCTTTGTTCCTCATGCCAGGCACTGACCTCAGTTGGCCCTGTCCTCTGGCATTTCCATCTGCCCCGAGTTTCTATGCCATTTTGCGGCCTTCCCGCCAAGGCCTGCCTTCCTTCACGCACGCATGTCCTTCTCCCCACGGGTTTTAGTCTCAAGCCCGGTGCCCACGCCACGTGTACGGTGAGTGCTCTAGACCCACTTGCGTGGTATGCCCCCTGCTGTGGGTAACAGCTGGTTCCTGCAACTGAACTGTCTTGGCTTCCCAGCGGCAGCCCCCCTCAGGCTTTCGTCAGGCATGGTGGCAGATGGTGTGCCAGATGGGGTGCTGGTGGAAGTGAGCCAGAGAATGGGAAGGGGATTTTGTCAAGGGCAGAAATCAGTCTGTGTCTCAGGTTAACAGACTAATTGGTGGATGGAGCAGCTCCTTCTCTTGATGTGACCCTGACCCCCAGTAGGTTGGGAGGGGAGCCCACAGGTGTGAGCTGAGCACAGCACCAAGGCAAGGGGCAGGAAGGCCAGCAGGAATCTCTGCAGGTGGGGTGTGCAGCCCCTCATGGTTGGAGGTTCTTCCCAAACTGCAGAAGGAAGTGGGATCTTGGCTTTCGCCTGTGGTGAGAAGACCATCAGGAACTAGGAGCAGGATTTGTTGCTGTCAGTATGAGGAACGATGCTAGCTAACCCGCCAGGTCAGACAGAGGCTTTGAGGCTGTGGGGCCCTGAGGCAGAAGCAGTTGTTTTGGACTAATAGGTTCCTTCTTGAATAGAAAACAAAATCGTGTGGCCGATGCTGTAGGGGAGAAAAACAATTTTCCTTCTACCTTTTTGAGTTCTTAGCTGAGACCACCATAATAAAAAAAGATTAACAAGAGAAAAAGTGGAACATATGTTATCTCACGTACACACAGGATATGTCCAGGGAAAGGTGGTCCCTCCCCAAGGTGGCTTAGACTCAGGCTCCTGTACTGTCCTAATAGGGGGACAGTGGGGGTGGAGGCCTCTTGGAGGAGAGTGAAAGATTTAGGGAAGAGGACTGGGTTCTTCAAAGAACAGGTGGGAATGTGACCGTGACAGTCCATCTGGGTATGGGGTTGACTTTTTGTCTCTCCTGTGACAAGAGTCAGTCTTTCTGGCTGGCGAAGCTTCTGAGATGGGGACTGAGGACATTAAGGTCCTTCTGGAGGATCTGTCTTCAGGCAGATGAGGGGAGTTCAGAGAAAGCCTCTCCCTGCACCTGCCATCTCTCAGGTGCCTTCTGTCCAAATAACCAGTATGTCACAGCTCTGCATTTTGGGTGGCACATCCTGGACTACTGTTATACTCTGGGGTGATGTGCCCTGAGCTCTTTGCGGTCCTACTGTGGGGTAATGAGCCCTGGGCTCCTGCGGTCCTACTGTGGGGTGCTGTGTCCTGCCCTTCCTCGTTCTTTGCTCCGAGCCTCCCTCACAAAGAGCAGACATCCAGGCCTGGCTATGTGCGTAATTACTGATCATCTCTAGGGTCTGGTGGTCCATGTGCCCACGTACTTTTCTAATTATTAAAATTATTCATCTCAGACACATAACTGCCTTCTGAACTCTGTAGTAGAACTAGTGTTCCCACAATGAGTTGATTATAATTCTAGAGAAGTGGAGAAATGTCACTTTTTATTAGCTTGTGTGATCTCATAGTTGCAAATAGACAATTCCCATAAATGCTTAAAATTTTGGAAGTCTCTTTAGACTGCTGGTTGGCAGTCAGTGGTCTGGTCCCACCAGCTCCCTCTCCTACAGAGGAGGAGCGTCAGAAAGAGTTGGGGATGTCTTCAGTGTCTCAGTGAGGCTCCTGGCAGTGCTGGGGTTCTCTCTCCTTCCCCGGGTTCCTCCCGTTAACACCTTCACGGGACAGCCTTGGGGGAGCATTGTTACGTGGCCTGAACTATTAGCTGGCTAAGTGGATTAACTGACATTTTTCATGATTTTGTTCCAATGTTGCCTGAATTAACTTAGAAAAAAATTTACCAGAAACAAATGCCTTTGCATTCCAGTGGGACTCTTTGTTCTGAATGCTTTCTATAGAGAGCAGCACCTATGTTTGTAGAGAAATGTTAGAGTCTCAGAGCCGAAAAAGCCTAAACATGTTTCTTGTCATACAGGTAAGTATCTGACGGAACATCTGACTTTTGAGACAGGAATTCATATGCACCTTATCAGGAGTGTGCTTTCCTTAAGCAGGGATGCAAGAGTCCCATGGTGGTCCTTTGACAGTTGGTGGCCCCGTGCCCTGGTGTGCTCGCCCCAGCCTCACACCTCGGCCCCTGCTGTCTCCTCTGCCCCACGTCTGAGTCTGGGGGCATTTGTCTTTACGTTTTGATACCTCAGACCTGTCTTCACCACTTACTCGAGAGGAGTTACTCCCAGGCGCCACCTACCCTAACTCCCAGCCATTACCATGTAAAAATTCACCTTTTACTGTTTGCTCATTGTTTTCTGGAAGTTCCGGCTCCTTCCACCAGAATGGCTCCCTGAGAGCCATGTAGACAGTGGAGGATTCATAGTGCGTGTCTGATAAATTTTTACAAATGAATTAATGAATAACGTAGTCATTTATAAGTAAAGAAAAGAATTGTATTGATTCTCCAGAACTCTGTGAGCTCATGGAGTGTTTGTATTAAAGCTGTCCTATTTCTACTGGCTGTGATCATCACCAGATTATGCATCAATGGTTTTTAAACGTGTGTGTCCCTGTATGTGAGAGGAGCAGTCATTTTTGGAATAACGTGATTAATGGAAAGATGGGGAAAAGAACTATGTTTCATAGGGAGAAAAAAACCTGCCATATAAACTCTCTGCAAAGGGTTTCTAGAGGAAACACTCAAAGTGAGTGTTTCCATAAAAACCCAATCAAAACACTGACAACTTCTGAGAATTAAGCACGAAGAATCTTTACATAAGGGTCATTTCACAAAACATTAGTGGTTTACCCCCATTTTCTAAATAGCTAGAGAATAAGATTCTCTGAAAACCACACTGAGCAGCTGATTTGTTTCATGAGGTTAGCTCTGGTCACCTCCCATTGTCCTCCATCCAGCAGTGACAAATGGCTAAATTTCCATGCCAACCTTGATGATAGTTTTAGATGTGACTTCACTTTGGTTAGAATGTGCCAAAGACCCTCCCAGGTCATTACACTTGACTGAGCATCTTTACTGTTTGGGTGGAAACTGTGCTCATTGGTCAGGCCCCAGTGAGTGGACGTGGACAGAAGGAATGGCGTATCTGGTTGAGTGGAGCTCCGTCATGAAGGTGTCCTGTTTTCAGAGAGAACAGAAAACATTCCCTTCTTGTAGTTTACCGCTTCCCTTTGCCACCGTCCGATGCTGGTCTTCTGTGTAAGTGTTGACAGGTGTTAGTGGACCCGAGCCACTGGTGTCCCCCATCTCCTACAGTCCGTCGGCTCCGTGGACCCCTCTAGTGGGCTGGCCTCTCCCCGCTCCACAGCCCACCATTGGCAGGGTCTTTATGTAGAGGGGCCTAAAGCTCTTTGGACAAAGTTTGAATTTTCTACTGCAGTTCTTTGAAATTAAGTATCACCAAGAATAAGGCAAACTCATGCAAATCAGTACTGGGTTTAATATGGCAGTCATGGTCATATAATCCTGTCTTTATGTATTTTTGAGGAATGAGAGAGTTTTAGGTTTGGGGTTGAATATCTAAGTTCTGAGCAGCGTACCTGGTTTAGTTAGTTCTGCGGACGGTTCAGGGCTTCTCCTTGCAAGTCAGGAGTAAGGAAAGGATCCAGGCTTTTTGAGTTGCCTGTGTGACATTGGGAACTTACTTTCTTGGAACCTGTTTTCTTTATGGAGAAACAAGGGAAAGTAATTCCTGCCTCGAGGGCTGCGTGAGGAGAGCCCAGTGCCAGACGCAGCTCTGGCCCCAAGTCCTCCGGCGCGATCTCGTTTTTATTATGTGTAATTCTTTGGTAACAGTGTGTCTGGCAACAAAATGCATTATCTTTACAATTTGTAGAAAATTATGTAAGGGGGAAAGTAAACTAGGACACGAATCTGAAAAACGCTAGGCACTTCAGCGTCGTTCCTGAAGCACTTTTACTCCTTTCATTCTGGCTGGGATGCCAGCTCCCCGTGATCATGGAGCCAAGACCTCAGTGTCCCCAGGGAGCGCCTCCCCTTCCCCCACGCTTCCACCGCTCTGTCCCTCTGTCTCTCTGTGTCTCTCCATCTCTGTCTCTCCCTCACACTCTAACACAGGCCCAGACACCACTACTCTCCAGCTGGCCCTTTTTCGCAGTTGGCTGGGAAACCGGAGGGAAGGGGGGCCCCGGTTACTACAGAAATACAGGGACTCGAAATAGAATGTAAGCTACTTCTGCGTCTTGTTTTTTTATTTTAATCTAAGTACAAAAGACAAGTGTCAAAACACAATCCGTGTTAATTACTCCACACAGACTCTGAGCTTGGGGTCTGCTGTCAGAGCTCCAGGAGTTTTGAGGCTCTTGGCCTGAGCCCATGGGTATTTTTGGCGACGTTACTACCAAACGTTTAGAAGCACTATAGGAAGAATGAAGGAAACATTTAATTACGGGCGCTCTGATAAAAATTCCAGAATCACGGTTAATAACAATTTTTCAGATTTATCCATAGACAGGTCTTGGTTTAGTAAATCTTTATCGCCCGTTTCTGCTGGATGCTGGGAACGTGACAGGGAAGGCAGAGGACTGCGAGGTCCCGAGAGGCAGGTGGGGAAGGACCAGCGTGGGTGATGGCGTGTGCGGTGCAGGGGGGTGCAGCCGAGTCTCGGTGGAGTGGACGCCCACATGTAACTGTTCCCATTTTGACGCATTCATTCACGTACGTGCACCTGTGCAGACCTGCTCCTGTGAGATCATATGAGCAACACTGCTTTTTTCACTTAACATTATGTTGTGAATATTTTCTCATGTCTGAAATATTCTGTGAAGATCAAGGGACTCTGGCAACCTTGGAGTCACTGAGAGGAACGCAGTGTTGCTGGGGCTTGGAGCTCCTTGCGTGACTGTGACTGAGAGCAGACAGGGAGGTCGAGGCAGGTAGTGGCCTGTGTGTATTACCCATTCTTTAACCAATTGCCCCCAAGCGTGGTGGCCTAAAACAATGAGGATTTGTTATTATACAGGTTCTGCGGTCCTGGGTCCAGAGGGAGCTTTGCCGGGCAGTTCTGGCTCGAGACACCTGCCAGGCCTGCGTGCAGCTCATGACTCGGTGGGGCTGGAGGTTTTGCTTCTAGGATGGCGGTGTCCTCACCACCTGGGCCTCTCTGCAGAGTTGCTGGGCTTTCCCCAGAGCTAGAGATAAGAGAGCGAGAGAGCGAGAGAGAGAGAGAGAGAGAGAGAGTGGGCACGAGCGGGGGGGAGGGGCAGAGGGAGAAGCAGACTTCCGCTGAGCAGGGAGCCAGCTGCGGGACTCACTTCCAGGACCCTGAGATCACGACCTGAACTGAAGGCAGATGCTTCACCGACTCAGCCACCCAGGCGTCCCACATACTCTATTCTTGACACCCCATGCCATGTGCCACGTTTTACTGGTCACACCACCCAGCCCAGACACTGCAGGGAGGGGAACACTGGGGTCATCTGGATCTGGCTCCCAGGCCACGTAGGATTTTGGACATTGTCTTAAAGTTAAGCCCGAAAGAGTTTTAACTGGGGTTTGATCTAATCTGGCTGGAATATGGAGAGTGAACAGAGAGGCTGCAGTGAACATGCATGGGGTTAGCTATAAACATCAGGATCCTTACAGGGGGCATGTGGACGGCTTCTGGAGGGGGACCCGCAGAG
Organism: Ursus americanus; assembly: GCF_024610735.1. Taxonomy (NCBI): domain Eukaryota; kingdom Metazoa; phylum Chordata; class Mammalia; order Carnivora; family Ursidae; genus Ursus; species Ursus americanus. Next base: position 36,373,763 of record NC_142157.1, read on the forward strand.
CTCTGTGGTTTGCCGTGGGAGTGCTTACAAGGGTGCTCCCTCTAAAGTAATCATTAAGGCATGCGTTTGCTTTGGGTGGTCAGCTGTTCCGTTTGATGTTACGACTGAGGCTCGTCTGTAAGGAAGGAGGCGTGGCGGGTTTGTGGGGGGCTCTTGTGGTGGAGGCCAGCAGCGTTCTGAGGGTGGAGTGGTGTGAGATGCAGTGGTGGGAGGTGCAGATCTGAGAGAGTCGAGGGACGGGCTGGGCGGGAGAGCGGGGAGCCAAAGGAGACTCGTGGCTTGCTTTGAGCACCAGGCGGATGGTGGTGTCATTTCCCGAGCTGGTTTTGTGGGGGACAGTTTGAGGGCGGCCTGGATGGACTGAGTTTGTTGAAGTTCCTTAGAAATTTCCTGCTGGACCAGTCCGGTGGCTGGTGGGTTGTAGGGACCTTCTTTTCAGGGAAGGTCCGTGCTGGACATGAGGACATCTGTGGGTGCTCAGAACGGAGGAGAGGGGGGTGGAGGGCCCCAGAGGGAGCCACAGTCACAAGGACCCCAGGCCTTGTTTCCCCGCAGACTCGCCGTTCTCCCTGGTGCTCTGTGTCCTGAGTGCGCTCGGGGTTGATTGGCACAAGGGAGCACGTGGGCAGGACACCGACGTGGACCCACTGTGCTTATCAGCATTTTCCGCTTGTGTTTGTTTCCTTATCTTGCACAGCAGATAAAAATGGTTAAGTTTTGAAAATACATGTAACAGTAAGAATAAGAATGGGAAAGCACGTGGAGTGGGTACATAAAAGGGCTGAAAACGTGGTTTTTAGGACGGGAGTTAGAGATGCTGAGTGGGTTTGTCAGCAGTTGGTGGTGAGGAAACTATGAAGCTAACAGGGGAGGTTACGCTGCCGTGAACGCTCGCAGGCGGCCAGACCTCAGGGAGCAGGTGGACTCCTTGTGGGCAGGAAAGCCAGAGCAGACTAGGACTGGGTCGTGGAGACAGTGCACGCGGTAGGGAAGTGTTGACAACAACAAGCCAGAGTCATGAGTTGTGGGTGAAGAGGTTTGCGTTTTGTGGGCTTGTTTGCATTTGTTTGTATTTTCTTTGTTGCGTTTGCCTTAGTTCATGTAATTCACACCATTTCAAAACCATGTAAAAAAGTTATCCAGAATAGGGGGCGCCTGGGTAGGGCAGTCGTTAGCCGTCTGCCTTCGGCTCAGGGCGTGATCCCGGCGTTATGGGATCGAGCCCCACATCAGGCTCCTCTGCTATGAGCCTGCTTCTTCCTCTCCCACTCCCCCTGCTTGTGTTCCCTTTCTCGCGGGCTGTCTCTCTCTGTCAAATAAATAAATAAAAAATCTTTAAAGAAAAAAAGTTACCCAGAATAGGCATGTTCTGTTTGATCCTGGAGGTGTTCGTGCACAATCCCCGGTGATGTTTCTCCACCTTGAGGCTCCATGTTGAATCTGCTGGAGGGGGGCAGGAATCCGCTGGGGGCAGGAGGCAAGGCTGCAGCCCACTGGCTGCCTCTGAGGTGCCTGGAGGAGTGTGTTCCTTCCGAAACCGATGCACTGGGTCCCGCTACCCAGTTAGGAAGGGGCGAGGCCATTACCCGCAGCCGCTGTCGGCTCTGGGAGGCCCTCCTGTCATGCACCCTTCCTGGCCCCAGGAATTACCTAAGACAGGTTTCCTATGGCACCTGCTCTGCCCTGCCTCCTGGAGAATCACCTGCACTGATTCTTCAGTGCAAGGCCAGTTGGCATGAGGATTCCTCCCCCAAAGGCTGTTATTTTTGTCACAGATCAGAAAGTGTCTGGTCTGGGCACGAGGACCATTCCTAGACTGCTCCTGCTGTGAGCCTCCTGGGGACTGACCATGGGTCCAGCCGCTCGGCTTCTGCAAGGAACCAGGAGCAGGACAGGAGGCAGAGACACCTAGTTGCAGATCATGGCTCCTGGTGCCCTGTGCCTCAGAGGGGCCCTGAGTGTGTGGGTGTCGCTGTGCAGGGAGACCGAGGCTCTTCGTGAGCCCCTGCTCCAGGGGTCGGGGCCAAGGGGAAGGTGGAGGAGAGGGCCTCGGGCAGCACCGAGCCTCTGCTTGAGAAGTGGTCCCAGCTCAGCGTTGGGATGTCCTCTGAATGCCACGGTTGCACAGGGAACGTGGGCTTCCTCTGCGATGGCGGTGCATGCGTCCGGGGAATGAAGAACAGGGCTGCGGAGGCTTCCGTGTGACTCTTCCCAAGACCCTTGTCAGCTTCCCACAGGCCGGCTGCACTCAGACCTGGCCGATCCCAGGGGCTTCGTCACCTCCAAAGTTGCACTGCGGGAATGAAGTAAACCAAATACAATCATTTGAATACAATACTTTGAATATTTAATGTATTTAATAGATCAGAATACTTAAATACTTACTATATGAGAATAATAAGGAAGGACTTTTCCCCTCCGTTTCCAAAGCAAAGGAATAAACAACCTTTTACTTGGCAGGGACTTTACTATGTTTCTAAAAAGGCAGCAAGCACTGTTCCTAAAATAGTACCATCTGTTCCTTTGCATAGATCCTATTAAAATCCCGGCTATATTTCTACTATCTCGATGTGACAGATTGCAGAAAAATTTTTTTTCTACTAGAACTTCATGATGCTTTCCTTCTAAATAGTGAATAGAAAGTATGGAGAGTAAATCTCAGAAATGAGCTGTAATTCCTGGTCTTTCGAGAGCTGCCGTTGACAGCCTCCATCAGCTACAACGGAGTGCATGTCACCATGGCAACAGGCAGCGGCATGCACAACGCGGCGGGATCACCAAGACAATGTGCAGCCTTTTCCCAGACAGGAGACGGTCTTCCCTCTAGCCCCCAGGTGTGGCTTGTGTCGTGTGAAAGCAGCTGCGGCAGCCTGGGCGGGGCATCCCGAGGGACGCCCTTCCTGGGGGCACCTGCTGGGGGCTGCTCCAGGGCATCACTGTCGCATCTGGGGGGAGGGGCAGCGATTCCGAAGGCCTGGAAGTCTCCAACCTGCACCTTGGTCACGTGCTGTATTGGGTGCCCCCCCCCCCACACTTGTGCCTGAAGAAACCGGGTGACCTGTCGTGACTCTTGGAGCCATTGTTGGGCGTAATTCTGCTCCTGCATGGTTAATGGTGCTTATGTGTTTGTGCGTCCACAGGGTGGAAGGGGACGGATGTCTGGACAGCTGTCAGCATCTTGAATCTGTTCTTACTTGTTGCTGACTATTGTGCTGATGGTAAATATACACTAACTTTTCTCTGTGGTCCATGGAAAGTGGGCAGGTGTAAAGTTTCCCAGAAGATGGTCCTGGTGAGTTGAGACTGAACTTCAGTCCATTAACGCTGGGAATGTTCTAGAGAAGTTCGGAAGTTGTTCATTGAGCGCTGTGTAGGGGTCTGGTTCTCTTTGCAGCATGCTCTGGGCTCAGCACACGCTGGGAGGTGGATGTTGGGGCGAATCCCTTCCCATGAGTTTTCTCCTTGGAAGGCAGCACGGTCTCCTTAAAGGCAACGTGCATTTGTGCTGGACCTGACTGAACCCAGCAGGAGGTGGGCGCTCCAGGTGTGGGTCCAAACCAAGACCTCCTCTCCTTTAGGAAGTCCACAGAGGAGCTTGGGATCCTGCCAGAGAGCCAAGCTTGCTCGAGAGCAGAGGTCAGGACAGCTGAGTGTAGACGTGAGGGTAGGACCCTGACCACTGTTCTCTCTGTGTGTGCGGGACATTGTGACTGTGGTACTTGTCCAGTCTGTCCTTGGTCTGTGTCTGGGGCACCTGCTGGGTGCCAGGCTCTGTGGGCAGGAGGGGCGGGAGTCCCCTCAATGGGGGTGCTCAATGTTGAGAACTTGCAGGGAAGCTCTTGGGGAGCGAAGGAGGGAGGGAAGTGCCCTCACCTGAGCAGAGGGTGCTGCTGAGCTGAGGGGTGGAAGCCGCGGGTGGAGTCCGAGTGGAGCACCCGAGCCCACGTTCCCCATCTCCATGTGTCCTGGGGACCATCCTGAACTTTAAGGGGATTTGAAAAGAATTATAAGGAAGGAGGCTGCGAATTTTACTTTGTTTCTGATTTTCTAGGACTTCAGTTTTGGTTTTTTTTTTTTTTTAAGATTTTATTTATTTGAGAGAGCGAGAGAGCACAAGCAGGGGGAGAGGGAGAGGGAGAAGCAGACTCCCCGCCGAGCAGAGAGCAGGATGTGGGACTCAATCCCAGGACCCTGGGATCATGACCTGAGCCGAAGGCAGATGCTTAACCCAGCGAGCCACCCGGGCGCCCATGACTTCGGTGACCATATCCCTTTTCCTGGGTGTGGAATGGGCACTCTGTGGCTATTTGTGATACAGAAAGAGGAAAGACTTTGAGAGACAGAGTCCGTATGGATCCGTGTGTTGCAACAGGTCGCATTACTTTAAATGGGAAGAATGCTGACATGTGCACGTCAAGAGGCCCCGAGCAGCGCCGTCCCGTGGAACGTTCCTCAGTGATGAAAACGCAGCCCTGGGCATGGGATCACTGCAGATACAAAACCAACCCTTTCCTCTTAATTCACTTCAGCTACCCGTCACCGGTGGGTGCTGCTTGGGACGACCGGTCTGGAAGGTCGTTTTGTGGCAGTCACGGCGTTAGGTGTGGTGACGTGGCTCCCTTCTTAACCAAAAGGTGCCTGTGTTGGTGTCGGCCCGCGGCCCTCGCAGCAGGTGTTTGTGGTCGGTACTCCCAGATACTCGGTTCTGTGGGGAAAACCTGCGCTTGCCGTGAGCTTCAGGGCGAGGCAGGGAGCGGAGTGAGGGCTCCCCCAGCTGCTTCCCAGGGCGGGGGTGGGGGTCCCTGGTGCCTGAACCAGGCTGCACGCACTGCCTCCTCTTTGCTGCTGTTGGGTGTCGGGTAAGCTTGTTAGCTTCACCTGTGTCTCATTTCTTTGTCCGTACATGTGTGTAAGACACGCATGTCCACAGGTGATTTGTCGTGGGGGGCTCTGATCGGTGAGTAGAAAAGGCTGTGCTCCCCCACAGGCCTTTGTGCATGCCCGGAAACGGCACATTTCCTGGAGGTAGGGGCACTTACAAAAACACACGTCTAGGAAGGCTTGTGAGGGGCTGCAAACAGCACTTTCGTATGCTCGTACTTAATGACTTTGTTTCTCGGAGGTGGACGTTTAATTTGGGGATAGCTAAAGCCGTTGCTTGTGTTCCTGGTTTTCCAGCAGGTGAAAGGAAGAGTGAACAGTAGAATCGACATCATCATCCCACTCACACTGGCTGGGGCTGGACAGATGGGCTGTGAGGCCTCTCATTCTAATCCTGACTTTCTCTCTCCCATCTTCCTGGGGGTGAGTCGAGCTGCTCTCTGTTTGCTCCTGCCAGCCAGCCTACTGTTCTTTGGTCTCAGAAGTGTGCTGTATTTCTACCGTGCTTCAAATGTGCACAATGGCCTAAATTGCTACTTTTCCTTGCAGTGAGGTGTAACATTTTAATTACAGTGTCACCCGTACCTCAGCTCAGACAGCCCTGCATCTGTGCGGGAGCAGCGTTTCCACCGCCGGAGGTTTGGAGGACGGCCACTGCCTCCCCCCCTCCCGTCACTGCTCACTTCCAGAAGCTCAGAGGGTCCCGGGCCTGTGCCACCCAGTGGGACCCAGAGCCGGCCGAGCTCGGCTTCCTCCTTGCTGCAGACTTGTCCCCGCGGGTGGATTGGAAGCTGCCTCTGGGGGTGGCCAGGGAGGAGGGGCCCCTCGCCGCCGTCTGTCCTGAGCAGGCGTCCAGGGTGTGGACGCAGGAGGCCACACACTCCGTCTGCAGGTCCCTACTTACGGAGCGTCCCGCGTGCTCGGCCACTCAGTCACTGCTCTGAGTGGGCAACGGGCTCCACGTGGGAGTGGCTTTGGAGCTGCCTCACACTCGAGGAAGTGAAAGGAGGAGGAGCTCCAGGCCCAGGGGGCGTGGAGGGGAGGAGCCGGGCAGGGCGCTGCCACCCCACTAAAGAGGGGGCCCTGTGTAAACCCAGTCCTGTCGATGTGCTCAGTGTACACGGAGATGCGACCGAGATACACGTGTGCACATCTTCCCGTCAGTGTCTCTAGGAGCCTGTTGGAAGTGCGTGGTCATCTTCGGTCTGGACCTTCGACTTCATATTTATAACATGGTGGAAATAATGACGCCTCTGTTCATCCCCCTAGTTAATGTGTGTGGAGCGCCTGGTCACCGCTCACGGGCCGTGTGTTGTCAGTTCGTGCGTCGAGAGCATCCCTGACTCTCCTCCTCGTTCACAAGAACCCCGAGTGTTGGTTGGACACCTGCCATGGCACCACGAAGTCGCACTGTTTTCCCTGTCCCACCCCGTGTGGCCGTGAGATTGGGCAAAGGAGGAAATGTTTGCTGGCTCTGGGAGGCTTTTAAGGTGTGGGTACCTGCTTTCCCTGGTGGCTGGAGTGCAAGTGGCCACCACGGCCTGGAAGATTAGGGGACACACCTGAGGCTCTGGGCTGGGGGGAGCCCCCCCAGTTTCGTCCACGTGAGCAAGAACATACCTGGGTGTTGTTGAAGCCACTGGATCCCTTGAACCCAGTCCTAATGGATCCAGGTCAGGTGACACAGTAGAATGAATTTGTAGTCAGTAGTGGTCTGATTTAATGAAAGCTTGTTTATACAGTTAAACACAGTCTGGAGAATGGAATTTGAGTCGAGCAAGTGTGTTGGCGGGAGAGGGAATCTTCAGCCTGCTCCAGTAAGAAGCACAGTGACGGACAGGTTTTGTACGTGTGTAACTAGTTCAACGTACATGGTGCTTCAGTCCAAAGACAGTCTGCTCCACGAGTCCATCTTTCTTCCCGAATGCTGGGTTACAGTCATTTATTTATGGATTAAATGATTTCTTACTGATAAGTGGGGTTATTCTCCCTTCTTATCTCAGTGGCCGTACATGGAACGAGACTGCACTGAGCCTTTTCTCTGGCTTAATACTGACTTCTTGGTGCTTCACGATTCTGAGTAAGTCTGCATATAAAAGTCAACAAGGTCCTCTTTCTCACCCACCAGACGTCACCGAGCTGAAAGGCCCGGCGGTGAAAACCGAGGCTCTGTGCTTGTCCCGTGCCCCCTGCTGGCCCGTATCTCCTTGTGGTCAGACAGCAGTTCCCAGAGTGTGGTCTGTGGGTGGTCCCCTGACCCTTTCAGAGAGTCCAGGAGGTCAGAAGAAATTATGAAAATCTGAGCTGCTGTTTGTCTTCCCCACGGCGTGGATGTTCCCACGGGTGATACATGAGAGCGGGTGGGCAGACCGCTGGCACTGGGCGGGAGTCAAGCTGGTGGTGCCGGCCGGTGCTGCTGACTGCACTCTTCCCCAGCACGTCCTCGCAGGAAGGAGGACAAAGGCCAGTTTCACCTGGGAGGACACGTGACGAAACAGTGGGAGTTCGGTTTCGTTACCTCTAAACACCCACGTTTCCTGTTCTGAGCGGTAAGACGGGGAGTCTGCGTGAGGTTGGTCTGCCGCATCCTGAGCGTGAGGTCGTCTCAAGGACAAGGACTTGGGATGAGCCGAATGACCTCTCCCACGGAGTGCCTTCTTCTCCTAGAATGATGGCTTAATCTATTCAGACTTAGGTATTTACAGGTGTTTTCTCAAAAATGAATAGATTGACTCTGTTCAAGGAAAAGAACCTGCCATTTGTCCCTCATGATAAAATTCGACCTTTCAAGTGAATATTAAAATTCTGGAGATCTTGTATTCACCGCCACGTACTATGGGATCAATGGTGATTTTCCTGCGTGTAATTTTTTTTAATGTTATGTGATGAACGGTGTCAACATTTGGGAACTGTGCGTAATTTAACAAATTCGGATTTTCTAAATGACTGGTGTGTGGTTACAAAAATCACGTGAGTGCAAGAGCCATGCGAAGTGCGAGGTGGTCAATGACTTTGAAAGGAATGGACGATTCCCCATAAGATTTCAGATTGCACATTCCGAACAACCTTTAAGCAAAGTACCAGTTATTGAATTTGATTTAGCTTCACAGATGGATACCAAAAATTGTCTGAAACAAGAATGAGGCATCTCTACCTTTTCCAACTCTCTACGAGCGTGAGGCCCGATTTTCTTCATAGGCTTCAAAACGACATTCTGCAGCCAGCACAGGAGCAGAGACGAGGGTCCTCCTGTCCTGAACCAGGTCACATGTTAGAAATCTGCAGCAAGGTAGCTCATTGCCACTTTACCCTGAACAGTTTTCACTTTGGAAATTTTGTTTCTTTGAGAATGTTTATTAGCCTGTAAACAGTTTATTTTAAAATGAGTTAATGTGAACGTAAAATTTTTCTGTTCTTTCTAATCTGGTGAGTATTAGTAGATACACCCACGTGAAAGCTTTTCGTGATCCTCAGTAATCGTAAGACTGCTGTTTGAAAACCACTGGCCTAGACTGATCGCACGTTGTCCACTGTTAACTCACTTCGGATCTGTTGCTGGAGGAGTGGTTGAAGGGATGACTTTTTCATAACCTGGAATATCGTGTATTCTGGGCACACTGTGGGAAATAGCGCTAGTCACGTAAAGGTCCTGTGTGGAAGAAGTTTTCTGTGGACTGTGTTTGGAAAACACCGGATGATGACAAACCGTCGAGAGACTCACGTTTGTGGAGATTACACTGTAGAGCCTGGCTCAGCGGCAGCCTAGCGGCTAGCCAGAATGGGCTTTTCAGGGTAAAGAAGAGAACTTGGGAATAAAAGTTTATCAACGCCGGGAGAGCTTTCTTTGCTTTAAAATCTGGGCAAGCCAGGGGGTCCCTAAGACCATCGTCAGGTTCAGCGATTTGCGAGGACCCACAGAACTCTTTAGGTTTACGGTGGGTCCCCGTGAAAGGAAACAGGATGAAATCCTCACCAGGAAGCGCACACGGGGCAGGATGGGGGGGCATCCAGGCATGGGGCTTCCAGCCCGCCCCTCCCAGTGGAGTCCACGGACGGCACGAACCTCTTCTGACAACATGCATGAGTGCGGCCAGCGGGAGCTCACCCAGCCTCGTGTCCAGAGATTTCGTAGATGCGGCTGACCGCCCACGGGCCTCACCTCTGCCTCCAGCCCTTTCAGGGGTCAAACTAGCCAAGGCTCTGTGGTAGCCCACACTGTTGGTGTTGATAGCTGGCAAAGCCCACGCCTGCAGGCCAGCCGGGACCCTTGATCAGATAGGACATTGTAAGGGCCCAGCAGTTAGACCCCAGGAGCCCGGGACAATGGCCAAACCTTTCACTGGGCAAGGTCAGTCCTAACTGCAGTCTTTTAAATTCCCTAAAGGTTAAAAATAAAGTAAAAAGCCCATAGTCTTTTTTTTTTTAAGATTTTATTTATTTATTTGTCAGAGAGAGAGCACAAGCAGGGGGAGGGGCAGACAGGGAGAAGCAGACTCCCCGCTGAGCAGGGAGCCAGATGCAGGGCTCGATCCCAGGACCCCAGGATCATGACCTGAGCTGAAGGCAGATGTTTCACCGACTGAGCCCTGCAGGCACCCCTTGCCTACACAGTCTTGACAGAGAATGAAATTGGAAGACCGCACTTTGCAATTTTAAAATTTGCTACAAAGCCCCACTAATCTAGACAGTGTGGTCCTGGCGTAGGGACAGACAGACCGACCAATGGAAGGGAACTGGGACGGCAGAAGTAAACCCCAACATCTCTGGTCAGCTGGTTTTTGACGAGGATGCCAAGGCCATGCAGTGGGGACAGAGTGGTCTTCTCAACAAATGGTTCTGGCGCGTCCGATACGCACATGCAGAGGAAGGGAGTTGGACCCTAGCTCACCATATGTTTAAAAAAATCAAAAATCATTCAGTGGGCGTCCGGGTGGCTCCATCGGTTAGGTGTCTGCTTTCGGCTCAGGTCATGATCTCGGGGGTCCTGGGATCGAGCCCTGAGTCCTACTCCCTACTCAGTGGGGAGTCTGCTTCTCCCTCTGCCCCTCCCCCTGCTTGTGCTTGCTCCCTCTCTCGAATAAATAAAATCTTTAAAAAAATTACTCAAAAATGGATCAAATGTAAGAGCAAAAACTATTAAAAAAACCTTTTGTATTGGTTTACTAGGGCTGTGGTCACAGAGCACCCCAGACCCAGGGCTTAAACAACAGATGTTTACTGTCCCGCGTCCCGGGGGCTGGGAGCCCCAGGTGCAGGTGTGGGCAGGGCTGGTGTCTCCTGAGGCCTCCCTCCTGGGCGTGCAGACGCTGTCTCCTCCCCGTGTCCTCACATGGTTGCCCTCTACACGTGTCTGTGTCCTGATCTCTTATTAGGATCCTAGTCAGACTGGATTAGGGCCCACCTAGTGACCTCATTTTACCTTCCTTTTTTAAGGACTCTCTGTCTCTCCAAATCATCTCATAATTAGGTCCTGGACCTCGAGGTCTTCCCCATATGAATTTTGGGGAGGACACATTTCAGCCCAGAACACGTTTAGAAGGGAACATAGGTGAAAATTGCTGTGACCATGATTCTTCAGGGATATGACCTCTAAAACACAAGCAACCAAAGAAAAAAATAAACTGCACTTTGTCAAAATAAAAATTTTTGTGTTTCAAATGATACCAGGAAAGAAAAAGCAACCTACAGAGTGGGAAAATCATTTGCAAATTAAATTTAATAAAAGTGTAATATCCAGAATACATGAAGAAGTCTTACCACTTAACAGTAAGAAGAAAACTATCCCAATTTAAAAATAGGCAAAGAATTTGAATATTCTTCTAAGCTATAGAAATGTCTTAAAAAGCACATAAAAGATGTGCAACATAATTTGTCTTTGTAGAAATGCAAATCAAAACCACCCTGAGATAATACTTCACACCCACCAGGATATCTATAATCAAAGTAGGGACGGTGACAGGTGCTGGGAAGGACGTGGAGAAGTTGCAGCCTCGCGCACTGCGGGGGGGGGGGGCGGATAAATGGTGTAGCTGCTTTGCAAAGTTCTGCATTTCCTCAGTATGTTAGCAAATTACCATGTGACCCAGAATTCCATTCCTGGGCATATGCCCAAGAAACTTGAAAACGTATGTCCACCCAAGTTACACAAAAATGTTCGTAGCACCATTATTCATAATAGCCAAAAAGTAGAAACAATCCCGACGTCCGCCAGCGGCTGAACGCGTAAACAGGAGGTGGTCCGTGTGTACAATGAGCTGCTGCACAGTGTGGGTGGGCCTTGAAAACGTGCTACGTGAACAAGCCAGGCAGACGAGGTCACACGGTGGGTGATCCCAGCTATAGGGAGTGTTGAGAACAGGTGACTCCGTGGACACAGGCGGTGTGGCTAGCGCCGGGGGCGGCCTATAGAGAGTGTTGAGAACAGGTGACTCCGTGGACACAGGCGGTGTGGCCAGGGCCGGGGGCGGCCTATAGGGAGTGTTGAGAACAGGTGACTCCGTGGACACAGGCGGTGTGGCCAGGGCCGGGGGCGGCCTATAGGGAGTGTTGAGAACAGGTGACTCCGTGGACACAGGTGGTGTGGCCAGGGCCGGGGGCGGCTGGCAGTGGGTGTGGGCTTTCTTTCGTGGGTGGTGAAGAGATTCTGCAGTGCCTGGGGATGGCTGCATGACCTTGAGAATATACCAACAAAATCACTGAATTGCACGCTTTTAAAGAAGGGATTTTGTGGTTTACACAGGGTATTTCAATTAGAGAAATTAAGACCTATGCTGGTGTTGTTTTAGAATCTGACAGGTGCTGCATGTAGAGCTCGTTACCATGGAAATCCTGTCCTAAAAATCATTAAACGCGCTCCATCTCCACAGGATTTTAACTGTGTATTTGGCATAATCGACGCAGTGAGACATGCTGAGCTATTTCTATCTGACATAAAAACTCAGGGCTGTTCCCCTCACGGAGGGAGCACGGGCGTGTGAATGTGAGCCGAGTTCTAAGCAGAAGGAGATTTCTCTTACCCAAGTGGCCGTCAGTACCGCGGCGAGCCCCGCTGTCACTGTGCGTCGTTTTATCTCCATGGCAACCAACGTTGGCACATGTAACGACCGACTTCTTTCCCCAAGGTTCCCGACAGGGCTGCCCATCTCGTGTGCTCCGCGTGTCCCCTCCGCAATGAGTAACAGGACTGCACAGGTGCCTGCAGACGGGGACATGGGTCTGGCTGAGGCCGCGGTGCTGCGGGACGGCTCGTAGGGAACGGGACTGCAGGAATGGGATGGTGCAGAGGACCTGGGCTGCTCATGAGCCTGGCCCGGTGTCCTTGCACCTGCAGCTGTTACCACCGCTGCCTGAGCCGCGTGGTCACAGGGCTGCCACTACGGGCCCGTGGCACTGATGGGCTCCGAGAAAAGCAGCCCAGATTGCTGGCCTGTGCTTGACGGACAAGCGTGGAGACTGCGGCCGGGGTTCGGGGGTGAGCATGGTGCCCTGCCCCTGCGCCCCTGGCCTCATTGCTCTGACCTTTCTCACACGGGTCAGGGAGACGGTGATGGGAGTGGCTCCCATGTGTGTCCTGGGTGGTCTGTTGGCCTGGAGCACCACTGGGCAGGCGAATCCCGTAGCGATCCGGGCCGAGCCATCCGTGATGCCGCTCCCACCAACTGGCCGCTGCAGCCCGGGGATGCTCGGAGGAAGGGCACGTGTCTGGCATCATGGAGGTGAAGCTCCCTGCCAGTCGTTTCCAAATCTGGCTGCAATCAGAGCCACTTGGAGGCCTTAGGAAAAGTCGTCTTCACGGCCTGAACCTCCAGGTCTGCCGTGCTTTGACAGGGTGTGTCTGCCGGATGGTGTGCGGTCCTGCCCTGGTCCGCGGAGGCCGGGAGCTAACGGGCTGGCTTTCTCAAGTCCCTGCCACGTCGGGCAGACGTGCTGGGAGAGGAGACCCAGGCTGAGGTGCGTCCGGCCTTGGAGGAGGGAGGCTTTTTGAGGAGAACGGCGTTCACTTGGTTTCCTTCAGCTGGAAGATGTCCCCTTCTGCTGGAGACGAAGGGTGGCTGTGTCTGATCACTCACGTGCGGGTGTGAGCGCCCTCCCTCCTCCTCGCTTGTCCCCTTCCGCCCTGTCACCCGATGTTCCCGCACGTCCGCTCTCTGGGAGCCGCCCTCGCCAGATTCTTGCTGGAGCTTTGCCTCAACAGCGGCCTCTTCGCGTAACCGTTTTAACGCCAGCCGGGGGTTTCTTTCTGACAGTTTGTGGGACTGAAAATTGCGTTTTGTCTTTCAGGAATAAAGACGCATCCTAGCGATTGTCATCTGTTTAGTCATGAAACTCACGGTGGTTTGTCAGTGGTGTGCAGAAAAACGCTCACGTGAAAAACAAGTACTTTCTTATCTGGGCTACCGATAGGGACAGGGTCCGAGCACGCCCGCCCTCAGATTGTTTCCAGGTGTTACGGATTTGGCTCCGGAGTGTTTTTCTTTTGAACTCAAATTCTACAATTCGCACTTCCTGGGCTTGGTTGTCAGCCGTAGGGCTTTGGGGACGGCAGCTGTGTGATCCCCGAGGTCGACCTGTGAGGAGCCGCTGCCTGACGATGGCGTCCGTGTTTGCGTCTGTTTGCCAGCGTCGAGGTAGAAACGGAAGGTTCAGTCTGCTTCCCACCTGTGCAGCTCTGGGAGAAGACGAGCAGACGGTACGTGTGTCGAGGAATGCGGTGTTCTCGCACTGCGTTCTGAGTTACAGTTCTCAGTCTGTGCCCAGCGCTGCCGTCCGTGCGGTCTGCTAACCGGGGGTTTCGTGAGTTGCCTGCTGTCCCGCGGACAAGATTTGCAGAGCGGAATTTGAATCCAGCGGCCAGTTGTGACTGTAGCGTGTAGGCGAGGCCCCTGGTGGGTGAGCCCTGGGAGCCGGCGTGGGGCGAGAGCGGCCTGGGGTCTCGGCTGAGCGTGGAGGTGCTTTTATGGAGATGCCGGGGGATGGGGAGTCATCGGGAACAGGGGCCCCGCGAGGGGCTGGCAGGGGTGAGAAAGGGCTGCGGCTTTGCTCTTAGCGCAGTAGCCTGGGAGCCGGAGAGCTCTCACAGACGGCCGAATGCTGGCATCGTTTCAGAAGGTGGCCTCCCGGGCCAGGTGACCCCGAGGTCACGGGACCAGAAGGCTCACAGACTAGCCTCCACGTGCGAGTCATGCAGCTTATGAATTCAGCAGGGAACGTGCAGCAGGAACGCGAGGGCAGAGGTGGGCTGTGATCACGCACTCAGCGAAGGGAGCCGTTGGGTGGGGGACCTCTGTGCTTGCGTCCTGGGGGGGGTGTCGGTTTTTGTCCTGTGCCTCTAACAGCTCGCCGGGAACAGCCACCGCGGTAGCGTGCCCACCAGCCTAACGGGGCCTCTTGGGCAGAGAACGGGTGGGCCAAGATACAGGGTTGTCCGTGATGGTGGCCCGGGGGAGGTCTCTTTCTGGCTTTACCTGAAACACCCTTAAAGATTTTGCCTGGGTTTGACGAACCCCAGGTCTACGCATCTTTCATAATAGAACCAACAGTTTCCAGAGCTTTATACATCTTACAAGATGCAAGAAATGGAGACTATACGTTATAGATTACATTTTATTTGAAAAAATTGTAATTATTTTATTGTAAAACTTAGATGGCTGAAAAGCTAGCCTTTTCACCATTTCTGAGTGTCCTGTTCGGTGGCATTAAGCACATTCACATCGTGGGGCTGCTGTGCCCGCTGTCGGACTCCGGAACTTCCCCCTCTTCCCACACAGAAGCCACCCCATCCATCCAGCTCCAACCAGACTGCTGACGAGGCTCTTCAGAGTGAGGCGGTGGGGGGGATCTGGGAAGGTGGGCTGTAGGTTTCAAAAGTATTTCAGGTTTTTGTTTGTGTAGGAGGTGGTCACGTGGAGGTGAGTCTGTGGGGGCCTCAGGCTGGTTTTCCTGGTGTGAACTTGGCGCCTGTCCTCCAGCCCGTGTCCGAGACCCTCACACGGGGCAGACACCGCCATTGTGGGAATCCCGAATGTGCTCTCTTCGCGAGTTTCTCCTCCTCGTGCGCGAGGTTTGTGATGAACTCGTAGCCTTGAAAGGAGACTGCGAATCTGAATACTGATCTGTCGGTTTGAAAACCTACCCATCATTTCAGCGACTCCCCACCTGTCCGCTTCGTATGAAGCGAGTGGTTTGCTCCCGTTTGCCTCGTGTTGTGCCCGGTGTTGTGGTGGCTGACGGTCTGCCCCACAGTTATTCCCGAAACCCCGAGAATGGAGAGGAAACAGGCCAGGAGCTCTTCTGAACATCTGGCTTTGTCTCAAGCGTCTGTTGTGGTGTTGAGCCCTTGGTATGCGTGGTTTTTCTGATCGGTTTTACACTCTGGTTAGCTTTAAAATCACATATTTCTGCATTTTGCAAGTCTGCTTTATCCTCTTAACCTGTAATATTGCTGGTTCTCCAAACTATTGGTGATTTTTAAAAAAACCAAGCAGCTCTCTCAGAGTGCGAACGTGATTTCTGTAAGAATTTTACTTTTAAAAATCGAGGTGTAAACTTACGGTGATGATTAGTTCAGTAATTGGACAAAACTACATTCTTTGGATTATGTTTTGGGTGAAAGTAAACACAGAACACTTATGGGAAAGATAAGCACGTATCAAGTCTCTGGACCAGGACGGACTCTTCCAAATGAAGAGATAGAAAGTAATTTGTTAATAGAAGATTTGAATTGGTATCACGTTTTCCTTTTTACAAGCTCCTTGTCTTCCCTGGATTTTGTTTGGGGGAATAAAACTGTATAAAATCTGAAAACGACCCAATACAGTGAATATGGGGTTAATACTATGTGGACATTTTGTCCCAGCTGGTAAGAAATGCTGGGGGACTCCAACGGCATCACGAGCAAACCCTTCGCAGCCGAGGTCACACGGAAGATCGGCAAACACAGAAAGTTTTGTCCCAATTTACATCTGTGTGGTTACTAATAACAGCAATATTTTTTGCTGCCTAATTGGCATATTTTTCCAAAATCCCATTACGCCAGGCTTATATTGATACAGTTGGTAGACTTATTAGTAGGCACAATTCTTTTCTTGTAAACAAGTGTTTTTAACTCTACGTCAGAACCGTGTAATGCTTGTGCCCCTTCCTGGGTGCTCCGGGAGGGTTTTGGGTGGAGCTCCTTAGATGAGGTCGAGGAATGAAAGCAAACGGGGTGAGTGTCTCCAGCCTGGATCTGAGCACCGCCCGCAGTCCCTACTTCTTCACGTTTCCTGGCTTTCAAAGTCCGTAATAATCACCCCCTTCTCCTGATCGTGGAGGGGCCGAGCTGTCAAAGACTCAGCACCCTGGTGCTTGTGGAGACCCCAGGGACCTTCATCGCGGGAGGCCTGCCCTGGTCATGGGAGCCTCGGGCTGCAGGACCGACTCACTGGGCCTATGTCCGGGGCTCCCGACTCCCTGGCTCGCTTTGTCCTGGTCCAGGGAGAAACAGGGATATGGCTGAGTGGGGATGGCGCCCGTGCCGTCGGACACCCAGAGTAGCTGCGGGCACAGGCCGTGAGGGAGAGAAGGTGCCTGGGGTCCGTGCCTGTGCCACAGTGCGTGTTTCTAACGATGGGAATTCAGACGCAGCTTTACAGGTGCTTTGGGCGGGGGTGTGCACCTCTAGAATTTGTATGGAAAGACTCCAGAGCAGACCCATGGCAGGCCCAGCATGGCCCGTGTCTTCTCCCTTTTCCTCTTGTGTGGCCTTATGTGGGTGTGATTGGGGTTTTCGGTCTCCTCATCGGCCCCCACCCTGTGGAAGGCCCTCCTCTTCATCGGTGGGTTCCTGGTGGGTGTTTAGTGAGACACGGCTTTGAGACCTAGGGACTGAAATGTTTGGTTCATTTCCCATTATTGTAAACGATTGGCCTCCTAATGGCGTGTGTAACTCATTTTGGGAAAAACAAAGACTGAAAAATTGCCGTGCTAACTAATGATTTTTAAGTGGGGACTTTGAAATACTTGAAAATTGGAACTAGGACCACGGCAACTCAAGGGAAAGCGTGGCTTCAGATCTTGACCTGCCCTCCCCACGTCGCACACCTTCTCTTCCCTGTTCACGTGGAAGCTGCATGCTGGCAGGAAGGTGAGTCAGCAAGAGGTGAGTCACAGATGAGACACCCCAAAATAACCCACGGCCGTCCCTGCCTCCAGAGCTCGCCAGACCAGAAAGAATTCACGGTCCCCTCAACCGTTTCAGGTCCTAGCCCACGTCCCGCTCTCTGTGAATGGGCACATCAGTGGTAAATCTAGGCTGGAGCTTGGTCTCTGAAAGAGAAGGGTGCAGTTTCCTTCTGTTAGGTCGTGACCCAAAACCCCCGAAGGAGTGAGACGCCGTCTACCAGCATGTTCTGTTTTTGAGGTTTTCAAAGTAAAGGAAATAAGCTTTTCTTTACATAATAGACTCTGGGTCTGGGCTCTGTGTCTGTAAGGGGCTGGTCTGCCCTAGACCAGACTCCTGCGTCTCACTGATCTACCTGCCAGGCCCCGGCCAGCGGGAAGGAGGGAGGAGGGGTAGGACATGCCCGTCCCTTAGGGGGACAGTGTCAGAGCTGAGCCGGCCCGCGAGCACCAGGGCCACCTGATTGTGTGTGAGCGACGTGCCCAGGTCACATTTAGGTCTGGGGGTAACCAGCGGCGTCTTCTGCGGTATGTCAGTATGACGGGTCCACACTTCCCTCATCAGTGAGTTTGGGCTCTGTGATGTGTTAACTATTAGAAAGGGTTTTTATTTTACAAGTAACTTGTGCCCCCCCGCATGGGGCTCGAACTCACAACCCCAACCAAGAGTTGCAAGGTCTACCTACTGAGTCAGCCCGACGCCCCAAGAAAGGATTTTCAAAACGCTCTTAGTACTTCGAGCCCTTCACCGAAAATGACATTTTGTAATCCCGATGCTTCTGTCTTTGTGCCTGTGCTGAACGCGTCAGTCCTGTGCACAGTATCTGAGAAGGCTGGCCAGTGATGGGAAGAGCAAACTATTCTGAAGCACTCGAGCCCTTTGTTTTAGCCCCGGGGCCACGTTTGGTGGCCGTGTGCGTATGGACTCCTCCCGACCCTGTGGAAATCGGTGCCCCTCGGAGACGGTGCTCAAAGGGGACAGGCTGGTAGCCTGGCTTAACGATAAATATTAGCAGCTGGGTGCTGGGGAGGGTAGATCGTTCCTGACTCTTGCTGATGAGGATTTGAACGTCAGCACCTCACTACCTTTCTTCCTTCACCACCTTTCTTCAGCTGTCACGGGGTTTTCCTGCATTTCCCGTTAGAAGTTATGGAGAGAGAAGGGCAGTTCTGGTCCTTGCTCTGGTGTTTTCATCACACCAACGTAGCCAAGAATCAGGAAGGTCTCTGTCGCTCTAAGAGTGGGGTGAGGTCCACGTGGCCAAGTGTGCGTGGTCAAACTCAGGGGTCTGGAGTTTAAGAAACATCGCTTCTAAACGGACCAAGACAGAGCTTCTAAGAGGAAAAACACTTGGATTTGGTTGCCTCACCCAAGATGAGTGTCCTGACTCATTTGCCAGTAAGAAGCACAGTGGCAGGTCACCCCTCGGGAACGAACTTGACAGATGAAGCCACCGTTCTGCTCCGGCTCCCGTGGGGCGAGTTGTTTGGACTTCCTGTGCTGAGAGGCTGGTGGCGGGCACAGGCTGTGCAGACGAGGCCTGGGACGAACGGAGCGAGGACCCAGGAGCGGCTGCTGGGACTTTCCTGGATCGGCATCTGTGGGGAAATAAGGCTCTGGATTAGGACTTCCTGTCAGGGTTCGTGGGCTGGCCCGTGGACGGCAGTGTGCTCGGAGTCTCTTGCTTGTGGAGGAAGATGCACGAGGTAGCCTCAAGCTTCCTCTGGTTTAGAAAGTGCATTTGGTCGTTTAGAGCGAGAATGACTGGTCACACGCAGAGGCAGCTGCCTCTGTTCAGGTCACAGGCTCGGGGCTGGTCTCTTGGCGTCTTAGGGAGCCCTGTATTCACCCAGCGTGTCTGTAGGAGAAGTCACAGAACTACAAGGACTTACGGCCTGCTGGTTAATTTCCGTCCCAGAATTTGGCACGCATGGAGGCTGGCCGGGAGCCCACACTCTGGGTGACCCTCCACGGTCATCAGGAACCGTCGCGTGCCCGCTGTGCCGTCCAGACCTTCGGAGCCTTCCGTGCCTCCCGAGTTTTACAGGCCTGGTGGTGTTCACAGAGGACACAGTACCTGGGTACATCCCGAAATGCACCCCTGAAGTGCACGTCACACTGAGAAGTGCCTGCACATGGCTGTGCCTTCCTCCGCTGTGCATCCGCTCAGTGGAACAGCCTCTCAGGCTCTACCCACCAGGCTCACCGGCAGCACGAGCTCTGGGCGAGCTCAGGAAGCCCTGCCTGTCATGTGGAGTCCGGCTCGCACGAGACCCTGTTTCTCTGCAGCCAGGCTAACAGCCATCCAGTCCTTGTCTTCTCTGTTACCACCTTGGTAACCGCTGGCTTGAACTCCCTGTGAGGCCCCGCCTCTTCCAACCCGAAAGCACACTGCTCAGCCTCATACAAACACTTGCCCCGCGATCTTTCCCCTTGGCCTCAGGTTCTGATTAGAAGAGTAATCATGAAATGGGTGATTCTTCTGTAAATAAAGCCGGAACCTAACCCGTCGGGGTGTTTGTCCCGAGTCCAGAAAGCTATTTTCAATCAAGCACCTATCCAGTAACCAAGGCACCTGATAAGTCCTTCTCATTCTCCACTTGGAAGCTGAGAAATGCGTGCGTTTCGAATGTTTTAATCCGTTGTGACGTGTGATGCCGAATCCCGGGAAGCAGGGATACACTGGGATAGGGTGCCATCCACCGTAGCAAGCGGGAGGCTTCTGGGCTGACCTTCCGATTCGCTGTCTCCTGGCCTGGCACCTGGGCCAGCGTCAGCCACAGGGGCTCTGTCAAGGCAGCAACCAGAGGGCACGGGCCTGTTGGCAAAGCTTTGGCAACGTGACAGTGTTAGTCAGGTCCCGGCGACTGACTACTCAGCGAGGGGAGGGGCAGGCTACAGGGTGCAGTGGTGGAGAAGGGTTTGTTAGCAAAGAAACGGAGCAGCCCCTTTGTCTCCCCTGCAAGGAGACATCAGCAGTTTAAAATAACAGCACAAGAATCTTAACAGGTGTAATGAAGGGGTGCCTCTGGGCACACCACTGATTAATGGAAGAAGGAAGAGAAATGCCTGTCGTTACCTCTGACGCTCTTGTGAACCCATACGCCTGTGGGCGTTCTCTCTCATCTGGGTTTCTGATCGTTCCCTTACCCGTTTGCTCCCTTCCGGAATATGTAGTCGGCTGTTTTATTCCTAAGCAGGAGTGAAATACGGTAACATAGGCTGTCTGTTGAGAAATAGCTTTTGTGTGTTTTAAAGACAAAAACCAAAAATGAAGCTAATGGGCAGCCACGTAAACAGCTTGGAGGCTGCTTGCTTCTGACCGCGAGTAGACCTGGGACGTATGCGGAGTAGCAGCAGGACCTCCTCCTTCTAGACGAAGATGGCTCGAGCTCTGTAGGTCGGAACTGAAGTAGAAAAGTTTCAGTGAAGCGGCATGTGGGTATCGTCCCGCTGCAGGAGCGTTGGGGGGCCCGCGGGTGCCCCATTGAGAGGCGGGAGTGGGAGCTCTGGGGCATGGCCGCTGCCCTGCCGCAGTGAGCTGGGGTGCCGTGCACACGGGGTAAATGCAGGACACCCCCTGCCTGTGGAGCTGTCCGTAGGTGATGGGGACATCTGTGGGGTTGAACTGGCCCGCCCTGACCCTGGGGAGTTCGACTCCGCTGTGGCTTTGACAGGCGGTCAGCAGTTCCCACAAAGGTACTCAGCTGATGAACGGACTCGCACACCTCAGGAGCTGTGGTAGTGCTCTTGTTTCAATTATACGCTGTCGTTTAATTAGGTCTCCCGGTCATTTGGGAGCGCAGGGAGGTGGGCACAGCTGGGGTGCCTCCGTGCTGGACGTGGTGGGCACAGCCCGTGTGCGAGGGCGTCCTGTGGAAGTGTGTCCCGTCTCACACCGGCAGCCGAGCGAGTCCCCAGCCAGGGGAGTGTCAGGACGGTGCTTTCTGAGCTCCTGGGGAGCACCCGTGGCCTTGTTTGTGCGTCCGTGAGCAGGAGTGGAGTCCAGCGTGTGTGCTTGTCACCGGGGGCCAGATGGGGCTGCGACTGCGTGTCCCTGAGTGAGAGGAGCCGCGAGTGTGACAGAGCCCCGTCCTGCACGTGAAGGCACCCTTGCTGTGATGTGTTGCGAATATCCAGTCCCATCTGTGCGCTTTCCATCTCTGATGGCGTGCGGCAAATGTGCGATGTATGTCTCCGGTGAAAACCCACGTGCTACCAGCTATCACCGTAACGACAGTGGATTGTGGTGGGAACAGAAGTAACGTGAGCAGTGACATTGTTTCCTTTGTAAATTGTAAAACAGACATAAAATTGCCACCATAACCGTTTTTAGGTGTAGGGTTCGCTGGTACTAAATCCGTCCACACCGATGTGCGGGCGTCACCACCAGCCGTGCCCGTAACTCCCTCTCCTCCAGCGCCTCCTCCCCGGCCCCTGGCAGCCGCCATACTTCCGGCTCTGGGGTCGCGGCGGCTCTGCCTGAGCTCGACAGGCGGGTGTGTCATCTTGCATCTGGCTCATTTCGTTCACCTTAACGTCCTCAAGACTCCTGTGCGTTGTGGCGTGTGGCGGCATTCCCTGCCTTCCTGAGCCGAGGAAGATCCGTTGTGTGGAGAGACTACCTTCTTGTGATCCGTTCATCCATCAGGGGACGCTCGGCGGCTCCCGCCTCTTGGCGGTTGTGAGCAATGCCGCCATGAACACGGGTGTGTACATCTCTCCCTGCTTCCACTTCTGCGTGTGGACCCAGCCGTGCCGGTGCTGGGCCACGGACGGTGGGTCTTCGTGTGGGTGAATTCGTGGTGCTTGAGTGTTAAGGTGTCGTCTGCCCCGGGAAGCACAGGTGCGGGCAGCCTCTGACTGGGGTAAAGGCAGACGCTGTAACGGACACTCCGTCACACGAGAGTGTAAGAAACAAAGCAGCTGCTCTGTCACGTGAGCCTGGTGACCCGGGTTCCTTCCCGAGCACCGCTCTGCGTATCCGAGGGACCCGCCGTCCTTCCCGAGCGGGAGTAGTGGCTGGCCCTCCACTGCCCCAACTCTCGGGGCCGGACGGGCACGCACGTCCCCTTGTGCTTCATTTCCGTAAGTGGCACGAGGCATGAAGCGCAGTGCCACGCGCTGGGACAGCAGCCACGGCTGGCGTCGTGAGCGGGAAGGGGAGGAAACAGACCAGTGATGCCGTGAAATCTCACCTTGTCCGTGCAGGCAGACTTGATTTCCTGAACGACTTCCCCCTGTCCAGTTGAGAGAGCCTTGTTTCCAGGCTGACCGCTTACGGATCTCACAGCCAACGTGTACGCCGATCTTGGAGATAACACGGGCGGGCGTGAGCCGCTTGGTCCCGTCGAGCCCTCACACGTCGTGTTCCGTGCCCGTGGCTCTTGGCTCTTCTGTGGGAGGCTCGTTCCAGCATCTCTTCCGTGGAAGTTACTTCCAGCAAACCTTTCTGAGAGTGGAAGGAAGCGAATGAAATGCAGATCTTCTAATTTTTAAATTTATTGCCCCCAGAAGTCACCCCAGAAGTACCAAGATCGTTAGTTTTTAAAAAAGGATTGGCAAGAGTGAAGGTGGGAGGTTTCTGGATGATTCTAGCCGATCGGCACTACGTGCTGACGAATGAGCTGGGAACCTGGGTCAGGAGGGTCACGAGGACGGCCCGTCTCTTCAGGAACTGTCAGTCAGGAGACTCACTGGACGCACGAAGATAAATGGCCACAGGCGGTCATCCTTGCCAGGACACTGAGGTCACTAGGGCCTGAGATAGGAATTGGGGAAAGTTCACGAAGGTGTCAGAATTTAGGCCAAATGGGGATCACTGGAGGCTACCCGAGACCCAGAGGCCTGGGTCTAGGGTGAGGGGGACCCAGGGAAGTGGCCCGGGGGCACGAGGTTGCCGAGCACCCGCTCTGTCGCGGCTGGTGGATTTCCTTGTCCTTAATCCCTGCAAAAGCCCGCTTTGCCCCCCTCTACCTGCTGAGGTGTGTAGGTGTCCTGTGTGCACAGTTTGAGCACGATTCAGATTAAGTTATGGCTCCAAATCGCCCGGCTGGGGAAGGGTTGGGGCCGGGACCGAGGCCGTCCCTCCCTCATCAAGACGTCACTGGGTGATGAGGGGACCGGTGTGGGACGAGTCCCCACGTTCGAGCCAGGGACTACCGTGGGGAAAATGGACTCCAGCAGACTGGAAAAACGAAGAGTTAACTCTCCGTTTGCTTTTTGGGTCTAGATTCTGGTGTCTGGTTGTAACCCACAAGTGAAATGCCTTCGGAAGTTCTGAGTCAAAATAGTTAAAGCCACAAGTGCCGACAGGTTCTTAAATGTAGAGAGAATGTACATTTGTTGTGGTCTCTGGGGGAAATTTTTACCTCTAAAAATGTTGTAAAACTAGTTTTGTTAAAATGGGAGAAGCTGTGGGACTGTGGGTTCTTAGTGGCGTGGGCCCAGGCACGTGGTGGGGGGACCAGGGACCACAGTCTGGGCCGCAGGTGGGCGGGTGCAGTTGTAGGGAAGGGGATACGTGTCCGCAGCTGTCAGAACTTCCCAGACAGAAGCGAGGCTGCTGGGGCTGCTGGGGCTGCTGGCTCACCTCGTCCTGTGAAGGTGTGTTGTGCGTGTCCTGTGTTTTCTCTGCATTTGGCCACGGAGGTCCGGGTCACTGCTCTTTTAGGCAGACTCCCTCGCAGACTTACGTGAGCTCTGCGTCCGCCCTGCCGTTCTGTCGGTGAGCGCGATACGCCCGAGACGCCCCGGTCCGGGGGACGAAGGAGAGTCAGGTGCCCACTGTTCACAGAGAGGGGGTCTGGGGCAGGGCATGCTCCCCCACTACCCCACTGGGGTTGGACTACGGACCGGAAATGCAGATTCCTGGGCCCGCCCTGCTGGATCAGAATTGGGGTTCGTCCAGCCCCGGTGTGAGAACTGTCAAGCCAGACAGGTCTGGATTCCTAGACCGAACGCCTGATGCCAGGTCACGGGGAGATTGAATGTGCCAACAGCCCCCTGATGCTCAGTGTTGTCTCCGATTTCCTGGCTTTTTACTGGCTGTGTCCTGCTGTTCTCGACCTCTCAGGCGTCTCCCTTTCCAGGCTCCAGAAGCTTCCAGAAACTCCTGAGCCTTGTGCAGACTCCCCTTCTTTAAGTCAGGGACGTTTCCTCTGGCGTCTGCGCTCTGTATGGGAAGCGACGTGTTGCTCTTCCTGTTCTGCCGGGTGCCTGGTTTCTCGGTGGGACCGTTCTCCACGCTGTCCGTCAGACTGCACCTCTCTCTGCTGTTGTAGGTTCGTCTGCCTTGTAGTCCCGAGGCGTCTGTCCCCACTTATAAAAATTCCATCAAAAATGGCATTCGGAATAGCTTGTGACACACAGCTGCTTGTGACCTGGACACTGCCTATCCCAGTCAAATTCTATTCAGGTTTGAGGATTTAAGAGCCTTAGAAATTCTGGGGGCGCCTGGGTGGCGCAGTCGTTAAGCGTCTGCCTTCGACTCAGGGCGTGATCCCGGCGTTCTGGGATCGAGCCCCACGTCAGGCTCCTCCGCTATGAGCCTGCTTCTTCCTCTCCCACTCCCCCTGCTTGTGTTCCCTCTCTCGCTGGCTGTCTCTCTCTGTCAAATTAATAAATAAAATCTTAAAAAAAATAAATAAAATCTTTTAAAAAAAAGAGCTTTAGAAATTCTGAAAATATGACAGGAAAATGACCAAACAGGTGTTTTAAATGTGATATAAAATGATTAGTCGCGGAGTTCTTAGCCTGGGTTTTAGGTGCGCCTCGTCAGGAACGCTGTCCCGGGGTCTCGGGTGTTCCACCCACGTCGAGCTACGTGGGATTCTTTAAACAGAGTCGAGCGGAGTGACCTCATCGGCATGTCCTGGATTCGGTCTCGATCTTCTGACCTTGGAGAGGTGGTCGTGTCTTGAGTTTTATGTCCTCATGGTGCGGGTTGTAGACACGCCTCCTTCCTCCGAGTGCAAGGAGGAAGACGGTATTGTGCTGGAAAACACGGACGGTCCTTCAAGCAGTTTCCCTAATCAGTGCTTCTGTTGTAAAAACTACGCGCACTAGTTTGTGACCCAGTTCGCCGTTGTTGATGTTGGCTGTCACGTTAGCAGGTTCCAGGACTTGTGAGTAAACGTGATCATTGCGGATGGAAGTCGGAGGGGAGGAGTCGCCACATCCCTAGTTTCCAGGGTAAAATGCTGACGCTTCGGGGAACGCCGTTCTGTTACCCCCCCTTCACATTTTCATCTCCACACGGAGCGGGAGGCCAGGAACCTCCCGCAGACACGCTTGATCCGCGGGATTTCTGTGGCCGCCAGATCTGAGGCTGTTTCTGTTTGGGCCTTATTTTCTGTCATGTGTCTTTTCAGGGTTTCTTCTAGTCAGATACGTGTCTGGGCTGCTGTGATTTCCTCCGCGGCCACGCGGACAGCTGAGACCTTCCTGTGGTTTTGTGCTCTGCAGCACCTCCTGACCCTGGGAGCGGCATCTCGCGTCGCTTGCCGCCACATTCTCCGTCTTACACGTTTCAGGTTTCGGACACAAGTCCGTCCAGTCCCTTCTGGTAGAGGTCGGTTGCCCAGAATAGCCCGAGGTCGCCCCAGGCCGCCTGTGGTCTGTCAGTCCAGCGTCCTTTGGCTGGGAGCTGCTCCTTGAAGAGCCTCAGCATGGAAAGTCAGGCCTGGGGCCAGGGGCTCCCCGCAGGGCAGTGTCTACAATACCCTGCAGTCCCAGCTTGTGAGAACCAGGAGAGGCAGGCCCAGCCCTGACCACGTGGTCGCTGTCTGTCCTTGAGCTGCTGGGATCCCATGGTCCCACCCCTCCGTTCCTGAAAGCGTTAGGCTTCCCTGAGCTGGGGAGTCTGAGGTCTAGGCTAAGAAGCCCTGGTGTGTGCTCCCAGGCCTTACACAAGGTGAGAACAAACCCGACAACCATGGGAATAATTCAGAGCAGTGTGGATTCCTCATTCAAAGCACTGCCCTTTCGTTTCTCAGTTCAAAACCCCTGATGATGACAGGCGTCCCCCCCCCCCCCCCCCCGCCGTCAGGTACGCTTGTGAGGCTGTCCTGTGGGTCCCTTCGTGGTGCAGATGGAGCTCCCAGCGGGTACCCGGATCAGCCTTGCTCCTGCTCTGCCAGGGAGCCCCCTTTGGGGCGTATGCGACTATGCCACCGGCCTGCACAGCCTCCCTGCTGCCTCATCAGTCCTTCCAGACCACCAGCCCTGTCTGCCTCGCTGGTCCTCCTCAGGAAGTCGCAGGGGCCTACAGATGCAGGTGTGACACCAGCTCGAGCCGGCGAGGGTGTGGAGCGCAGGGACGCTCGCTCACTGCTGATGGGCACGCAGACCGGGGCAGCCGCTCTGGGGCACGGTCTGCTGGCTTCCTACAAAACTAAACGTCCCCTTACTGCACGACCCAGCGATCGCGCTCCCTGGTGCTCACCTGTATCAAACACTGCCCTGCACCTGCAACGTCCCGTGTAGTATTCTCGATTCGCGGTTGCCGGGGCTTAACGCTTGAGTGACGTCTAACCCCGCTGAGTTTAACGCTTCTCCCGTAAGACGTGACCACACGGCGACCACGCGTAGTCAGCCGGGCACGCTCTACCGATGCGGATTAAAGGTCGCGTATGTTACGCAAGTGCAGGCAACGTGCCTACAAACCGCGGAAGGACACTCAGCGCTTGTAGTCTGTTGCCCTTTAGACCACCTCCGTTATCTGGAAAGGCAAATTTTTAAGAACCTGAAGATTCTGTGATTTTCCAGTTTTTTACTTATTTGCCCCAAAGCAAAAGTTCAGTAGTTAATAGTGGCAGCAGAACAGAAGGGTCACGGGGTTTGGGGTGTTGCGCGCCCCGGCTCAGAGCACAGAGAGGGTCGCGGGATGCATGGGGCCCAGCAGTGAGCAGATGGGGCCACGTGTGTCCACGGGCTCCCGTTAGGCTGTCGTGTTCCCACAGTCTCTGGAGAGAAGTGGTCTCTTCCCACGGAGGA
This sequence comes from Ursus americanus, assembly GCF_024610735.1. NCBI lineage: Eukaryota > Metazoa > Chordata > Mammalia > Carnivora > Ursidae > Ursus > Ursus americanus. The sequence goes on from NC_142157.1 coordinate 36,400,800, forward strand.
CACAAGCTGTTTCAAGTGGTCTACACAGTCTGTGTGAGTCCTTAGAACGCCTGTGGATGTGGAAACATTATTTTTGTAAAACATTTAAACTTGGCGTCTAATTTCTCTCCCCTATGTTAAATCCCTGATAGTGGCCAGCACGTGGACACCGGTCTTAAATACGACGCCTACGACGGTTTTCTGAAGCTCTGCACTGTTGCTTAAAAACCACTTGATGCTCAGCTTTACTTCTGAGGACTTTGTCAGGGTAGCTCTGTTGTACATTTCGCGGTGGAGTTTCCAGTTTCACCCTAAATAGTGCCGCTCCTTGTCTTGGAGCTTGGTTCCCGGAAGGTCCTGTATGAAACCACCCAGGATCTTAGCTTACTGAGTTTACCAGTCTTTGCTCAAAATCTCCATCTACTGAAATTTCATGGTCGTGTCAGTCTTGTTGCATGACCTTCCCTTTTAGTGCTATGCGTACTTCTTCAGGGTGTGGAGTCAGTGGCTGTGGCTGTCACACCCTTGGTTGCTCATGACTGTGTTTTGGGGAGAAGCATCACTCTTCTCAGAGTTGAGCTTCACACTTGTCTGTGACCTTCCAAGACTGGTGCAAGGCTCTCTTTGGGGGGAGAGCAACCATTGAAGTTACGTGGTCGCCGTCAGCGTGTGGGGGTTCAAGGTCCCTGTCCTCGGTGGCGGAGTCTACCCGCCTCTGACGTGGCTGGGAGCAGCAGCAGGGTCGGGTCTGCGTCTCTCATGAACATCACCTGTTTTAGCTGCACACGGAGAAAGAACGTTGAAGGCAGCAAGCGGCCGCGTCTGTCCCTGACGCGATGGCACACCGCCGAGTACTAGGGAGGGTCCGAGCCCAACCCCACGGCTCTGTGGCGAAGGCGGTATTTCGGGCGCCAGGATGGCCATGACCCTGCACTGTCTAAACAGAACCTCTTCTGACAGCTGTGGTGTGGGCAGTGCCCAGCGTGGCTTGTCCCTCTGTGCGTCTAACTGCGGGAACGGGTGGCATGTGTGCTCTAGCGCCGTGGCCACTGCCTATGGCCCTGTGGCAGCATCCGTGGGCTCGCCAGCCTGGGAAGTTCCGGAGTCACTCAGGTTTCGGGTGTGACGTCATGTAGTGCTGTATGCCGTCGGTGCCCCCCCCCCCCCCCCCCCCGTGGCTGCGGACCACTGATGGAGTTCCAGAAGGCCCGGAAGTGCCCCCAGGGCAGGCTGGGGGGCTGAGCAGCCACCGGCAGAGGGTCAGCCCTGACCCTGCACCCCCAGAACGGCCAGTGCCCGTGACCGCGGCCGGAGCTGGATCGGAAGCACCTGGGCTGGAGGCTGAGTGGCTAATGAAGAAAAGTCTGCATTCTGTCACCAAAGTGGCAAAGAGGTGGGGATGGGATGTGACCTGGAGAGTCCACGTGAGCCCCATGTGCAGAGCTTGGGCTGTGGGTCACCGTGGGCGTTCCCATAAAGTGATATTGAGGCCGGCAGTCTTTGGACACACATGGAGTCCGTTGATCCAGAGTGACCTCCTTTCTTTTCACAGTAACATGGGCTTGTTTAAAGGCTGACGGGGTGAGCAGCGGTTGCTCAGAAGCCTTGTTGTCGGTGGGGGGAGCATTCGGGAGTTTTCATCAGACCAGCCCTGGAGCCTTGCTGGGAGAGGGGCAGCCGTCCCCGTTGGTGGCACCGTGAAGTCTGTCCTGTGTGTCGGTTCCTAACTTGCGGGTGGTTTTCCGTCAGACTCAGCCCTCGAGGGATGAGGTGTATCTGGACAGAAGCAGGAAGCACCGCGGCGGGCACTGGTGTGCCCACGGGTCAGAGCACGGGGCTTCGGGTCCCACGGAAGGTCTTGTCTGGGTACGCCCTATGGCTGGGTCTCGTGACAGCCTTCGCTGACTCTGAGATCTTGCCGGGTGGGGCGGGGAACTCACAGCGGAGGGAGGCAGGGGCTGCTGTTGGCTCTTCGCGAGGGTCCCACGCTGTGCAGGGACCGCAGCCTGAATCAAGGTCCCGCCTGATTACAAGGGGGCCCTGACTGGGAGCCGGGGTGTCTCCGGAGCTGGAAGAAGGGCAGATGTTAGTGTGTTCCTCCACGCGTAGAATTCCCTTGACGCCCCACCCCCAGCTTCTGGAAGTTTCCCCAGCGGAGAGCACGGCGTCATGATGTCTGTGTTCAGTGCAGCTGCGCGGACGGCCGCCAGGTTTCCTTTGGCACCTGAGTGTAGGCGGGGCTCCCTCACTGTTGGACGCATCCGGCAGGTGTCTACTCATCGATAGTAGAGTGACCTTTATGTGACACAAGCCTGAGATGAGGTCAGTCTAAGGTAGGCGTGTTGGTCCGCTGTCCGCGAAAAGAGGGCTGTCTCTGCTAGGGACAGAGCTGTCTGCAGTATTGATCTGCGTTCCGACTCTGATGGAAAATGATGAATGGGTTTCAGTATAATCTTTTTTTAAACATTTATTTAAAAGGTGTCCCCATTTTGCTTTGTCTCATGGTTTTATTTCCTCCTCGTGGTCTGGGTATAATGAGAAATCGTCATCACCAAGAAAGCGTGTATTGAGCACCTGTGACTTGGCTGCTGAGGTTTAAGTGGGAGTTCCTTGGCCTCAGGAACTCCGAACATGGGGGCACATGGAGGAGGGCTTGGAGGGGTGCGCGTGGAGGGGCATGTGGAGGAGGGGCTGGGGGGCGCGTGTGGAGGGGCACGCGGACCAGGGGCACACAGGGCTGTGGCAGGAAGGGTGCTTCATGGAGAAACCATTTGATGGATCCTAAGGCTCTTCTCCATCCTCTTTTTGTGTTTCCATTTAACATCCTGAAATGGTGATGCATCTGATAACTGGTATCGCAGCTTCATTAGCACATTTCGGTCTTGGCGGTAGGTGGGTTAACAGTGCGTTTGCCTTGGTGGTAGGTGAGTAGGTTAAGGGTGAGATTACGCTCGGTGCAGGCAGTAGACCCCACACAGGGAGGGAGGGGAGTGTGCTGGGCAGAGTGCGGGCTTGCACAGTCGGGGTGGGGGTGGTGGCAGAGTCCTGCATTGGGGTGCTCCCGTAATCCATCATTGACAGGTACTGCACTGCCCTGCTGGACCTGAACTTGTGTCTTCTTTTAAAATCCCGGAAGGAAAGAAAAATCCTCTGGTAGGGGCGAATTATCGTGGGTGACAGCTGTCTCTCAGAAGTGATCTGGACAATGCTGTCAGGTTGGTGACGGCCTGGGACGTGGAGGTCCACCCTGTGGTGTAGGATTGCACGTCAGACTGGTTTGGATGGGGACTGCGGGAGCTCAGTGCAGGATCGCTGAGATCCAGGCCTTGGCGGGACAGACTCGATGCCACGTCACCCTGTGGTGCCCTCGGGAGTCCCTGCGTCAGTCTGTGGATGTCATGTCGTCCTCTCAACTCCTGAAACGCGGGACTTAGGATGTGGGCCCAGATCCCATGCAGGCTGTGAGGACACGATTTGCCTGCTGATTTGGTGCTTGCTGCATGGGGTTATTTCTAGGTCAAGGTGGTGTCTGTGGGCCAGTGGGCATACTTGCTCTTGGCAGAACATGATTGGGTTGGCCCATGTTCCCTGTGTTGTCTTAGCTCCCAGGAAAGCCCCCCTTCTGCTGCTGCTTGTGACTGTCTTGTATTGAGATCCTGAGTTGATGTGGTTTGTATTAACCTGAAATCTGAATTTGCTTCCTCTTTTTTAGAGTAAATACATTGCTACAAACGTTGTGTTGCTGTTGAACCAGAAAACAGGGAGTTACATGCCGGGTGGGCAGCACAACCAACACCCAGCTCTTGGTGGGGATAGCTGGGCTCCCCTTCCATGGGTATGGGTGAGCCTCCCCGCCTCCATGGGCACGGGTGAGGCCAGCAGCCTCCCACCACCCCACGCTGTGCTCTTCGAGGGGGGGTGCACTTTACACCTGAGCATGAGGGGCAGTTAGCTTGGAGTGTAAGCTGATGTCAAGAGAGGACAAGGGACAGCTACAGAGTGACTTTAGCTAGCACTTTACATGGTCTGATGTTTGAAATTCACCCATGTGCTGAGTTGCTGCTAAAATACAGAATAAATGATGTGTCCTCACTGATTCCCAAGGCAAGTCTCTAAGTGGGTTATTGAACCTGGAAGACTTTCTTTAGCCTCGTTGTGTGTGGGCAAGTCCTGACCTGCTGGGGACGACACAAACCCACCTTCACCTCCACCTGCTCCACCTCCTGCTGACCCGTAGCAGCCAGGCCCCAGACAGCAGGTGGGCAGACCAGATTCCAGCGGGGGTTTACGATGACCACCCAGGGTCCAGTCCATTGGGAGCAGAAGCTATTCCACCCAAAGGTTCTCCCTGCCCCCAAATCAAAGGATCTAGTTTTGAGCATAAACATGATCTAAGGTCATAGCCGTACAGCTGAATGCAACCTGTGAACCTGTTAGTTTTCTGTTAGTCCGGTGTGAGCCTGCACAGACGGGAACAGACCTTTATCTGTGGCCCTGAAATCAGATGTGAAACTATTACGTGTGACCCCTGGGGAGGTGCGTACAGTTTTTTGAGGGCTAAGTTCTTATTTTTAGATATTCCAACCTCCTTTAGAAAAAACTGCCCTCACTTACCAAAAATCAGCCTACATATGAAAATTAGTTTTGGGGTAGAGAGGCATGTACTTTAGCTGAGTAAATACTAACTGCATATGTTAAAAATAACAGCCCAAAATTACCCTCTTGCCAACTCTCCAGCCTGCATTTTATATCCATTTATGGTTATTCTTTCAGTATCAACATTTTAAAAGATTTTTGTGATACTTTTAATTATGGACAAATTACTGTTGAAGTTCTGCATTTACGACATTTTAAAGAACTAATTGGGTTATATTATTTCATAACTTTTCTGAAGGTATTTTGCAAAATGTCACGTAATTAATATTTATCTCTTTGCCAGCAATCAGTTATTTTTTTTTTTCAGATCAGAAACCTGAAAGGAAGCATTCCTATCCATTCAGTGATATTTAACTATGCGACTCTCAGTTTGTGAATGTGAGAGCGAGATCATGGTACATCTTTTGGGGTAATTCTTGCTTCAGAGTGATAATGGTAAATGTGAAAATTATGGAACAGCTTGTTTCTCTGGGAGTTAGCATTTGCAGGCTCACCAGGTGGGAACTCTTGAAAACGTGGACATGAAAAGATGAAATTGTATTGAGTTTGTGTGGGAAGGAGACATTAAAATCCTTTGTGGCACCACTGTGGTTGCTTAGCTACAGACGTGGGGTCATCACAAGCTTAGAACTTGATCGATCCTTCCTCGGAGGAAGCACTCCCAAGTAAACACAAACATCCCAAGTTCCAACATTCAGACTCCAGAATGTCAGGTGCAGTGGGACTGGTGGTAATTAACGCGGGCGTGTTGGCATTTGTTGTGTGGGAGTCTTAACTCCCCCTCCAACCTGGAAAAGGTATCACGGTGGTGGGGGGAGTGGTGAAGGTAGAAGGTGACAGGCGGGGAAGAGGCCTCAGCGCTGATGAGGGTTGGGGTCCAGGAGCCTTGAGGAAAAGGGGGAGGCAGATGCCCCCACACTGGAAGGTCGGAGACAGTGAACGATGTGGTGTGCAGTGGCCTGAGCTGGCCCTCCAAGTGTGAGCACGCCTGGTACATGACCTTTGTCCATGGGGAGGTGGTGAAGGTCAGTGGATGGGACAGGAGTGGCCCCAGAGCCGTGCCGGCATTGCTGACCTTCTCACAACTGTCGAACACCGGCAGATGGGGACCACGGGACCCCCTCAGCTTCCTGGGCCGTGCAAGGTCTGTTGGCTGTGCCTCAAACACACTGGACATGGGGAACAGAAACTCTGGTGTAACAGCATCTGAGAGGGGCAGCTCTTAGTGAGGGAACACGTTCCTGGTGGGAACATCCAAACGGGAGGAAACCTAGAGACTCGGCGGTGGGTCTGGCAGGACAGAGGGTCATGTGTGTCCATGGCAGGACAGACGGTCGTGTGTATCTGTCGGGGGAGGGAAGCTGTTGTGTCTGTAGCAGGACAGAGGGTGGTGTGTGTCCATGGCAGGACGGAGGGCGGTGTGTCTGTGGGGGAGGGAAGCTGGTGTGTTCATGGTGGGACGGAGGGCGGTGTGTCCGTGGCGAGACAGAAGGCGGTGTGTGTCCATGGCGGGACAGAGGGTCGTGTGTGTCTGTGGGGGAAGGGAAGGTGATGTGTGTCCATGGCGGGACAGAGGGTCGTGTGTGTCTGTGGGGGAGGGAAGCTGGTGTGTTCATGGTGGGACGGAGGGCGGCATGTGTCTGTGGCTGGACGGAAGGTGGTGTGTCTGTGGTGGCGTGTAATACGCATCACTCAGTGGATGAAACAGACAACCCTTGCTCACCCCAGCATGGCCCGTGCTCCCATTATTTGTGCCCATATGTGGAAAAGACTGTTGTTGGGGACTGGCTCGCTTTCCTGTTTTCCGAGTGTTTGAGCATTTACGGTTTATGTACATTCTGTGTCTGAATTTTTATACTACTGAGCTTGTAAGTCTTACACCTTTTCTGCGTGGGGATCTGTAGAGCGTGGATTCCGTACGCCTCTGGCTCCCACGCCAGCCTGCATGGGGAGTGAAGTCCTGTCCGCACCCTCAACGTCTGCAAATGCCTGTCTTTTTGTGTACGTTCTTCTTTCTTAATTTCCAGGTAGAGCCTTGACTAGTGAACTGTTGTGTGAACACCGCTCCATCTGTCCCCACGAGTGCACATGGGTCTCATGTTCGCTTTCGTCTGACGAATATTTTGTTAGTTATTAGTGTAAGTATTTGTGTGAACGCCGAGTCCCAGGGTGCTGGTGTCGTGTGTCCTCGTTCTCTCTTGGTTGTATTTACTGACATCTACTTTCTGTCGAGGTGGGAAAGGCCAAGCGCGAACTACAGGACACAGGGAAGATTGATCTTTGGTGTGGAGCCCTGCTCAGCTGTCTGTGGCTTTTGAGCAAAATTAAGTGGAGATCTCCCTTCCCAGGGACACAGACTCAGGCACCCACCCGAAACAACTTCGGAACATAAATCTTTCAGGTTACATGAGGTCCAGGAAAGTTAGTTTGCAAAGTTTAACCTTTTTTCTTGTAAGTCTTCAGTAGCTTTTTTCTAGAGGTCGTTAGGTGTCAATATATTTCTTGTGCATGAAACTAATCACAAGTTCACTAAAATTAATGACTAAAGATGGAATATTAGTTTAGCTGTATTGCTTCGAAGGAAAAAGTACCCAATGTAAGATACTGGTTCTGTGTGCTTGAAAAGTGTAGTGTAGGGTTCTTTCATAATGCACATGCTTTTAGCATCTACCTTGGTTAGTAGTTTCAACCTGTAGGAAGATAGATCTTATGTCGTTTAGGGTACAACTGTAGATGTGTATGTGGTGTTTTTCTTCCTTAAACAAAGAAGATACCACTCTTCTATGCCAATATTAATAGTAGAAAGATGGGTTTTTTTCCCTCATGATTAAAAGTAAATTTTCAGAAAACTCTTGTAACCTTTATAAATTTAATTTACCTTAATATTCCTCTAGGATAAAAATCAGAAACCAAGAAATACAAATATTTGTGGACTGCCTTTTAAATTTTAAATTATATCCTAAAGCTATAGTTACCCGAACGGTGTGGTGCTGGTATAAAAGCAGACACGTAAATTGGTGGAACAGGGTGGAGTTTGGAAATAAGCCCACACATATATGGTCAGTTAATTCATGACAAATGAGGCAAGAATACACAATGGGGCAAGGACAGTCTCCTCAGTATATGGTGTTGGGAAGACTGGACAGCCCCATGCAGGAGAATGAAACTGGACCCCTTTCTTGCACCATGCACAGAAACTCAAAATGGATAAAGACGTCAGTGTAAGACCTGAAAACAAAACTCTTAGAAGAAAATAGGAAGCTCCTAGACATCAGTCTTGGTGATGATTTTTTGGATTTGACCCCAAAAGCAGAGGGAACCAAAGCAAAAATGAACAAGTGGAACTACACGAAACTTGAACCCTTCTGCACAGCATCCCCAGAACGCAGCGGTGTGGGCTGGGAGGAAATACTGCAGACTACTGATGATGGGTTAGCATGCAAGATATAAAACGAGCTCTGCAGACCGGTAGCAGTGGTAACAAACGATGCAAGTAAAAAATGGACCGAGGAACCGAATAGATACTTGTGCAGAGAAGACATCCAGGTGGCCAAGCGACACATGAAAGGGTCCTCAGTATCATTGATTATCAGGGAAATGCAAACAGAACCGCAGTGAGACCTCACCTCACACCCGTGAACACGGACAGGAGATAATGGGTGTTGGCGAGGATGCGGAGAGAGGGGAGCCTTTACACTGCTGGTGGGAATGCAGGCTGGTGCAGCCGCTCTGGAGAACAGTCTGGAGGCTCAGGTATTATACGGTCTAGCAGTTACACTGCTGGGCATTTTTCTGAAGAAATTGAAAACACGAACTCAGAAAGCTGTCCGCACCCCATGGTCACTGCAGCATCGTTCACAGCAGCCAAGACATGGGAGCGGCCCAGGTGTCCGTCGAAGGATGAACGGATAGAGAAGACGTGGTATAAAGATGCAATGGAATAATACTCAGCCGTAGAAAAGAATGAAGTCTGCCATGTGTGATAACGCGGGTGGACCTCGAGGGCGTTATGCTGAGTGAAATAAGTCAGAGAAAGATGTTGTCGCATGATATGCCTGTGTGTGGAGTCTAAGGTCAAGCTCGTGGATACAGACAGCAGATAGACGCTGCCAGAGGCAGGGGGTCAGGGCACAGACCTCCAGTTACAGAATAAGTCACTGGGCGGTAATACAGCGTGGGGACCGTAGTTCGTATCTGGTGGCGTGTTTGACAGTTGCTGAAAGAGTAGATCCTGGAAGTCCTCATTATTAGAAAAAAATTAAAAAGTAAAATAAGTTTTGATACCACATGTGTTAGGAAGATAAACTTTCAAAAGCAGAAAATGTTTAGCCCGTTAAGGGCGGTTGGCAAGAAAGCATTGGGAGAGGAGCGGTTTGTCGCCAGCCCTAAGGGGTCCATCCCTCTGATGGGTGTTGTACGTGGTGGGTGCAGTCTGCCTGCAAGGCCTGGGGTGAGCTGCGCCCCTAGCGCGGGCGGGACCAGACTTGCTGAGCACGTGCAAACACGAAGATGCTGGCCCTGCTTGTCGGGGGAGAGGTTACACACCGTGTCACTGGTCCTTGTAGTGGACGCTGTAGAAATCCTTGAATGTGTCACACCCAGTCATCTTTTCAGCAGTCCCATGGGCGCGTGTGTGCGCTTGAGCATGTGTGTCTTCCGCGAGTTTGTTGGCTGACCCGGTGACCCTCGGGGAGACGTGTGATGCCTCGCGGAAGGGAACCCTCCCTGCTGGAGGCTGCGTAGACCCCGGAACCCATCCCCCACACGTCCCTAAAGATTACACAGCTCGGAGTCTGTACGGAACGGGGACAGCTACAAACTCAGAGCGGTTTCCTCTTCTGTTTTTTAAGGAAATGTCAAGCTTTTGCTGTTTTACTTTTCTGTATGGGGTCAGCAGTACTAAGTAGCACATTGGCTTGGAGACAAAATTGTTACTCATTTTATGGTGAATCTAAGATTACGGTTGTTTGGTAACATTTTTTTTTTGTTACACCTGAGAAAAACTCTGTGCCCTCTTTTTTGGGTCTTCGCTCCTGGGTTGGTCATCGTCCTGAGTCAGGAGGCGCTGCATTCCAGAAGCGGCTGTGCACGTGTGTGCACGTGTGTGTGTGTGGAGAGTAGCAGCTAAGATTTACGTGCCCCCGACACGGCATGCACGGGGCACACTGACGTCGAGAGCGTCCAGGGGGACACGGATTCGGCCGTGCGGCCTCTGGTCTCCAGCACAAAGCCTGGGTTTTAAGGAGGTGGGTGTGACGAACACGGGAGTGGGAAGAGTGGCGTGCATTGTGCCCCCGCGTGACTGATCCGAGACCTGTGACACCACGTAGGATGGTTGGAGTGTCGACGCTGGGTCGAGTCAGATACCCTTGATCTTTACAAAGTTCGATCGGCAGCCGCAGAGCAGACAGGGAGCGATGCTGGCTCCCACCCGCAGGCACGTGAAGCCGTCCGCGGTTGTTCGCACCATCGTGACACACGGTTGCCGGCTTTTCCACCCATGTCCTCCTGTCCTTCTGGACTGGGGTCTGCGTCTTAGTGGAAGCGTTTTTGTTCAGTGTCTCTTTACCGTTGAACTGGCCCTCCGGTCCAAAACACCAGCCACGGCGTGGGTGTGGTGGTTTCACTGCTGCTGTGTCTCGAAGCCTGGCCGGCAGGGTCACAGAGCAGACCAGAATGTTCCAGAAAGCAGAGATCTCTGGAAGAGGGAAATGTTACTGTTTGCTGGCACCTGGCAGCTCCCGGGCTTCAGTACTATGTGTGTATTCACGGTGAACAGCAAGCTCAGCAAAGAAGTTTGAGTTTGAAATAATGATTTGTGAAAGCAAAACAAGGTGGGAGCGAGGGTCTCGGAGGTGACGGATGGGTTACACCCTCAAACCCCACTTTCCTTGTCTCCAAGTTGGGGGCGATCACAGATCTGCTGGTTCCCTTTGAGGATTTGCACATAAAGTCATGGTGTAGGGCTTGGAACCTGGTTAAGGATTCAGGAAATATTAGTGATCCTCGGTGTTTTAGAGATCCCCCCAAGACAAGGATTGGTATGGATAAATCTCTCTGTTAGATGGTCGTGCTGCTGAACACTACAGCGGTAACCTGGCGTCTGGTTCGTCAGCTCTGTTGCAAACTCACGCTCAGTCCCCGGTTCCTTGCTGCCGGGCTGAGACGGGCCACATTGGTGGTGCCCTTCTCCTGTTGCTGTGAACGCAAGAGCCCTAGACCTGGGAAGCATCCTTCCTGCAGACACCCAGTGGAGGACAGTGAACGACACCGTAGGACCCGCCTGAGGCCCTGTTGGAGCATCTCCGTTTCTGAGCTGCTCTTGACGTGTGGCCCACAGGCGTGGGGTTTGCTGGAGTCCAGGGTCCCATCTGTCCGCCATCCTTCAGATGCTCCTACCTAAAAACACGCGTGCTCCCTGATCTGTGTGGTGCACTACAGCTTCCTCCTGGTATGTCTGCCCTCAGAGCCCATGACCTCGAGTTACTGATCGCTCACTAACGGGCTGGTCTGTTACGGTGTGCAATGGCCACCAAGAGGCCAGTGTGACTCCTTAGCGAGAACTGTCCCGGTCTTACGGCTTCTGGGAACCATGTTCACTGTGGAGGGGATCTGCAGGAAGGCCTTCCGGCTCAGTCACCTCAGGATTTCCCGTAGCTCCTACCACCGTGATGGCATCCAGTTGGTGCATAAGTGGCAGTTGAATGGACTGGCCGTCCATGTTGTGGAGCCCTGTCTTGGCTGGCTGTGTGTGCTCTAGGGAACATCCGTGACTTCACAGACGAGTGTGTGAATGGGGTTGTGTGTGCAGCGGGGAGCGTGGTGCGGGAGGGGTGGCGGGAGGGGTGGGTTGGCGAGCAGAACCGTGTCCCTAGAGCACCTGCTTCTGCAGAGCCAGCCGTAGATGAGGGTCTGGCACCCCACGCCCTATACGCCCAGCAGGAAATCCAGAGAGGGTTAGTGGGGCACTGGCCAGGTGTGGGTCTCCATCCGAATGAGGGTACCCAGCTGTGTCTGCCTGTCACCCAGATTCTGAGCACAGGGGAGGTCCCATCTGCAGAGTTCGCTGCATGTGGTCCTTGCGTCATTCAAGTTCGGCCAAGCTCCCACCATGAGGAACGGACTCTGGTGCATTAATACATGGTGGTGGGTGGTGGGCACCATCCTGCAGTCCCGTGTCAGGAGCCATCGTGGTGTGGGCTGTCGTGTGGACTTTGAGTCCCGGGTCAGTCCCTGCTGCACTGCTTACCTGTGGACCTTGGAGTAATGCCTTAGTTTCTCTGAATGTAGGTTTTCTTGTCTGTGGGATGCCTGGCTCTTGGAGAGGGCTCTGCAGTCCCTGGTCTTCCTCCTCTGTCCTGTTTCCTACTCTCTTGTTTAATCAGTGTCTGTGGGATTTGCTAGTGAGTGGACAGTCAGCAGGAAGCCGGGGGGGAAGAGGTCACCGAACCATGGTGCTGCAGGGGAGGGTAACAGAGTGCCACGTGCAGGGCTGGGGGCTGGCCAGCGGGGCCCACACCGAAGGCCATCTGCCCTCTTGGGAAATGACTTCTCCTTTTTTGATCACACATCATGAACATCCTTGCCAAGAAATACTCTAAGTTGCCTTCTGCCTGTTCATCAGCTGTGGATTTTCACAGGGATCCCTTGCATGACTGGTTCGGAGTATGGGGGGCAGGGTGTCGGCCTTCCAGCCGGGACAGATCGCAGTGAGGATGGAGGGGGGGCACCCAGGCCAGCAGGGGCGAGACATGGTGGGGGATCTCCTCCTCTGTGTCCCACCCTGGCTAGCTGGGCTGAGGGCCTGGAGGTTGGCCCCATGTGTGTGACAGTGGCCGTGAGTGGCTTGGCAGCGTGATGTCTGGGGGAGTTTGGAGCGGCAGCCTGGAGTCCCCCGTGTCCGGCCCACCTCCCGATGGCTGGCGGTACGTGTGTGCTGCATAAGGTGTGGTCCTAGACGGAATTCTGCAGAATCAGGAACCGTGAAAACCCGTGGCTCTGGGGACGTTGGGTGTCTTGGTCTTGCAAGTCTCAGGGCTTCCGGAGCAGTTTAAGTTGGGGGTACGTGCATGTCTCTTCTGGACACTCTTGGACACTCGGATGCCACAGAACGCCAGCGTTTCTTCCTACCGTTGGCCGAGCAGAAGCTGCTTGAAGAGAATCTCACAGCATGCAGCGTGTCACCCTCCTGAGGACCTGGGAACGGTGGCCTGGGCTCTTGGGGCGTGGGTGGAGCAGGCCCCGCAGAAGAGCTGCACGTAGGACTATCCTCTGAGCAGCTCTGTGTGTGCGGTGCCGCCTCGGACCCCGCGGTTTCCCGTGACAGAAACACGGCTGGGACCCCCCCTTTATTTCTGAGGAGATCTCCGCTGAGGGCCACCGGCTCTGGGCGAGGACCGGCAGGGAGCTGGGCACACACGTGCAGCGGCCCGGACCCGACGCCTGGCCCAGGCCGCTGACACGAGGGACGGGTGCCGTCGGCAGGCGCGGATGGGCTTGGGGAGAAGGTGGGACCCCCGCAGGTGAACGTGGAAAGGGAAAAAGAGCTTTCCTTGTTAGAAAAACGGCGTGGCATGGCTGAGCCAGGGCAGTGAGCCAGCCAGGAGGGGGACGGGCGCGCAGACGTCTGCGCTGAGGTGTGCGGCAGCCCTTGTGGGCTTGGCAGGGGAAGTGGAAGGAACATAGTTAGAGAGAAAATGTGCTTTTGGTTCCTTTTGTTTCTTGTAAAATGTGGGCAGCCTCAGGTGAGTGGTGAAGGAACAGCTTACTGATGGGGAAACTGAGGCGGGAGGTCACGCAGGCTTCCCTGAGCGACGTGCCCGAGCTCACGGGGCCAGTTTTGTCATCGACTCCTGGGCGTGTGGGCAGCTCCCACGAAATGCCACCAGCAGCGGTCCGGCCACCGTGTGACCGTGTGGGCAGAGCTGGCGACCCGGGCTGCTGCTTCGCTCCTGTGACCTCAGGTTGGCTGCACCTTCTCAGAACCTTCGTGTCGGAGAGGCTGGCCTTGTGCCGTGACTGACCTCCTCCTGAAAACACCCGCAGTGACGTGTTCCTCAGATTCTTGAGGGGATGGCATCTGGCTAGCGGACACCATCCGGGGAGGCCTGGGGTCCCGGAGATCAGCCTGCGCTGACCCCACGGTGGCCCCCGACGCCTACACGCGCTGGCTCTGATGTCCGTTTCCGGATCGGCTCCGACACCGGCTGGGAGTGGACGCACGTGCGGTCTTTCCGAGGGGAGGAGCTTCGGGGAAATCCCTGGCACTCGTGAGGTTCTGAAGGACGCCCAGGTGATCCTGAGAGCGTTAGTGGCTGTCCTGGCACGCTGGCCACGGCCACAGAGCCACGCTCCTTCACTGTTGTGCGTAGCCAGGTAGGCATCGGGGATCTGGAGTCAGAAGCTCGTTTCCTGGGAGTGACGTGAGAACTTGGAGCAGCTCGTGAATGAACCTGGACCCCTAGGCTCATGGCTGCATGGGTGGGGGTGATACACGGGGGGGCCCCTCAGGAGCCCCTGCCGTGTGGCCTGCGTTTGTGCCCACACGGAGTGGCCCGTCCTTCCCCAGGAAGAGCAGAGAACCAGCCACTGGCGGTTCCAGGCTGTGGCTTCTTCTGCTCCGTGGCCAGTAGGTCACTCAACGCCCTCCATGCAATTCAAAGTGAACTTTGTGTGTTTGCCACGAGTCCCCCACGAGTGCAGTGGGTGGTTGACCGTTACAGCCTCCACGTTCTGTGCATTTGTCCAGCATGTACTGAGCGTTCATTATGGGAAGACACTGGCGAATAAGAGTCCCACCCTTAACCTCTCGCGAGGGCTTCAGTTTCTCAGCTGTCAGCAGTGTCTTTGGCACCGAGTTGCGGGGGAGACGAAGTAATGCCTTTGAAGGGCTTTTGAAGCTGGCAACACATGGAGGTGGTGGCGACTTTATCAGTAACGTCGCCTTCAGTGTATTAAAATTGGGTAACCCACCAGCGCTCTTTTCCGTGAATGTATCTCCGTGATTTGATGTTCCTTTCCTTTGTAAGTGACCAAGACAGAAAATGCAGGTTGATCGGGCACTTGAGGGGAAGACTGTGCGTCCCAGAGCCCGAGTGCATGGAGTTTGGGGTCAGGCCACCGCCTGGAGCGCCAGATCTCTCCCGTAACGTACGAGTGCCCTCAGGTACCATCGGGATTGCTGTGAGGATCAGAGGAAACTGCATACGGCAGGTGCTCACCAGATGCGGTGCCTGCTTTGTGTCTAGGATCCACCAGGGAAGGAAGGCGGTGGAGTCCGGGGCCCCCGCTGGTGACTGCCAGGTGCACATGATCTCAAGTCCCCGGGTGTCTGAAGTAATCTCACATAAATAGTTAAAAATAATTGGTTTGGGATGATTTTTCCTAACTCTAGCTGCTATAACAAATCCGAGGATTTTCGTGGGCTAACTCAAAGTCCTGTGGAAGTCTTGGCCAGCAGGTGGCCTTAGGCATGCCTGTGGGACCAGGTGCTGGTGGCCCGGGGTCCACCCCCCACCTTTGGGGCGGTCTCTGCTTCAGGCACCGTGGGGAGGGACGGGATGGAGCCAGCACATCACCCATCAAGACATCACCCCCTGTCCGATGAAGCCGAGCAGTCTCAGCCATGCCTGGCACACACCTGGCACACTCCTGTCACAACTGACATGTGCCCGATTGTGGAAGAAGCTAGGACCGCAGCCAGCTGTGCAGGGAGGAGAGAGACCACCCTTGGGACTGGCCCATCCCCAGGTAGCAGGAGGATCTGACGCTCTGTGGGTGGTTCCACAGAATCCAAAGACCACGCAGTCTCCGTGTGTTTCTCTGTGGCGGTCTGTGGGGCTGGGTGAGGAGACAAGCTGCGTTCCCTTTCCGAGGAGCCCGTGTTTGTGTGCGTCCGTGCCAGCTCCGCGGACCTCCTGGTGGTCCTGTGATGCCGCCGTCCGTTTCTCAGGAAAGGGAGAACCGAGGTCTTGGTGATGGGTGTTCCTGAGACGAATCGCGAGTAGGACCGTGAGTTTTCACAGCTACCACTCCCGGTCGACAGCTGCTTTTCCTTTTCTGTGTCTCCCTCTGGTCTCTCTCCTGTTCCTCAGCTTCTGCGCCTCTCCTTCGTGGACATTCCAGACAGTTTGCACGCAGCTACTGTTGATAGACACGTCCCTCTTCTCCACTTGTGCTCCCTTCCTGGTTCTCACCACTTAGAATTGTATAAGGATCCGTTCGTGTTTGTGTCACTTCCCCTTCAAAAACACAAGTAATTGTAGCTAGAATTTGATGCTGGAGGTGAGAAAGGTCCCGCTGTGGAGAGATGAGGACCGTGGTGTTGATGTCACAACAGGTTGTCTAGACTTGAGTGTGACTCTGTTCTTGAACTTCTTTGGATTTACTTTTTCACATGATGTCTTCCAAAGTGTGTTTTTGAAGACTTTATTTCTTTTAGAGAGAGAGTGAGCAGGGGAGGGACAGAGGGAGAGGAGAGAGAATCTTCAAGCAGATTCTCCACTGAACACGGAGCCTGAGGTGGGGCTCGACCCCACGACCCTGAGATCCTGACCTGAGCCGAAACCGAGAGTCGGACGCTCTACCCACTGCACCACCCAGGCTCCCCAGAAGTGTGTGTTTAAATGTGTGTGCGTGGTTCTGCCACGGGCTTGGTGAGCCGAGCCTGCCGCGGCTGCTCTCCCGTTCTCGCTGTTGCGGCGTGGGGCGTGTGTGGGGCACGTGTGGAGACCGTGTGGGGCACGTGTGGGGCATGTATGAAGTGCATGTGGAGTGCGTGTGGGACACGTGTGGAGTGTGGAGAGCGTGTGGGACACGTGGAGCGGGTGTGGGGTGCGTGTGCGGCACGTGTGGAGTGTGTGTGGAGCAGATGTGGGATGCGTGTGGGACGCGTGTGGAGTGCATATGCGTTGCATGTGCAGCAACCAGTCAGGCGTCGAGACTGCTTCTCCTGTGTCCCGATGCACCCCGTTTCCTCCAGTGCTCTGTGGTTTACACGCTAATTATTATGGGGCTGGGTTAATGAGATATTCCAAAGTGTAAATTAAAAATCTCCGTTTTCTCCCCTTTCCTCATGGAGTGACTGGCTCCCGCCGCAGCCAAAGTGTCAGCCCACCGGCTTTTCCGCGACACCGAGTTTGTAATTTGTTTCATTAGAGGGATTTAAAAATGGTTCCTGCACTTCGTTAGCTCTCTTTGCCTATAAAGTGCCAAGAAGTTGATAAACAGACATGATCCAGAGAGAATCACTTCTTTAAAGGCTTCAGTTTAACTGCATACACACAGACACGTGCATACTTGCAGAGACACGTGCACACACATGCACATGTAGACACAGACACACATGCAGAGACATACCCACAGACACACGTGTACACACGTGTGTATAGAGTTGCATATAGGCCTGCTCAGGCACACGCCTACATGCATGCGCGCACAGAGACACCCCCGTGCAGGCACACAGACACATGCACATGCAGACGCACAGACACGGACGTACACACGCACCGACACACATACACATATGCACAGGTGCGTACATATATGCACACGCAGACATGCATGCACACACATGTATACAGTCACGCTCACAGACACAGACAAAATTGAGTGCATACCCACACATTGTTTTTTCTTCCCAGGATTTTAAATGTTTGATTTGGGTAGCAAACTTTGTAAGGCTCCCTGCCGCAGAGATGGGGCAGGAAAACAGTCTTGCTGTGGTTTCTTCGAGCCTCACTGAACCTGTCTGCTTTTCGTAAATCTTAGACACTCAGTTATCTTCATTTAGACTAAAATCCTGCATTCGGGGGTAAAGAGGGTTAGCGTACTGCTGGCATTCAGCCGCGATTGTGTTCCAGCGAGTCGGGATGAGTGTTTCACGCGTGTATCCAGATGTGTCTCCGAGGTGCCGCGTGTGGGAGTGCGTCGGGCTGTGGACCGTAGTGGCGCTATTAATGACAGTCCTCACCCAGTTGTGCCCACCGCACAGGACTGGCTTTAGCTGCCACACACCCCCACCCCGTCAGTCTCCATTCCCGTCTCCTCGTGCGACACTCGATGCTGTGGGTGTCCGTCTGCTGTAGCTCCCTCACTTTTCTTGGGAAAAGAGAAATGCTCACCAGTACTTCTTACTCTTCAAAGTGGTATTTTTGTTGAGGTATAATGGACCTAACGAGATCCTGTTAGTTTTGGGTGTATTTGATGTCTTTATACATTATGGAATGAGCCACATGATAAAAGTGTCGTCACCGTCTGCCAGGAAGTTGTCGCAATACTGTTGACTGTATTCCCTGTGCTCTACGTGACGTCCACAACTTATTTATCTTATTATTATTATTATTTTAAGATTTTACCTCTTTATTTTGAAAGAGCGTGAGTGCACATGCACGTCCAAGCAGGGTGTGCGGCAGAGAGAGGCAGAGGAGAGAGAGAATCTCTAGCAGACCCCACACCCAGCACGGAGCTCAGTCTCGTGGCCCTGAGAGCACGCCCTGAGTGAAATCAAGAGTCCGGTGCTCAGCTGACTGTGCCCCCAGTGCCCCCAACTTATTTATTTTATAACTGGAAGTTTGTAACTCTTCATCTCCTCACCTATGTCACCTGTGCCCCCAACCCCTCCCCACTCTGGCAGTGGTTTGCTCTCTGTCCCTATGAGTCTGTTTGTTTTGTTTGTTAATTTGTTTTGTTGTTTAAATTCCACATATAGATGAAATCATATGGACTTGTCTCTGATTTAGTTCACTTAGAGTTATACCCTCTGTGTCCATCCGTGTTGTTGCAAATGGCCAAGATTTCATTGTTATGGCTGAGCGATATTCCTGTGTGTGTGCACGTGTGTGCACGTGTGTGCACGTGTTGCATGTGTGTGCACGCACACGCACCGCATCTTCTTCCCTTCGTCTGTCTATGGACACTTCCATATTTTGACGTTTGTAAATAATGCAGCGAACATAGGGGTGCATATATTCTTCAAATTGGTGTTTTTGATTTCTTCAGATACTCAGAAGTAGAATTTCTGGAGTGTGTGGTAATTCTATTTTTAACTTTTTTTAGGACCCTCCATACGGGTCTCCACAGTGGCTGCACCAGTTTGCATTCCCACCAGCGGTGCATGAGGTTTCCCCTTTCTCTACATCCTCGCCAACACCTGTTGTTTCCTGTCTTTTTGATAGTAGCCATTCTAACAGGTGTGAGGTGATACCTGACTTTGCATTTCCCTGGTGATGAGTGAGCTGAGCATCTGTGTGTCTTTGGAAAATTGTTCAGGTTCTCTGCCCATTTCTAAAATTGGGTTATTCGGTGTTTTGATATTGTGTAAGTTCTTTGTGTTTTGGATATTAACCCGTTACTGGATTTATGGTTTACAGATCTCTTCTCCCGTTCAGTAGGTTGCCTTTTCGTTTTGCTGAAGGTTTCCTTCACTGCACGAGAGCTGTTTAGTTTGATGTGATCCCGTTTATGTATTTGTGCTTTGTCGCCCTTGCCTGAAGGTGACCGGTGCAAAAACATACTGCTGTGACCAGTGTCGGAGAGTTCACTGCTTATGTTTGCCACTAGGAAGTTTACTGTATTAGGTCTTACGTTTAAGTCTTTAATCCACTTTGAGTTTATTTTGTGTAAGGAAGCGGTCCAGTTTCATTCTTCTGCATGTTGTTGTCCAGTTTTCCCAACACCATTTGTTGAAGAGACTCCTTTTTTTTTTTTCCCAAAGATTTTATTTGAGAGAGAGAGCATGAGCAGAGGGAGGGGCAGAGAGAGAATCCCAAGCAGACTCCTCACTGAGCATGGAGCCCGAAACAAGGCTCAATCCCATGACCTTAAGATCGTGACCTAAGGGGACACCAGCAGTTGGACGCCCAACTGACAGCTGAAGAGACTGTCTTTTCCCCTTTGGCTCTTCTTGCCTCCTTTATCACAGATTAATTGAATATATAAGTTTGGGTGTATCTCTGGGGTTTCTGTCCTGTTCCATAGATCTGTATGTCTGTTTTCATGCCAGTGTCCCGCTGTTTTGATTACTTTGTAATGTCGTCTGAAACCAGAAGTGTGACGCCCTCAGCTTTGTTCTTCTTTCTCAAGATTGCTGTGGCTATCCAGGGTCTTACAAAGTTCCATATAAATTCTAGGACTCTTTATCTTATTTCTGTAAGAATGCCTGGGTATTTTTGATGGGTGTGCATTGAATCTGTAGACTGCTCTGGATAGTACGGACATTTTAACAATAGATACATTTCTCTCTCTTGTTCTAGAGAGAGTGCGAGTGAGCGCATGTTGGGGGAGGGACAGAGGGCGAGAGAGAGCATCTTCAGAAGGCTCCACACCCAGCGCGGAGCCCAATGCAGGGCTCCCTCTCACAACCTGAGATCATGACCAGAACTGAAATCAAGAGTCGTGGCTTAACTGACTGAGCGCCCCGGGCGCCCCGCCACAGTGTTAATTCTCCCCGTCTGTGAGCCTGGAGTGTTTGTGACCTTCCGTTTCTTTCATCAGTGTCTCACAGTTGTAGAATTCAGGTCTTTGGCCTCCTTGATTAAATTTGTTCCTGTTTTATTCTTTTCGATGCTATTGTGAATGGGGTTGTTAATTTCTCTTTCGGGTACCTCATCGTTAGTCTAGAGCTGCCGCTGATCTGTATGTTGATTTTGAATCCTGCACCTTTGCCGAATTCATTTGTTCTGATGGTTTTGTAGTGGAGTCTGTCGTGTATTCTCCGTGTAGTGTTGTGGGGTCTGCCAATAGTGACTGTCTTCCTTCTTCCTTTCTGATTTGGGTGCCGTCTAAAGTGGTTTCCGCAGCTGGGCGGGGGGTGGCGGGTGAGGGCGGAGGAGAGACGAGGCCTAGGTTGTCGGGCGGGTCCGTGCCCTTTGAGAAGCACATTTACTATGCTTACTGTTGTCACCATACACAGCAAGAAGGGAAAGCTCGATGTGTTTTTTCTGGGCTGGGGATGTGCTGCGGAGAAGTGAGGTTAACAGGTGGAGAAGCTGACAGGCCTTGCCCGATTGTGGCCGGCTGGCGGGCTGTCCCAGCGCAGGGCCGAGGCAGCCCGTCTCCTCTGCAGCGTGTCCGCGGCTCCTGTTTTTGTGGTTATATAATCTTCCAAAGGGATTGAGGCAATTGATGGAGTGTTACTAATCCCCTTTTTATTTATCGGGTGTTGCCTTTAAAAGTTTGGAATTGTAATCACTCCTCAGAGCTCCCAGTAGCCACGACACCGGTGCTCCCCATGCAGCCGGATCCCTTCTTCCTCCGGGCCGGGCCCGGGTCCCGAGTGGCGGCCAGGCGGTCCTCCTCCAGGGTGGGCCCAGGTCCCGAGCAGCGGCCAGGCTGCTGCAGCAGAGGAATGGACGCATGTCCATGAGCACCCGGTCTCGTGGCTCACAAGTAGGACCCCGTTCACCTGCAGGGTCTGCTAAATCACGTCCTCAGATGTTTGAATGACTGAAGGTATTAAACCCAGCACCACTCATTCACACGAGCTCTAAAAGGAGCTGTGAGTGTCAAGGAACAGAAGTGTAAAGAGCTTCCCTGTTCTCTCCCAGCTCCCCTTGAGGTGCTGTTTGGGGTGTGGAGGGTTCGCCTTGCAAGAAAGGGACAATGCAAGCTAAGGTGTGGTAGCTCAGGGATTCTGGTTTGTTTCCTCCTCTTAATATGAAGCTGAAAAGAGCCAGGCTGGCTGTCCCGTCTTATTGCTCAGTCTTTACGCTTTCTTTAAAATAAAGAAAAGAAGGAAGATACACTGAGTTATTTAGTTGCCAAGTAAGATAACACAGAATACCAGGAAAAAGTCTCATTATTCATAATTTAGGTCACTGAGTTTTCGGGGTGTTTTCCTCCGAATTGCCATCCTGTAACTTTAGGATCCTGTTTTTGTTCATCTTTGACTGACTTGGTCCTCGCGTGGGTGCTGGCGATGAAATCCTCAGTTTGGTGCCGGCCACACGGTGTATTTTCACCCCGAAACGTCACGGTTGTCACAGCAGGACTCCGTGTGTCTGGGAGGGCTCGCCCTCGCCCTTCTGCGTGAAGGGCTCAGGAAGCAGCTCTGACCTGGGTGTGGGAGCAAGCCCCCCCCGCCCCCCGTGTGTCCGGTGGAGTGTGGTCTTATCTTCTGCGGAGCTTTTGAACAGATTTCCGCCCAGCAGTGATCTGATGATGATTTATATGCATCATGGAGCCTGGGGGGTAAGTATTCTCTGCTGTTCGGGCCTACGCTGGTCAGGCAGGCTCCGGGGGTGAAGGCTGAGGTGTGCGGTCTGTGTGCTTCCAGGAGACGAAGGGGGAGGTCTTCCCGTGGGATGGTCTCTTCGTTCACAAAGATAAATCACTTTTCTCTTACCCAAAAATAGAAAGGAGTTGACTTTCTCAGTTAAGCACGATCAGGAAGCCGGACTGTAACTCTCAGGTGGGAATCACGTGGGCAATGTGCCTTTTGACTTGGCTTTGAAGTCAGAGCAGAAGTTTAGGCTAAGTCCCCGAAATGGGTCCAGATGGAAAGACGTTATGGGCTGCACAGTTTACCGGGTGTGGAAAGTCTTTATGAAAACCTTAGGGGGGAGAAGAGACAGGAAGATTCTTCTCGAAAGGAATTAAAGAGACTTAGCAGTGTGACCTAATTTTCTGTGAAAGGTCCATCAACGTGTAGCTCCCTTTCCAGTTGAACAGGAGGTTAAGAGCTGGAGAAATACTTGTGAATGTTGCTGAAATTGTGTTTTCTCTTTCCTTGTGCACAAACCGTGGGTTCTGTAGGGAAGGTGCTCGGCCGGGCGCTGTCTGGGGTACTCAGGTGCCTCTCTGAGCGGGGGACCCCTCCTGGTTTCCTGCCGGCTCGAGACCCCCGTGCCTTAAAGTGCAGTGCCGTGTCTACTCTTCTTCTTCTTTTTTTTTAAGATTTTATTTATTTATTCGACAGAGACAGAGACAGCCAGAGAGAGAGGGAACACAGCAGGGGGAGTGGGAGAGGAAGAAGCAGGCTCCCAGCAGAGGAGCCTGATGTGGGGCTCGATCCCAGAACACTGGGATCACGCCCTGAGCCGAAGGCAGACGCTTAACGACTGAGCCACCCAGGCGCCCCGTGTCTACTCTTCTTGAGAGGAATTTTGTCTTGTTTTTAAAGTTAACATCTAGGGAAAGGAAAACTGACTCTGTTTTCGGGGTCCAGATCTGTGAGTTTTCTTGTGCTTATTGGCAAGCTGCTTATCCACGCCATGGAAGTGTCTGTTCAAGCATTTGCCAGGTTCTTCACGGGGACCCCGTCTGTCCTTCGTTAGAGGTGTGGTTTGGAAACACTGTCTCCTGGTCAGACCTTAGTTTTTATTCTGTTAAAAGAGTGCCTTTTTTAGAGCAAAATTTTATTTTTATTTATTTTATTTTATTTTTTTTAAAAAGATTTTATTTATTTATTCGACAGAGATAGAGACAGCCAGCGAGAGAGGGAACACAAGCAGGGGGAGTGGGAGAGGAAGAAGCAGGCTCATAGCGGAGGAGCCTGACGTGGGGCTCGATCCCATGACGCCGGGATCACGCCCTGAGCCGAAGGCAGACGCTTAACCGCTGTGCCACCCAGGCGCCCCATAGAGCAAATTTTTAAATTTTGAGAAAATCCCCCCTCTTTTTTTTAATGCTGCTATTCTTTTGTAACCCAAACTCGTGACGATTTTCCCGTGTTCTCTTCTAAAATTTTAGTTTTATTTTACATTTAACTCTGTTGTCCATTTTGAGTTGATTTTTATAGAAGATGTGATGATTAGGTTGAGATTTGTTTTTTGGTTTTTTGTTTGATTGCACATAGATGTCCATTTGTTCCAGTACCGTGTTGAAACGACTCTCCTTTCTCTATTTAATTCATTTTGCACCTTTGTCAAGAAGTGATCATATTTGTGTCTATTTGCCAATACCACGTTGTCTTGATTATTGTTAACTTTGTGATAAATCTCAAATCAGATAGTCTGGATCCCAACTTTATTCGCCATTGGTTTTTTGCTATTGTAGTTCCTTTGATTTTTCATATAACTTGTAGAATTAGCTTGTGTATATCTAAAAAAAGAAATCCTAGGATTTTAATTTGATCACGTTCAGTCTATCCATTAATTTGGAGAGAATCGACATCTTTATTCTGAGGTTTCCATTCCGTGGACACGGCATGTATCTCAGTCTGTATGGATCCTTTTTTATTTCTTTCTTCTCAGCATTCTCCAGGACCCTACAGATCCCACGCGTGTTTTGCGTGTTTTGTTACACGTACACCTAAATACTTCCTGTTTATGTAGCTACTGAGTGATATGTAAAGTATTTTTAAAATTTTAGTCCCAAATATTTGTTGCTAGTCTGTATTAATATGATTTGATTTTGTATGTCGTGACCTTGCTAATTTTAAAGTCAGTTAATAAATCTAGGAGTTAAGTTTGTGGATTCTGTGGGATTTTCTATTGTAGGCTTTTGGTTTGACTGGTTTTTTTTTTTTTTTTCTGTTTTTAATTTCTTTGATTTCTGCCTTTCATTATTTCTTTGCTTTCACTTGCTTTGGGTTCACTTACATATCTTTTTCTATTTTCTTAAGGTAGAAGCTTAGTTTAGTGATTTGAGACTTTCTTTTCAGATAGAACCCTTTAATGCCATTAAGTGTGCTACTAATCACTGTTTTGGCTACATTCCACACATTTTGATTTTCATTTGTGTTCACTTGGAAATACTTTTTGGTCTTTCTTGAGAGTTCGTGGTAGGTTGTACAGTTCATCCAAATCTCATTTTAGCTCGTTTAGTGATCAAGACTGAGATGGATGCGGTTTACTGCCAGCGCCTCTCTCCTCGTAATCTCACTTTCTGTGCCTTGACCAGTCCTTCGGAGTAGTAGCTTGTCAGGCGGGTGGATGATGGAGAAGTTGTAACCGTGGGGGAATTGGAATTCAGGGCCCTGAGGACAGGGGTTTTGTGTCTGTAAGTCCTGGGAGCAGTGCCTGGCGTGCAGCAGGCCTGGAGGGGAAGCTGTTGTGCTTGCACGTTTATCAAGTATGATTTCACTTGCGTACTTGCCCACCCTGGCCCCTGGCCTCTGAGCTGCTTCGCTCTGCAAGCTACTTTGCAACATGACCACGTGTGCAAGCCGGCTTGGTAGGTGGATTCAGACTTTGGTTACTGATTATTTCTTCTTCTTTGAAGTGTTTTTCTCTGTGCTTCTGAGCCCTCATCTTTCCTCTGTGATCGGGATATACGGTGCCACTGTATGTTACTTTGTAAAGATGGAAAAGTTAACTCCAAACACCTGTGTACTCAAATATCCAGCAGCGGTTTCTTGATTCCAGCAGCCTCAGTGAATAATGTGTATTTTTAATAATCGCCGCATATTATGTGCCGGGACTAACCAGGTGTATCCAGATGTTTTATTCCCAACAGCTCGGTATTTTTGGCCTTGCTTGCAAGTGAGTTTGCGCACAGGAAGCCTCAGCGTGTTTGCTGGAGGAACTCCGGCAGCTCCTTGGTCTCACAAAGAGAAGTAATGACTCTAAAATTATCCAAAATAACTGTCCTATCACACGTCTCCTGGCATGTCTGCCCTCCCTTCTCCTCCCTGCCCCCCAGATCCTTCACATTAACAGCCTTTGAGGACTCAGCCATTATTTTAGAAAGCAGCATTAAAATAACTACATATATATGTGTGTGTGTACATATATATATTTATAATTTGAAGGTGAAATGATTTAAAAATCTTCGCATATTCTGTATCTTGACGCCAACAAGAGGGAGGTCGTATTCAGCCATTCTCACCCTTTCTTATTTTTTTCTCTCTTTTTTTTTAATTTTAATGTTTTTTTTATTATATTATGTTAGTCACCATACAGTACATCCCTGGTTTCTGGTGTAAAGTTCGATGATTCATTAGTTGTGTATAACACCCAGTGCACCATGCAATACGTGCCCTCCTTACTACCCATCACCGGTCTATCCCATTCCCCTACCCCTTCCCCTCTGAAGCCCACACTTTGTTTCTCAGAGTCCATAGTCTCTCATGCTTCATTCCCCCTACTGATTACCCCCCCTTTCTTTATCCCTTTCTTCCCCTACCGATCTTCCTAGTTCTTATGTTCCATAGATGAGAGAAATCATATGATAATTGTCTTTCTCTGCTTGACTTATTTCGCTTAGCATTATCTCCTCCAGTGCCATCCATGTTGCAGCAAATGTTGAGAACTCGTTCTTTCTGATGGCTGAGTAATATTCCATTATATATATGGACCACAACTTCTTAATCCAGTCATCTGTTGAAGGGCATCTCGGTTCCTTCCACGATTTAGCTATTGTAGACATTGCTGCTATGAACATTGGGGTGCATATGGCCCTTCTCTTCACTACGTCTGTATCTTTGGGGTAAATACCCAGTAGTGCAATGGCTGGATCATAGGGTAGCTCCATTTTTAACTTTTTAAGGGACCTCCACACTGTTTTCCAGAGTGGCTGTACCAACTTGCATTCCCACCAACAATGTAGGAGGGATCCCCTTTCTCCACATCCTCTCCAGCAATTGTTGTTTCTTGCCTTGTCAATTTTTGCCATTCTAACTGGCGTAAGGTGGTATCTCAGTGTGGTTTTGATTTGAATTTCCCTGATGGCTAATGATTTTGAACATTTTTTCATGTGTCTGTTAGCCATTTGTATGTCCTCATTGGAAAAGTGTCTGTTCATATCTTCTGCCCATTTTATGATTTGTTTATTTGTTTCTTGTGTATTGAGTTTGAGAAGTTCTTTGTAGATCTTGGATACCAGTCTTTTATCTGTAGCATCATTTGCAAATATATTCTCCCATTCCGTGGGCTGCCTCTTAGTTTTTTTGACTATTTCCTTGGCTGTGCAGAAGCTTTTTATCTTGATGAAGTCCCACATGTTCATTTTATCTTTTGTTTCTCTTGCCTTTGGAGATGTGTCATGAAAAAGGTTGCTTTGGCCAATGTCGTAGAGGTTGCTGCCTATGCTCTCCTCTAGGATTTTGATGGATTCCTGTCTCACATCGAGGTCTTTCATCCATTTGGAGTTTATCTTTGTGTATGGTGTGAGACAGTGGTCAAGTTTCATTCTTTTGCATGTAGCTGTCCAATTTTCCCAGCACCATTTATTGAAGAGACTGTCTTTTTTCCGCTGGATGTTTTTTCCTGCTTTATCAAAGATTAGTTGCCCAAAGAGCCGAGGGTCCGTTTCTGGATTCTCTGTTCTGTTCCATTGGTCTATGTGTCTGTTTTTGTGCTGGTACCATGCTGTCTTTGTGATCACAGCTTTGTAGTACAGCTCGAAATCCGCATACAAACTCTGTCTCTAGTTTTATTTCCCATTACTTGGCCAGGTGGGGCAATTTAAGAACGTCGTTGGAATCATTAACTTAGTTACTACTTTGTTTTCACCATTTTTGTTTGTTTGTGTAAAGATTATTTATTTTGGGGAGGGAGAGAGAGAGCCAGCACAGAAGGGAGGGGCAAAGGGAGAGGGTCTCAGGCAGACTCCAAGGTGAGCTGGGAGCCCGATGCGGGGCTCGATCTCACGACCCTGAGATGATGACCTGAGCCAAAACTAAGAGTTGGACACTTAACCAATTGAGCCACCCAGGTTCCCCTATCTTCACTTTTAAAAAAGTTTCAAAAGGAAAATAGAACTGTTATGTACTTAATCTTTTGTTGAGCGAACGTTTAGTGGTTGGGCTGTGTCACTCTTCACTACCCTCTACCGATTGCCTGGCCCTCGTAGGCATTAATGAATATTTGCTGGATGAAGGAATGAATGGGGGTAAAACTCGGGACCTTTGCATGGTGTTCGGAAGTTCTGAGGTCAAGATGAGGCTTAGGTGAGAGCCACGGTGGGGGCTGGGGGGTCCCTGGAGCAGTAGCGTGGCTCCGTTAGATTCTGGGTCTCTGGAGGGTCGGAGTGACTCTGCTCTGTCGTGCTCCGTCTGACTGTGGAGCCCGGTGCGGCTTCTTCTTCAAGGAGCATCACCGTGCCTGACCATCTGGACGAGGAGAGCTGGCCCGGCACGTGGCTGGTTTGCGTTGCCCGGGGTCTCCTGCAGAGACGCAGTTTGCCATCTCCTGAGGCTCGGAGGCACCAAGCATTTCCCTGCAGGTGATGGGTCTCATGTTACGACCTAGAACCATTTCTGGACACAATAGTTTGTATGTCACACCTCATTCCCTGCCCTTAGTGAGACTGGAAGTGGCCACGGGCCAAAAAGAGTGGTAGCAACGAGACCACCATTGCCACAGACTGGGTTGCCAGGAAATAAATCGGCTGGATAGCAGGATGATGGAAAAAATTCAAGTCTTTTGAGACCTCTTTACCAATGTCTTCCCTTTCCAACCGATTCCCAAAGAACTAATTTTGTGGCACTTAGATTTCAAGACCCCACCTCCCAGTGTGTGATGGTGGCCTCGGGAAATTCCACGTCTGCCCTCGTCCCCGCTCACTGGACTCTCTGGCCCGTAGGTGGAACCAACGTCCTGCTCCTCCTGGGGGACACTCATGGTGAAGCTTCTGTCCTACCAGTGGGAGGGACATTGGGCGTCCAGCCCCCCACAAGTTGGGTTCCTGTAAATCTGCGCAGTTGACATGTTGTAGGATTGATCTTTACTAAACCCAGTGTAAGTCTGTGAAGGGTAAGCATTGGGCAGAAGACAGTGTTGCAGCAGCAAACATTTTACCCTTGGTCCCCGTGGTCAGCGAGTGTCCCCACTAAGCCACTGCTGTGGTGGAATGCCCACAGGTGACCCGGTGTGTTCTTCCTCCTTGCCTGCAGAATTTTCAAAGATCTGCAAGATGCACTTTTGCATCTTTTTTTCTTCAGTGAAAGATGCATTTTTGAAAAACCACAAAATTCTTTCTACACAGACCAGTGTCCCAACTCTGTGCTTAGCTTTCGGGGGTGGGAGGGAAGGGTTCACGGTGGGGTGGTGGTCATTCACTTTGCTTAAACACCGAAACTCACTCTGCCAGAAATGATCCTTAAAATTTAACAATGGACAAAATATAACTGTGCGCGTGTATTTAAATCTTTTCTCAGGGCTCCTGGGGGCTCAGTCGGTGAAGTGGCTGCTTGGGCTCAGGTCACGATCCCGGGGTCCTGGGATCCAGTCCCACATCGGGCGCCCTGCTCAGCGGAGAGGCTGCTTCTCCCTCTGCTGCCGCTCCCCTGCTGGTGCTCACGTTCTCTCTCGCTGTCAGATAAATACATAAAATCTTTTAAAAATAAATAAATCTTTTCTCACAAGTGAAGGCGACTGTTGAGGTTTGTCAGCTGATGTGATGTGTCGGTTTTCCTCCTGAACTCAGTCCGTGCAACTCCATGTGAAATGTAATTTAAGTGCTCCTTAAATATTGTGATAAAAGGGCTCTGTTGCCACTCAGAGGAAACGCACTTTCTCTTGCGCTGTGGTGCCTCCATATCAGCCGGAGGGCAGTTCCGTTCTCGAGGGCGAGCCTGTTACGCCGCCTCAGCCTGCCTGCAGGGAGGTGCGTGGGGCGGCCCTGGTGGCGAGCGCCGTTACTCCGTGCTCCGTCCGGATGGGGCGACGGGGGTGTCCTGTGAGTGTGGAGGTTAACGCACGGGCAACCGCATCCCGTGGGACAGAACTGGACGTGCTCCCTGGGTGGGGCCTCCCCTGGCAAGACCGTGGCTCACAGGAGAGTGGAACGCAGCCATGGGGAGCCCAGGGAGACCTCCAGGGAGGCCCCACTATGAGCACAGACCGGGAAGAGCAGCTCTGAGGAGAGACTGGGGTGCGCTCTCCAACGGGCCCCCAGTGGCCGGAAGCACCGGCGTCCCATGTGTGGGCTGCGTTCTCGTTTAGAATTTTAGATCACAATTTGTGCCTCAACTGCATTTTTAGGTGAGAGTATGGTTTTTCTGTCTTCTTCCCCCATTCTCCCCAGACGCCACCAGACCCCTGGGTCCTCACGACCTTCCCTTGAAGGTTTCAGCTGTTCTGTTTGCCGGCTCTTGTCTCTGCTGGCACAGGGTCCTCTCTGTCCTCCTCGCTCCGCCCCTCCGTGGCCTTGTCCCCTAGAAACCCCCATGTCACCCTTCCTCCCACGTCCGCTCTCGCCCGTGTCCCCCACAGGGCCCACTGAGACCTGAGTCTGGCTCCTCTGGACACGTGGGAAACACTGAGGGCCGGGGCTGCGATCTGAGCCGACGGCACCGGGAAGTGGCCCCCCTGGGACCAGCCCTGTGGACTAGACTCAAGCCTGCTGCTTTTCCTGGACGCCGGGTTGTGGTTCTGTGCACCCCGTGCTGGGGTTCTTCTCACTGCTGGGTCACGCAGAGTCAGGCACAAGGCCTTCCGTCCTTCCTGCAGGCCACGGCTCCGAGGGTGGCCCAGGAACCAGCCCAGCAGTGGGACGGCGGCCCAAGGAGGGTGAGCTGCATGCAGACTTCTCATTTTCTCATTTTCTTTGGGGACCCGAGGACAGAGGTTCAGCACGGGCTTGCCCTTCATCAGAGATGTGCACGACCATCTGCGGTTACTCAGAGCTCACACGCAGATACAAACGTAACAGAACGTGCCGAGGATCCCGCAATGCACGTCGCAGGGTGCTGCTACGGTAAGTCCGGTGTCATTGATGGGCTCGTGGATGAGCGGTCTCCTTCTGGTAACGGTGTCCACTCTCCCCAAGCTGAGCCACAGATTGAAGGCCATTCCTGTCAGGCTCTCAGCAAAGCTTTCGGTGGATGCTCTAAACTTCTAAAATATATACGGTGAAGGAAGGGCCCTGGAGCCGCCAATGCAACTGACAAAGACGGACGAAGTGGGAGAAATCCCTGTTGCTGACACGGGGGCACAGCCACAGGAATCGGGAGCATGCTCCCGGTGGGGGACAGACTGATGGCCCAGGGGAACAGGCTGCGGAATTTGAAAACAGAGCTACACAAATGTGCCCCATTAAGTTTTGACCAAGGAGCAAAAGCAATCCGGTGGGGAAGAGATAAGCTTCTCCATAAATCATGTTGGAACAATTGGATGTCCATAAGCAAAAAAATGAAAAAAAAAATCTCAATTTAAATCCCACACTTACACAAAAATTGACTTATGGATCATAGATCTGAGTGTAAACTGTGAAAGTACAGAACTTACAGCAAAAAATGTTAGGAAAGCCTCAAGACTCACGATTAAACAAAGAGGTCATAGACTTGAATCTAAAAGCATAATTCCTAAAAGGAAAACCTGGTGAATCAGACTTTATCAAGATTAAAACCTGCTCTGTGAAAGATGGTGAGAAGACCAGCTACGGCTGGGGAGAGTACGTACAACCCACATTTCCAATAGCAGCCTGGTATCCACAATATATAAACAACTCCCAGAATTCAACAAGATTACTAGAAAGCCAGTGAGAAAATAGGCTAAAGACGTGTACAGGTGCTTCACCGGAGAGGATGTGCGTGTGGAAAATAAACATGAAAACAGGCTCGGCGTTGTTGGTTATTAGGGAAAAGCAGAGTAAAACCATTTTGAGACACCACGGCATTCCCATCGGGACCAGCAGCGGCACCAAACGCCACAGGTTGCACTGGAGCTGTCTGTGGGGACCCTGCTTGGAACGTGCTTCCATGTGGCCCGGGGGGTCTTCGGCAGGGCGCCCACGGCCAGGTGGCTTGTGCACGTCTCTCTTGGGCTTCCCTTGGTGTCACGCTGGGGTGGGTGAGGCAGCCTCTTGGATTGCTTCACTCACGGGTGCTGCCCCAACAGCCGAGCAGAGGGCCGCAGCGCAGCCCCTCCAGTGATCCTGGAAACATTCACACCGGACTCCAGGGGAGGCGGGGAGGCTGTGCGCTTACGATCGTGGGGAGCCAGGGCTGCTCTGGATGTGGACCCTCGGCCGTTAGCACTTCCGCGACGGCTGTGTGTAACAGTAACTCCCAGCTTCCGTCTCAAGGACACGATTTTCTCCGTGTTCGGGTTTCTGTGCTGAAGGAACCCTTGTATTAACTCATGGTCCTGTTTCCTCCTGTTGGCTTCGGGGTGCATCCTGAGACAACTCAGCCGTGTTCCCGTGTAGACCCTCCAGACCGTGCACCGAGGGGCCCCTGCTTGGCCCGTACGCCCCGCCTTGCCCTTGCAAACACCGTCCTGAGTGCCCACGGCAGGCCGCCCCACGAGACACTCCTCATCCTAGAAGTGACACCTTTTTTGTTTAATTAGTCATCCTTCCACTTCTGCAAATGGTGTGGACACCTTTCCCGTGGCGGGACGGCGGGGACACTTCGGGACAGGTGTCTGACCTCCAGCCGGGCCTGCGGGCAAGCGTGTCAGCCTTGTCAGGCTGCCCCTTCTCTGGAGGAGACGAGGAGGAGGACGGTCACGGCATCTCCGAAATTGAGATGTGTATTTACCTGTAAGGTGCCCAGTCAGATCTCGACTCTGAGACCGTCACTGCCCCTCCTCTGCTTCATCCCCTCCCAGTTCAAGGTACAAACGCCGTCCCGACCGTCGGGGAGCAGCCTTGAGATCTGTGGGGTTTGGATGCCTCTCGTGTTTCCAGAAAACTGGGTTTTCCCTAATCCTTCCTACAGCTGGAGCTCCTGACCGAAGAACAGCCACAGGGGACATACGATAGTACTTAACATACGACCGTGAGTGATTAGATCTGAGGCCTCGCTGGCTAGGGCTGCGGTTTTAACACAGTGGCACATTTG
The DNA here is from genome assembly GCF_024610735.1 of Ursus americanus. Classification (NCBI taxonomy): domain Eukaryota; kingdom Metazoa; phylum Chordata; class Mammalia; order Carnivora; family Ursidae; genus Ursus; species Ursus americanus. The sequence continues at coordinate 36,433,102 of NC_142157.1, forward strand.
TGCTGTTTTCTTTCTGGTCATGGCATGAACTGAGTGCCTTAAGGAACTTTCTGGTCATTCACATAAAAAGCCCAGTTGTGCTAACTGGCTGTCGTTCTTGAGGATTCCCGTCGTACTGGGTGAAATGGGCCTTGGCGATTTTGCATTCATGCAAAAGGGTCTATATTTATCCTGATTACCTTATTAAAATACCCTTATGGAATCTGAATTTCTGAATTATACATTGCAAGGGTGGCATCCACCTGAGAAGACTCGAAGGGCTGTCGTCGTGGTGGCGTGTCTAGCTGGCACCAGGGGAGAGCACTGTGGCTGCCTCCCGTGGGCCACTCACCACCCAGCAGAGCAGGTGGGTTTCCATGAGTCCGCGGTCTTCCAGGGTGGGAGCCCTGCCTGGGTGCCTCAGGGTCCCTCACAGCGTGAACCTGTCACAGATACCGGGAGGTGCTTGTGGGTGTAAAAGTTTCCTGCCTGAGACCTTCCACATCCTGTGTCTTTGCCCGTTTCTACCACGGGAGAAGGTAGGAGGCGTTACTACCAGTCTTTTATCAATGAGAAAGGTGATGCCCAGGGAAGCAAGCTGACCTTGCAGGGTCCCCAGCTGCATTCGGGGACAGAGAGGTCCCAGGTCCACCTGCTTCCACTCCCTGAGCAGGTGGGTGCGTGCACGGACGTCACAGTCTCTTTCTGCAAGAAGAAGAGCTCAGCACAGAGCTGGCTAACACGCCTTCAGCAGCCGGGCCAGAGGGAGAGTGCCTTCCAGGGTGTACCCTATACCTTATAAAGCCATCGGCTTAGAGGGACGTTAAGAAGGTTCCTGACAGCCGTGAAATTCCAAACATGGGAATGAGTGCTTTGTTACATAAAGCATTCGTTCCAGCTTCAAATGAAGAAATGGTCCTGACACCAGGAATGGAAAGCATCCCGCTAGGCTGGTCTGTTTACCCTGAATGATCCCAGCGTGGAGGCAGTTCGTAACACTTGGTCCTCTCCGGGGCGTGTCCCGTCACCTGGAGATCCCACAGCTGTCCTCGCTTTCCCATCTCGGCCAGGTGTCACAGGGCGGGTGGCTCTGCACAGATCCCCATGGGGCCCGAGTTTCCTGAGCAAGGCCAGGTGGGACAGATGGGGCCCCTGCAGTGTCCCGTTCGGTCTAATGTTTGCTTGCCCTTCCCTTTTCTAGGACTTGGGGTTCGCCTGGAAGTCTAGGCTACAGTATGAGTAAGAGGATGCTTCCTTTGGGGGTGGGGGGAAGAGTGAGCTCTTCTCAGCATTACTCAGCTGTGGATTTGTGGTTTTGCTTTACTTGGGTTTTCATTTTAAATTTAGGACTTGTCTGCAAATCTTTTCTCTTTGTAAAAGAACACATGACTTTAATTTCTCCTGCTGAATTTTAAGTCTTAAAGAGCTTTTTGGAGGATAATAATTTAAATACTTTTGATAAAGTGGAAAGTGTTTCAAGAGACCACTTTGATTTTTTCTTCACCGAGGAGAGATGATTTCTGCACTTTTCTGTCCTGCGTCCTTACTCCTGAAATGAAAGGGTGTTAGGGGGACAGGTGTCTTGAGCTCAGAAGCATGGAAATACGCCATTTGGATTGTACGTGGCAAATACTCGAGCACGGGGTCCCGTAGTTTGTGTTCCCGGACATTAACATGGTCTTTCGCTTCTGGGGTGCGTGAACACTCCCCAACCTGCCGTCAGCTGTGGGACAGTCCCTTGGGGAACCACAGACGTTAAATAAACTGTTGCTTAGACATGTGATGGGGAAGATGGCTTCTCTCTCAGATGGTCTTCTGCCTCAAACTTACAGTTTTACCCTGAAGGCTGTGTGCTCATTGCGGATCCAGGGGGAGGTGGGGAGGGAGGCCCCCATCGATCCTTCAGCCTGAACTGATGGAAGGTAATGGAGAAGCTGTGTTGTCATGGTGACATCATGGTGGTGACTGCCGGTCGGCCTGGGGCGGAGCCCAGGGAGGCCGTCCAGGAGGGCAGAGTTGTGTGTAAAGCCAGCTTCTTGGGTCCATCCCATGTGTTCCTCCGTCCCTTTTCCTTCTGTCCATCCACCTGTCCATCCGTCTTTCTTCCATCTATCAATCATCTGTCCACTCTTGCTTTCTCAGCCTGCCTGCACAGAAATCCTCACTCGATGCTTCAGAACGAAGGGTCGAATGGAAGAGCCCCCAGCTGGAGAGGCTGCTTATACAAAAATGCAGAGAGAGGTCGTGACCGGGAGATACTCACGTGGTTGCCGAGTTGAAAACAGTAAGGGCATTTTCAGCCTGGTGCTTGGGCGCCCGAATGACCCTGCCCCTTGCCGCAGGCACTGGATCCTTTCGGGGAGCACAGGCTCTGGCTCTTGTCCCAGACACTCTAGTAATGTGGTCATGGGGATCCCCCCTGGTGACCCTGTGTTTGCCCTGCGGGTCACGCTGACTCCGTCCAGCCGGTCAGTGGAGTCACTGTGTGACATCCGTGCGCAGTGCTGGCTTGTGATCCGCGGGGCCGGGCTCTGCGGGATGCTGGCCCATGAAGGCATCACCCCTGGTTTTGAGGATAAGCCCCTCGAGTATGGGACACACACAGACCGTAAGCAGCCATCCAGGCCGTGTGAGGAGAGCCAGGCGTGGCTGGAGCCCAAGGCTGGGACTGCCCTGACGGGGCGTGTCCTGGACAGGTGGCGGTCTCGAGCACACCCATGCCGGTTCCAGGTGCGGCTATGATGGGAAGTCGTTTGAGATTTGGTCAGAGTGTGTTTCCCTCGTAGATCTGGGGCCCTGGGCGAGAGCAGCCTTAGTGCCTGTCTCTGACTGTAAAACCCATTGTCGCAAGGACAAAGGTGCTTAGGGCGCTGGGACCGCGGCTGGGAAGCTTGTGTGGGTCGTGGTGCCCGGGAGGGAGCATGGCTACGTGCCAGGCAAGCTCCGTTCCCAAAAACAGCCCGCCAGCTGGATTTGTAGCCGGCGACCCCTGATGTAGATGAAGTTACTGAACAAAAGGTGTCTGTCTGTGCTTGTGGGCCTTAAGAGCTGTTAGCAGCCTGGGTCTCCGAGAGCGGTGTCTGCAGTCCCCTGTGAGCTGCCTGCTCCTGAGTAGACTTCACAGTGGGGCCAACACGACCCGCCCGCCCCAGAGCACCGACTGCTCCCGCCGGCCCAGTCCTTTCTGCGCAGGGTCAGGGCCTGCGGGGGGTCGTGAACTGTGTGGGGAACTGTGGGGTCACAGCCTATGCGGGGTTGGGGGCCTGCGTGGGGTCGTGAACTGTGCAGGGTCGTGAACTGTTCAGGGTCGTGAACTCTGCGCAGTCAGGGAAACTGTGCGGGGTCGGGGAACTGTGCGGGGTCGGGGGAACAGTGCGGGATCGGGGGAACTGTGCGGGGTCGGGGGAACTGTGCGGGGTCGGGGGAACTGTGCGGGGTTGGGGGCCTGTGTGGGGTCAGGGCCTACGCAGGATTGAGGGCCTGCATGGGTTGTGAACTGTGCGGGGTCCGGGGAACTGTGCGGGGTCGGGGGAACTGTGCGGGGTCAGGGCCTACGCAGGGTTGAGGGCCTGCACATGTTGTGAACTGTGTGGGGTCTGGGGGAACTGTGCGGGGTCGGGGAACTGTGCGGGGTCCGGGGAACTGTGCGGGGTCCGGGGAACTGTGCGGGGTCGGGGAACTGTGCGGGGTCGGGGGAACTGTGCGGGGTCGGGGGAACTGTGCGGGGTCAGGGCCTACGCAGGGTTGAGGGCCTGCACATGTTGTGAACTGTGCGGGGTCCGGGGAACTGTGTGGGGTCCGGGGAACTGTGCGGGGTCGGGGGAACTGTGCGGGTCCGGGGGAACTGTGCGGGGTCGGGGAACTGTGCGGGGTCCGGGGAACTGTGCGGGGTCGGGGGAACTGTGCGGGGTCGGGGAACTGTGCGGGGTCGGGGGAACTGTGCGGGGTCGGGGGAACTGTGCGGGGTCCGGGGAACTGTGCGGGGTCGGGGGAACTGTGCGGGGTCCGGGGAACTGTGCGGGGTCGGGGGAACTGTGCGGGGTCTGGGGCCTTCGCGGGGTCAGGGACTGCACGGACCTGCCCTTGTGAGGTCGACACTGACCTCTTCCGATTTCACAGAAGGTCCTGGCTTCACCAGGAAAGGGCTTATTTTCCTGAGGCCTAACCTCTTAATAATTGAAGCTTCTCTCCAAGTAAGACGGTTGTTTTGTGCCGAAAATTAAGTGATGATCTCCTCTGCTCATACTTATGTGTTCCTCTGAGACTCTTTTTTTTTTTTTTAATGATTTTATTTATTTGACAGCAAGAGAGAGCATGAGCAAGGGGAGGGGGAGAGGGAGAAGCAGACTCCCTGCTGAGCAGGGAGCCTGATGCAGAATTCGATCCCAGGACCCTGCAATCATGACTCGAGCAGAAGGCAGACACTTCACGGACTGAGCCACCCAGGCGCCCCATCTGAGACATTTTTAAAACGTGAGCTGAATTTCGGGTGCAGAGCCAACGGTGAGAGGTGCTGGCTTACCCAGGCTGGGACTCAGGCCTAGAATTGTGCAGAGCCGCCGGGAGGCCTGGGAATAGCTGTGGACGGGCTGGCCTGGCAGGGAAATAGCAGGTGTTTGCCTTGGGCCCACGGGGCCACTCAGGACTGCTGCGGCCCCAGAGGTCCACCCTCGCTTGTGTGTTCCTCTTCCCGCCCATGATGTCATGGCCTGTCCCTTGCAGGGAGCCCACGGGCTCTGAATTGGGGAAATGCTGCCCTGAGCTGCAGAGGATGAAGGAGCAGGAAATGAACTGGCTTCCTCGCTGGCACTGTGCCCAGAGAGTGTGCGGGGAGCATGTGTGCTGAGGGACAGGGACCCTGCAGGGAGCCTGGGGGCGGCTGCCTCTCAGGGGCTGGAGGCTGGGAGCAGAGCTCTACTGCCTTGTCCTCTAAGAGCAGAGAGTTCCTCCCTGTCTGTGGGCAGGACTGGGAGCTTCCCCATCCCCTGCGCTCAGGCAGGCTGACATGAAGCAGCCTGGGGGTCACTGTCCACCTCTGACCCTCTTCCCCCGCCTCCCCCTCCCTCGGCCCCCCACCCCCACCCCGCGTGGTCCCACCCCAGCCACACCACTTTCCGCTCCTGGTGGTGTTTCTTCTGCAGATTGGTTTTATGCTGTTTCCTCAAACGTGTTTTCTTGTCTTTAACGTGACAAGAGGTGTACTGGTCGTGGGCAGAAATCAGGAGGCGTGACCTGTGACAGACACCTCTCAGCCAGTGTCCTAATTGGCTAACTTACTCCTTTTTCCTGAAATTGCAGACATGCTCCACAGTGTGTATATACATGTGGGGTTTTTGGTTGTTGAGATTTTAGGCAGCCTTTTAAAATGGGGGATTTGAGGGACGCCTGGATGGCTCAGTCCGTGAAGGGTCTGCCTTCGGCTCAGGTCATGATCCCAGGGTCCTGGGATCGAGTCCCGCATCGGGCTCCCTGCTCAGTGGGGAGTCTGCTTCTCCCTCTCCCCCTGCCTGCCGCTCCCCCCACTTGTGCTCTCTCTCTCTCTCATGCTCTCTTGCTCTCTCTCACTCTCAAATAAATAAGATCTTTAAAAATAAATGAATGGGGGATTGGATGGAGCATTTCCAAAAGCAACCGAGTGGCCTTTGTACTGATGGTGAGTGTGGGCGCAGCCGTAGTGCGTGTACGCATCCTCACAGGTCTGCTCGTTGACAGTGGCCCGCGGACATACTGATAGCATCAGAAATGGTTGTCGGTTGATAGCGGGAAACGTTTTCCACTGACTTCTGTTGTTTAAAACAAGGTGTGTGTTTCATGGGTGCACACAACTGCACTGTGGGAGCTGTGAGTTTGTCGGGTCAGCAGCAAACACTCAGGATGCTTTATGGTTTTCTCAAATTTAGTGAGCATATGTCATTAGAAAAAAAATTCACCAGTCTGCTGTATTTTTATTAAAACTTGAGTGTTAGTTCTTCTAGGAATGATGGTTTGATCAGAATATTGGGGAAAAAACATTACAAAATATTGAAGGGCAAAATCAGCATTCTGTGTGTATTAGCACTTAAAATTAGGAAAGGCTGTTATGTGTTCTCCTGGTTGCTTTGTCCCAGGTACTGAGCACTTGGGGAAAACATCAGCATGTATACCCCTTGTTCTTCTGCATGTGAGCCTCTGGCTTTAACGTTTCAATTTTTGCTTTAAGGATAAGCACCTTGCTCACACACTTTGGATTTCTGTAGGTCCCGTGTTCTCTTTGTTTTATTTCATGTTTCATTTGGTCTGAGTCACTTATTTTCATAAACACCTGAGCAGTTTGGTGTCCTTGGGACTGACCAGCCAGGTTGGTCAGTGGAGGAAGACGTTAATGAGCAGTGGTTTGGGTGGCTGTCCCCGGCCTCAATGCCTCCCTTGTTGGCTGAGCTAATGAGAACTATGCAGAACGGAAGGCTTTCTGTTCAGCTGGTGTGAATAAGGTCACAGACTGCAGTTCTGGGTCCTATGAGAGCTGAGACTTTGCAGGGAGGGGCTGGGACAAGCATGAGCTTACCAAGGATTTTTATGTAACTTAAATGATTATTTGAGGGCAGGGGATGGCCAAGGTAAATGACAAGGTTCTTTCTTCTTTAAATTATAATTAAAAGACAAACAGAAGACACAAAAGATGTAACTTGCGGTGGCTTAGAGTCTGATGAGTGACCCACCTGTCACTGAGACCATTCTGAATGTCTCTTTCCTTCTCTTCCAGGTGACATCACCCAAAAAGGATATGAAAAGAAGAGGTCAAAACTAATTGGAGCCTACCTGCCCCAGCCTCCGAGTACGTACCCTCCATGAGTTACATAAAGCCTCTAATTTTAAGAGTTAAGTGTAACATGCAAGAGAAACCGCTGAGTGCAAATCCTTTCTCGTGCCCAACCTGCACAAAGGTCACACTTTTGATTTGGCGCTGGCCACATAGGACTCTTCTGTAAACGTGCCTAATAAATTTAATAGGTTTTTCATCTATAGAAAGCAAGGATAGGTTGTTTACTCTAAAATGCTTATTATGAACAAAACATATGAGAGCACTTATGATGTAAACATGAGTTTTGGTTTAGTGAATTAAAAATTATTGCCACTGCTTAGAGTTTAAGTTAACCCAGGGTTTTTGTTGATGTCGTGAGGGGGCAGATCTATGTAGAGTATCCCGCGTGGGGCTGTGACTTGGTAAAGGTTGGTTGTGTTCTGAAATGTAATTATAAAAGGCTGTGGGTTCTTCCCTGAAGTACAAAGTCTGTTTCATTCGAGTGTTTCCTGGGTGCAGGTTTGTAGAATCTCTGTCCACTTGACCTGCCTTCTGCACCTTTCAGGAAAAAGAACATGCTCCCAGACTGGAGTTCTGGCCTTTAGTTCTGATTGAAGCATAGGTCAGTTGGAGGTGACCCTGAGAATCTGCTAGGTTTTGGGAATGGCTTAAATCTGAACCACGTCCTCAACAAAAAAGGAAAGCAACCTAAATTTTGCAGATGCTTCCTGAACTCTGTAGTTTTCACTGTTGAAACGACATGGTTCAAGCCCATCTCAGGTGCCTCTGGTGGAGAGTTTCAAGTCTGCAGGTGCACACAGCACAAGACCCCGCTCTGTCCCTCTGCCCTCCAGGCTGTGACACAGCCAGCTAGTGTCGCGTTAGCACGGTGAGGGGTGGTTCCCACAGCTCACAGTCCAGGGAACTGAATTTGCGTGTGGAGTTTCTGTTGTGCTTGTAGTCTTGTTTGGATTTCGTGTCTTTTTTTTTTTCCTTGATACTTAAGAAAGTTATCGTGAAGGTGGACCTATTTTGTTGACCTGACTTAGCGATGGGCTGAATTTTCCTGTTGTCTGGCTTCTGGAAGGAAGAAGCTCTGTTGTATTCAGTGAATTACAAATGAGTCCAGTTTTTGGCTGGCTGACACCCACGTGTGGAAGACGTTCAGAGCAGACGTGGGCAGATGACCAGACAGTCTTCTAACAGGACTGCCAGGCTGACGGCCATTTCTGTGGCTGGTCCTCGTGATTCCTTTCTGCGGGAGGTGCCTTCACGTCTTGGAGGAGGGCTGCTGGGGCGGACTGTAGGCTCTCGACATTGTTGGGTTTTAGTCTCTGTGACTTACCAAGCAAAAGTGAAACAGAAGCAGCCTGTGCGTTCCCAGGAGACGTTGTTGAGCCGCAGTGGTGCGGAGGCCGCGGCTGGCTGTGTTGGCTGGGCGTTGAGGGTGGCCCGTGTCGCGTGGTCCTTTGGTGTCTTTGTGCCGTTCTGCGTGGGGGCGGCAGCTCTGCTCAGTGCTGTAACAAATTTTTAAAAAACGAAAGTTTGCATTAATTAGTTTTTCTCAACTTGTTACAGCAGCGAACGGAGCTGCCGTGGTCCGGTGTAGACTGCAGCACAGTGAAGGAGCCCCGGGAAGAGCACTGCACTCCGGCAACATCGGGGTGTGTGACATCCGAGAAGCCGCGGTCAGAGAGCGGGCGGCCAGCACCGCGGGGAACCGGCCGCTGTTTTACTTTCGCTTCGGTGAGCGCACTCCACTGAGAGAGACCCCCGCAGGGCCGGAGGCCGACCTCCCACCTGCCGCTGCCGTGGACACCCGGTGTGGGCAGGCGCCGGCGGGTTTTCTCACACAGCCACGTGCTGGCGCAGGCGGGGTTCCGGGCCAGCCCCTTCCTCCCACTGGGCTGGTGCGACTCACCGAGGGCCACGCCGCCCCTGGGTCACAGAGCGTGTCCCAGCCCACGCACCCTGACTGTCCCTCTGCCTCAGGCCCCAGTTCTGAGTCTTTTTGCTGAAGGCGTAATACTGTGTTTCACAACCCTGTTTTCACAGTTGGAGCCCCACTTAGAAAACACTTGAGAAGAAGATTGCATGACAAATCCTAAAATTCTTGTTGCAGTGGTTGGTCTTCTACCCTGGGGTTCTGGTCTCCGCGAGGGACGATCGGGCTGCCGTGGCCCTGAGCTCTGCTAGGGAGCGAGGTCCACATGGCAGCACGATCCTGTTTCCACAGGGTGCCGTGCGGTTGGGAAATAGGACATCAAGCCAGTGATCGTAGGGTGCGTTCTCAGAGGTAACGAGCCTACAGAGGCCACAGTTACTTTTGTGGGCCATCTTTTGAATATAAGAAGCTCACAAAATGAGTCCAGACCGTCTTTCAGTAGAGCAAGAAAATGAGCATTAGCGTGCTTTAGGGGTATTTGTAGGGCTTTCTCCCAGATAAAGGCCAGTATTTGAAAATCATGAAGCACTGAAGGGATAGATTTAATGTTGCATTGGCCTTAGACTCTCAGAAGAGGCCCGTGCTGTGGCTCCTGCCCGTCTTCTCAGGGCGGCTGGCTGACGGGACGGAGCAGGTGGGTGAGTGGCCGTGGAGTGGGGTGCTGCTGTGGGGTCCGCTTCACAGTTTGCAGGAGCCTCCCGCACCCGACAGATGTGAGGGGGAGGCAGCCTGCTTGGGGACGCTGCTCTGGGGCCTTGTGTCCTGTCCCCCCGAGCCCCCCGGGAAGGGAAGGCAGGTCCCCCGTGGTTCTAGGCGTACAAGAGCAGATTCCCAGCCCCTTTTGCAGTTTTCACTGCTAGTCCTTATTTCTGAGAAGTCGTGTGAACCGTCGTTCGTTCTGCGGACGTCTGGGGAAGTAGCACGAGAGCAGAGCCTTCTGAGTCCGAGCTTGCTTTCTTGACGCTCTCAGTCTGAGAAGTGACTCTTCTGGGTCAGGATCTCACGAGAAGCGTCCTGTGTGTGGTCAGTCAGCTTGTCCTGCCGAGCACGTTCCTAAGGGGTTTGTGTTTTGTGAACCTTTTTTTTTTTAACATTATTTTTATTTGTCAGAGGAAATATTAACACTTCGAAAGTATTCTAAAAACATTTCTAAACGTATTCTGTTTGGGACACACAGTTCTGAATTAGAGTGGTTTGTTGGGCACTTGTGAGCTCTCGGGTCGGAGTCCCAGGCATTAGTCCATCCCAGGGAACGTGCTCCGGAAGCGGTCCGTCTCCTGGTTTTCCTCTCTCGACACCTGGCGGCACCACGTACCCCAGAAGGTATGTTGTCCTTGGGGAGCACAGTGTTGAGTGCTTCCCCCGATCTAGATGAGAAAACCTGTGCCGGGGACCAGAAAGAAAAGGAGTCAGAAAAAACATATTGAAAATCATTTTCAAGGAGAAAATATTACTGAAGACTGACTCATGGGTTCTAGTCCCCTGTCTGTAGTGTCTCTTTCATTAATCTCCAAACCTGATAAAACTTTAGGAACAGAAGACAAACCCCACTCTGCCAGTCTTTACGGGCATATCTGAGCACCAGAGCTGACTTCCACGACCGAGTCTGTAGTGCTCCCATGACGAGGCCATGTCGTCACATTCCACTGTTACCCGAATAGTGAGACTTCCCTGGACCACGTAGAGTCCGTCTTTCTCCCAGCACGTATGTCAGGAGACTTCCCTTCCCCTGTGACTCTGTGCGTGTTTCTCCGTGGAGAGTGGTTTTTATAGGGCTGGTCTGCTCCGTGCCTGTGTGGCTTCTCTGTCAGCTGCCAGGTGGCTGCGTAGTTCTGGGAATCTTGGTGGATTCCACTTGCGAGACTGGAGGACAGGTCCGTCTGCTTTCTTCCTGCTCCCTGGGAATTGGCCACGGGATGCGTGTGAACGGCCTTGGAGGAGGAGGGACTTCTCTTGGTGAGGGTGGCTTGACCATGTTTGCTCCTGCTGACAGACGCAGAGGCCCTGTGCAGAGTGTAGCCGAGTCTGTGAGTCTGTGTCAGAAGGGCTTTGCACGCAGCAGCCCTGGCCTCTCCTCAGCTCCGCGGACCTTGCTGTTGCTGGGCGGTCCCATGCTCTGTTTCCAGGGATGGCCTTCTGCACCTGCTTGTGCCCTCTGCCTGCACCTGTGCATTGTTCCAAGCCCAGCTCCAGTGTCAAAAGGATCCCTGGGGTTAGGACAGGCCCTCTGGTCCTGCTCCTCACAACAGCCTACTTCTGAAATGACTGCGAAGTTGTAGCTGGATGGGGGTGGTCGAGTATTGGATGACTCCACCCCCACCTCAACCCCGAGGAGGTAGGCACCTTCAGATATGCGCAGAATGATGAACCAGTAACTGCCTGCACGTTACACACCGGCTGCTGGCGTGTAGACCCCTGTCAAATCCATGCTGCTGGCAGGTCGGGCCCTGGCCTCCGTCCTCCTGGCCACAGCCCCCATATGCACAGCTAGGCCAGTGTGTCCAGCAGGTGCGTGGAGCAGGGAGCACTCAGAGCTGGCCCCACGGGGGGCCGAGCCAGCGTGTCCACGTGGTGCTCAGCTGTGTGGTGCCTGGAACATCAGGCAGACGGACCTCTTAGTGCTGGAGGCATCTCCTCCGTGAGCACAGCTTTATTTTGACTTCTGATCTGGATACTTGTAAGTGGTGGTACGTCGTGTTCCTCGCTGTTTCTGTATCTGAGAGGTTGAAGGAGAACACGGTTTGGGGCCTCTGCACGTTCTAGTCACTTGAATTGTGTTTTATGATCATGAATCCTGGGTTTTAGCTCCGCGACCCCGGTGTGCGGTGCTCTAACTGCAGACACACTGTCCTGACGTCGTTTTCCCTGGGACGGGCCCGTGCGGAGGCAGCAGCATCTGAAGCCCAGCCGCCGAGGTGCTGCTGGCTCTCCAGGTCTGTGAAGGAGCCTCGTGCAAGGGGCAGAGTTCAGAGCTTGTGAACGGTGCCCTTTCTGGTCTCATGGAAGATGAGGAACTTTCTTGTCTTGTGTTTAGGGATGCAGACTGTGGTCAGGGCTGTTCTAGACTCAGAGAAGAGAGCGTGTGGGTGCCATGGCCTCCTGAGCCAGCGCTGGCCGGGTCTCCGCCCCTCCAGCGCCCGCCGCACACCGGGTCCATGTCTTCATTCTGCAGCAGGAGTTAGGGTCTCCCGGAGTGCAGCCCTGGGCCCGGAAGCCGCGATTGCCCGTCCCTGTCAGGGCTTGAGGGACAGCAGCCTGTCCCAGGGGACCACCTCCGCTGAGGGGTCACGCCATGCCGTCTGTTCATGACGGACGGGGTGTCAGGTGTAAGGTTGAACCCCAGAAGAGAAAACGGGTCTTTAAATCAGGTTACTGGCCTGTGACTGAGCATGAATCCTTTCTAGTCTGAGTTGCTGTAGGAACTGAGCCTTCCTCCGCTGGAGGCGAGCAACCCGTGTCCTAGGTGAGCCATGCACGGTCGTAATCTCAGAACATAATTTCTGCTCTCGTTGGCCGAACAAATACTCCTGATTTATCACACGCAGCTGTGGGTTTGGTCAGATGGATCCCCGTTATTTTTAGTGATGTTCTACCTGCCGGGTTCCTGCTCCCCGATATCAGTGGAGACAGGAGCCGCCAAGCCGTCTCCCGTGCAAGCTGCTGGAGTTTGAGCAGAGCTGGGGCTGGGATCTGAGGGTCCACCTGGGCAGCGAGAAAGACGTCTGCTTTGGACCTGGCTTGTGTGGGTACCTGAAAAATGCAGACATTTGCAGCCCTGCCCCTGACCTCGTACACTCATTCCCTTCTGAGCCGCTGTCACGCGGTGAGCAAGAGCGAGTGTTGGGTGCACGTCAAGCTCCCTAAAGTTCCAGGTCTTCTTCCGTACTTTTCCACGGAATGCGTCCCTAATCAAACTATAGTGTGTCGGCAGGAATATGGTTAGAATTCTGTGGATTTTCGGCAAGGCCTCCCGTAGCGAGAGGCGGAAACGAGTCGGGCTGACGGTGGAGGGGATGGAATTCCCTTCTGTGCTGTGTTCTCATCTGAGTCCCTACGAAGCAAACACAGTAAGTTTCTTGTCTGTACGCACACGGCGGTGCGTGACGTCTGCAGAGCCTTGACTGCACTTATTTTACAAGTGCTGCTGTGTGGGGGTGTAATCAGGTACCAGAAGAGCAGGGGACGACTCAGAAATCGTTTTTTGCAGACCTGAAATACAGAGAAGCCCTCTGCAATTTCTCCAGGTTCCTGAAGCAGGATCCACGTGCGTAGGAGCCCCGGGGACGCTGTGAGCCCTGCTGGGCCCTGGGATCCACCGGCTCTGAACACCAGGGGTCAGGACCAGAGAGGCTTGGGTTCCAGCAGCGGTCTGGGGGGACGTCCCTCACACGTGACCGTGTCCACATCTGCTCCTCAACGTACGTGGAAGCTGAGGTAGCAGCTGAGGGATTTGCCCAGTTCACTTGGGCTAAGAATAAGACTGGAACTTGGATCACGGTCTTCTAGTTTTGATTCCCACATGAGCTTTTATTGAAGTCATCTTCCACAAATCCTTCATGATTGCTTTTGCAGCTATGTGGAAAACCAAGGCTTTCTCGTGTGTTTCCCTTGCTATCTGAATTTAGAAGTCTTGGTGTTTTCTGGAACATTTGACATCCTGAATGAGCCAGGGTGGTCTACACAGCAGGTCTCCCAGCCTGAAGCACATGGTATTTCAGAGCCACAGAGCCCGTGTGGCCACAGTCTCAGTGAATATGAGGGTTGTCGTGGTTTCTGGTATCTGGTACTGGAATTGGTGGGGTGCTTGGGACAGAACCGTGTTGTTAGGGATTTTCTCTGGGGAGTCCTTTCTTTGTCGTGCGTTGGAAAGAATTGGGACGGACTCGCGTGTGGCTGTCTGAGGATGTCTCTGGCAGAGGGCCGGGGTCCTGGGCTGGGTTACTGTCTCCCTGCCTGGCCACTTTCCTCTTTCCTCTTGGACTCCTTGGATTCCTTCCTTTGCGCTTCTCAAGGGGAACAGAAATCTCACTGAAGGTTGTGTTTGAAGTGACGCTTGGTGGGAGCCTTGCAAGGCCCCGCACGTGCCATGGAGACTGGCCGCGTTGGTTCAGGAGCCCTCCTGAACCCCTCCCGTGGGCCGGGGGCAGCGCTGGCCCGGGGAGGAGATGAGCAGACAGATGTCCCAGCTCCTGCCCAGCAGCCTCCCAGGTAACAATGTGAGGAACGTGTCATTGTCCGCCGACCTCGCAGCTGCCCCGATTTTGTTCCTGGGCGGCAGTCTGTCCTGAGAAGGTCACTGGGGGTCGAGTAGTTTGGCAGAAAGATCATAAGGCTGCTTCTCTTCAAGAGACCAGGTAGATTTGCCCATGTGACAGTGGTCACTGCCCCAGCATGCAGAGCCCAGCAGTCCGCGACCTCTGCCCCAGGACCGGGCCCCCAGTGCACCTGGGAGCACCAGGAAGGGGCGCCCGTCTCAAGGGAAGGGGCAGCTCCCCGTGAACATTCAGATGGTACTTAGAATGGCAGAGCTGTGCACAGATGGGAGACGGATGGAGCCAGGAGGCCTCTTGGATGCCCGTCCCTCGATTCACATGGGACCTGAAGCTGAGTCTCTGTCTGCCACGGGGTGCTTCGAAAGTGTGGGACAGAGAGCCACTCTCCACCCCCACCACGTTTTTGCCTGAGAAGGATTAATCTTTGCCTGCTGGCTTTGTGTGTTTTTGGAGGGTTCCCCCACCTCCCTCGAGACCCCTCACTTTGCAGTGTCGTCGCTCAGGCCCGGTCCCCACATTCTGTGGTCCGAGAGCTGGTTTTCAGCTGTGGCAGGAGTGTGGGCCCTCAGCGCCCGGCGTCCTGAGCTCCGTGTGTTCTCGTGCTGCCTTATACACAACAGGAAGGACCCCTCACTCGTTACCTCGGGGTCCCCCTGTGCGGACAGGTTGGAAATTCTAATCTGAGTTGCTGCCTATTTGACGGACGGCCTTTCCTTGTCAGAACATACTGTAAGCTACTCAGGATTTTAGTCACAGTGAGGGCAGCTAAAAATTAATGATGGAAATGCGCATACTGATATTTTAGTTTTTAAAATGCGCTGTTGCCGGTGAGCGGTAGGAGCGATTCTCTGTTGTTAGTAGCTCGTCTCTTAAAGCGCGTGTCGTAAGCTGTGTACTTTGGCTTGTGAAGGTAAATGTTCAGGAATCAGCTGAGGACAGGCGTGCAGGTCCTGGTCTGTGCGCTGCGCCTGCGTGTCCCGCGAGTGCGTGCCCCCTGGGGACCCGGCCGGGTTAAGGTTAGTGGAATTCCGGGAAGTGTATTCGAGTTCGGGAGGTCTGTAGTGACACTGAGATGGACAGCCGGACCGTGTGTGTAAATCGGGCACTGTTTCACTTGGCAGCTTGGACGTGCACGTTCAGCTCTGCTTCTTCCCAGAACCGCCCTAAGATGTCTGTAAACGCACGAAGTGCAAATCCGCAGGACAGCGGAGTGCGAGACACTGACAGGTTTCAGTGGTATGTGGGGTTGATGGTGGGGGTGCCGAGTGTAGCAGACCATGCCGCTTTCATGGGCACCATGAGGGACAGGGCCAGGCCTGGCCTCTAGGAAGCAGGTGACCCACGTCTTCCCCACTCCCCCAGAGATGCTTGTTCTCTGAGAAATAGAACTGAGAACCTTGGGATGTGGGGTGCAAGGCACTGAATCTGAGCACGTGCCCTGGAGAGTGAGAACAGCTCCAGCCCCGAATGACGAGCACTTCTGTGTCGATTCGCAAGACAGGAGACCAGAGGTCTCTTCTTTGGGTAAATGCAGCAACTCAGGTAAAAGATCTGCTTGCTGGAGGTCGGTCTGGTGATGACCCCGCCACAGGAGGAAGACACTGGCTCTCAGCTCCTTCGGTGGGAGTAAAGAAAAAATCAAGAAAGTTGACAGAAAGGAAAAGAAAAAACTAAGCAGATTTTTCATGAACAGTATACCATCAGAACGGCATTTAGCTTCTCACCAATAATTGTCATGGGGAGCACTGAATGCACATAACTTTCAAATAAATCGATTTATACAAATGTTCAAAATTTCAAATTTGCATGTAATTTTGCTTAGATGTCTAAGCAAAAGCCAGTTCCAGAAGGGAGGGATGCTGTGTGGTGGTTACGCAGCGGGTCTGGACCAGCCAGCCCGGATCAGAGCAGGAGGGGGTCCTCAAGGAGGGTCTTCAGGGAAAAAGACTGTCCCCAAGTTGTAGGTGATTGCCCTTGGGGGAGAAAGGGTTGGAAAGGGTTTTCATTTCTGTTGGGATAGTTTGAAGGAATTAGCAAGAGGTCCATTGAAAACCAAGATGATGGAATCGAAAGATACAAATATTAACCAGGAATAATGGAAAAGTCTAAGATAGAAGGGTATTCACAGCCCACTACTCACTCACGTTCCTAACGATGTGTAGTGAGGGCTACGCTTTTGTAAAGAAGTCGTGTGTGGTCTAAACTGGGCGGTGAAGAGGGATCGCAGCTCATGTTTGTAAACACCAGATGACCACCACTTCCCATCATGACTTAGCACTCCTCGGTTCCATCAGTTCTGTGCCCCTGTTTGATGAAATAGAGCAGGTTTTCTTTTTTGACGGTCATTTGCAGACTCTAACTGGACAGGGTTGGCAGCTGTGAGCTGCTGTGTCGTCAGGAAGCTTAACGGTGTATGCCGCGGACGAAGTGCTTGCAGGAGCTCGCCAGGTGACTGGCGTGCGTGTCTTCCGTGCAGTTCTAATGCAGTTAGTTAACCTATCCTGTCACTAACCACAAACATGCCAGCAGGAGTTGGGGTGCAGCCGGGTGCCTGGCTGGCTTAGTCGGCAGAGCATGCAACTTTGATCTCAGGGTCGTGAGTTCAAGCCTCACGTTGAGCATGGAGCATAGTTTAAAAGAACAACAACTGAGGTGCAGAAATCAGCACAAGAGACATGCTACACCCCTGATATGAGTAACCCTATGGGGCCGTCACGGAAAACCAGGGACTAAACAGTTTCTGTTAAAATAGCCATTGCTGGTTTACTTTCTCTCTCAAGTATCGCTGGTCCTTTTCTGAAGACTCAGCAGATAGTGTTTGATGCCCAGCGCTCCGAATTTCTTTCCTTCTGCGCTGTAACGATGAAACCCTCCCCTGCTGTACTGACTTAGTTCTACGGAGATGGGGCTTCTTGCCGCTCGAGCGCCCCAGTGTCGTTGGCATCGTGATTGCCAGATCTAGGTCAGCTTTTGACAAATGCCCGTCAGATCAGTTTATCTGACTATTTTATCTTTTCAGGTAATTCCTCAAAGCCAGATGGAAATAGAAATCTTTCAGTTATTTTGCATCGAAAGGAGTAAGATTTCAGAGTTAAAGATTTTGAATGAATAAAGATAAACCTTTATGCACAGTCCTGGTTACCTGAATTGTGTCATTAAGATATCCTGTGAGATTTATTGTAAAGGTAACCTTAATGATAAACATAATTTTTAATTTCCTCAAGAGTGAACATAACCCTTTCCATATGTTTGTATATAAAGAAGATTCTCACCCAGTTCTTTGGGCTCCATTTCTCTCATCCATGTTCTAGACGTGTGTGATATAGGGAGCCTGTGCTGGTGTCTCTAAAGGCTGTAGTGTTAGGGCGTGAGTCTTCCCCTGCCTGGGACACTTCTCCCTCTCTTGTTCAGTGTCCATGATGTCCCCTGGCCCCTGTCCATGCCCTCGTGTGCCCTCACTTGGCCACAGGCATGGCGTGAGTCAGGGCTTCATTCTACCAAATGATTTTACCAAATGAATTAACTCTGGCTGCCAGGTAAAGCCTTACCTTACTTTGCTGTTTCCCTTAACCCAGGGGTGGATCAAGCGTTGCCTCCCGAGCGCCGGGCTCCCGTCACTCCTGCTTCTTCCACTCGCTATCACCGCCGAAGGTCCTCAGGGTCACGAGATGAGCGCTACCGGTCAGGTAAGGCACCAAGTGGTCGTGAGGTCACTGTGTGGTGGTGATGGCAAAGTGGACGGGTGGGTGCGTGTCTGCGGTAGCCGCGTGGGTGTGGGGCAGGAGTGTGGTACGTTTGAATGTCCCTTGGTTGGTTGTGTGATCACAGGTGATGATATCCTGCCTCATAAACAGATACACCCTCAGGGGTACACATTAGAACTCAGTAAACACTAACTCTTTTTACATTTTTAAAGATAATGTCTGCTATTGAGAATTTCATAACAGTTGAACAGTAATCTCTCATGAGCCAAATTTTGCTTTTTTTTTTTTAGGTGTTACCATTTGGCAGTTTGGTTTTACTTTATATTTTCTCAATTGCTAGTATAATATTTTCCTTCTCTTTTAACCCCAGGATTCCTGTTTTTCAAGTAATTTTCAAAAAAGAAAATCCTTAAATTTTCCTATGTTCTTTGTTTGCTTTGTGGTTTATGGTGCTGTGTAAGAGAATGCTGTCTTGGTAATTCCGTTCTATTGTAGCCATCACCCGGGTTTGGCTGGCTTGACTTTCTGTCATTAATTTCATTCCATTACTTTCGCTCATCAGAAAACTTGTTTGGTGATTAATATTTTAATTAAATTTGAGAATTTTTTCCAACATCTACATTAAAGTTGCTTTTCCGGCTTCCCTAACTACAGTTTTTAAGGAGAATCATCAGTAAGTGTTGCTGGGACCTCAGTTCAGGGTGGATGTGGATTGCTAACAACGACAAAAGATAACACTTACACTTCACTTTGTATTTTGCAGAGCACTTTCACAAGTACTATCCCACTTGGTTTTTACAACAGCAGGTGAAGTGCTTACTGCTCCTTCAGGTTGCAGGCTATGGGATGAGGCAGCTCAGGCGGTTCACACCCGGGCTGGGCAGGTCGACCACGCTCTTGGTTCCGTTTCACGGCTGCTTCCATTAGTGGGGGTGACAAGACAAGCCCCCCACCCTTTCCTGTAAGGAGCCGTCTGCCTGACTTCCTGGCTGGGCTCCTTCCTAGGGGGGAGGGAGGGGTAGGGCAGACCTTACAGCATCAGGGTCGTCATCTGTGGAATCAGAGTGGGCTTGAAAGGCAGTGAAGGCTGAGTGCTGCCCCTTCCCCCCCCGCCAGATGCCTTGATGTGGGGACAGTGTGCGGGTGGAATGAAGCAGGAGCTTGTTCTTCACTCCACCTTCTGTTTTCCAGAGATATTTGAACACCCAGTATGTATCAGGAGCCCCTCCTCATGCAGATGTTTCAGAGGCCTCTTTCAAATAGTTAGGCAGGTAGAGGCATGCACACAGGTGCTGTCATCCTACTATGAAATGCTTCACTTGTCCGGATGCTACCGTGTTAGTTTTTTGTGTATGTACACACATAGTCACAGATGCAGCAGTTGTAAGTACAGACACACGCAGGTGGATATAAAGTCACATGTACAGTAGACACACATGTAAACACATGTCAATGCACACACAGCCCCCTGTGTGGTAGACACATATGTAGACACACAGTAGACACGGGTACACAGACACACAGGTATATACATGTCAGTGTACATACAACCCCCATAGAGTAGACACATATGTGGACACACAGACACATGCATATAGATATATAGGTACACAGGCACACATGTAGACCCAGAGACATGTAAGTACACACAATAGACACACATTTAGACATACGCACATAGACACGTGTGGACCTAGATACATAAACATGAAGACACAGACACATATAGACACACATGTAGACATGCAGACACATCGACACACTTGCAGGCACACATGTAGACACACGTGTGGACACCAACACAGATACATGTAGGTGTGCAAATACATGTAGACACATGCAGGCACACACACACGTAGACACACATTTACTATCACCAGTATCTTTAGTTCTTACTGAAACCAGTCAGGTGTTGTTTTTTCCATTTTATAGATGAGAAACTGGAAGTTCAGGGAGGTGTGTGATTGTTCAATGATAACACAGTGAGGACCTCATTGAAACAGGATGCAGATCTGGCTTTGGCTCTGTCATCTGACTTCTTGCTACACAGAAGATTGTAACTTGTGTCTTGTTCTAAGCTCTAACTTTCTGTGTTAAATTTTTTAAAAAATTTAGATGGAAATTGAGACCTGGCACCGTCTGTTTCTTCCATTACCTCTCTTTCCTAATGATGAGGGGTGGGGCTGATAAACCCCTGATGTGTACCCGGCTTTTGCTATGGCATATTCTCCAAATCCTCCTGGCTGTTTTAGGAGACAGGCCAGGTGCTGGTTGCTTCACCGTTTTTCTTTTTAAGTAAAAGTCTGAGAGAGGTTAACAAAGTAGGGAACAGTGCTGTCTTGGCCTCAGGGGCATCTCCATTCGCTCGTGAAGGCTGCCTCCCATCTTGGAGAGTGAAGGAGTAGATGCGGAAGGAAAGTGTGAGCGGAGGGTGGTGGTGAAGGAGAGCAAGAGAACCTCTAGCACTGCCCTCTTAGAAGAAAACTGCACCTGTCTTGGTCCAGCCCGCCTGGAGCCCTACTTCAGAATCTCTGTTCACGTCAGGTAGCATCCCTGTGGGGCAGCAGACGTGGGAACACCTGCTGCACTTGGGCTCTGTCTTTCCAGTTAGAACCCCAGATGTGGGGCTGAGCTTGGAGCTCTGCTGGCTTTGGGTGAAGGAGCTCACAGTCCAAAGGAAGAGCCAGACCAGTGACCCAAACACGGGTTAGCTGGTGACACACCTCTGCTCGTATTCCAGCAGTTTCTGCTGCTCTCAGGGTAAGATTCACATGTACCATGTCCATGGTCTGGCTTCCTCTTATTCCGTGGTCTTGTCGTTCATGTCGTCCCCTTTCTGCTGCTGCGCTGGTTTCCTGGATGTTTCTCAAGCACGTAATTGCAGTGGGGCTTTTATGCTGTCTGCTCCTGCTGCCTAGAATGTTCTTCCCTCGGATACACATTGCTTGTTACCTCTCCATCACGTCTCTGCTCAGGGTTACTGTTTTCATGAGCCTTCTCTGTCCACCCAGTTAAAATAGTACGACAGTAGTGTCACCTCGCGCAGTCCCTATGCGTCCCCTCCTGACTCACGTGTGTCCCTCGCAGTTATCACCTCTGACACTGTCAATCATCCATCTTCCTACCTACCTACCCGTCATCTGTCTGTCCATCTAAATGTCTATCATTTGGCTACCTACATCATCAGTACGCCTCTCTGTCCATCTGCCTGTCTACCATGGGAACGTGTGGCTCAGGAAGACAAGGATCTTTTGGTTCACTCATGTATGCCAAGCATCTGAAATAGTGCCTTGTTGTTTTTGGAAGGAAGGAAGGAAGGTGAAGAAGCACAGTGCATTTGGGGGAAAAGCAAGAAATTAGGTCAGATGGGCCGGATTTTAAGGTCTGTTGTGTACTATGCTCAGGAACTTAGACTTTATCCTGACGATGTCGGAGTACCGCTTGAAGATTTTAGGCAAAGGCACAAGAGGAACACATTTAGGGTTTAGGGAGGACTTTGGTAGCGTTGTGGCCTATGAATAACACAGCAGAGGAATTAGAAAGACCCTGAGATCGATGCACATTTAGAAGATGAGTCAGTGTCAGCGAGGTCTGACCTCTGTTCAGAAGGTAATAGCAGCAGGACCTTGAGGCCGAGTCAGCATGGGCGTGTGTGAGGGTGGGAACACGTGGTGACTGGTGCATGCGTAGGCCCTGCGGCTGCACAGGTGATGGTCTCCAGCTCTGCTTTAAAGGAGTAAGGTTTCCATTCGTAGGTTAAAGATGGTGGGACTGGCCCTGCTGTTCACTTGCTGTGTGGAGAATACTATGAAGATGTTACTCCATACAGACTGTCTTCATTTCTACACATTCATACTCCTCTGAACTTTGAGTAGATAATAACTGCTTAGGTTACGTATGGGAGAAACCTACCGAGAGGCTCTTGGCTTGTGCACCTCGGTGGGGCTCTCATTTTCTACGATCAGCACTCGTGCGGCACCCACCCTGGGGGGAGCTAGTGAGGACCCGGGGGTCAGTATCAGCCTCGTTTGATGGTCTCACCACCTTATTTTCTGTTCTTTCCTATTGTTAAAATAGGCTAGTCCCGAGTTTTCTATTGAGACATTTCACGAATATACTGTGAATTACTTTCTCTTTCGGTGTATGTCCACAAATCCTTTAAGATGTGGTAACTCTGAAGAGCGTACTGTGGCCCTGTTGCCGGTGTGCGGGTGTCAGGATTTTCTGGTTTCTGTTTTCCTGTGCCTGCATGGAAGATTTAAGACACTCAAAAGAAAAAGTTCTGTGGCCCTCAGGAGAGTTTGGTTTCTAAAATTCTTAGACCACTCAGCTTGCAGTAGAATTACTTTGGATGCTTCACTGACCAAATTATATCAACCAAGAAGTAATTCTATTATCTCTTAGATAATTGCTCTAATTAACAATCAATCCAGTCAACCATATAGCCTCAAATTTAATCTCTCTTGGCTATACTTTTCCATTTCATTTCCAAACCCGTGGCTTTCCATTGTAATGAACTCCTACTGGAATTCTTTATAATAGTGTGTACTTCTCCTCTTTTTAAATAACTTTATTTGGAAACTTAAATTTGATTTGGAGAGTGAATTAATGAAGAGGCATTTCCTGAGTACCTAGAAAATGTCAAACTCTGTATTAGGCACTTTATTACTTTTACTTGATAAGTCTAAATTAGAACTTAAAGGAATTCTAGCTGTTTTTTATGCCCTTTCTCCCCAACCAGAAGCCCTAGAAAAGAACACTGAGATTTGTGTTGTTTCTATTTCTACCAGGACCAACGATGATAAGGAAGAATGTTCAAATAAACATGCAGCATACAGTTTCCTAATATGTTTAAAATGGTGGTTTTGTCTCTTTGTGAGCTGACAAATAGCTTCAGAAAGCACATCTCCAGGTCCGTATGTGTGCACGGACCAGAGTGGCTGCCTTCCCCGGGGCCCAGCCCTCACTCCAGGTGGAGCACCACAGAGCCCAGTGTCACTCCTGGACAGCAGGCTCAGACAGGTGCCAGGGACCCAGGGGGACCCCGAGACCCTCTAGGGATGTCTGTGAGGTCAAACTGTTTCTGGAACAACACTGACACATGATTTACTGTGTCCACACTCATCCTCCCATGAACGTACATGGATTTTTCCAAGGCTGCTGGACGTGGTGATACTGCATTCTGACAGTTGGTGCACGTGGTGATTATGAAGCCTTGCATTTTAAAAAGCTTTTCAGTTTACTTTCTAATACAGTGAATGTCAAAGCATTAGTCCTATAAACAAAAGCTTTTTAACATTTTCACCAATTTTTAACAGTTTAAAGTGTTCTTTGGGTCAAAGAGTTTGAGAATCACTGCTTGTGACTTGTAAAAATGAAATTCTTCTTTAAAACTGGAGACATACTATGAACTACAAATTTGTACATGCGAACCCATCCCTGAGGCTGCTTTTGTGCTGATGACTGTTTAGAATCTGAGGTATGGCGGTGCTCAGCTGCTGGCCATAACGGCTTCTCTCCTGGTAGCCGTTCAACACACGTGCAGTTTTGCGTCCCGAGCGTTTGCTGAGCACTGTAGGAGAGACACGAATACAGAAGACGTTGTGTTTGCTTCCGAAGAGTGTATTTGCCCTGTAGTCAGTTCTTCCTCAACATTAAAGTTTAATTTCCTACATTGAGAAGGTTAATCTTTCTCTAGTCAATTTGAATTCACTGATTTTAATATGCTTTCCAGCTCTGCAATCTGATTCCCTCTGAACTAAATTTTTTCATTATTTATTGTAATTCAGAAATAACGTATTTTGTTACAATAGAGTAAGAGAAGAATGCACTAAATCAGACTGCATACTCAGCTAAATATTCCCAGTGAAGGACAGGCTTATCTGAGTCAAGCTGCAGTGTCCAGTGTGGTAGCCAATACCCACATGGGACCTTATAAATTTAAATTAGTTTAAATTTAAAATTCTGTTCTTTTGTTTTACTAGCCACATTTAAGACAAGCGGCTACACTGGGCAGTGCAAGTGTGGAAAGTTGTCACGGCAGAAAGTTTTATCCCACAGAGCTGCTCTAAAACCAAGGCTGTGGGAGACTTGGAAGGAAGACAGAAGATGCGTTTGAAGACAGACAGTAAAGGCCCATTTGTTCAAAACTAATGAAAATGAACTCAATCTTGATATCTGTGCCTAGTCATTTAAACAAAATGGCATGGTTAGAGCTGCGTGTTGACAATGCCAGTGTGTAGCAGGTCGTGCGGATAGATTGGTTGGGCTGGGGTGGGTTCCAGGCTGAAAACAGGGACACGTTAAGAGGCTATTGTATTTTGGGTAAAAAAAATAGTCTAAAACTTGTGGGGCGCACCGAAGTAGTACTTAGAAACTGATAGCCTAAAATATTTATATTAGGCAATAAGAGATCCTGGAAACTGAAGAAACAAGGATTTAATTTAAGAAGTTGGAAAAGGAAAATTGAGTTAAGTCCACATGAGGGAGAAATGAGAAAAAACAGAAAAAGATATGGAGTAGAGGAGATAGTCTTGGCTCCATGCCAGCATGCCTCGGAAGCATGAACTTGGTCACATGGATCCTTACAACAAGAAGGAAGCTTAGAAATGGAAACCAGCCACTTGAAGAGTTCAGCTGGATCCCAACTTTGATCTGTCAGCAAACTGAGGTCATTGGGAAAACCACTGCTCCAAAACCAGGGGCGGGGGGGGGGGGGTAATGTCAGTGGATAGATGGACACCCTAGAGAGAATGTAAAGACTGTGCTGGAAATCGGAGACACTGTGACAGAAATGACGAATGGGCTCATCAGTAGATGGAAGGTGGTGTGGTCAGAAATTCATGTCTACATAAAGAAAGGGGGACTGTTAGAGAAGGATTACACAAAGACTAAAGAGAATCTTGTTTTTATAATTCTTAATTGCTCTTACAGATTATAGTTTGTTCAGAGGAATGATAGGAATGATGTATTGGGTGATTATAAGCATATACAGTAGTGAAATGAATGGCAGCGATGTTCTAGGGGGCAGGAGGGAGGAATTGAAACTATTGTGTTATGAAGCACCTGTACTAACCTTGAGGTGCTGTAGTGCTCCTTGAAAGTGACCTTGGAGTATTTGTAAATGCATACTGTGAACTGAAGAACAACCACTTGAAAACGTAAAAATGAAGTATAATATACCAAGGAGTAAAAGTCAGATCATATACAATACTCAATTAAAACTAGAAAATGCAGAAAAAGAGTGGAAGACAAAGAACGAGTACAATAAATAGATAATAGTAACAAGCATGTTAAATAATAATCCAAACATATGAATCACTTTAAATGTCACTGACCGAAATGCACCAATTACACTGTCAGAGTAGACTGGAGACACCACCCACTCTGTGTGGACTGTAAGACATGCACTTTCACTATGAAGACACAGGTTAAAAGTGAAGAGGTGGAGAAGAATATACCATGCTAACCCTAATTTAAAAAGCTGGAGTGGTGACATTAGTTTCTTATGGAATAAACTCGGGAGCAAGAAAAGTTATCGGGGATTACATATATAAAGGAGTTGATTCTCTGAGAAGACATAATTCTTAATGCGTACATGCTAACAAAATACCACAATCCATGAGACAACAGCCATAAATCTGCAGACATAAATAGACAGATCCACAGTTACAGTAGAGTTTCAACATCTCTGTATCAGTGGTGGACAGATCCAGTAGGTAGCAAATCAGTTGAGGATATGGTTGAACTGAAGAGTTCAACTGAGTCAACTGGATTTTTTAAAAATATTTTTTTTTATTTATTTGTCAGAAGGAGAGAGAGAGACAGAAAGCACAAGCAGGAGGAGCAGTAGGGAGAGGGAGAAGTAGGCTCCCTGCAGAGCAGGGAGCCCAATGCGGGACTCGATCCCTGAACCCTGGGATCATGACCTGAGCTTAACTGACTGAGCCATGAAGGCATCCCAGAGTCAACTGGATTTAATTAACCTTTGTAGGGTATTCCATGCAACAACAGCAGAATACACATCCCCAAGCTCACACAGAACAATCACCAAAATAGACCACATCCTGGGGCATAAAACACACCTTAAATTGAAAGGAATAGGAATAAAAATATGCTGTCAGGGCACAGTGGAATTAACAAAAATCCATGACGGATGACTGGAGAAGTCCCACACACTTGGAGAGTAGACAGCATGCTTCTGACTAACACATGGATCAAAGAAGCCTAGGAAATTTGTAAAATATTTTGAACTAAAAAGGGAAAATACAAGTGATCAAAGTTTGTGGGATGCAGCAAAAATAGTGCTTACAAGCGAATGTGTAGCATCCAATGCTTATGTTAGAAAAGAAGATCTACAATCTGTAAGCTTCAACCTTAGGAAAAGAGCAAAGTAAATCTGAGAAGAAAAATAATAAAACTTAAGAAATAATGCAATTGAAAAGACGAAATCAGAAAATCAAAGAAGCCAAAAACCACTTCTTTGAAAAAATCAATAAACGATAAACTTCTGACCAGGTTAACTAAAAAAAAAAGAAGACAAAAATCACTAATACCAGAAATGAGAAACTGACCATCACTACTTATTCTATAGACCATAAAAGGACAATAAAGGAACATTACAAACAACCCTGTGTCCACAAATTTGATTATGGAGATGAAATGGACCCATTCCTTGAAACACACAATCTGTTGATGGTCACACAAGAAGAAGTAGACAATCTGAGTAAGGCTATGTCTATTTAACAAATCAATAATTAATAACTTATCAAAACAAAGCACCAGGCCCAGATGGGTTACTCATGAATTCTACCAAACATTTAAGGAAGAGGTTATACCTCTCTGTATAATCTGTTCCTCCAGATAAAAGGAGAGGGAGTGCTTCCTAAGCATTCTATGAGACCAGCATTAACCTGATACCAAAACTAGACAAAAGCATTACAAGAAAGAAAAACTATAGGCTACTATCTCTCATGAACATAGATTTAAAATATTCCTCAACAAAATAGCAAGTCAGATGCAATCATGTATAAAAATTATATACCATGACCAAGTGAAATTTATTCCAGGTATGCAAGGCTGGTTTAACATTCAAGAATCAACTAATGTAATTCATCACATCAACAAACTAAGGAAGACAACTCATAAGACCCTACCAATAGATACAAAAAAAACATTTGACAAAATCTAACACCCATTCATGATTACAGCAAACTAGGAATACAGGAGAACTTCCTCAGTTTGATAAAGAACATCTACAAAAAACTTCTACTTAACATCATACTTAGTGGTGAGAAACTAAATGATTTACCACCAAGATCAGGAGTAAGGCAAGGATGTTCCCTCTTACCACTCCTTTGCAACATTGTACTGGAAATCCTAGCTAATGCAATAGGACAGTAAGAAAATCAAAAGCATACAGATTGGGAAGGAAGAATTAAAAACTTATTCACAGATGATATGATTGTCTATGTAGAAAATCCCAAGAATCAAAAAATCGAAGTAATAAGTGATTATAACAAGGTTGCAGGATAGAAGGTTAGCATACAAAAACCAATCACTTTCTTATATACCAGCAACAAACAATTGGAATTTGAAATTGTCATTTACGATGTTATTTACATCAACACCCCCAAAAGGGAATACTTAGAACTCTAAAAAATGTATAAGGCCTAGATGAGGAAAATGATAAAAGTGATAAATCATAAGAACTATTAAATAAACAGAGGGTCCGTGTACATGGATAAGAAGACTCAATTGTCAAGGTGTCAGTTCTTCCCAATTTGATCTATAGATTAAACAATCCCAGCAAGTTATTTTGTGAATATCAACAAGTCAGTTCTAAAGTTTATATGGAAAAGTAGAAGACCCCAAATAGCCAACACAATAAAGAACAAAGTTTAGGACTGATGCTATTCAACTACAAGACTTCATATAAAATGTGGGATAGTACAGACAGATATTGGTGAAACGATAGGCATATAGATCAATGTATCCTAGTAGCTCAGAAATAGACCCACAAATATAGTCAATATTTGGCAAGCAAAGGCAACTTGGTGGAGAAATGATAGACTTTTTAACACATAACACTGTAATAACTGAATGTACACACAGATCTTAAACATCTTTTTTTTTTTAAAGATTTTATTTATTTATTTGACAGAGATAGAGACAGCCAACAAGAAAGGTAAAACAAGCAGGGGGAGTGGGAGAGGAAGAAGCAGGCTCCCAGCGGAGGAGACTGATGTGGGGCTTGATCCCAGAACGCCGGGATCACGCCCTGAGCTGAAGGCAGACGCTTAACGACTGAGCCACCTAGGCGCCCCACAGATCTTAAACATCCTAATCCTTTCACAAAAATTAACTCAAAATGTATCATAGATCCAGGGTGCCTGGGTGGCTCAGTCGGTTAAGCATCTGACTCTTGATTTCAGCTCAGGTAATGATCTCAGTGTTGTGGGATTGAGCCCCATGTCGGGAGTCCACTTGTCCCTCTCTCTTGCTCTATCAAATAAATAAAATCTTTTAAAAAAATGCATCATAGACCCAAAAGTAAACCAAAACTAAAATTCCCAGAAGATAACATAGAAAATATAGGTGACCTTGGGTTTGGTGATGACTTTTTTGGTGTAATGCCAAAAGCATAATCCATGAAAGAAAAAAGTTGATAAGTTTGACTTCATTAAAATTAGAAATATCTGCTCTGTAAAAGACAGACTAAAAAGGTAAACCACAGACTAGAAGAAAAATCTTTGTAAAAAAACATTTCTGATTAAAAAAAACTAGTATCTAGGATATACAAAAAACTCTTCACACCACGAGTGAGAAAACCCACTAAGAAGTGGGTGGAAGATCTGAACTTACACCTTCCCAAGGAAGGTATGCAGATGGCAAATACACAGGAAAAGATGCTAAACATCATATGTCATTGGAGACATGCGGGTCAAAATAACAGTGAGATACCACTATTAGAATGGCAGAAATTCAGGACTCTGACATCAAATACAGGTGAGGATGTGGAACTGCCGGAAGTCTCTCTCACTGCTGGGGGAACGCAGAGTGGGGCAGTCACCTAGGAAGACAGTCTGGGAGTTGCTTACAAAATGTACTGGAACCATGTGATCCAGCAATTGTGTTCCTCAGTGTCTACCCAAATGAGTTGGAAGTATATCCATACAAAAATTAGCACATGGATGCTTATAGCAGCTTCATTCATAATTGCCAAACCTTAGAAGCACCAAGGTGTCCTTTAACAAATGAATGGATAAACATATTGTGATGATATTATTTAGTGCTAAAAAGAAATTAACTATCAAGCCTTGAAGACACATGAAGGAACTTTAAATCCGTATTGCAAAGTATAAGAAGCCAATTTGAAAAGGTCCATGCTGTATGATCCCAAATACATGACATTTTGGAAAAGAAGAAATAATGGAGTCAGCGGTTGCCAAGTGCTCAGGGGAAGGAAGGGATGAAGAGGTGGAGCACAGAGGACTTTTAGGGTGGTGGATCTATTTAATATTACACTGTGATCATACATACATGTCATTATTCATGTGTTGAAACCCATAGAATGTACAGCACCAACACTGAACCCTAATGGTAACTGTGGACTTTAGTTAGT
The DNA here is from genome assembly GCF_024610735.1 of Ursus americanus. Taxonomy (NCBI): domain Eukaryota; kingdom Metazoa; phylum Chordata; class Mammalia; order Carnivora; family Ursidae; genus Ursus; species Ursus americanus. Next base: position 36,462,407 of record NC_142157.1, read on the forward strand.
AATGTACCAGCATTGCCTCATCTACGTACTGCACTAACGTGATACGTCAGTGTAGGGTAAAATCGCGCGTGTGTGTAGGTGAGGGGGTGATGGGGAACATGCCGCACTTCCCCATCAATTTTCCCATAAACCTAAAATTGCCCTAGAAACAGAAATCCATTAATTAAAAAAATGAAATGAAGGATAATGATAAAGTTTAGAGGATCAAGAAAGACAAAAATTGTTTTTGGAAACTACTAATAATATTGAAAAACCTGCAGTCTGAATACTGAAAGTAGTCAATGATAAAAGGAATTAAAAATGGGACTCATTACTACAGATATATCAGAGGGGAAAAAAAGGTAGAATAGTGTGAATAACCATATGACTGTTAATTTGAAAACTTAGTTAAATGGACAAATTCCCAATATAAAAGCTTAAGAAGAAATGGAAACCTTGAGTAGTCCTGTGGCCACTAACTAAAAGGAAGCAGGCACTAGAGACCTTTCCACAAAAAACACAGCAGGCTCAGAAAGCTTTATATTGGAGTTATACCCAACTTCCAAGCAATTAACGTCAGATTCTATACAAACAGTTTTAGAGAGCAGAAAGAGAAGGGATCCTTTCCAGTTGGTTCTAGGGTAGACGCCTGTGTCAGTGATGGTACACAGTGATGGAAAGGGAGAATTGCAGGATGTCATCTACAGAAAGTCCAGAGTCATCTCTCGATTTTTAGAAATAATGAGGGTTTAGTAAAATGGCTCAATGTAACCTAAACAAACAAAAATCCTATGTCTAGATATTAACAAACGTGAAAATGTGACTTAAAAAGTTGTATGTACAGTAGATTTTAAAATGTTAAAATTAAATGATATTTTTAATCCTCACTGAATTTTTCTGTTATTTCCTGGGGATCTTACTATTCTTAAAAATTCTTCCCAATAAATAATATGAAAAGATTCCATAAACTAAAACAAAAAACACAGAAAACCCCAGCATCTTATAAAGAATCTAATGAAAATTGAAGCAGAAGACGTGTAAGACTTTTATGACGAAGATGATAAAATTGTAGATGGAAGTGGTTGAAGAAGGCCAACTGAGTGGGCGCACTGCAATGACGGACGGGGAGTCGTGATTGCGCAGACGTCAGCTCTGCCATATTGGTTCTAATAAAAATCCCCATGGGGTCCTCCGGAGTCTGGACAGACTGGGATTTAGGTGGAAAAGCAGGGGCCAGGGACAGGCAGGAGGTACTAGGGACGGAGGAGCCACCGTGGATGTGCCCTGGCGGCTTTCAGCGTTGTGCTCCCAGCAGGAAGCCAGGCAGACTGCCTGGTCGGTCGCACGCGAGTCTGGTTGGTGACATTTCAGAGACTGTGGGGCAGCAGCACACGGCGAGACCTGGCGTTTGCTGCCCGTCGTCGTAATCCTGATGGCAGCCGACGTTTATTCGAGCACTTGCTTTGTGCCGGGCGCCGTTTTAAAGGGTTTTATGTGGCTCATGTACCCTGGTGCACGGTTCCAGAGCCTCACTGCCTCGTCTCATGCCAACAAGGTCATTGGCCTTTGTTTTTATGATTAACTTTTGGTGTTTTTCCTGGGTAGTTTATAGCTGTTATAAAATTTTATCTCCCATGTCATTCACTAAGGACAAAAGCATCAGTTAAAAGTGCTAAACATGGGGTGAGTTTATGATGGAAAAAAAGATAATTTTGCCTAGAGCAGAGCCTGGCACAAAGAAGGTGTTTGGTACACGTTCGGTTAGCGTCTGAATAGTGACATTGTTCATTCTTCAGTGGAAATAATCCCACAGGCAAAAGAGCAAATAGTGACCCATGAGAGGCTTGGTGGATAATCGTGGAATGAGCTGCCATCAGACCGGAGCCCCTTCTGTGCCCCACCCTGCGCCCTCCAGCGTCCTCACTCCTTCATCCCCAGAGCCACCCCAGAGCCATTCCCACTTAGGGAAACCGAGGCACAGGTGGGTTCAGTAGCGTGCCTGAGCTCATGTAGAGGAGCTGGGATCTAGACCCGGGTAGTCTGGCTCCGGAGGCACGGCCTTACCGGCCCCGCTGCTGTGGCACAAGCAAGCGTCCTTGCAGACACCCTGTCTTGGGTTAATTCTCCGTCGGTTTGAAGTCAGACCGCTGTCCCCTCGGCACGCACATCCGTGCTACTGATGGTGGGACGCCAAGGACTCCACGACCAGTGGGAGCTTCAGGAAGTGGGTGGAGGCTTTTGACAGCAGGGTGAAGTGAAGGGGGCACACGTCAGTTTCTCTTAGGATTTAAACCCACAGATGTGCATGGACACCCCTTCCTCGGAGGGGTGAACGTGTCCTGATCATTTGTACTTCTGTTCTCAAGATGCCCTGGTGATTGTTGTATTGCAACATACGAGATTCTTCCAGGGTGAACGACTGTCCGGTCTGCGGAAGGCAACCAAGGGGAAAGTGGAGCTTTCTGCTCAGGAGATTACTGGGATCTTCCTGTTCAAGGGCCTCACTGAGCCTTTGGAAGGGACTTTTCTCTTGTGTCAGAGAAAGGACCTATGACCTTCAAGGTGCAGACTGGGGACTGCAGGGGGAGCAGGGTCCTGGGTCCCCAGGCCACATGCAGGGTGGGCGCGGGGAGCCTGTGTTACTGCCTGCCACCTGCTGACTGTTCCCGGCCCCGCTCCCCGGTTTGCCCCGTGGCCTGTGTTGTGTGCCTTGCAGAAACACCAGCACTGTGACAGTGTTGCTTCGAGAATTCAGGCTACCCGTGTGCCAGGATGAGGTGGAAACCGCCAGCAGTCAGGTTCCTTTGGGTCTTTTGTGTTTATCGCACACCCGCTGTACCAAACCCCCCGTTTGACGATATCGGTAATAGCAACAGTCGTTAATGAGTGTCTGCCTGGGACAGGCGGCTATGGCTCCCTTCGTGTGTTCTGTCGTACATAAGTCTCTCCTCAACCGTAATTTTTCCCCATTTTACACGGGATCAGAGTGGGGCCCGGAGAGACTACAAAACTCACCGCCTGTTTTATAGCCAGTGAGTGGCAAAGCCGGGACTCTGACTGCAAAGCCTGGCTCCCACGTCGGTGTTCAGTCATGTCCCCAGAAGCACGGGGACAGCTTCTGTCTCCCCATTTCTTACAGCCTCCTGCCCAGAAGGCAGGATCTCAGCTTGTGGGGCTATCGGGGAAGGAAAACTCAGACGTTTCTTTGAGCAAACAGCAGGTGGAGAAGTTGTCCGAAGTGGAAGAGTAGGGCCAGGCCCGCCCGCCTTCCCACGCGGTGGGAGGGGAGCTGAGTGCACTGACAAGTCCCGGTCCACAGCCACGAGGAGGCAGGAGCGTTTGCAGGAAGCAGAGCTGTGTGAGGAATTTGGTCAGTTCTTCTACAAGGACACAGTGTTTCTGTTTCTCCAGCGCCAACACAGGCCCTGGTTTGTTAGCACTTCCGCGCTTTGGGAAGTTCTGCTGAAGAGCTCGCTCTTACCAGGGCGGGTCTAACCCTAGACGGACCGCATTCTGCACGAGCACGAGTCATGTCTGCATGCACAGCCACGCCGCCCTCCGCTGTCTCCTTGCCCTGGACGGAAGGACGCTCAGTATTTCGGAATGTGCCGTGTGGAGCTGTTGCCTCCGGCCCTGAACTCCCCTTCCTTGCCTTGTCCGGGAAGAGTGGATCCGGGCCCTTGCACACCTTTCCTTGGCCAGCTGCGTTAGGAGCGGATGTGGACGTGGGTGTTCTGCTGGTTCCTGTGCAGTTGCCGGGCCAGCGTCTCCAGCAGCGCACCCCCCGCCCCCGCCCGGACAGTTTTGAGGAATCCCTCCCGTGAGGCCCCCTCAGCTTTGGGGCACCCCAGTGCCCCACGTTGGCTCTGACGGCGTCCGGGTCTCTGCCCTTCCTGCTGCACCCTGCCAAGTCCACCCTCAAACAGCCCTTGGCCCTGCGTGTTCGGTGCGTCCTGGCTGTGTTCGCTCCCTTCCTCTTTGCTTCGGAAAGCTGTTAGTGCCACCGTGGAAACCCAAACTGAGATCACGTTCACTGTACGTGAGTCACTTCCTGGCCTCTTCGCGAGCAGCCTGGAGTGTCTTCGGCCTGTTTTTGGTCCTCGTCTCCATTGACACCTGGAAATTGTGGAAGATACTGGTTCTCTTTCCTGTAACGGAACATGCGTGCGTCTCCAGGCGCGTTTCTGTCTCAAGTGCGCCTGTTGTTCAGCCCTTCGTGGGAGCGCCCCCGCCCCGCGCCCCGTGCTGTCAGCTCACCACCTGCTGCCCTCTGCGCGCTCGTTAAAGAGATGGTGTCATTCGCCTCCACCGGGCCTGTTCCATCGCCCCGGCCGACCTCTCGCTCCTAATTCGTGTGGCTGGCCGAAAACTGCCTCCGGGACCTTTGTGGTGAGGGTCCCGTGACCCTTGATCGGCGGTTGTAATGGATTTCCTGTGCGTCCAGCTGCTGGACTCATTCACAGTCTCGTTGTAGGACACGCTGAGCTTTCAAGGGAAGATTTACCTACCCATATTGTCCTAGAAGTTTTTAGTTTTGTGAGCTCTTGTAGGATTGGTCTGGGTTTTAGGCTAAGAACTGTGAACTTATTCTCAGCTAATACCCCCTCTCCCATCTTCTGTGCACCCAGTTTGCCCCGTCTCTGTGTCCAGGGCCCTCAGAACTGCCTGGGGCTTCCCTGGGGTGCCCACTGGCATTGGCCTGCAAAGAAGGAGAGTTTGTCCCTTGCCCTCTGGCCAGTGTCATCCCCACCTCCACTTGCCTGCAGCTGTTAGACATGCAGGAGTTGTGACCGGGGTCACCATTGGTGGTTCTCTTGCCACCCTGAGCACAGAGTGCTCCCAGCCCCATGGAGGGGAAACGGGAGAAGCCAGGTCAGAAGCACCGGGAGATGTATGGTGACGTGGGTCTGTCTGTTTACCATATTTCAAGACATTTTTCCAAACAGACCTGGTCACTGTGGGGGCGGTTAGTTGTTGAGCATTCTAGTTAGTAGTCGAGGATTCTGGGGGCTCTGGGGGTGGGGGGTACTCAACACTGTAACGTCTTAACACATGGAAGTAACTTCTGATGTGAACATTTTATTCAGAAGGGCAGGGACCCCTATTTGCGGTGGTTACGCCACAGGCTGCAGAGCACATCGTCCGCTGTGGGGGCGGGGGGGGGTCATCTCTTCCCACATCTTGGCCTTGTTTTGTTTTGACTGGATTAGCGTGCTGTCCAAGGGGTCTGGGGGTTAATACCATAGTGCCGTTTGGGGAGGGGTCGTCCTGTCCTTTTACTTAACGTTACTACCCAGTATGTGGTCCGATGGAATCTTCTGGGTGATTCGGATGCATGTTTTTAAATGCTTGTTACGCCATTGTTTTGTCATTGAGAGAGAACGCAGGGTTGCCTTCTTGAAAATGAGTAAAGTTTAGTTACTAATTCCTATGCATTGTTCAGTTTTGCTATAAATAGATAACATCTTCATGACTCGCAGCAAACATTTATTTCTGACTCATGGTCAACTCTAAACTCTAGCTTTCATTCCGGGGTCTCCACCTGGCTGGCATGCTGGTCTCTGTGTGATTGGAAGTACGCTACTTCTCTTCTCTCGCGGTTTTGTGACAAAATTTAGCAGACTTGTGTGTAATGCTAGCAATTTTTAAAATGTCTTTTACTTTTATGGAAAAACACAATTTAAAAATGTACCTTTACTATCCATTTTTACTAAAATGATCATTTTATGTTAAAAATATGTTTTTTATTGGATTGCCAAAGTAATTTATCCTCACAGCAAAAACCTTAGCAAATATCAAGAAGAGTGAACAAAAATCAATACATTATAATTTCATTATTCTGAAATGACTGATTTTTTTAAGATTTATTTTTTTGAGACAGAGGGAGTGCACAAGTGGGGTTGGGGGGAGGGACAGAGGGAGAGAATCTTTTAAGCAGACTCCTTGCTGAGTACAGAGCCTGACACAGCCCAATCCCATGACCCACGAGGTCACGACCTGAGCTGACATCAAGAGTTGGAGCCACGTAGGTGCCCCTGACTACTCTTAATATTTTGGTGTGGATCATTCAATTTTTAAAAAATAAAATGACTTCAAATACAAGAAATTATATAAAGAGAAAATCTTGAAATCAGAGCAGAGCAGATGATGTCAAAGGGAACAGCTGACTTCTGTTTAGGAACAGCGTCGTTAAAATGATGAATTAAAAAAGTGTCAACACGAAATCCTGTGACGACCAGAGCCTTTATTTTAATGAAGGAGAGGTGCTTCCAGCTCTGGCGATGCTGTGGTGGGTTGGTCCGACATCTGTGACAAGACCCAGAGCTTTCCCTCTTCCCTGTGTTTGTTGTCGGCGTTGCTTTGGAAGACGCTGGAGAGTGAAGCAGGCAGAAGGGAAGAGGACTCTGCCCCGACGTTTGGGGAGATCGGCCGTGCTGTTGCTAAGGGCAGCGTCTCCAATCCACATGTGATCTACGGCCGCTGAAATCCAGGCTCTTCGGCTTCGGCTGTCAGGACGGACAGGTGCGGCCAGGACAGGCAGGTGCGGCCAGCAGACCGGAGCTGTGATACGTGGTGTAGGACACACATCTCAGGCTGAAAGGAAAGAACAGGTGGAATTCATATAAAAGAAAGAAGATACCCGTTTTTTCTTAATTTCATTGAAGTAACTTTGCTTTGCAAAGTCTTTTTAGTTTGATGCGGTCTCGCGTGTTTATCTTTTGTTGCCTTTGCCTGAGGAGACAGATCCAAAACTTGTTGCTTAGCAGGCTTACTGTGCGTATGTTTTCCTTTAGGGTTCTAATGGTTTCAGGTCCTACATTTGAGTCTTTAATCCATTCTGAGTTGATGTTTGTGTTTGGTGTGAGATAGCGGTCCAGCTTCCTTCTTCTGCATGCTGCTGTCCAGTTTTCCCATCTTTCACCTATTGCTTTTTCTTGCCTGTGTTGTTGTAGACTGATTGACCACATAGGTGTGGGTTTATTTCTGGGCTCCATGTTCTGCTCCGTTGATCTGTGTATCTGTTTTCATGCCTTGATGACTACAGCTTTGTGGTATAGTTTGAAATCTGGGAGCATGAAATCTCCAGGTTTATTCTTTCTCGAGCTCGCTTTTACTATTCACCATTCTTTGCAGTTCCCTACGAATTTTAGGATTTAATGTCTACTTCTGTGAAAAATGCCAGGTAAAGCAAAAATTATGTTTTGTGGTGGTAGTTATAAATGCCATTATAAAATATGTGACAAAAATAGTACAAAAGATGGAGATACGTGGAATTCTATTCTAGGTTTTTTGTTTTTTGTTTGTATTGTTTTGTTTCACCAAATGGCACAATATTAACTCGAAGTAGACTGTGTTAAACATGTGACAACTCATGGCTGGCTCAGTCGGTGAAGCGTCTGCCGTCAGCTCAGGTCATGATCTCAGGGTGCTGGGATCGAGTCCCGCATCAGGCTCCCTGTTCAGTGGGGAGTCTGCTTCTCTGTCTCCCTCTGCCCCTCCCCCTGCTTGTGCTCTTTCTCTCATGCCAAATAAATAAATACAATTTTTAAAAAAGATCTTAAGATTCCAAATATCAAAATTTGTGGAAAGGAACTAAAGCAATGTATAGAGGGAAATACACCCCTATAAATGCTTCTGTCAGAAAAGAAGAAAGGCTGAAATCAGCGATCCAGGTTTCCACCTTTCTTAGTTTCTATTTCATTACTAGTGTGTGGATATGCGACAGGTTTTAGTATATTGATTTTGTATCCTCTGACCTTGCTAAATTCATTTATAAGCTCTTGTAGGTTCTTGCTGGAATCTAGGGTTTTCTATGTATAGTGTCATGTGATCTGTATATAGTGAAAGTTTTACTTCTTCCTTACCGGTTTGGATGGCTCCCCCCCCCCCCCCGCCCTTTGGTCTTGTCTGAGTGCTGTGGCTGGGACTTCCAGTGCTGTGTCGAACAGCAGTGGTGAGAGTGGGCATCTGTCTTGTTCCTGATCTTAGGGGAAAAGCTCTGTTTCTCACCATTGAGTATGATGTCTGCTGCGGGTATATATACACACACATACGTACCCTTTTTCGTTGAGGTATGTTCCCTCTAAACCTGCTCTGTTGAGGGTTTTTGTCCTGAGTGGATGTTGTACTTTGTCAAGTGGTTTTTCTGCATCTGCTGAAATAACCACAGCGTCTTTACCGTTTCTCTTGTTGCTGTGATGTCTCACATTGATTGGTGAATATTGAGCCAGCCTCGCATCCTGGCAATAAATCCCACTTGATCATGGTGAATGATTTTGTTAACGTATTGTTGGATTTAGTTGGCTAATATTTTGTCGACAATATTTGCGTCTGTGTTCAACTGAGATATTGGCCTATAGTTTTCTTTTTTTGTAGGGTATTTTGTTTTGGTGTCAGGGAATGCTGGCTTCATAGAATAGGTTTGGAAGTTTTCCTTCCTCTTGCATTTTTGGGAACACTGAGAAGAATAAACAATTCTTCTTTTAAATGTTTGTTAGAATTCACCTTTGAAGCCATCTGGTCCTGGGTTTTTGTGTGGTGGGAGATTTTTGATTACTGATTCAATTTCATTGCTAGTAATTGGCCTGTTCAAACTTTCTATTTCTTCCTTACTCCATTTTGGGAGATTGTTCTTAGGAATTGGTCCATTCCAGGTTGTCCAGTTTGTTGGTGTATAATTTGTATAACATTCTCTCATAATCCTTTGTGTTTCTTTGGTGTTGGTTGTTACTTCTTCTCTTTCATTTCTGATTTTATTTATTTTAGTCCTCTCTCTTTTTGGTAAGTCTGGCTAAAGGTTTATCAATTTTTGATCTTTTCAAAGAACCAGCTCCTGATTTCATTGATCTGTTTTGCTGTTGTCTTAGTCTCTGTTTCATTTATTTCATCTTTAAACTTAATTATTTCCTTCCTTTTACCGGCTTTTAGGCTTTGTTTGTTCTTTTTCTAGCTGCTTTAGATATAAGGTGAGGTTGTTTATCTGAGATATTTCTTGCTTCTTTACGTGGCCCTGTATTGTCATCATCTTCCCTCTTGGAACAGCTTCTGTGGCGTCCCAAAGAATTTAGACAACTGTGTTTTCATTTTCATTTGTATCCATGTATTTTTTTTATTTCCTCTTCAGTTTCTTGGTTGACCTATTCGTTGTTTAGTAGCATGTTTTTAAATATTCGTTTGCATCCTTTCCAGATTTTGTCTTGTGGTTGATTTCTGGTTTCATACCATTGTGGTCAGAACAGATGCAGGATAGGACTTCAGTCTCTAAATATTTTGAGACTTTTTTTTTTTTGGCCTAACATGTGATCTCATATGGAGAATGTTCATGTGCACTTGAAAAGAATGTATATTCTGCTGTTTTTGGATAGAATGTTCTGAATCTATCTGTTAATTCCAGCTGGTCCAGTGTGTCATTCAAAGCCACTGTTTCTTGTTGATTTTCTGTTTGGTGGCCCATCCATTGAGGTAAGTGTGGGTGTTAAAGTCCCCTGCTACTATTGTATTACTATCAGTTTTTCATTTATGTTGGTAAATAGCTGCTTTATATATTTAGGTGCTCTCATGTTGAGTGCATAGATATTTACAATTGTTATGTCTTTTTGTTGACTGTTGCCTTTATGATTATGTAGTGTTCTTCTTTCTTCTCTTGTTATAGGCCTTTTTTAATGTCTATTTTATCGAAGCATCGTTTCCTTAGTCTTCTTTTCACTTCCACTTGCGTAAATGTTTCTCCAGCCTTCACTTTCAATCAGTAGTCTTTAGGTCTGCAGTGAATCTCCTATAGGCAACATAATATCAGTCTTGTTTTTTAATCCATTCCATCACCCTCTGTTTTGATTGATAACCATTTAGTCCATTTTCAATCAAAGCAATTACTGATAAGTATGTACTCATTGCCATTTTGTTACTTGTTTTAGAGTTGGGTTTATGGTTCTTCTCTGATCCTTTTTCTTTTCTCTCCTGTCTTGTCTGATTTTTTTTTTTAAAGTGATATGCTTGGATTCCTTTCTTTTTATTTTTTGCATATCTATGACCAGTTTTTGATTTGTAGTTACCATTAGGTTTATATATAATATCCTGTGCATATAGCAGTCTGTATTACGTTGATGGTAGCTTAAGTTTGAACCCATTCTATGTTTTATGTATACGATGTTGTACTTTACATCTTTTTATAGGCATATTCTATAGATATATTTTATAGACATATTTTCTTGCTTTTTTGATTTATCCTCCATACTGGTTTTGTAAGTAAATAATCTATTATTGTGTTTGTATGTATTTGTGCAGTTTTTTCTTTTGCTTACTCCCAGTTATGGTCTTTACATTCAAAGGAATTCCCTTTAACATTTCTTATAGGACTGGCTTAGTGGTAATAAGCTTCTTTACCTTTTGTTTGGGAAAATTTTTATCTTCTTCTTTTTATCTTTTCTGAATAATAACTTCACTGGATAGAACATTCTTGGTTGCAGATTTTTCCCTTTCAGCACTTTGAATATATCATGCCATTCTCTTTTGGCCTGCAAAGTTTCTGCTGAAAAACCAGCTGTTAGCCTTATAGGGATTCTCTTGAGTGTAACTGTTTTCTCTTGTTGCTTTTAAAATTCTCTGTTACCATTTTTTTGCCTTTTTAATTAAGCTGTGTCTTGGTGTGGATCTCTTTGGTTGATTTTGTTGGGGACTTTCTGTGTCTTCCAAATCTGGATTTCTGTTTCCTTCCCCAGATTAGGGAAGTTTTCAACTATTATTTCATCAAGTAAATTTTCAGCCCCCTTTTCTCTCTCTTCTCCTTCTGGGATTCCTGTAATGCAAATGTTATTATGCTTGATGGTGTTGCTGAGTTCCCTTAATCTATTCTCATTTTTTATTATTCATTTTTCTTTTGCTTTTCAGCTTGGTTTCCTCCATTACTGTCTTCTAGCTCACTGATACATTCTTCTGCTTCCTCTAGTCTGCTTTTATTCCATCTAGTGTATTTCTAATTTCAGCTGTTGAGTTCTTCATCTCTGATTGGTTCATTTTTATATTTTCTATTTCTTTTTTGAGGGTCTCTCTGAGTCTTCCACTCCTTTCTCAAGTCTAGTATCTTTATGATCATTACTTTGAATTCCTTAGCAGGCATCTTGCTTATCTGCATTTCATTGAGCTCTTTTGCTCTAAATTTATCCTGTTTTTTTTTCATTTGGGACCTTTTCCTCAGTCTCATTTTGTCTCAGTGTCTGTGTCTGTTTTCATTTGTTAGGAAAGTCAGGTGTGTCTCCTTGTCTGGAAAGCAATGGCCTTGTGAAGAGGCCCTGAGCTGCCCTGTTCGAGGTACTGGACAGTGTCCCCTGTTCACCAGAACCTGGTACTTCACATGTCTCCTGTGTGTGTGGCATGCACCCTACTGTTGTGCTTGAGCCGTGTTTGCCTTCCCGTCACCTGCAGTGACCCTCTTTGCCTATTGTAGGCAGGGTTCAGACCAGATGCCTCCTCTTAGCTTGTTTGCTGAGCTGTAGTCAGCTGTACTGCACGGTGTTCTCCTTGCGCTGGCCTCTGAGGGGCTTTCATTGAAGGTGGGGCCTGCAGTCGGACCAGATATCTGCCCCCACTTTGACTGTTGAGCTCGCAGTAACTGAACTTAGGGCTCTCTGTTTTTGCTGCCCCCATGAGGTTTTTGTTGGTGTGTGGGGCCAGCTGACAGACCAGCTGTCTGTCCTAGGCCACTGCTTGGGCTGCAGTTGAACTGGTGTGTGTGGTTATCTTCCCCTCCATGGCAGGTGTCCCTTTGGTGTGGTGCTGGTCACTGCGGGGTTGCTCGCAGAGTGAGATGAGGAAGGCACTGCTCTGGATGGACTCCTGTCCAGTGGGCAAGTTGGATGGGGCGGAGCCACAGGAGAGCGTGGTGGTGGACCTAACCTGTTAGACCATGATGGGAACTGGAGCCACTTCAGAGGGATGCCTACAAATGGGGCAGGTTGGGTGGAACGAGTCTGAAGGAGAATGTGGGGGCAGGGTGTGGTGTACTCTTGGCAAAGCTAGGTGGCCAGTGTCGGTGCTCGTTCCCGTAGGTGTCCAGGTATCTAGACGGGGGGCAAGGAGAGAAGTGGTGCCAGCCAGTTCTTGTGTTCTTGGAGAAGTCTCCGAAAGATCTCTGCCCGTCCTGGGCATGAGCTGGGATTAGTAAATAAATACCCTTCCTGTGTGCCTCAGGAGATTTTCGTACTGCCATATCTGTGTTGTAGCTCAGTGGGTTGTTTGCTGTCTCTCCAAGGGCAGGGACTGTTTCATAGGCCATCAGACTCTCCCAGAGGTGAGCTGCTGATTTTCAAAGTACCCTGGGTTAAGCCCCACTGATTGTAAAAATCCGTGAAGCCCAGCCTCACTGGTTTTCAAAGCCGAATGTTGTGGGGTCTCATCTTCCCAGTGCAGGGTCCCCCGTGTCAGGGGTGGCCGGTATGGGGTCTGTCCCTCTCCTGTCACCACACTCGTGGTGTCCTTCCTGTTTGTGGTTAGTCTCACAGGCCAGTTTGGTTCTGGAATGGGTCTCTGCCCCTCCTCCTGCTTTCAGTGTGGTCTCTTGTCTATGATCAACTGTGCAGAGCCTGTTGTGCTGGTCTTAGGGGTTTGTTCTGGGTTAGTTACACTGATGTGGGTGTCATCTAGCTGTGTTCATGGGACAAGAAGAAGTTGGAACCCTTCTAGTCCACCATCTTCCCTGGAAGTCTGAGAAATCCCAGTTCTCAGTATTTATTTGAAAGAATTGAAAGCAGGAACTCAAACAGGTATTTACACGTAAGTGTTCATGACAGCATATTCACGATAGCCAGGAGGTGGACACAACTTAAATAATAATTGATGGTTGAATCAATGAAGAAGTTATGTTATATCCATATAGTAGAACATTATTCAGCCTTAATGAAATTCTGACATATGCCACGACATAGATGGACCTTGAGTACATTATGCTGAAAACTCTAATGCTTCCAGAAGAAACTAGAATATCTTTTGGACCTTGGGGTAGGCAAAGATTTCACAGACAGCAGTGAAAAAGCACTGGTTAGGGAAAAAAATACAGCAAATCTCATGAAAATTTAAAATTTCTCATCTGGTACACTGGTAAGGGTATGATGGTGAGCCACAGATTCAGGGTAAATATTTTCAAAACATATACTTTAAAATAACTTGTACCTATAATATGTAAAGAACTACTGTAAATCCACAATGAAAAGGCAGCTCGAAAGATGGTCCAAACCTGGAACAGGTACCTCACGACAGGTGGCATACTCGAGTCCAGTAAGCCCAAGGAGGGGGCTCAGCTTCAACCGTCAGGTGAATGCAAGCTGAGGTCCCCAGTGAGTTCCCCTTCCCAACCACGGTGGTGTCTGCTGTGGCAAAGATTGAGTGTACCAAGTGTTGGTACAGACGTGTCAGGACTGGAACCTCAAACACGGCTGGCGGAGATGTGAACTACCATAACCACTCGTGAGCGGTTTGGCGATTTCTTTAAATTAAAACTTGCACTTACCGTATGGCCCAGCAATGACACCTGTAGACATTTAGCAAAGAGGAGTGAAAATGTCCGCATAAACACACGTGAGTCTTCACCGTAGATGTTCTGTAATAGCCCAGAACTGGACATAACGCAAATATCCATCAACTGGAGAAGTATGAATGGATTATGACATAGTCATGTGTTGTGTTAGGTCTCATCGGTAAGACGCTGTGAGGTACTGAAGCACGCAGCCTCATGAACGAACATGTCAGCAAATAGAATTGATATGGTCATATAAAGTCTGTGCGATTCTATCTGTATGCAGGTCGGGAGCCAAGGAAAGCGTGTCAAAGTCGTGAGCAGTAGCTGTTTATTCAGGGTGGGCTTTGATTGGAAGGACACACGCAGGAACTTTGGGTCCATAGATACGTCCTGTGTCTCGACTGGGGTAATGGTTCTACAGCTAGATTTCCATGTATTAAAATGTATCAGTTGTACTTAAGATCTGAACATTTCACTATTTTGCACCGTCTCCCCCGCACCTGTAAATGAATACTGACCTCTGTTTCATAGCTTTTGTTTTCATAGTGTCTTTTCACACTTTCTTCAAGAAGAGATGCAGGCCGCAGGTGGCCCGTGGGGGACGTTGGGTGGCCTGTTCTAAAATGCCGACCTGCTGGAGTTTTCGTAGGAACGGCAGGAGTGTGGTGTGTTTGGTGGTGAAGGGTGTGGACCCTGGAGGTGTTCACACCTGGGTTCACACCTAGCAATGCTGCTCCCCATGTTAAAAACTGGGACAGCTTCATACCTCTGCTTCCTCACTTGGGAAATGCTGGAAGTAGCCCCTCGGTGGGGTTGTGTGGAGATGGCATGGAGCCGTATTGAGCCTGCCTGCTGCCCTCTTGTGGGCTCCTGGTTCCCCGTGTTCTCCTGCACAGAAGACCCCCCCCCCACCCCCGCCACGGACTCAGATCGTGGCAGCCCTGCTTAAAGTCCCCAGTGCCTCCCTGTCAGACGTGAAGTGGGAGCCAGGCCACCTGCCCCGCCTCAGAAGCCCTCGTCCTGATGCGTCCCTCCCCAGGGCGCTGCTCTCTCTGCCAGCACCTGCTCATTCACCTTCCCCACCTGGGAGCTGCCTTTCCTCTATGCCATGGGGATTCTCATCTTCACAGAATGGCTGTTTGTTCTTACTATTCCAACTTCACGTCGACGGAACTCTTCCCTGGCCTCACACTGAGGTAGGCAGTGTTTGTCCTGTTTCGCTCCTGCCCTGGATGATTGCCTTTTGGGTGTCCCTTACCCGTTAGAAGGTCAGCTGCGTCAGCTCCTCGTCCGCCTGATTCCCACCGTACCCCCAGCCCTGAGGACGTTTACGGAGTAGGAGTTCAGTAAATATTTGTGGGGCGAATACAATGGGGTAGGTACTACACTCAAAAGGCCAAGCACAGTGACGGACACCCCTGGGGAGTGTTCGTGGAAATCACTGCTTCAGCCTGTAAGGGGTGACTCGCATTGACATGAATCACGCGGTTTGAGGAGTGTCCTCTGAAGAAATACCCACAGATCAACTAAGAAGAGAGTCACACAGCACTTTGCAGCCAGTATGTGATTATTTATGCAGGATCTAGGGTAAAAAAAATGAATCATTCAAAGTCTGAATGCATTTGAATGTCGTTTCTCTGCAGCTTTCTAGCCAGTGGTTTTCTACTTCTTTTCCTTCCTTCCCACCCCATCTGTTTGTGACAGTTTCTGTAGGAGGATAAACTGTTTCACAGGACCAGACCGAAGGGGGAAAAGGCGTGGGGCCTGCGGGGTGTCCCTGAACAATGGGGTGATTGAGCTCTCCTTTTGTTGTAGACGTCCACACAGAGGCCGTGCAGGCGGCGCTGGCTAAGCACAAAGAAAGGAAGATGGCGGTGCCCATGCCTTCCAAACGCAGGTCCTTGGTTGTGCAGACCTCGATGGACGCCTACACACCGCCAGGTGAGCAGCGGGCCCACTGCCCGCTTCCTAAAGTGACGAGCGAGCCTTGCAGTTAATGCCCCCTCGCTCAAGCAGTCCCGGTCTTTGTCGCTCTCAGACTAAGGGTACTGTCATTCAGATTTCGTGAATCAGAGGCCCAGTGGATGCACTCTGAATTAAACTTGGGACGGAAATGAACATTCTCTATGTGTCTATACAAATGCGTGTATTCATCTTTTCATTGAGATTCATAAATGATGCAGCCTGTCCTAACAAAATTTTATTTAATGCAACAAAATTTTACTTAATGCTTCGTGTAGCAAAAGGGAAGAGTTTGTGCCTCCACAGTTATAACTGAAGTTGGGCTTCTCTTCTGCCTGGATTGGTCTGTACAGATTCTCAAGTCCTTCAAACATCAATATGTCGTGAGGTTGTATTGAGAAATCCAATGAATTGAAACATTCATGCAGTTACCTTAACTTGGGGTCCTCATCGTTTTCCTGTAATGTGCACGTACTGTTTGGCCTCTGGACACTGCGGTTATTTCTGCTGTGGAGATGTGACAGGAGCCAGGGCAGCATGGCAGTGAGTGGCTGTGTGCCAATAAAACTTTATTTACAGAGACAGGCAGAGGGCCAGTCTGGTCCAGAGCCCTGCTGGCGACCCCACTCTTAATGGTTGATAACTACCGAAGTTCTCTGTATGGTGACTAACGTAATATAATAAAAAAATATTATTATAAAAAAAAAAACAAAACTACCTAAGTTCTCTGCTTCACTTGACCCAAATAATTACAATCTTTGTTTTATGGTCTTCAAAACCAGAGTAAAGCACAAAGTTAAATTATCCAGGTACCTTTAGAAAACATGAAGGATCGAGCCTAGTTTATTTGGTGTTTTTTCTGTAATTTTTTTTATTCCAATATTATTCATGCCATTGTTGCTGCTGTGCCCTTCTGCAGACCTGAATTACCTTGCACAGTACAGAGGAACATACACAACACACTGTCGAGTATTTTGACGTTCAGTCCTGAGTGTTTGCAAGCAGGGAGAGTAACAGACGCATGCACACAGCATGTGATTCAGCGTCTTCGCCCCGTGTGTACGTGTAGTCACCGTGTCAGCACACGCGGTTAGCGCAGTGCTCTGACTCTGTTCCCCATGCTGTGCTTTGCATCCCTGGACTCACCTGTTTTGTAACCAGAAGTTTGTACCGCTCAGTCCCCCTCACCTATTCTGTCCATCCCCCCACCCACCTCCCCTCTGGTAACCACCAGTTTGTTCTCCGTATTTGAGTCTCTTTCTGGTTTTTGTTGGTTCATTTTTTTTTTAATTCCATGTGTGAGTGAAAACACACACTATTTGACTTTCTCTGCCTGACTTACGTCACTCTGCATCATGCCCTCAAGCTCCCTCCACATCGTAGCAAATGGCAAGATTCCATTCTTTTTATGGTGGTATATAGACACCACCTCTTCTTTGTCCATTCGTCTGTCCATGGACACTTGGGGTGTTTCCATATCTTGCTTATTGTAAATAATGCTACAAAAGACGTAGGGGAGCATATATCTTTTTGAGTTAGTGTTTCGTTTTCTTCAGATCAATACCCAGCAGTGTAATTGCTGGGTCATAGGGCAGCTCTATATTTAGCTTTTTGAGGACCCTCCATACTGTTCTCCAGAGTGGCGGCACGAGTTTGCATTCCCACCAGCAGTGCACGGGGTTCCCCTCCCTCCACATCCTTCCCACACTTGTTATTTATTGCCTTTCTGTTACTGGTCTTTCTGACAGATGTGAAGTGATACATGAGTTTGACTTGTATTTGCCTGATGCTGAGTGATGTTGGGCATCTTCTCATGTGTCCGTTGGCCATTTGCATGTCCTCTCTGGAAAATGTCTGTTGAGCGCCTCTGCCCATTTTTTACTCAGATAGTTTGGATTTTTTTTTTTTGTCTTCATTTGTATGAGTTCTTTATATATTTTGGATTTTAACCCCTTATCGGATATGCGATTTGCAATTATCTTCTTCCATTCAGTAGGTTGCCTTTTTGTTCTGTTGATGGTTTCTTCCACTGTGCAACGCTCTTCAGTCTGAGAATCTTAATTACTTATGGGTGCTTTTGTTTCCCTTGTGTGAGGAGACAGGTCCAAAAAATATTGCTAAGGCGTATTTCTAAGAGTCTACTGGCTATTTTCTTTTTTTAGGAGCTTTATGGTTTTCAGTGTCGCATTTAGATCTGTAATCCATTTTGCGTCTACTTTTGTGTCTGGTGTAAGAAAGTGGTCAGCTTCATTCTTCTGCATTAGCTGTGTCCAGTTTCCCCAACACCATTTGTTTAAGAGGCTGGCTTTTTCCCAGTGCATAATCTTGCCTCATTGTCATAGATTAATTGACCATATCAACAGGCGTTTATGTCTGGACTCCCGATTCTGTTAATGTGGTGAAAAGTTTTATTTTGTGTATGTTTTGTAACAAACAGAATGGATTTACAAGGACAACAAACCCACTTACACCAAGTGTTTAGAACAAGACAGCATTCCAGGAGAGAGGCGTTTTTCTGAGCTACTTTTTTATGAAAAATGATGAGTTTAAAATGCAAGAAGCAACGTGATTATTCACGTATGTGCTTTTCCCGTGTTGAATCCGTCCCCAGAAATGTGGTTATGTCATTCATGATGAACGACAAAACTTCAGAGAACCAAACGTTGTGCAGATATCCTTGCAAAATACAAAAGAACATTATTGGGAGTGGTATTTTTGACGAAATTTTTGCACTGAATTATTTGACTAGCGCTTTCTTGTACACCGTGTAATACGTTTTGTAAATTGTCATGCAAGAGTCCTAGTGATAATATCACATATGGGATAGTTTTATACAATCAGATGCCAGCACCATCATCATAAAAATTTTTATTCACAACCTACATATTTATAACCACACTTGAACAAAACCTTAGGGCTAAGCTTCATTTTCTCTCATTCTGTTTTCCTTGGTTGTGGATAACCGTGTCTTGTTAGAATTCTTCTCATGTGCACTGCTCTTCAGAGCATATTCCTGAAGTATACATTTTCTGTGTGAAGTGACTGGTCACTGACCAGTATCATAGTCTCTGGAAAAGATCTAATTGGATTGTTACACTCTCAGTCTTTTATAGGAGAAGAAAAATTTTTTTAAGTAATTCTTCCTCCAGTGTGGGATTCGAACCCACAACCCCAAGATGAAGAGTCACATGCTCTACCAACTGAGCCAACCAGGACACATTTAAATAAAAAATGAGGATAATTAAGAATACAAGGTTGAAAAAATGCACAATGCAAACATGAAATGTAAAGCAAACAATTCTTTCTTAATATCAGACAAATGGCAAGACAAAGGGAGGTCAAGTTATAAAGAGGGACCGTGCATAATAGCAAGTGAGCAATTCATCAGGAAGACATAATAATGAATGTACACCTAAAAGAGCTTTATAATTTATAAAGGGGAAACTGGCATAATGAGGGGAAAGTAGAAAAATCAAGAATAATAATCGGAGATCTAAAAAGTACCTTTCTTAAGTAATAAATTGTCAAAACAACACTGTCATCCAACTTGATGCAGCTGATATTCACAGAATCTTACCCTCAACTACTGTAGAATACACATTTTTTTTTAAGATTTTATCTATTTATTTGAGAGAGACAGAGAGCAAGAGCATGAACGGGAGGTGGAGAGAGGGGGAGGGAGAGGCAGACGCCCCGCTGAGCAGGGAGCCCGATGCGGGGCTCAGTCCCAGAACCCCAACATCATGACCTGAGCCGAAGGCAGACACTTAACTGACTGAGCCCCCCAGGCGCCCCACATTCATCTGCAATACATTTCTTGAGGTATAATTGACACACCATAAAACTAACCTATGATAAGTGTGTAACTCAATGATTTTTAATAAATATATATAGATTACGCAACCATCGCCACAGTCTAGTTTTAGAATATTTCCATCACCCCAGAAGCTTCTTTGTGCCCCCTTGCAGTTAATTCCCGTTCTCACGCTGAGCCATAGCGAGTCACTGATCTAATTCATATGCCCTGTAAATATTCTAGACATCTTATAGATAAAACTATGAAATACGTTCGTCCACGTCTTGCTTCGATAGCATCGTACTTTTGAAACCCTCCCGTGCTGTCGCATCATCGACTCGTTCCTTCTCGTTGCCGAATTGTGTCCTGTTAGAGACTCCACATGTTGGTTATCCATCCACTGGTTGGTAGATTTTAGCTTGTTTCCAGTTTTTGCCTATTACGATAGGACTGCTGTGCGCATCGACGTGCGTCCGTTTGTGTATACGTGCATCATTTATCTGGAGTAGCTTCCTGCAGTTGAAGTAACGCGTCTTGTGGGTAGTGTACGCTGAACTTCCAGGAAACTGCCACGTCGTTTCCATACGGCTGCCACCGTTGTCCACGCCCGCTTGCAAGATAGGAGATTGCAGGTTCTCAGCGTCCCTGCCAACACATCGTGTCGTCTGTCTTTTTTATTGTAGCTATTCTAGCGGATAAGAAATGGTATCTCGTTGTGGTTTTAATTTGCATTTTCGAATGGGCCTGTTTGCTATTTGCATATATTCATTGGTTAAGTGTCCACACTTTTCCCCATTTTTGAAATGCATTGTCTGTCTTCTCACTAGTTGAGAGTTCTTTATATAATCTGAATACAAGTCCTTTGCCAGATACACAGTTTACAAACTATGTTTGCCTTCCCTTAATTGAGTCTAGTATCTGTACAAAGATGTTTTGTATCTTTGTCTTATATCCTGTGACCTTGCTAGACATTTATTAATTCAAGAGTTGTTTAGTGTGCTCCTTGGGATTTTCCACCTACAAGATCATATTATCTGTGACTAAAGACAGTTTTAACGTTTCCTTTCCAATCTGGATGCCTTTAAGTTATTCTTTTTGCTATATTTCACTGGCTGGAGCTTTGCCGATAATGTTGAATAAAAGTAAGAGGGGATCTCCTCCCCTTAGTCTTGATCTTAGGGGAAACCTGTTCAGTCTTAACATTAAATACAGCGTTAGCTGTGGGTTTTCACGGATGCCCTTTGTTAGGCTGAGGAGGTTCCTTTCTGTTCCTGCGTTGTTGAGAGCTTTTATCGTGAGTCAGTGTTAGATTTTGTGAAATACTTTTTCTGTGACTTTCAAGGCTAACTTAGGGGTCTTCTCCCTTTATTAATATGGTGTATAACATTAATTCACTTCTGAATGTCACCACTTGGTCCTGGTGTGTACTATCCATTTTATATGTTGCTCGATTCTGTTTGCTAATACTTTTTCAGGATTTTTGTGTCTGTATCACGAGGGTTATTTTTCTGTGGTTTTCCTGTGAAAAGGCGTGGGGTGGGAATGAAAGGTGGACAGTAAAGAGGCATGAGAACACCTGGTGGGGACGGCAATATTTGGGTGGATATATATGGGTATATGCGTTTCTCAAAAATCATTAAGTCTGAGGACTTGAACATTTTTCCCAACAGGCTACAGATGGCCAGTAATGCAAGACAAAATGACTCACATGAGTGATCATTAGGGAAACGCAAGTCAAAACCACAATGGGATACAACCTCACACCCACTAGGATGGCCACTGTCAAAAAAACAAAACCAAACAAACAGAATACAACAGAAGATTACAAGTGTTGGTGAGGACATGGAGAAAATTGAGCCTTTGTGCACTGTTGGTGGGAATGTAAAAAGGTGCCCCGTCCATGGTACACAGCAACCCCGTGTCCATCCACAGATGAACGCAGAAGTGAGGGACATTCTGCAGTACACCCCAACATGATGAATCTTGAGGGTGTTACGCTGAGTGAAACAGCCACACACAGACAGACGCTGTAGGATCCCATTGTGTGAGGTACTGGAAGGTGGCCCATGTCATATACAGAGAAAGCAAACTGGTCGTGTCCAGGGCCTGTGGGGAGGGGAGGATGGAGGGTTCTTGTTTAATGGGGACAGAGTTTCAGATTTGCAAGTTGAAGAGAACCTTTTGAGGTAAATGGTGGGGACAGTTGCACAGCTTATGAGTGTATTTGTATGGCCCAACTTCTTTAAAATGGTTAAGATGGTAAATTTTATATTGTGTTTTATCACAACCAAAAAGATTGAAAGAAGTCTTAGGTCTGAATTTAAAAAACGTGTCAATTTTCTTCTTCTGTAAATTATAATCCCGCTGTTTTACAAAGCAGAGCAGAGGGAGGGAATTTGTCTGGCTCCTACTATTACTGCTGTTTTTCTAACAAATTCCTAACAGACTTTCAAAAATATTCCAGACAGTGCAGGCCATGTCACAATGTTAACAAAGCGTGAGTGTGAATTTCCTTCACAGATATTGTTGTGTTGGAAAGAAAAAAAAAAGAATCCCATGTCTTGATTTAAGACAAATCATCATTTTTCTCATTCTCATTAGATGTTCTTAAGCTACTCGTGGGTTTTTTGTTTTGTTTTATTAATATTTTTTTATTATATTATGTTAGTCACCATACAGTACACCCCTGGTTTCTGATGTAAAGTTCGATGATTCATTAGTTGCGTGTAACACCCAGTGCACCATGCAGTACGTGCCCTCCTTACTACCCATCACCAGCCTATCCCAGCTCGTGGTCTTTTATCCCTCCTGGCATCTCGCATAACTCACAGCAGTAGGACCCGAACTCACTCCTACACGGGTGTTTGAATAATAAGGACACCAATGTTTAATTCTTGAAAATTTCTCTGCTAGGGGAAATCTTATTAAATGAAAATAGTTCCATTAATTTTAATGTAAAAAGTGACATGTTTTATCTAAATCCAAGATGCACAGTTTTCACAGAGAAAACATGAGTGAGAAAATTTTATTAGAAATGAATGTTAAATATATTTAGCTTGCTTATGATATGTAATGTGATGGCGTATCGTCCTCACCAAAGGAGGACCAAAGTCTTGAGCACGTAAGTTGGTGGGAAAGAGATGGGAGTCCTTCTAACTTCTACACCATTGTCCCCGCTGACACCTTACTCTTCGAGGAGGCATATGGTTATCTTCACTCACACAGAATTTAAAAATAAATTATAGCTTGGAGACACGCCCCAGGTCTCAACAAGGGCTACAAACACACTCTGAAACACACGAAAGTTCAACAGCTCTTAGAGAATGCTGCCCCCATCCTTCCCGCTTGCTGTCGGCATGCCTGGAAATACTTACTCCCAAACTGTTGAGTGGAGCAAATTGGTGAGTATGTCTTTGAGATTGTAATATCAAAAACAAACAAACAATTTTTGTGGCATATTTATTGAAGGTGTTCTGGATGAAAAGTTCATTATACTAAAAAATAATTCATTATCTGAGATGTGGTGTAACTTCTCCAGAGTGTTCACACGAAAGCTGTTGGGCGGTGAGCGCGTGTGGCGGGTCTTTGCGACGTTCGACGCGGGTGTGTTCCTTGCTGGTGCTCACAGATCTCCTCCCTTTCACAGACACCTCTTCGGGCTCAGAAGACGAAGGCTCGGTGCAGGGTGACTCCCAGGGGACCCCCACCTCCAGCCAGGGCAGCATCAACATGGAGCACTGGATCAGCCAGGCCATCCATGGTTCCACCACGTCCACAACCTCTTCCTCCTCCACCCAGAGCGGGGGGAGCGGCGCCGCCCACAGGCTGGCCGACGTCATGGCCCAGACGCACATAGGTGAGTGCCCTACTCCCCTTGGCAGGCGGGGCGCCGTTTAGGAGCTGTGCCCTTGGCATTTACCAGCTCGTCGGTGCGTCTCGGCCGCGGGATCCATTCGAGGGACAGCACAGAGCCCAGCCCCGACTCTTCTGCTGCTTTGCTGCTTTGGTTTTACCGTTTTGTGAAACCTTCGGTTTGGCCGCTTCTCACCGTCCCGATGTGTCTGACGGCTGGGATGCCAGGAGCTTTCTGCTCGTAAAGGAATGCGTGCCTGTTCGCTAGGGTGCCGTGGAACCCTGTGTCCGCGTGTTTTCTCCTCGCACTGAAACGCACGTCCACATGGAGTTGTAATGGTCTGACGAACAAGGCAGGGAATTCTAAAGTGAAGTTGCTCTACTCCGGGTATCATTCGAGGAGGTGGGGGCTTCGGCCACTTCTGCTTTCGCCTGCTCTCTGCCGTGGTGTCTCAAGTTCTTGGCTGGTCCAGGTTCCGTCCGATGTGGGTTCTGTAATGAGGAAGAGCGTCTCTGTTGGAATGGGCACACGGTTAGAAAGCCTTGTCTGAGATGTTTGAAAATAGTGTGAAAAGGAGATTAAGGAGGAGTTACTGGAGTAGAAGAGAGTGCGTTGGACGAGCTGCTGGAATTGTGGGCAAGTGAGGAGCCTGTTTCTCTGCCCGCCCCGTGCCTGACGCTCCTTATGCCCAGACACGAGTCCTTGTCTGGTGTGCACGGGGCAAGTACGACGGCCCGATCTCAGCTCGCCCGTTTCAGCGATGGATTAAGACTTTTGAGCTTCCCAGTAAAAACCTTTCACAGACTGAATTACTTGCTTTGAATGTGGTGCCAGGAGAGTTCAGGATGCTCCCCGTTCAAACCACAACGTGGACGCGGGTCACCTTGCCACAGGACACACACCCCTCCCGGTGCTCCGCCAGACCTCATGTCTGCAGAAGTCCCAAATTTAGAAAACAGGTAAAGATCGTGAATTAAGTACCATGCAAACATCTCAGACTCAGGTTTTCGTTTCTAGATTATTATCTACTTGAGAGAGTTCAAAGAAACTCAGACCACTTTTTTTTAGGACTTCGCCCCAAAAGCGCTCACTTGAATGCAGTTGAAGTTAAATGCATCAGCTTTTAGCTTTGCTGATACAAGTATCAGAGGTGAGCTTTTTTCTCCTGCAGAAACTAGTCTAGTCTCCGTTCCCACACAAACGTGCTGCTGGCGTCTTCAGAAGCCACTTCTTCCTGCTTTGGTTTTTTTAGTGGGAAAAAAAGGGAACAATGATTGCTTTGTACCTCTCAGAGCTGTGGTGAGTAAAAAAGAGAAAATAGGAAAATTCTTATTTTTTGGGTGGTGACAGTCCAATGCTAAGTGGTGTTATCAGAGCTCGGTTTTACACCGCGAGTGACAGCAACACGGCTCCGTGAACACCGAGAACCGCTGTGGAAATCGGAGTACGTTACAGACTACTGAGAGAGGTGTGACGGCGACACAGGTCTGGCTTTGTCTCGCGTGTGGTTCAGAGCCTGGGGCAGCGTCCGCCCGTGCTGTCCGGCACCTGCGTGGAGGGTCAGACGCGCCGCTCGCTCCGGCCCGGGAAGCCAGTGCACGCTGGAATTCTGTTCACTTTTAAGGAAGTCTCAGAATCTTACCAAGAGAAACATATAATTTCAAACAAATTAATCACCTCATCTGGTTCTCCCTTTGTGACGTTTCGTGTGAAATCTGGAGGAAATTATAGCACGGAGGATTAAATTTATCCAGACTATAAAAGGTGGCATGACTCACATACCTCACGTCTCAAGGCAACCTGGGCAGAACCCACCGTGTGTGACACTGCGGTCGTTCCTCATCGGGCACAAAGAGAAGTTCCTAGAATATCTGGAGATTTTCTGTAAATGTGAAAAATTTTGAAAGAAAGCAGAGGCAAGATACAATAAAACAGTGAATAAAGGAGAACGACAGTTCCTCTGGCAAAGCAGCAGAGGGGGAAGCGGAGGACTGGCGGCATCTGAGCTTCTGTCGCGACCACCCGAGGTGTAGGGGATGAGGGTGTGTGTGCGTGTGTGCGCGTGTGGGTGTCTGTTGAGACCATCCGAAGTCGAGGGCACGAAAGCGTGTGTGCACGTGTGTGTGTGCGCGCACAAAGGAATCCGAGCAAACGCACCACCACCCGTACCTCTCACCCGCATCCGCGAGGTGCTTATCCAGAGCGATGGGCGCTGCTTCTGCCCCATCGGGGGAGGGAAGCCCAGGGTCACAGACCGCGGAGGCCAAGAAGAGTCTGCCGCAATGTGCGCTGTTGTACTCTGTTGCTGAAGCGAAATCCCAAGTTCTGTGGTTTTCACAGTGATGACATACATAGGGCCCCCTACGTGCACCCCCATAGTCAGGCCAGCTCCATGTTCGGTGCAAAGACCCTTCCAGGTAGTTCTCCTTCCTTCTGCCCCACTTGCTGTCGGTCTCTCATGGTGTGCGACACAAGGCCTCCACGACCTTCCCGTTCAGAGATGCAACAAAACATGCCCCGTGCCGTCGGCTCCCGCAGGTCAGGCAGGAACGCGAACCCTTCATCGCAGGCCCTCGTTCCAGTGAGAACCGGAATGTTCCGGAATGTTCCAGATCGTTCCTGGGACGTGTTTATTCAAAACCTTGTGCGTGTAACACTCTCGAGACAACTGGAAAAGAGAGGATTAACCGCTCTCAAGTCCTGCATCAACATCAGAAGCCCAGGGGCATCACCCAGAGCAGGAGGACTAGTGGATTGCTTCTAAACTTTAGGAGACAACGTTTCTGAGAAGCATGGCGGGAAACGTGGAGGTGGAAAAATTGGGCGGAAAAGACTAGTATTTTTCTAGGCTGAGAGGTAAGAACAGAGCAGAATACATAACATAGTTTGTGGGGTTAGAATCAGACTGTTCATCCAGCAAATAGACTTTTGCTGGAGCCTCCTGGTCATTTTGTAGCTCTGGGCACGTGGGTGAGGCCGTGTCCCGTCTGCTGGCAGTCCCGTCCGAAACGCCATCTCGTAGGGCTTGCTTTCCCCCGTGTGGGGCGCATTGTCATCAGCGGACATTTGTAGGGGTTGCTGCTGTTGCAGACGGTGTTAGGGTTCACTGATGGGAATGCAGTGTGTGCTGCGTCAGCGAGCCAGTCCTCGTCAGGTGCCCTCCACTGCCCTGGGCAGCCACGCTCCCCACACACGTGTTGCCCGGTGGGCCCGCAGCCTGGCAATTACGTGTTCGTGTCTAGACGCCCCTTTCCCGGGGAATTTATTCTGAGGGCTTGAATGGCCACCATGGTGATAAATTCCCCCATTTATTTATGTGTAATCATCCGAAATATTAAATTCGCTTGCAATCTCTATATTGGTACTTTTCAAACATTTATAGTCTTAAAACATCAGATACTTACCGAGGACAGTGATGTTGGTGAAGCTCACACGCCTGGGGCTGGGGTCTCCCTGCAAAGCTCTAACCCCAAGAGCTCCCCGACTGCCACACGGTCAGCACGCTTTCCCGTCAAAGGGCCGGAGAGTAAATGACATGGGTTCGTGGGCCCCGCGGTGTCTGCTGGGACTGTTCTACTCTGCTCTCAGAGGCATCTGTAAGCAGTGGGTGTGTCCGTGTGGCAATAAAACTTTATTTATAAAGACAGGTGGCAGGCGGCCCCGTGACGCATTGCTGGGCGCCCCCTGCTCAGGGAGCTCTACACCAGGCTACTGGGACAGCCAGCGGGGAAGGTGGACGGTTCTCACCCTGCGTCGTCACATTTAGTTGAGTGGAAAGCTGATATCTGCAGAAATGCTGGGGACAGCGAGCGAACATCACCACCCTTCTGTGTCCATCTGCTTGGGGAGAGTTCTGTAAGCACAGAGGCCTTTCCAGCTCAGACATCGCCCTGTCTCTCGCTGCATCTTCCTGTTTCCTTTTCTGCAGAGGGGTGCTCACTCTTCTGAGGCCCATGCTTTCTCTGATGCTGGTTCCTGGGAGGTCAGCTCTTCCCTCCCAGCTTGGGGTGTCACCGACCGCTCACGGCCTCCTCTCCTGGCCTGCACCACACGCTGGCCCTCCCCTCTCATGGCTCCTGTCCCGCTGTCTCTCCACGTTCTTGCTGACTTCATGCACTCACAAGGTCTTCAAGGCCACCTGCTCTTCACTGACACGTAGGTCTGCATTTCCCACCGTGAAATCCCTCGCAGCCCCCATTTCAGAGCGCCTCCGACACTGCACACGGTCCCCCGTACCCCGGGACTAGCCTGTCGAAGAGGCTGTCGTCCCAGGAGCAGGCTCGAGACCTGAGCATCCGTGGCTCCTTGTTCCCATGACCCACGTGCATCCACGTTCTGGGTGTTCGGCTGCCGCACGTGTTGCAAGCCTTGTTCCTCTCCGTGACTGCTTCCAGGCCCCCACCTCCAGGCCCCTGCCTCCCATCCGGACTGTTTCAGCCCCTGATGCCCTCATGTCCTTGCCTTTCGTGCTGTTCGGAGCCCTGCTGCTCCTTCGGTGCTGTTAGGACACAGGTCTGCTCCTGTCTCTTCCTGCGGTTTCCCCTCAACACTTGCTTATTTGGGCTTTGTACTTAGAGTCAAAGTAATGAGTCTTGGATCCAGAAGTGTCTCACCCCTCCTCCGTCATGCGCCCCGTGCCCCGGGAGCACCTCACCAGCTTGCACACGCTCAGCGTGGAGCACGCCGGAGACACCCATCTGTTTCGTTCTGCTGTTTGCAACATTAAATGCATTTAACTCAGAAAGTAGTAACAGAGTCATTTACAGCTGGTGCACGTGAGTTTCACAGATTCTCTCTTGGGGCTTCTGAGAGGGTCCCCACCCAGCGGGAGAAAAGGCGGAGGGAAGCGCAGGCCTGGGCAGCAGGCCTGAGGGTAAGGACGTCCTAGCCAGGGGGTCGAGGCGCCCTGTCACTTGGTTCCCTCCGCCCGGTGAGGGCTCACCACCCCTTGTTCTGCCGTGGGGAGACTGAGGCCCGGGAACGCTGGCGTGGTGTCAGCAGGACCCGACGGGTGGGACGTAGGAGCACCTGCTCGTCAGAACAGAAGAGAGCTCCTTTCCAGACAACAGCTCAGGTACACTTTGCATTAACAGTGAAGACCTCAGTGTCCCCAGCAGCCCCCCCCCACAGGGTCTGTGGTCTGTGGAGGCTTTGGGACAGTTGGAGCCCATCATCAGGGATTTGAATTTATGGATATAAAAATCAAGAGGCTGTTGTTGGAAGTCGAAGGTTGCTGTTCTGATCTAGCGTGTACTTCCTGAGACCTGTGTGACCGTCACTGTCCTGTCTTCATGGGATCACACGGCATCCGTGTTTGAGGTCAGACAGCCTGGCAGGCCTCCTGAAGTCAACCCTGACTCAGAACTTGGCCCAGAGAAATGCTGGTGCACAGAACGGCCTCGCCCTCTTGCAGCCACCTCTAGCTGCCGTGTCCGGATGGTCTGCCTGGAACGTGAAAGGCGAGTGTGGATCACCACCGGCAGGAACGGGTTCAGCCGACAGCTGGTGACACTCGGAGCAAGTCCTCTCTGCTGATCAGCTGTGTGGGGAGGAGGGACCCGAGCAGGCAGTGCTCAGGCCAGGCCCCCAGCAGCAGAGCGGATGCTCCGACCCCTCCGAGGGCCAGCTCCTTCCCTCGAGAAGGTCATGTCTGGCCCACCTCCGTGACGTCATTGAGAAACCTGCTTTTCCGCCCGCACCTGGAAGGCGTGTGAGCCGAGCAGCTGGGCACACAGGGTGCTCTGGGGGTAACAGGGATCCCACTTCTTGCTTCCTCGCAATCACCAGTTGTATCAGAATCATTCTTTCCCCAGCGTCCGCACGCAGACCGCACATCATTCCCAGCACAAACCCGATGGGCGGCCACCGATGACATGGCCACAGCGTAACTGAATCACAAGCAAATCTGAATTAAAACCACGACGCAGTGAGCCCCCACCTCGGCTGCTTGTTAAGGGCTGTGGCTGGAGTCTTGCTCATGACGCGTGTGTGTGTGGTGCCTCTTCCCGAGAAATGGGAGACCCCAGCGAGGGCTCCACTTAGCCACAGAGAACCGATCGCCTTTCACTGTGGAGCGAGGTGCATTTGGCAGAAGCAGTCGCAGGTCTGATGAAGACGGTGGAAACAGCCTCCAACATGGAAGAGAGCCCCTGACGCATGTCCCTCGGTGACCGGACAGAGCGGCCTCCCTCGCCCCCCCCCCCCCCCAGAGGTGTTCCTTTCTGAGACCCAGGGAGTTGCCCTCGGGGGCGTGTGAGTCTGCTCAGGCCACTGTCACAGAGCACCCCGGGCTGGGCTTAAACAACAGAGGTTCTCGTCCCACCTCCTGGGGGCTGGGAGTCCGAGGCGCAGGCGTGGGCAGGGCTGGTGTCTCCTGGGCGTGCAGACACCCTCCTGTCCTCGTGTCCTTGCGTGGCCGTCCTTCTGCACGTGTCTGTGTCCCGTCCTCCTTATGAGGACCCCAGTTACGTGGGGTTAGGCTCACCCTAGTGAACCCTGTGGAGACCTGACTGAGGTCCTGGGGGTGAGGATTTGCACGTGACTGGTGAGGGGACACAGCTCGGCTGACACCAGGGCGGATACTCGGAAGAGGGAGGTGAGACGCAGGGAACCCAGCCGTCTGCGGAGGGCCTGTGCCTAGAGCTCTGGTGTTCCCGGGTCTGCGCAGAGACACCGCGGTGACCTTACGCGGAGACGCCACGGCTGCTGCTGCAGGGGCTCTGCTCCCGCCTCGCTCACCCCGTGGTGCAGCCGCGGTCTGTCCTTTAGCAGACGTCTCTGCGCCCAACAGTAACAGCGCTCGGGCGCTTGCCTGTATCGACCACCTTAAGGTCAGTGCTGTCATTATGATCTCCATCGTTCAGAAAAGGAAGCTGAAGCACAGACGGGTGAATAATGGGTCCCGGGGATCAACTATGAGCAGGGAACCGGGCACCAAACCGGGTGACGCTGGCAGCCCCAGCCTCGTGTGCACGTCCTCGTGCCCGCTCAGTCCGCGTGCCTGGGACCGCGCAGGCACGTCGGGATGCGCTGCCCACCCCGGGTTGCTCCCTGTGAAGCTCGCCCGCGGGTCGCGTGACTGCTGCGGCTGCGACCTCACTGCACTGGTGTCCCTTAGTGACACGAGGTCCCCCGTGTAGACGGTTGGTCGCTCCGCACCGTCCATGCAGTCCGTACTTGTGGATCCGCCTGCTTAGAACTGTTTGTCCCCAGCTCCGTGCTCCTGGCCTTCTCGCGGGCAGATGCAGAATGGCTGCACTTTGACCCCCGATGTGCGCGTGGGCCTGCAGAACCCTCACGAGCTACTGCCCAGTGAGCATCGAGACGCTGGGATTAACCGTACAACGCCCGTTGTGAGAACTGGTAGTCTCGTCTGACACGCTGTCCCTCACACCTTCATTAAATACAAAAACTGAGCTGCCCCCGTGTAACTGATGAGCGCGTGACAATCTCGACCGCGGTGGGGAAGGACCGGGGCACGTCTCGCTGAGGGACGCGGCACCGATGCACACTTAAACACGTTTTTTGAACGGTTATTGAGTATCGTGTGCTAAAACAAATAGAGCAGCCGATATTTCCTGAATGCTTATCCTCGATCACAAAACGTCCTAAGAGCCTTATGTAGGGTTAATTCATTTCCTGCACCGCGCAGGGAGCTTGCCATGTCAGTCCCGTTTCGGGGAGGAGGACACTGAGGCATGAGAGGCCGAGACGCGCCCCACGACCTGGGGGGCGTGCAGAGCTGGGTGCAGACCCCAGAATTTGCCTGCAGAGCTCGAGCTCTTTGCTGCCTCTGTTACAACAAGGAAACTACTCTTTCGTGAACAAACACATAACTTACAACATCTCTGTTTCCACAGGCTGTTTGGAAACATTTTAGTTAATGCGACACAGTGATTTATCGGTGTGGCTCCCGCTGTAATTTTATGTCTGGAGGGGAGCCGTCCTTGGTTCCGTTTTGAGCAGCGAAGATCACCTTCAAGATCATCCTTAGTGGGGTGTCTGGGGGCTCAGTCGTTAGGCGTCTGCCTTCAGCTCACGTCATGATCCTGGGGTCCTGGGATCGAGCCCCACATCAGGCTCCTCTGCTGGGAGCCTGCTTCTCCCTCTCCCACTCCCCTGCTGTGTTCCCTCTCTCGCTGCCTCTCTCTCTGTCGAATAAATAAATAAAATCTTTGTGCTGAGACTTGCAGCGGACGTGGGCTCACAATCTGGGTCTTTTCTTGGGACATGGCAGTTTGTGAGACCCCGTGGCTCACTTCGCCTTCAGAATAACTTGGTCATGCTGATCAGAAAACGTGTGATTTGTTTCTTTCTAGAAAATCACTCTGCACCTCCTGACGTGACCACTTACACCTCAGAACACCCAATACAAGTGGAAAGGCCGCAGGGCTCGACGACATCGCGGACGGCGCCCAAGTATGGCAACGCGGAGCTCATGGAGACGGGCGACGGTAGGTCTCCGGGCGGTGGCGACTCCTTCAGAAACCCCCTTCCGTGTGCAGGGCCAGAGGTTTCTTGTGGGTGCACCGTGGACTCTGCCTGTCACGTAGCTCCCACGGAAGGTGGCGGGAGCACGAGAAATGCAAATTATCTCCACGTTGGCCAAGAGTGTTTCCATGTTGGGAAAAATATCGGTGTAGTGGGAATGTAGTCTTGAGAAGAAACAGATGTTTTATAAGATTCTTATGAGCTCGCTAATCGATAACAAATGTTGGTTCAGCAATTAAGAGATTAGCGTGGAAGTGTGAAGCCCGTGAGCAGTTGTTAAAAGGGCAGCGGAAGTGAAACGTAACGTCATTGGCACGTACGGGCTAGCGTGCTGAAGGAGGAGAGTTTTCCCTCCAGATCTGAAAGAATGAGCAGCGGTGGTTACGCCAGCAGCGGGGGCTGTGCTGCGTCCCTCGTTCCTCCATGTGGCCGTGTTCTGACGCCGCTTCTGTCACTCCGCCTGCAGTAGCGGACTTGAACATGAATCTCACGCTGCGTCCTGCTCTCCGTGACCTCGGCCCCTCCCAGGCCGTGGAGGTGATGCGAGATGTGGTTCTCATGAAGGTGGCCAGCGTGGCTGTGGTGTGCCGTCCATCCACTGGGCGCATGTCCCTCGTCATGGTCCACGAGCTGGCCCGGTTTCTGGTGTGACAGCTGTCCCTGGGAGACGTGTGGTGTCCATGTCTCCGAGCACCTTTCCGCGGAATGAGATGTACCGTGGAGGACACGCTTGTTGCCCTTGGGGACGTCTGCAACTTGGTGCCCCTTGCAGTCATTAACGTGGCTTGTTTAAAAATGTTAAACGTGGTGCCTTTTTCAACAATCATTTCATTTATTCAGTTTTCAAAATGATGTCATTCATTGTTATAAATAAGAGCTATGTTATAAAATGGAATTTACTTTCCTCTGTACACAGGAGTATATGCTATATGCTAGTATTCCGTGTCAGGCAGAAAATCGAGTTTAGAGCACATTTTAAATTGTGCTCCGGGATGCATTGCCCAAAAGTGCACTCGGTGGGAGGGCCGCTGGATACCCGTGAGGGGAGGAGACGGGCCCGCCATGGACCTCGAGTGCCCGCGCTTTCGTCAGGAAGCGCAGGGACAGCGCCTGACAGGGGCCTGCCGTCCCGACTTCAACGCGGCCGGCAGACCGCTCTGGCCCCACAGGGGAGCGCTGGTGGTCTCCAGAGACAAGGCCTCAGGGACGGTCTCCCTGCTGTGCCGGCTCTCTGACACCCATTGGAGCGGGGACCCGAGTCTGTGAATGACGAGGGGACAAACCTGTTTAGGGAACAGGAGGTGGGACCGGGCCCAGCCTGGGGTCTGACGCTCCTCCCACCGCCAGGACGGGTGACGATAAAGCGGTCGCGGAGCGTCGTTCCTGGGGCCTCTGCACCCCCCGGGCCTGCTGGCGGAGCGGCCATGCCATGCTGTGCCCCCGGGGGCACGCTCTCGCCGTTGTGGGGTGCCCTGGGTGGCACTCGAGATGGGGCCCCGGCACCAGCGTCACGGCCGCTTGGTCCGCGGTTGAGGTGCTGCCCGTTCCTTCACCTGTCCGTGGTTCTGCCTTCCAGGGGTGCCCGTAAGTAGCCGGGTGTCGGCGAAAATCCAACAGCTCGTCAATACCCTCAAGCGACCGAAGCGGCCGCCGTTACGGGAGTTCTTCGTTGATGACTTCGAGGAACTGCTGGAAGGTGACGGGCCCTTTGCCACCCCGTTATCCCCGTGTCCGCGGGATCCCACAGACCGTCGTGCCGGGCCCTGCTCAGATCAGCAGTCTCGGTCTTCCCCGGGAGACAGGACCCCTATCTGGAGGCTGTAGGCACGCTCCCCCTCTGCAGTTAGGCCGAGTGCGGGCAGGCCGGGCAGGTACCCCGCGCACGTGTCAGGGGGGCCTCGCAGAGTGGGATTTCACCCCGTGAGCCGGGCCCCTGTCAGACGGCACAACGAGCTGTGGCTCACGGCGACGCACTCT
Source organism: Ursus americanus (assembly GCF_024610735.1). Classification (NCBI taxonomy): domain Eukaryota; kingdom Metazoa; phylum Chordata; class Mammalia; order Carnivora; family Ursidae; genus Ursus; species Ursus americanus. The sequence continues at coordinate 36,495,974 of NC_142157.1, forward strand.
CTGGGGAATGCGGAGGGAGTGTGTGAGCGTGTGGCCAGCTCCTTTCCTGCCCCCTGTGCACACTCAAGAGCCTTTGAACAGAAAGTCAAGACAAAGTCGTGCTTATCACATCCAACCCAAAGCCTTATTTTCTTGTTCTTTATACCAAAGTAGGACACAGCCGACTCTCTGGCCAGCAGGTGGGGGTTGTCAGTCAATCTGTGAGGGAGAGAAACCTCCTCCAGTTGCTCGTCTCAACAGAAGAGTCGGGGAGATTGTATTGCATTACGGGGCATTTCTGTCTGTTTTACCCAAGAAAATGTGCTCTGTGCTGGTTATTCAGAGTACGTGTTGCAAATGCAAATTTACAAGTCAGTATTTAAGGGCGATATCATTTAGCAGGATTTGAGCTCCAGAGTCCGGAATCATGAGTGTTTATCAATAACTAACATTTTAAACAGCTGTCGCTATCCCCGACTCCAGGCATGTTAAAATGCACAGTGCCCGCGTCCGTTTACAAACGCATTCAGGTCTCCCTCTGTTCACCACCCCAACTTCGTCTCAGAAAGTGTAAGAATTAAGTGCTTCCTTTCTGTCCCTGAGGCCAGGATTTGGGTCCTGTCTCTGATTCTAGAAAAGCGTGCATGCGTGCTTTCTGTCCACTAGTAAACTTGTGTAAGTGTCCTACTCTCTTTAAAAAGAATAAAAACGGTGATTGCGCTAATAGGGATGTATTTTTCCTGAAAACTCTTTCCGTTCGAATGTATTTAGTTCAACAACCAGATCCGAACCAACCCAAGCCAGAGGGAGCGCAGATGTTGGCCATGCGCGGAGAGCAGCTGGGAGTGGTCACCAACTGGCCCCCATCATTGGAAGCCGCGCTACAGCGATGGGGGACCATCTCCCCGAAGGCCCCGTGCTTGACCACGATGGACACAAACGGGAAGCCCCTGTACATCCTCACTTATGGTAATTCTCTGCGCCTCCTTCACCTTCCCCACACCCGGTGGCCACTTTCAGGCGGGCTGACTCGCACCGCCTTCCATGTCCAGTACAGAAACAAATGGGGCCCTGAAAGGAAATGTTTTAGGAAAAGTATTTAGCTTGAGTATGAAGTTATTACTTGCTAAATGTTTCCTGTGTAAAATCCAGAGATGGGTACAGGAAATCAGTGGGTCATAACCCGAACGAGACGTTGGATTTTACGTTTTGGAATGTGTCTGATATTCTCGAAAGTGGTGCCTTCAGGAGTGATGGGTAGTTGAAGAATTCATGTCTAAACTCTTTGACATGGATCCCTCAGAAAAGACCGTCTCTTTCCAAAGTGATTACGCAAAAAAGCAAGAGAAACAGGCTTTTCTCTAGTTCCTCATTCAGATTCCACTCATACTGGAATCTGTAAACTTTTGGGAACTGTTGACTGTACCAGAGAGATTTCTTTCTCATGTTCCTGGGTAAGGAGCTGTGGAGAAAGCACATGGTCAGGTTGTTTTGCAAAGAAACTGGCTGACTAACTCGAAGTCCAAACCAGCTCGTGTTGGGTCTGCAGGTGTGAGATGAGATGACCTTGTCTAACTTTCAGTTCTGTGTTTGGACCGTAGCGCGCTCGGGCTGGCAGTCGGAACGACACTGATTGCTGCATTGGCAGTCCCGGTGAAGAAGCCGATGTTGTGTTAAATGGTGCAGAGTCCAGCCTTTCGGGGTGCGGGGCCCTGGGAGGTGCCAGCCTGGACTCCGCCATTACCCATGCTCCTCCCCAACAGAGATGGGTTGTGAGATTCACGAGCATGTGTCTCACAGCTCGTCATTTTAGGGCACGTTTGGGTAGTTCTTTTTTTTTTTTTTTTTTCAAGATTTTATTTATTCATTTGAGAGAGAGCGAGCACAAGCAGGGGGAGAAGGAGAGGGAGAAGCAGGCTCTCCACTCAGCAGGGAGCCTGACACCGGCTCCATCCCAGGACCCGAGATCATGACCTGAGCTGAAGGCGGATGCTTCACCGACTGAGCCCCCCAGGTGCCCCATTTTTGGATAATTCTAAGTGCATAATGAGCATTTCACCCAGGATGAAGTTTAAGCTTGGTTTTTTCATTATACTCTTTGGAGACAGGTTTTATTCAGTCAAACAGATGGTGACTTTCCTTCGTGACCCTCCTCTCTTGCCAGGCGCAGCCTGGGAGCTGGTGTGCGGTTGGAATGGCTTCTCCTTAGCTGAGCCGTCCAGGGCCCCCCGCCACCTACGGGGGCTTCTCGGACCCACAGAGCACTCACCTGTCAGCCAGCAAGCGTTCAGTGGGGCGTGCGGGGCCCTGAGTACGCAGCAGCTCAGTGCCAAGGCAGGGCATCGAAGCTGAGACACGATTTCCCGGGCTGGGGGTCTAGTCAGAGGGACAGCCCTCGACTGAGGGAGTGTGAGCAGAGGAGCGCGACTTTCCCTTCTTGTGAGGTTATGATTAACCGAGGTGTGGGATGCAGACCGAAAGTTATCTGAAAATTTGGGACGTGTGTGTCTACACCCCGGCATCACAACTCCTGCATTTAAATCATCTGTATTTTGTTGCATTTTATTCCTCTATACTAAGCATATGCTATGGGTCAATCTTGGTTTTCACTTGTTAAAGGAATGTGAGAAAGCAATGCATTTCCAAAAACAAGATAATAGTTTATCGGATGTAAAAGGGAAGTGTTGGCTAATTCAAGAAAAACCATGGAAAAGTGCTTTATATATAGAAACACTAAAATACGTGAACCTATAGTCATCGGGTGTTGCTGCAAAGACGCCGAGAAAAGTTCATTGAATAACATAGTTCTAGTACCACGTAGCTCCAGACGATTTTCAGTATCGTAGTTCACCTTCAGCTCTCACGTGTAGCTTCCTGCAAAGCCCCGGGTAGCAGAACTCCCGGCTGAGCAACTTGGGATCTTTGACAGGAAATACACGTGGTGGGTAAAGGTTGTAAACAGCCCCGTAGAAACAGCCTTCTGTTCTCCATTTACCCATATAAATAACGTGCACACGGGAGAACCAGGGTATTTCACCATCTTCCATCACTAAGAAGAAATCACGCTAAGGAACTCCTTTCCTTCTCGTGGTTCTCCGCTTCGTCCATTCTCAGTGAGACAGCTGCACGTTCCTCTGCGTTGCTGCAGTGTGCGTTACTACTAGGCAGCTCCCTCCCTCCCTCTTCTTCCTTCTCCCTTCCTCTGTCATCTATGACTTGGCTTTTGCTCCAGATATTTTGAAACATTTAGATGCTTGGCTCGAACAGCACTGGGGAGCCTTTCTCTATCCTTTGTGTTTTGCATTGTTGGCGACGTGTTTCTCGGGCTGTCTCCGCAGTGCGTAGGCGTCCCAGCTGCTGGGCAGCGTGTGAGCTCTGACAGCCCTTCCTCACCCACCTGCCACAGTCCTCAGAGCTACACTCTTCTTACAGGTGCATGCTCCTCACAGAAATCCAATTGGAACTTGAGTATGTAATAAGACATTAGGGACGTCATGTCTACATCTCTCTTCTTTTCCTGTATACATGTGGCTATCTTAGAGTCTCAATATCTGTTTTCCCAGTTCAAATACCAGTTTAACTTGCCAAAATCTGTTGGAACTTCATGTTCAATCCCCACCTTTCAAATATAGAATACAGTATTATTGTTAACTGGTGTTAACCACAGTCACCATCCGATACGTACATCTCATGACTTATAACTGGAGGTTTGTACCTTTGGCGCCCTTCACCCATTTCTCCCTCTCTCCCCCACCTCTGGAAGCACCAGTCTGTTTTCTGTGTATCTATGAGCTTGGTTTCTAGGTCTACAAATAAGTGAGATCATAAGGTATTTGTTTTTCTCTGTCTTACCTTTCACTTAGCATGATGCCTCCAAGTCCATCCATGGTCTCACACATGGCAAGATTTAATTCCTTATTATGGCTGAGTAATATTCCATTGTCTGTATACACCACATGCCCTTTATCCATCCATCCATTGATGGACACTTAGGTAGCTTCCATATCTTCGCTATTATAAATAATGCTGCAGTGAACATGGGGTTCAGAGATCTTTTCAAGTTAGTGTTTTTATTTACTTTGGATAAATACCCAGAAGTGGGATTGCTGGGTTGTAGGGCAGCTGTATTTTTAACTTCTTGAGGAACCTCCATACTGTTTCCCAGAGTGGTTGCACCAGTTTGCATTCCCACCAGCAGTGCACAAGGGTTTCCCTTTCTCCACATCTTCCCCTGCATTTGTTATGTCTTGTTTTTTGGATACTACCCGTTCTGACAGGTGTGAGGTGATATCTCAGTGATTCTGATTTAATCTCCCTGATGATAAGTGATGTTGAGCATCTTGTCATGTGCTCTTGGCCATCTGGATGCCTTCTTTGGAAAAATATCTATTCACTTCCTCTGCCCATTTTTAAATCAGATTCGTTTTTTGCTATTAAGTTGTAGGAGTTCTTTATATATTTTCGATATTAACCCCTTATTGGATAAATGATTTGCAATATCTGTAATTTGCTTTTTCATTGTGTTGATGGTTTCCTTTGCTGTGCAAAAGCTTTTTAATTTAATGTGGTTCCACTTGCTTATTTTTGCTTTTGGTGTCATATCCAAAAAAATCATCACTAAGACTGATACCGAGGAGCTTAGCATCTGTGTTTTCTTCTAGGAGATTTATGGTTTCAAGTCTTATGTTCAAGTTTGTCATTCATTTTAAGTTACTTTTTATGGTGTAAGATAGTGGTTTAGTTTCATCCTGCTACATGTGGCTGTCCAGTTTTCCCACTGCCATTTATTTTTATTGAAGGGACTGCCTTTCCCCCATTGTGTATTCTTGCCTCCTTAGTTGACCATGTAAGAATGGGTTTATTTCTGGGCTCCTTGTTCCACTGATCTGTTTACTGCCAGTGCCACGGTGTTTTAATTACCTTAGCTTTGTAATATAGTTTAAAATCAGGGAGCCGGGTGCCCCTAGCTTTCTCCTCTTACTCAAGATTACTTTGGCTTTTTGGGGTCTTTGTGGTTCTGTACAAATGTTAGGGTTCCTTGTTCTAGTTCTGTGCAAAATGCCGTAGGAATTTTGGTAGCGATGGCACTGAATCTGTAGGTGCTTTGGGTAACGAGGACGTGTAACAATATTACTCCTTCCAGTCCATGAGCGTGGAATGTCTTCACATCTGTTCCTGTCTTCCTCACTCTGTCATCAATGTCATATCATTTACAGTGTATACACCTTTCACCTCCCTGATTAAAATTATTCCTAGCTATTTTATTCTTTTTGATGTAACTATAAATGTTTTCTTAATTTCTCTGATAGTTTATTGTTAGCATATAGAAATGCAGTCAATTTTTGTATATTGATTTTGCACTCTGCAGCTTTACTCAATTCATTGATTAGTTCTAACAGTTTGGTTGTTGGGGTTTTTTGTTGTTTTTTGTTTTTTGTTTTGGGGGCATCTTTAGGGTTTTCTATATATAAAATTATGTAATCCTCAAGTAGAGACCATTTTACGTTTTCCTTTCCAACATGGATACCTTTTATGTCTTTTTCTTGCCTAATTACTTTGGCTAGGCCTTCTAGTACTATGTTGAATAACAGTGGTGAGACTGGGCATCCTTGTCTTGCTCCTGGTTTCAGGGTATATTAGCTGTGGGTTTGTAGTATAAGGCCTTTATTATACTGAGGTATGTTCCCTCTATATTCACTTTGTTGAGAGTTTCTCATCAAAAGAAGATGTTGAATTTTGTTAAATGCTTTTTCTGCACATATGGACATAGGATTTTTATTCATTTTGTTAATGTGATGTATCATGTTGATTGATTTGTTGATGTTGGACCATCCATGTGTCCCTGGAATAAATGCCACTTGATCGTGGTGTGTGATCCTTTTAATGTATTGTTGAATTTGGTTTGCTAGTGTTTCATTGAAGAATTTTGCATCTATATTTATCAAGAATATGGGCCTGGGGTCTTTTGGTTGTTTTGGGGGGCTTTTGGGTTTTGTTTTGTTTGTTTTTATGGTGTCTTTGTCTGGTTTTGGTATCAGGGTAATGCTGGCTTCATAAAATGAGTTTGAAATCATTCCCTTCTCTCATTTTTTTTTTTTTTTGGAAGAATTTGAGAAGGATAGGTATTAAATCTTTGACTATTTGGTAGAATTCACCAGGAAAGCCTTCTGTTTGTGGATTTCTGTTCGTAGGGAGGTTTTTAATTACTGATTAAATCTCCTTACTCTTAATCATTTTATTCAGATTTTATGCTTCCTCATGGTTCATTGTTGGAAGATTATTGGTTTCTGGATTTATTCGTTTCTTCCAGCTTGGCCAGTGTGTTGGCATGTAACTGTTCATGGTAGTCTCTTGTGATCCTTTGTATTTCTGTGGTGTCAGTTATAACTTCTCTTTCATTTCTGATTTTGAGTCCACTCTCCTTTTTTCTTGGTGAGTCTAACTAAAGGTTGTCGGTTTTGTTTTGTTTTGTTTTGTTTTCAAAGAACCAGCTCTTGGTTTTGTTGATCTTTTGTCTTTTTAGTCTCTATTTCATTTAGCTCTGCTCTGATCTTTGTTATTTCCTTCTTTCTACTAACTTGGGTTTCATTAGTTTTTTTCCTAGTTCCTTAAATCATAAGGTCAGGTTGTTTATTGGAGATTTTTCTTGTTTCTTGAGGCAGGTCTGTATTGCCAAGTACTTCTATCTTAAATCTACTTTTGCTACTAACCATAAGTTTTGGCATGTTGTATTTCCATTTTCATTTGTCTAAAAGTATTTTTAATTTCTTCTTCAATTTCTTTGTTGACACACTGGTTGTTTAGTAGCATGTTGTTTAATCTCCATGTATTTGTGAATTTTCCAGTTTTCTTCTTATAATTGATTTCTAGTCTATTACCACTATAGGTCAGAAACGATGCTTAATATGATTTCAGTCTTCTTGAATTTATTGAGACTTGTTTTATGACCTAGTGTATGATCCGGAGAATGTTTCAGGTGCAGTTGAGAATGATGTGCATTCTGTTGCTTATGGATGGAGTGTTCTACATAAATTAAGTCCATCTGGTCTAATGTCTTGTTCAAGGCTACTGTTTCCTTACTGATTTTCTGTCTGGATGATTTATCCATTGATGTAAGTGGGGTTTTAAAGTTCCCTACTATTATTGTATTGCTGTTAATTTCTCCCTTTAGGGCTATTAATATTTGATTTATATATTTAGGTGCTTCTATGTTGGGTACATAAGTATTTAGAAATGTTATGTCATCTTAGTGGATTGATCCCTTTATCATTATGTAATTCCCCTCTTTGTCTTTTATTACACTCTTTGTTGTAAATTGTGTTTTGTCTGATATAAGTATTGCTACCCCAGCTCTTTTTTTTTTTTTTTTTACCATTTGCATGGAATATCTTTCTGCATCCCTTCACTTTCATCTTTGTGTGTCCTTACGTCTGAAGTGAGTCTCTTGTAGGCAGCATATCAATTGTTCTTGTTTTCTTCCCTTTGACCCACTCTGCGTCTTTTGTGTAGAGAATTTAGTCCTTCTACATTTGAAGTAATTGCTGGTAAGTGGTACTTACTGCCATTTTGGTAATTGTTTTCTGATTGTTTTTGTAGGGCCACTCTGTTCCTTTTTTCTTCTTTTCCTTTGTGACTTGATGATTTTCTTTAGCGTTACACTTAGATTTCTTTATATTTTGTGGATCTGCCAGAAGTGTTTCCTTGGTGGTTACCATGACACTTACATATAACAGCTTATTTTTATAAGTCTATTTTACGTTCATAACAACTTATGTTCGAGCACATTCTAAACCTGTACATTTTTACTCCCCCTGCCCACATTTATGTTCCTCATGTCACAGTTTACATCTTTTTATCTTGTATAACCCTGTTTACTACTTTTGTCCTTTAACCTTTATACCAGCTTTATAGAGTCCACTCCCTTTCTATATATTTACTTCACTAGTGGGATTTATACGTTCATGTTTTTCTTGTTACTAATTATCGCCCTTTCTTTTCAGCTTGAAGAAGTCCCTTTAACGTTTCTTATAAGTGCGATTTAGTGGTGATAAAGTCTGTTAGCGTTTGCTCGTACGAAAACGTTTTATCTGTCCTTCCACTCTGAATGATCACTTTCCCAGGAACTCTTCTGGGTGGGAATTTTTTTCTTCCACCTTTATAAATCAGTGAAGAACCGTTGTATCTCCTTTCACTCAAATCAGCAACTTTTTATTTTTCTCCTTGAAAAACATCAAGTATGTTTCTAGTATTTTGCCAAAAGTGTGTTGCGCATGTCAAGCTCTTGGTTGTAAACTGGCTTTTTTATGAATGTATGATGACATCAAAGTTAATATTCCAAACTGAGAATGAAGTTGGAACTTTAACAAAACATAATGGTGCTAATCGTTTGAGTGTAACTGATTTGTTCATACACAGCGCATTGAGTTTTTCAGTTACAACAAATTGATTGTAATTGTTTATTCAACTATCATTCCTTAATATTGTTCCTAAGGCACAAAATATTTGTGTTTTCTTTAGAAGAAAAAAATCACTGAGTAATTTCTAATAGCTAGTGACTTTTTTTTAAAAAGGTTTATTTATTTTAGAGCGAGAGAGCGTGCGCACACGCATGAGCGTGAGTCAGGGGAGGGGCAGAGGGAGAGGGAGAGAGAGAATCCCAAGCAGACTTCCCTCTGAGCATGGCACCCAACCCTCGGCTTGATCCCATGACCCATGAGACCATGACCTGAGCTGAAATCAAGAGTTGGACGCTTAACTAACGTCCACCCCAGCTCCCCTACCTAGTGACTGTTTTTTGGAAAATATATGATCTCCCAACAAAATACCAAGTACTTGTAAGGCAGCCAGTCCTGAGGGCTGCAGTGCTGAGAAGGAGCTAGAGAAGAGGGTGGAGGCATAGCGTAATTTTGTGCTTTTTATGGATTGCCTAGGACATTAATGAAACAAAGACATGTGTTGAGCACATTCTGTAAACTAGAAATACCCTAGGACTTAGAGAAATCAAGATAAAACATTCTGTTTGTCCCCTAATCACTAAGGGGGAGACAAGTTGATAAATCTTGTGGTAGATAAACAGTAATAACCCTAATTTGGATTGCTGCAAAATCCAATGTGAAATAAATTCAGCTTTTTTTTTCATTCAAAACAAATGTTATAAACAAAAAACTTCCAAATTTAGCTTTTACATTTAAAATAGGGAAAAGATTAAAACAGTGATTTATGGGAAAGTTAAAGTTGCTCCTAACTGTTGTTACGATCACATTAACAAAATGTCTAAAGCCTTGCCGGCTTCCTAACACGTGTGGAAGCTGACATCGTGAAGGACCTTTGTGTGTCTGAGACGTCATGTTGGATTTCAGAGTCATTATATTCCGTCTCAGGCTGTGTCCCCGCCTGGGTCACGCTGAGGGAGTATCCAGCACTGGGATGGGGGCAGGACGGGAAAGTTGCAGGTTCTTCAAAGCTGTCCATTCTTTCTTCTGTGGTTTTTTTAAATCCTGGTTTTATAAAATCCAGCTTTGTGGTCCTTTTTTTTCCCGGAGTTCAAAACTTCAGCTCAGAATACTTAGTACCATCTTTAAGTTCCAGCATTCCTCTCCAAAAATCCTGACGCTCTGAGGCTAGGAAGGTTGGATGCAGAGAAACTCAGGACTTGGGGAGGGAGAGGGCAGGCTGTACAAAGTGTGTCCCAAGTCCTTTGCGTGCATTACGGTCATGTGAGCTAGGACCTACTAACGGAGGAGATGTGTCATTTTGCATAATGCTAATCAGCAGTAGGCGCTCTTGCTGTGATCCCTGCCCTGCTTTACTCCCTGGAAACCTTCCCCTACAGCTTCTGTGATGGTAAGTTTCTTGTGGCTCTGCTGGAGCTATTTGCACGCAGAGAGTATTTGTATCAGTACCTTATTCCAGTGTTGAGGCTTCTCAGACTTCATGAATCAGAGCTGTGGCTCGCATTTTCCTTCCTGATTCCAGGGACGCAGGATAACTGGAAGGCTTAAAATAAACTTGTACTCTCTCCGGTTTAGTGTGCACATTGACACGTAACTGAAAATGCACGTGTCCGCTTACTTGTGTCTTTGTCATTTATATTAATAGGCAAACTGTGGACAAGAAGTATGAAGGTTGCTTACAACATCCTGCATAAATTAGGTACAAAGCAAGAACCGATGGTACGACCTGGAGACCGGGTAAGTGCTCGTTAAGTTACTACACCTGCAGATCATCGGTCCTGTGCAGCAAAGACACCTGCTGTCGGAAGTCCCAGGGTTCAGTGTCCCCTAATGCTAATGGTCCTAGATCAGGCTTTGTTACATTAACTGAGAATTAGGATTAATTGCACAAGATGTCATTAACCTCCCCAGCAATGCCATGAGCTAAGCTGGAGTCCTCCTGTTTTATCCGTGAGGACACTCGGACTGGCGAGGTCAAGTGTCACATCGGGGAAGGCATGTACCTAGGAAGTGGCTCAGCCAGCACTCACGTCCGTGCCCGTCAGAGCCCGGAGCCTGTCCTCCAGCCACGGTCCTGATGTCGCTGTGCCCTCTACCTGCGCGGGCAGGACAGCGATTGTAAAACTGTGCTTGTGTTCGCCGGTGAGCCTGACCGTCTCGGCAGCACGTTGCTGGTCCCATTCCGTTCCCGGTGTTAGATTTCTGGACAGAGGCTACTGTCTTTTGTTGATAAGCAAATTTTTATCCTTACTTGATAAGTTACAGAGAGTGGATGTTAGTATTTCTATTGCAGTGTTATACCCAGAGCACTTAATAACCTTGTCCAGCTTTATAGCCCAATTTAGGTGTGGGGCTGGGCTTAGAACCAGGTTTTCTTGCTTTCAAATGTTGCACCTTTTCCCCCTTTGCTGCTTTGTACCTTCAGCCCCAACACTGAGTTACCCTACCTAGGCCCAAAGAACTCTAATTGAATTTGGTAAAAATACTGCCAAGCACCAAACCAACAAACACAAGCTGCAATTTACTTAAGATATTATAGAGAAATGGGCCCATCATGAGGAATTTTTTAAAAGATTGCCACAGCCTTGTGTGGTGGGCTGCGAATCTTGACATTTTTTTTTATTAAACAGGTTTAACCTCTGGCTTTTAACTGTCAGTGATAGGTCTCACCACTTCCTGATTGTAAAACTTGCTACAAAGCTACGGTCCTCAACACGGTGCATTACTGACGTGAAGACAGACGTGTAGACGGTGGAGTAGAGAGCCCAGAGAGAAACCCTCGCGTGGGTGGGGGGAATGGTTTTCATTAAGAATGCTAGGACGTGGAAAGGGCAAGGACAGTCTCTTCAACAAATGGTGCTGGGAAACTGGGCACCCACAAGCAGAAGGAGAAAGTCGAACCTTTATACCATCGAGTAAAAAATTAACTCACAATGGATCAAAGACTCAAGAACAAAAACGATAAAGCCGTTAGAATAAAACATGGGGGAAAGCTTCATCACACAGGATGTGGCCGTGATTTCTTAGGTGACGCTGAAAACACAGGCAACAGAAATGAAAACATAAATCAGAGTAACCCCTCTGTGCGGCAGGACGCTACCGAGAGTGAGAGGCAGCCTACGGGACGGGAGAAGATGTTTCTACAAATCCTGTATCTGGGAAGAGCTTAGCCTCCAGAACATGTAAACAAAACTGCAGTTCAGCAACACCCAGAAATAGAAGGTTAAGAAACGGGCAGAGGACCTGAATAGACACTTCCCCAGAGAAGCTGTGCGGGAGGCCAGGAAGCACCTGAAAAGATGCTCCACACCCCTGCTCGTTCGGGGACGAGTCTGGTAAAACCGCCGTGACACAGCACGTCGGCACGGCGGCAAGAAGGAGGAGACGGGAACCTCGGCGCTGCCGGTGGGAACGTCCCCGGTGCGGCCGCTGGAAAACGGTCTGGGGTGCCCTGGGCAGCTCACCCAGAACTACCACGTGATCCAGCAGGCCCCCTCCCCTTCCCGAAGAAGTGAAAGCAGGGGCTTGAGAAGTACGTCTACGCCAGTATTCAGAGCAGCGTTATTTACAAAACCAAACAGGGGAAGTAACTCAAGTGTCCGTGGACAGATAAGCGGAGAAACGGAGCGTGTACACGCAGGACTATCACGCAGCCCTAAAAAGGACACGAAACCCTGGGTGGGCCTGGGGGGTTTTATGCTACGTGAAACGAGGCAGCCACCAGGGCCAACGTAGCAGATGCTTAGGCCAGTGAAATTCTAGGGGACAGAAGCAAGGGGGCTGGAGGGAGGGGTTGAGGGAGGAGGAGAGGCTGGGCCGGGGCTGGGGAACTGGCGCTTCAGTCGAGGAAGGCGAGAATCCTGGGGCTGGTTCTGGATGGTGGGGGCTGCACGGCGGGACGGAGGTCCTTACTGCCACTGAGCCGTGCGTTTGGAAATAGCTGAGACGGTCTGTTGTAATGCGATGTCCCCCTCAGCTCCAGTTTGCTGGACAGTCTTAGGCTCTCGGTCGAGTGACTCGTTAAAAGTTCTGTGTGGCTCCAGACTGTTGAAGTTCCCTGACGATAACGAGGACACAGCAAAGCACGTCTGTTCAGCTAAGATGCCAGGAGGAATTGGGGGGCCTGGTTTTGACAGAATAAACTGTGCAAGGAGGTTTCTCGGCAAAGGCTGATGTGAATTGTGTGAGGGGAGCTACTCAGTTCTGTTAAACATCATCGTGTGGTTAGCGTCGGGCACGTGCATATCGGTGCTTTAATTAAACAAACGTGACGATAGCCGTCAATGGATCACAACCTTCTGTTGCAATAAACAGAATTTTTTACCCTCTTTCAAAATGACTTTTGAATAAAACATAGTTTTCCCCAGAATAATGAGCATATTCAGTCTTTGACAAAAAAATTTAGACATTTTTCATGTGGGTGACCTTATTAACGCAGTTTGGGGAATTACCTTGGGCCTTTCAAAGGCATTTATGTGCCTAAGCTGAATAGTGTTTTGGGATGTGTGGTGGGAGCGTCGGAAGATAGGAAGATGCTTGCAGTATGAAAGCGTATACAGACACGTTAGTGATAATTAGCGTGTCTATAAGTGGGAGAGTGAAAGGGGCCCCAAGGAGGCGTAGCAGTGGGAGATGCGCTGTCTGGGAAGGGGAGAGAGCGAGCTTTCTCATTCGGGAGGAGCCCGCCACCTGAGAAGTCTTCCCAGAGAGAAGCCAGCTTGCAGGCCGGCGTGGAAGGAGCCGAGGCAGGAAGGTGTGCCGTGCACAAGCGGGGGTGCGGCCGCCCCTGGCGCGGGGGAGCCGCGGGCGGGCTGAAGCAGGAGGAATCGATCTAACGAGGTGGGACTCGCAGATGCTGGGGACGCACCTCCGCGTCTGGGCTGCTGCCGTGCCCTGTGGGTAACCAGGTCTGGTGAATCCTCAGAGGAACACGTGGAGCAGGGAGTGGAGGGGGCTGCGTGGCTTTATGAGAACCAGACCCCCGAGTGTGTGGGCTGCGGGGGGTCACTGCGGAGCCACCGGCAAGACAGGGCGTGTGACTGGTTCGGAAATGGAAGGAGGGCTTCCCGTCTTGAAATGGCAACACCAAACAACAACAAAAACTTTCCGGTTTTATTCTGAGTCTTCAGGTGTCTGACCCCTTCTGTCCATTACTCTGATGTTGCTGAGAGAGAGAATAATGTCCAGTTTTATGTTCTGTCTGTGTTTACGTTACGGTGGCACGTGGCATTTCATCCTACTTAGCACAGCTCTGCAGGGTTATGTCACGTAGCACCGTCAGCACGAGCCGCAGCGACACGGCCGCAGCGTTTGAAATCCCAGGTCAGGCCGGTGTTCGCCTGACCGAGCTGGGCTGGTTCCAGCCCCGGATCGCACATACAGGACGGGTCTGGGCTGGCAGTGTCACTGTGTTGCTCCCGGTTCTCTGCTACGGGTGAGGACGCCCCTCCCGGACAGGTGCTTCAGGAAGACAAGTCCGTGTTTACCTGGTCCCTTAGGAACAGGTGCAGCCGTCAGCTTTGGATGGAAGCTCGACGTCTTCTGTGTTTTTACTGCAGCTGGAACGACTCCCTCAGACTTCTTGGTCTGTCTCAGGGAGAGGAGCCCGTGGCCGTGGTTCTCGGGAAACTTGCGAACTCTCACTTGAATATTGTTGCTTTGCCGACTGCAGATCTAACAGCAGGTGCTGTGACCTCAGCCTACCAGTTGAAGGCAGGACACCTGGGGCTAAGATAAACCTCAGAGACGTACAAATAAACCCTCTTATTCCTTCTGGAAGGTCCTGCTAATGGTTGCCTGCCCTCTGGCTGGGACAGAATAAGTCACTTCTCAGGGTTTCTCAAACACAGTTCATCAGTACTGCGGGATGGCTGTTACTGGCCTTACAGGGCTTTGGTCTCTCATTTTGCCAGTTTTAATCAACTGCAGGAATGCCATAGAGAAAGGAAACCTTCAGTTAATCCCAAACTTAATTTTTTTTCCAGCAGCTCTCCTGTGTGGCAAAATTTCCAACATGGCCAAATTTAAGATGTGGCCCGTTCTGTTCCCACCTGCAGTCTGAATCCCTTTGTGCCAATTTGATTTCTTAAATATTGAGATAGAGCGTCTTATCCAGCTGTTCATGGCAAAACTAATAACTGCTAGGTAGGATATTATTGGAGAAAAAACTGGTTAAACTTCCGAGTGAGGTAATGCAGAAGTGATCTCTGCACCTTAAATCATGGGGCCTGTGAGCTTATGATCACGCAGCAAACAGTTGTCTGCGGGGAGGAGAGCAACACGGACGCGGGACCGGCATGCGGGAGTGACAGGCTGGCGTGGGCGTGGGGTTCCGCAGAGCAGAGCAGGGAGTGTGGACGTAGGATGGCTACGGTTTGCCCAAGGAGGCTTCCTGAACGAGACACGGGAAAGGCTGCCCCTGGAGGAGCCACAGCGACAGAGAAGCAAGTTTGGGTCCACGGCCGACGGGGTCCATGGCAGACGGGGTCCACGGCAGACGAGCTGCACGGACACTTACGTTGGATGACATATTTGTGGGATAGTAGGTGCCAACATAAAGGAAAGTTTTGACAAATGTGCATAAAACACTAACTGGCAATAAAAACAAAACAGAAATTACATCAAGTCTTTGCGTGAGGTGTGAGAGTTAATGCTATCAGATATATTTAAAATTCATCGTGATTTTAGGGCATGTGTGAAAACACAGGTAAATAGGCAAGGGGAACGAAAGTGCTTGATGTAAGGAAGAGTCATCACAAGCCATCCTGTGGAAAAGTCATTCATCATTAAGACAGCCTCAGGGCTATCAGCAACGTAGTTTAAAAATCACACTATCCGTGGGGATTTAAAGTGACCCGACTTGGATAACTCCATGCGAATTGCGCCCTCCACTCCCGAGGCCACGTGGGAAGGCAGTGGGTAGAACAGGGGAGCGGGCGTTCACGGAAGCCTCCTGTGTGAGGGCCAGGCTGGTTAACGTTCACGTCTGCAGCCGTGCGCCGGGCCTCACGCTGAGCCCTTACCGCCGTCTCAGGTGACCTTCCTCACGACACTAGGACACAGGTAGGAAAACTAAGGCCCAGAGAGGCTAATACTGGCCTGGGACCAGAGCAGAGTCCTGTGTGGGTCCACCCGGGACTGTCAGCCCGCCCTCGGGAGGAAGCACACTGGCGAAGGCCACGTGGGCACACGAGGGAGCACCTGCTGAGCCCAGGAGAATGGTGAGAAGAAGGTGGTGTTGCCCCATGATGGCTCACAGTGAGCAAAGGTGCACGGTAGGGAAGGTGATGTGCAAACAGTCGGGATGGCTATATCCCTGGGCGATTCTAGATGACCGTCAGTAATGTGTGCAGCTCCGCATACATTAAGGGAAGAGTACATGTTAATTACCGAAAGGTATTATCCGGTACACACCTAATTTTCGCTCCAGACTCTATTCTTACTTAGAGCGTGAGCCCTGCAGACTGTGGCGATTTGCCTCCCTCTTTGGTATTTTGAAAGCTGGTGGCATCAATTGGATGGTTAATCCCTCCCGCTCTGTGTCCATGCAGGTGGCGCTGGTGTTCCCCAACAATGACCCTGCTGCATCCATGGTGGCCTTCTACGGCTGCCTGCTGGCCGAAGTTGTTCCTGTGCCCATTGAAGTCCCACTCACGAGAAAGGTAAAGAGCGTGTGGTTAGTCAGGCCTGTCACCACTGGGGAGTGTCAGGCTCGGCCGCAGTGGAACGTTCTGTTGTGAGGTCAGAATGCGTAGGCGGCTGTTTTTTAAATGGCTTTTCATTTCAGCAGAATGTGGATCAAGAAGCACAGAGATGTTTTTGTTGTTTCTGAGGCTCTGTGCAGGTTTTCGTCAGCCGTGTTGGTAGAGGGAACAGTTCCCGACAAGCACACCTCAGCGGCAGGATTTAGCATGAGCAGCTCCCCGGGGGTGGAGCTTCTGGGCGATGGTAACAGAGCGCTGATGGGGGCCGTGCAAGACGGTGGTGCAGGAAGATGCGGAGCTCACCTCTTCCCGTGGTCAGCCCACATCTACAGCTACATCTGGAACAACTCCCTCTAAAAAAAGACCTGAAAACGAGCTGATCAGCTCCTTCACGTAAAGTGAGGGCAGTGGGAGAGGCAGAGATGCTGTCTCACCAAACACCCCACCCCTGCACTGCAACCCACACGTGGGAAGGATCTCACAAATTTGGAGCACTCTCCTGGAGTGAGGGTTTCGTGCCCAAAGTCAGGCATTCCAATCCTTGGAGCCTGCACCAGGGAGATGAGCTCCCCAGACACCTGCCTTTGTAAACATTAGTGCTTGCGTCCAGCATCCTCATGGAGCTCACGCTCAACTCACTTGTCCCACGGCCCCGTGCAAAAGGAGCAGTTTGAAAAGTGATTGCGCTCTGTGTGAAGAAGAGTCATTTGCTAATCTTAGAGCATCTTCCAGAGGGGCAGGGTGGGGACTCTCTGGGGACAGAGGCACAGATATGCACCATTTTTGCGCTTTGCTTCTACCTTGGTACTGTGGCTCTGCTAAAGCCACCAGGTGTACCCAGGCCCCCGTGCACGCCTGCTGCATCAGTGAAGCCAGTGTGCACGCCACAGCCCCACACTCTCCTGGTGCCTTGCTAGAGCTGGCAGGTGCACACAGACCACACGGGGAACACCCATGCATGCCTGGCTCTGGTAGCCCGGGGGCTTGCACATCTGGGCCCCACAGGACTGTATCACTTGGAGAGAGTTCTTGACAGTTGGCCACCCCAGGGCACTGCACGGACAGCACCCTGAAACACATGCCCAGTCTGTCTGTGATCAAGGTCTATTTACTTGTCCTGGGGCTGCAGCATGAGGCACAGGCTTCAGGTTTGGCACACATTTGGAGACTACGGAGGGACTCTCAAGAAACACAGATGGGGGACAACTTCGCACTCTCCCTTGACCTTGCTATAGCTCATGGGCACCTCCCAGAAAGAAGCTATACACTCATCTGGAGCCCTGATGCTTGGAACTGTAGCCCAGGAGACCCTCCAGACGTCCTGGTCTGGAGGCCAGCAGGGTTATGATGGTGATCCCACAGGACTGTATATATTAACGTACATTGAAAGCTGCTGCCTAAGAACCTGGCTTCTGGTCAGCCTGAAACTGGGTGCTCAGTAGATTCCTCCCTTTGGAATGTGGACGGGTCTTGGTACACCCTCAACAATGGGAACATATCAGGAATAAATCTGGCTGCTTAGAGAATCAGAAAAGTTCAAGAGACAACCAAGGACCAGGCTGCATGTGAAGAGTCATCACTTGCACGGAGACACTGGGAGAGGTGGCTGCTCCCCTTAGTACAGAGTCAAACAAAATGAAGACACAGAGGAATTTGTTTCAGAAAAAAGAACAAGAGAAAACCTTAATGAAGTGGAGACAAGTAATTTACCTGATAAGTAGTTCAAAGTAATGGTCATAAAGACAGTCACTGAACTCCAGAGAAGAATGGATGAACACAGTGGGAACTTCAACAAGGAGATGGAAAACAGAGGGAATACCAGACAGGAGTCACAGAGCTTAAGAATAACATAACCGGGGCGCCTGGGTGGCACAGCGGTTAAGCGTCTGCCTTCGGCACAGGGCATGATCCCGGCGTTATGGGATCGAGCCCCACATCAGGCTCTTCCGCTATGAGCCTGCTTCTTCCTCTCCCACTCCCCCTGCTTGTGTTCCCTCTCTCGCTGGCTGTCTCTATCTCTGTCAAATAAATAAAATCTTAAAAAAAAAAAAAACAAAACAATAACATAACCGAACTGAAGAATGCCCTGGGAAGTTCCCACTCGATGAAGCAGAAGAAAGCATCAGTGATCAAGAAGACAGGACAGTAGACCTCACACAGAGCAGCAAAAAGAAACGAAATCAATTTATTTTAAGTTAAGATCACTTCAGGGACCTGTAGGACAACATCAGGTGGAACAGCATTCATATTAGGGAGTCTCAGAAGGAGGGGAAAGAGAGAGGGGCAGAAAATGTGATTGCAGAACTAATAGCAGAAACATCCCTAACCTAGGGAAAGAAACAGACATCCAGGTCCAGGGAGCCTGGGGAGCTGACAGTAAGATGAATCCAAAGAGTTCACAGCAAGACACATTATAATTAAAATGTCAAATGTTAATGAGAGAATCTTAAAAGCAGCAGGAGAAAAACAATGTGTTACATACAAGGAAACTGCTAAGGCTCTCAGCAAATTTTTCAGCAGAAACCTTGTGGGCCAGAAGGGAGCAGCAGGATATATTCAAAGTGCTGAAAAGAAAACCTACCATCAAGGATGCTCTGCCCAACGGTGACAATTCTGTCATTCAGAATTGAAGGAGGGATGGTTTTCCAGACAAGCAAAACCTCAAGGACTTCATCACCGCTAAACAGGCCCTATGAGAAATGTTAAGGGACTTCTTTAAGCTGAAAAGAGAGGGCATTGATTAGTAACAAGAAAATAAATCAGAGTATAAATCTCACTGGTAAAGGTCAATGTAGAGTAAAGGTAATGGATTAATTACTTAATAAAACTAAAACTTAGAAGGTTAAAAAGACAAAAGTAGTAAAAATCATGAAAACTCCAATACTTAGTTAAGGAATACACAAAGTAAAAAGATGTAAGTGTGATATGAAAACATTAAATAGGAGGAGGGCAGGTAAAGTCAGTTTTAGAGTATGTTCACACTTAAGTTGCTATCAAATTAAAATAGACTAAGATACACACACACACGTGTGTGTGTGTGTGTGTGTGTATAGACTGTTGTATGTGAACCTTACGGTGACCAACAAGCAAACACCTCTAGTAGAGACACGGAATATAAAGGGAAAGGAATCTAAGTGTAACACCAAACAAAGTCATCAAATCACAAAGGAAAAAGAGAGGAACAAAGGGACAGAGAGGCCCTACCGAAAACAAGCCAGAAAATAATTAACAAAATGGCAATAGGAATCTACTTATCAGGAGTTACTTCAAATGTAGAAGGACTAAATTCTCTAATCAAAAGACAAAGAGTGAGTCAATGGGAAAAAAGCAAGAGCAATCCTTATGCTGCCTTCAAGAGACTCACTTCAGACCCAAGGACACACAGAGGCTGAAGTGAAGGGTTGCAGAAAGATATTCCATGGAAGTGCAAATGGGAAGAAAGAGGAAGAGCTGTAGTTACACCAGACAAAATAGACTTTACAACAAAGACTGTTAACAAGAGACAAAAAGGGGGATTACATAATGATAAAGGGATCAATCCACGAAGACGACATAATATTTGTAAACATTTACGTACCCAGCATAGGAGCACCTAAATATATAAAGCAAATATTAATAGACCTAAAGGGAGAAATGCAGTACAGCAGTAGTAGGGGACTTTGATATCCCACTACACCAGTGGACTTAATTTATGTAGAACATTCCATCCATAAGCAACAGGTTACACATTCTTCTCAAGGGCATTTGGAATGTTCTCCAGGATAGATCCCATGTTAGGCCACAAAGCAAGTCTCAGTAAATTTAAGAAGAGTGAAATCCTATCAAGCATCTTTTCTGACCCACAGTGGTATGAAACTAGAAATCAGTTACATGAAGAAAACTGGGAAATTCACAAATATGTGGACATTAAACAACGTGCTACTGAACAACCAGTGAGTCAATGAGGAGCTCAAAGGAAAAGGTGGGGGGAAAAAAAAAAAGAACAGCTTGAGACCAGTTTAAAAAAAAAAAAAGAACATACAAAATCTGTAAATTCAGAAGAAGTGGTTCTAAGAAGGAAGGTCATAGTGATACAGGTCTACCTTAGTCCATGAGAAAAATGTCTAATAATCTAAACTTAAACCTCAAGGAACTAGAAAAAGAGCAAATGAAGCCCAGAGTTAGTAGAAGGAAGGAACAAAGATCATCGTGGGAATAAATGAAATAGAGACTATAACGAGACTAGGGGAGAAAAATCAATGGCACTAAGAAGCTGGTTCTTTCAAAAGATAAGCGAGGTTGATACCCTTTCAGCTGGACTCAGCAAGGAAACAAGAGGACAGGTCTCCAATATAATCAGAAATGAAACAAGTGACAGCCGACACCAGAGAAGGACAAAGGGTTATGAGAGACTCCTGGGAACAACCGTATGCCAACACATTGGACCCCAGTTCCTGTATACCTTCACTCTCCAAGGCCGAGTCATGAAGAGCTAGAATATCTGAATACCGGTTAGTAGTAAGAAGAGTGGCTCTGATCAGCAACCTCCAGCAAACAGAAATCCAGGACCGGAGGGCTTCACTGGTGAATTCCACCAAACATTCAAACAGATTTAATACCTATCCTTCTCAGACTCTTCCAAAACATTGAGAGGAAGGGAAGCTTCCAAACTCATTTTACGAGGCAGCTTTACCCTGATACCAATACCAGATAAGGACGCCATAAGTAAACAAAATTACAGGCCAATATCCCTGATGAACATACATGCAAAAATCCTCAACCAAATATTAGCAAACGGAATGCAATAATACATTAAAATGATCATATTCCATTATTTAGTGGGATTTAGTTCAGGGATGCGTGGATGGGCCAACATTCATGAATCAGTGTGACACGCCACATTAACAAAATGAAGGTTAATCATATGATCATAGATACAGGAGAAGCATTGGCAACATTCAAAAATTTTTTTACGTTTTTATTCAAATTCTAGCTAGTTAACATGCAGAGTTACATTACTTTCAGGTGTACAGTGTAGTGATGCAACAGTCCCGTACAACACCTGGTGCTCATCAAAGCAAGTAAACTTCTTCATCCTCATCACCTGTCTCACATCTCACCCATACTCCAGCACCCCCCTCCCCAACCATCAGTGTGTTCTCTACACTTAAGAGCCTGTTTCTCGGTTTGCCTCTTTTTCCCACCTTTGCTCATTTGTTTTGTTTCTTAAATTACACATATGATTGAGTCATATGGTCTTTGTCTTTCTCTGACTGACTTATTTCACTCAGCATAATACTCTCTAGCTCCATCCATGTTGTTGCAAATGGCAAGATTTCATTCTTTCTGATGGCTGAATAATATTCCATTATATATACCATATCTTCTTTATCCATTCATCAGTTGATGGACATCTGGGCTGTTTCCATAATTTGGCTTTTGTGGATAATGCTGCTTTAGACATCAGGGTGCATGTATCCCTTTGAATTAGTATTTTTGTATTCTTTGGGTAAATATTTACTAGTGCAACTGCTGGATGGTAGGGTAATTCTATTTTTAACTTTTTGAGGAACCTCCATACTGTTTTCCAGAGTGGCCGCACCAGTTTGCATTCCTACCCACAGTACAAGAAGGTTTCCCCTTTCTCCACATCCTCGCCAACACCTGTTGTTTCTTGTGTTTTTTATTTTAGCCATTCTGACAAGTGTGAGGTGGTATCTCATTGTGGTTTTGGTTTGCATTTCCCTGGTGATCAGTGGTGGTGAGCATCTTTTCATGTGTCTGTTGGTCATCTGTATGTCTTCTTCAGAGAAATGTCTATTTGTCAACATTCATTTTTGATTTAAAAAAAAACTCAGCAAAGTGAAGCTAGAGGGAATACGCTTCAAAATAATAAAGGCCATGTATGACAAGCCCACAGCTAACCTTTCACTCACTTGTGAAAAGCTGAAAATTTTTCTTCTCGCCACTTCTATTCAACATAGAATTGGAAGTCCTAGCCAGAGTAGTTAGGCAAGAAAAAGATGTAAGTGGCATCCAGATTGTTAAGGAAGAGGTAAAACAATCTCTATTTGAGGATGACATGATTTTAGAAGACTCTACAAAAAAACTATTCCGATTATTCAGCGAATTGAGTAAAGTTGTAGGGCAGAAAATCAACATATAAGAAT
Organism: Ursus americanus; assembly: GCF_024610735.1. NCBI lineage: Eukaryota > Metazoa > Chordata > Mammalia > Carnivora > Ursidae > Ursus > Ursus americanus. Next base: position 36,518,258 of record NC_142157.1, read on the forward strand.
TGATTTCATTTCTATATGTTAACAGTGAACAACCAGAGAAATTAAGAAAACAATCCCATTAATACTTACATCAAAAAGAGTAAAATACCTAGGAATAAATTTAACCAAAGGGAAGAAAGACCTATACTCTGAAAATCATAAGACATTGATGAAAGAAATTGAGGAAGACACAAATGGAAAGATATTCCATGCTTATGAATTGGGAGAAATAATATTGTTAAAATGTCCATATTACCCAAAGCAATCTACAGATTCAGTGCAATCTGAATATTAAAATTCCAATGGCACTGTACACAGAAATAGAACAAACATTCCATAAATTTATATGGAACCACAGAAGACCCCAAGTAGGCAAAGCAGTGTTGAGTAAGAAGAACAAAGCTGGGGACACCCGGCTCCCTGGTTTTAAATTACATTACATAGCTGTAGTAATTAAAACAGTGCGGTATTGTCAAAAAACAGATAGTAGGTTAGTAGAATGTAATAGCCCAGAAATAAACCCACACATATATTGCCAATTAATTTAGGACAAAAGATCCAAGAATACACAATGGGAAAAAGACAGTCTCTTTAATAAATCACATTGGGGAAATTGGACAGCCACATGCAAAAGAATGAAACTACACCCCTATCTTACCCGCTACACAAAAGTTACCTCAGAATGGATTAGAGACTTGAATGTAAGACCTGAAACCATAAACTCCTAGAAGAAAACATGGGCTCCAAGTAAGCTGCTTGACATCAGTCCTGGTGTGATTTTTTAGATCTGACACCAAAGGCAAGGACAACAGAAGCAAAAGCAAACACGTGGAACGGCGTGCAGAGCAAAGGAAGCCATCAGCACAAGGCAAAGGCAGGGTGCCGTTCCTACGGAAAGGGAGAAAATGCTTGCAAATTGTGTATCTGATAAGGGATAATATCCAAAATATATCTAGAATTCATACCACTCAATAGCAAAAGACACAATCCCATTAAAAAAGAGGGAGAATATCTGAAAAGACATTTTTCCAAAGGACACACATAGACGGCCAACAGGCCAAAGACACGCAGCATCACTAATCATCGTGGAAATGGGGTTTAAAGTCACAATGAGGGGCGCCTGAGTGGCTCACTCAGTTGAACGTCTGCCTTGGGCTCAGGTCATGATCCCAGGGTTCTGGGATCGAGTTCCACATGGGGAGCCTGCTTCTCCCTGTTCCTCTGCCTGCCACTCCCCCTGCTTGTGCTCACTCTCTCTCTGTCAGATAAATAAATAAAATCTTTAAAAAACACACACACACAATGAGGTATCACTTCATACCTTTTGAAATGGCTAATATTAAAAAGATAAGAAATAGCAAGGATTAGCAAGGGTGTAGAGAAAAGGAAACCCTCGTGCACTGTTGGTAGGGATGCAAACTGGTGCAGCCACTGTGGAAAACAATATGAAGGTTCCTCAAAAATTCAGAATAGAGCTACTGTACAATCCAGCAATTACAGTAGGTATTTTTCTAAACAAAAATGAAAACACTAATTTGAAAAGATATATACACCCCTATGTTCATTGCAGCATTATTTACAGTAGTCAAGACAGGGAAACAACCTAAGTGTCCATCAGTGGATGAGTGGAGAAGAAAAGGTGGTGTACACGTCCATCACTCAGCCATAAGAAGGGATGAGATCTTGCCATTTGCAATGACGTGGAGGGACCTTGATATGCCAGTTGAGATAAGTCAGAGAAAGACAAGCACCATATGATTTCTCTTAAATATGGGATCTAAAAAACAAAAAACAAACTCATAGATAGAACAGATTGGTGGTTGCCAGTGGCGGTGGTTGTGGGGAGTGTGAAATGGCTGAAGGGGATGGACAGGCACAGACTTCAGTTTAAATAAATCAGTCGGTATATGGTGACTGTATACAGTGATAGTACTGCACATTTGAAGGGTGTCAAGAGAGTAAATCTTTAAAGTTCTTTTCTTTCGTAGTGATAATTTTGCAGTGTATACAAATATTGAATCATTGTTTTACATCTGAAACTAATAGAATGTTATATGTCAATTATACCTAAATTTAAAAAAAAAGAACATTGAGTTTAGTAATCTGTCAGTATCTCAGTGTTTGATTATCTCATTCCTCAGGGTCATTACATGAGAAATCTGGATAGATGATAGGGTGTTGGTTGTTGCTCATGTTTTGGTGTTTGGACATTGTGGAGTCCCGTGCTCACCTATGATTTGCCAGATGTAATTCTAAATCTTGCTGTTACAGCGTAGTCAAGTATAAGAAACATATGTTGTACATATCCCACATATCAGTGTTTTTTCGTCCGCGTGAATGACGTTCCATAGTAAAGCAAAGGTACAGAAACTTCAGGAAGAGACAAGGGGAGGAGACTCTACTAGGGTTGACATTGGTGGTCCCTGAAGACAGATGGTCTGATGTCATCTGAGGAGGGGGAGCCGAGAGCCATGAGGTGTGGGCCCCCAGTCACTGGTTATGTTCTGTGTTATGCCCTTGGACCCTGCACTGGATTGATCCAGTCTTCATTCGGCACATTGTCAGGCACAGACTGTGTGCGATCCTGCTCCTAGCTCCAAAATGTCATGGTTTACATGTGCCCAGGCTCAGAGTTTCCGGAGAACTTTCTGGGTGTCTGTGGCCGCTCTGACACTCAGCGGGGTCATTTGCCTTCCAGTGCGGATGGGGGCTGCCTCAGGGTCCACTCCTTGGAATGGAAGGAGAGAATGTGGTGTTCCCTTAGAAAATGAAGGGGGACGGTTGCTGTTTTGGTTTCCTGGTTACAAAACCCGGGAGTTGCATACTTGACCTCTCGGGCACGCGTCCGTGTCAGGCAGAGCAGCTGGTGACCCTGGAAGTCAGGGACACCCTGCAACCCCTGACCGCAGAGCCTCCCCCAGTGGCCCGATTCCTGCAGGTGTTTGCTGCCAGCGCTCCAGGTGTGCGGTAGACACCCCACACAGTGCTTCCTCAGAACCTGAGTCCTGTGATCTTCACACCTGAGGAATGTGGAGGGGTTTAGGGATTGAACGGATAGCCACGTTCTTCTAGGTGAGTCTTTGGTGCCATGGTTAGTTCTACTACAGTTAACCTGAAAGCCGACTCGGGGACATATGATGCTTCTCTTTCCTGGGTGTCAAGTTCAGTGGGTTGAGGCCATTTGAAAGGCACAGGGCTGGTGACCTCAATTCAAGGCTCGAAGCCCTCGCAGGTTTGTAGTCAGTAGCATCAAAAAGATCACCTGGAGTCAGTGGCCAGAAAACCATCTGAACAGGGAGCACGTGCCTCCGCCCTTCCTGCCACCTGGCAGCACAGGCACATCATTTCCAATGCCACTGACGCAAACATGCAAAAAACCCACCGTGGCCACCACTTCACTTTGTGGTGCTTTGAAAGAATGAGGTTAAGTATCCTTTGAACATTTGACAGACGTATAAGCCATTCGTTTTAATTGTAGTGGAAACCTTTTTAATGGTGTGAGTAGGAAGTTACTGCAGTAATGGTCCCTGGGAGGGGAGGTGTTTCGTCATGGGTTGTGCTGACCACGGGTCAGCCCCCTTTGCTGAGGAGAACCTTTAGCGGCCGCCCGGGTGGTTCAGGGAGGGCCCGTGCAGTGTGTGTACCGAGAAGGACTTCTGCTGGCGCAGCTGTGGGCAGGGGAGCGGAGTCTCACCTGTGCCTTGTTGGCCCTGCTGGGACTTGTCTTAGACGGCTAGGCTGTGACCTCCCAGACCCTCGGATTATCAGCCTGTGCCACGGGACCTGGAGACCCTTCTCAGAAGAAAATACTGAGGTTCCTCTCTCCACCAGACCATTTCCTCATGGAAAACAGAACCAGGAGATGACTTTGTCTTCCTGAAGCCAGAAGCCGAGCGTCATTCCTCAGGCTCTTTGATGTCAGAACATGACATTTGTGTCTCAGAAAACTTATTTTTAGGGGCGCCTGGGTGGCTCAGTCAGTGAAGCGTGTGCCTTCAGCTCAGGTCCTGATCCCAGGGTCCTGGGATCAAATCCTGCGTCAGGCTCCCTGCTCAGCAGGAAGTCTGCTTCTCCCTCTATTCCTCCCCCTTCCCAGCTGTGCTCTCTCCCAAATAAATAAATAAAATCTTTAAAAAAAAATAGTCTTTTAAGAAAAGAAAAAAACTTACTGTTACACAAAAGAACCCTCTGGCGCCGTGCAGTGCCGATCGGGTAAGGTGATGGGTACGTGAACATGTCCTCTGTCGGCCGGGTCTGTACTCACTAGATTTGCCACAGAGGGCCTACAGAGAGCCAGTTTTCCAAACCCTGAGTGTCGTCCAGTGAACCCAGCGCTTTAGTCTCGTGCGTTTATTCTCCATCCTAGTTCCTGGGGTGGGCGGAGAAAGCTCATCTTTCCACACGGGGTTGGCAGCAGGACGGACTGAGTCCCTGGGTGGTTTGGCCAGGGTGTGTGGAGCCCCAGAGGGCGCATCCAGGGGCATTGCCGCACTGGGCCTTGCAGGGTCGTGGCAGAGCTGGGACAGCCTGTTGCTGTCGCCCTGCTGAGGGGACGGAGCCTGAGTGAGGCCAGCAGTCAGCAGGGCACGTTTGTCGGCCGGCGAAGAGGCTGCACGGTGTCTCAGCCAACCCGGCCTCTGCCGCGGGCACGTGAGTCTGATGGGAAAGCGGCAAGGCCGCGAGGAAGGGGTCCTGTTCCGAGGACCACGGGCCCAGGGACGCAGAGGCCTGGGGGCACCTGAAGCCCATGCCCCTGAGACACCTTTGCCCCCTTTCTGTCCTGCTGCACCGCCTGAGAGCCGGCGAACTGCCCCGTTGGCAAAGAACGAAATTGGATCAACACCAGCTGGTAGTTGTGGGGCCACAAACCCTGAGCGAGTTCACAGGACGGACTTTCTGTGAGCTGTCCTCGCATTTGCTGGTGTTCTTCTTGGGAGCGTGATTGCTGCGTCCTGACTGGGGGCCTGGGATGGAACAGACCACGGTGGAGGCTCCAGGGGTCATCGGTGAGACCAAGGAGAGACTTCTTACGGGGTGACATAACGTGGCACCTCTCTGTGTTGCGGGAGGGTTGGAGGTGACAGGCTGAAGTCAGGTGTTGTCTGGCTTTCCCTGAAGTTCACAAGAACTTGTGACCGGGGAGGTGGTCACTGTCCTGACAGCCCAACCCTTCAGAGGAAGGGCCCTCGCCCGAGCCACCTCAGGGCTCGAGTCTACATGCTCCGTGCAAAGCCCTCCTGAGACAGGATGCAGCTCCCCAAAGCCGGCAGCACGTGGGCTGGGTGGACAGAGCTGCTTGCGCACAGTGGGCAGTGGAGCAGGAACTTAGCCGGTGGAGACGACAAGAACCCCTTCCAGCTGAGGGTGGAGCAGGTGTGAGGTCTGAATTCCGGCTCAACTGTGGCCTTCTGTCCATCAGTCTCCTCGCCTGCTGTCCCACCTCTTCCTCTGGCTCAGCTGTCCCGTGTGCGTGATCACATCGTTTCAGAAATCAGTGAGGAGCACATTCTAGAAAGTCGGGTGCAGGAGAGCTGAGATGGGAGGCGAGCCCTCAGCCACCCGCCCTGGCAGGTCACGGCTGACAGCCTGCGCTCGCTCCCCTGCACTGGTGCTCACGTGGCCTGGGGCTAGGCGGTCTCAGCAAAGTCTCGCTCATAAAGAGCCAAACGGGATCTCAGAACCTGTCTGGATGTTTGGCAGTGTGATACCCAAATTCACATTCGAGTGACCGTTAAAAACTGCTTGAAGCAGCGGCACGTGAAGGAAGAGTACCTGAAACGGGCACGTCTGTCTGTCGGGCGCCGGCCCTCCGCTCCCTGCTTGGGCTGCACGCGGCGTCAGGAGGCTGGTGGTGCGCAATTCCACGTAAGGATCGTGGCTTTCCCTGTGGGTTGAACTGTGAACCAGGCACCGGAAAGGCTAGTGGTAAGATGTCAGTGCTGCGGACTTCCATGCGGGAAACACCCAGGTCACCGTGTGCTTTCTTAGCGGGCCGCACGTGGGCAGAGTGAGAGGAGGCCGTGGCTGGTCCACGCACAGTGGGAACGAATGAGTGTGGTCTGCTCACCGTGTTGTGATGTTTGGTTGTAGGAATGCCCGCTGCTTCCCGGCTTTTGCTTTCTGAGTCAGACCTGGTGTGACTGGGGGGCATAAAGCAAGCCGGTTGAACAGACGTGCCACAGGCAGCTGGACGTGGTCAGCGACAGACCACAGGGTGGCCGGGCCCCGGGTTGCCTCTCCCAGGACATCAGTGCTGGTCGTTCAGGGCTTCCAGACTCAATGTCCTACAGTGTGTGGGGGGGGGGTCCGTCCAGACCCGTGTCCCCGCTCACAGACGAGACCCGCTCTGGGCACAGGATGGCAGTAGGTCTTCATTATGTCGGTCGGGACTGGGCGTCCAGCTCGCCCACATCACGTGTCATCAAACAGAGCAGGGCCTTGTGCTCTGAGCATCTTTAAAATCAGACTCCATGGCAAGTAGGAAGATGTTTCCTGGGCTTTTCTGTTCTCCGCGATAGTTACGTTCTGGGGTCATCGTCTTAGAGAACCGGAGGGAGACGCAGCACAGCCCTTTCCGGAGACCCGCTGCGTGTCAGCCGCACCCTGAGCACCATCCACGCTCCTGGGTCCCTCCGTCGCAGCAGACGCGGAGACTGAGGCCGAGCTGGCCGGCTGCCCTGTTCAAGGTCCCGTGGCGGCAGGCACAGCCAGGGACGCGACCCGGCTTGCGCAGACTCCTGTTCGCCCCCCACACTGCTGGTCGTTCAGGGAGGTTCCCTCTGTCCCAGATCCCAGGGGCGAGGCTGCGTTTTGCCAGGAACGCAGCCGTCCTTGCTGGCTTTGTGACTTGTGTCCCTGTCGCTTCCCCAGGACGCAGGAAGCCAGCAGATTGGGTTCTTGCTCGGAAGCTGTGGAGTCACCGTGGCCTTGACGAGTGACGCTTGCCACAAAGGGCTGCCAAAAAGCCCGACCGGGGAGATCCCGCAGTTCAAAGGTACGCCGCCACCCGGAGCCTTGCTGGGGACTCTTCATGCAGGAAGGTCCTGCGTGTCATCAGGTCGTAGACGCACTCTTGCACACGCGGCCGTCTCCGATAACATGTCACCTGTCGTCTGCCGTGTGGCCAGTTTAGCCAGCAGCGTACGTGCTGCTGACGTCTGAGCTCGCGGTGCTGTCCCACGGGCCACGGGGAGGGGACGGGATGCTGCAGGCCTGCTTTCTGGGTAACGCTCCCCGAATGGGGGGTGTTCTCTGTTTCCAAGGTTGGCCAAAGCTGCTGTGGTTTGTCACCGAGTCAAAGCATCTGTCTAAGCCCCCTCGAGATTGGTTCCCACACATCAAAGATGCGAATAACGACACCGCGTACATAGAGGTGGGTCGCATGCGGGCTTCTGGCGGGCGGGCAGACTCTGGCCTGGCTGGGACAGCTGTGCGGTGGGCGCGCTGACCCTCGGAACACCCGTCTGCACGACATCCTCTCGTTTCAGTATAAGACGTGCAAGGACGGGAGCGTGCTCGGGGTGACCGTGACCAGGATCGCGCTGCTGACGCACTGCCAGGCCCTCACACAGGCATGCGGCTACACGGAAGGTATGGCCCCGATGGGAGAGCGCGTCCCTGGGAGGCGGGAGTGGGCCAGTCGAGGGACTGCGTCCGTCCCCACCCCCGCGGTAGAAGGAGCCTCGTGTTGGTGCGCAGCTCCACAGACGGTATCTTCCCGTTGTCCTCGCCGGGCCTCCCCCTGCGCAGGGGGACAGCACTGGGGCCCTTCTCCTCAGGACGTCGGTGCCGGCGGGTCAGGCCCACCCTGTGGCCTCACTTAACCTCCCCAGAGGCCCTCTCCAAGTTGCACCAAGTTGCCGGGCACGGGTTCCGCCCGTGAAGTCAGGGGACGCCGCTCATAACAGTTGATTCCATGAGAATTCACCCCTGGGTGCATGTTAGGGTCTTTTTGGGATTTAAAAAAAAAAAAAAAAGGAAAGGAAAAAGCCCATGTTCATCCGTCCCCAGCAACTCGGAGTCTCTGCTGGGGTTTGTGCGAGCTCCCGGGGTGGCGGCCACAGCCCGGAGCGTGGTTTTCATGATGCACGTTCTTTCCCCTGAGCGCGATGGTCACGGAGGCCAAGCGCTGGGGTCGCCGGGAGTAGCCAGGCAACAGCGCTGACAGCTGCTAAACAGCAGGGTCCACGCAGATAACCCGCTCCCCCCGGGCTTCTGTGACCAGGTTCCCGCAGCATCGCCCTCCCCTGTGGAACAGTTGCTCTTCTCATGCTGTCCTCATGCTCTTGCTCTCTCCGCCCATCCTTCTAGTAATCTCCTTTGTAAAGAACAATTTGTTGGGGCCGTAGGAATGTTCTGGCTAATGTCCAGTCCCCGGACTGGTTTCCAAGATATTTTCCCATCGATACGTGTGGCTGCTAGTCACCACCACCCTGCTTGCCGGCACTTTCTGTTTTAACTGCGATGCTGCCTGCAGCCTCGTGACTCGTGACCTGTACTCCTCATCCTGCTTCTCGGAGGTCCAGGGCTGTGGCCGTGATGGGTGATGCGGAGGAAACACACACGCACACCCACACGCTCCTTACTTGTGAACATAATATGCTTGCAGAAAATGGGACAAGGCCACTTCCTTTCAGCGTGGCCGCCTGTCCCCTGTGAAGTGAGGCACACGGTACTGAAACTGTGGCAAGCCTCACGAGGAGTGCGTGCGGACGTGAACGGGTTGGTAAATGCCTGGCTGTGGACAGGCGGTGTCGGGCCAACGCCCACACCAGTGGACAAGAGTGATTCCAGAGGCGTTGCTCAGGGCGTCATTGACCCTCAGCGTGGCCCTTGTTCTCAGCCTTGTACTTTTAGTTCCCGTTTCTGCCCCTGAAACGCTTGAACGCTATTCTGTCGCTGCCCTTCCAAATCTCGGGCCTCCTTTGTGACCCCAACCCCAGCCTGAGGCTTCTGGTGACATTCGCGCTGCATTTGCTGGGAAGAGCTTCCCTTTCCTGGGACAACCCATGATGGAAATGAAAAGAATCTTAAAGAGAAAAGGACAAGGCAGGGCAGGGGGGCAAGCCCACAACAAGGAGGAGCGAAGTGTTTTAAGTGACGTGTGAGGGGCTCTCACTGTGGACATGTGTGTCAGGAGATTATCCAGAAGCCTCTCCAGGCAGGGGCACAGTGTCTGCAAAGATACCATGACGCCCTACCAAGGCCTCTCCTGCCCCTGATGTGAGGCTGTGTTTCCCTTGGTCTGTGCGTCTCGTGGGAGCAAACGCCTTCTGTTTCTGTGCAGCGGAAACCATCGTGAATGTGCTGGATTTCAAGAAGGACGTCGGGCTCTGGCATGGAATCCTGACAGTAAGTGCGACCCCGTGTATGTATGCTGGGTGCGCTCGATGCCACGGCCAGAATTAGGGTCTGTGTGCAGGGCGGCTTGGGTAAGCCCCCTCCTCCCGCATGGGGAGAAGAGCTGTCACCATTAGATGCCCTCAGTTGTCCGCGAATTTGACTTCTGATGCCCCGTGCCCCCCGCGGGAGTGAGCACGCGGACCCCTCCAAGGCCCCGGACCCCTCTGAGGCCCCGTCTCCCACCGCCACCGCGGGACTGAGCACGTGGACCCCTCCTTGGGGGCTCGGGGGAACCAGAGTATCTCCCTCCTCCTGGCGTTCAGACTGCAGCAGCGTTACTTGTGTCCTGGGTTTGGGGCACTTCTCCCCTGCGTGTGGTTTGGCTGTGACATTCTCGCTCTCTGTCCTTTCTGTGAGTCTGTGGCTGTTTGGGAAGCCTGCTCCGTTAGGCTCAAGGGAGCGCCTCACGGGTCTCCCCATGGTGAGAATTGGGCTCCCGTGCCCCATCGTTGTTAGTGTTGTCTGATGAGGGAGGGCGCTCGGAAGCTGCAGGCGGGTTTGTGGAGACGCAGCCTTGTCACTGAAGACGCGCTCAGCCCTTAGAACACGCGCAGCGTGGCTGCTTGCGGGCTGGCCGTGTCTGTCGTGGGTGCGATCTCCACGCCCTGCTTCTCTAAGCTGCTTGTGCAGGAACTGTGTCAGAGCTGGAAAATTCTAGCGGCTTGTATGTGAGCGATGGGGCAGAAATACAGAAAGCAGGATTTGTGGTCTCTCAGGCAGAATTTGTGAGGACAGGGGCACACGAGCATTGTCTAGACTGAAAGTCAGGGGTCCACACTAGTCCTTCCTGCTGTGGTTTGTCTCTGCCCTGGATGTCTGGCGGGGGTAGGAGGTGGAAACAGCTCCACGTGCACGCTCACGCGGAGAGCACAGGGTCCGGGACCCCCGGCTGGTCTCAGCCCTGCCTTCTGCGGCTCTGTGCCTCCAGGCACGTTGCCTGCACCCAGGTACCCTGCACCGCAGCGTGCCTACCTGTCCAACGCGGTGACGATCCTGCGTGAGGACGGTGCAGCCTGATGGCGCGGCGAGCGCTTAACCCACCGCTCCGCCCAGTGGTTGTGGCAGTGCCTTCACTGCTGTTGACGTCATTGTGTAGGGACCTCTGTGACAGGTGGTGTTGCTGTTGTTACCCACTGCTCACTGTTGCTCTGGACCTCAGTTCTGAGTCGTGTCCCCATGTCCAGCCTGGCGGGGGGCGGGGGTGCCCAGGCCCATCATGTCCCACGTCCAGCCTGGCGGGGGGCGGGGGCACCCAGGCCCGTCGTGTCCCCACGTCCAACCTGGCGGGGGGCGGGGGCGCCCAGGTCCGTCGTGTCCCCACGTCCAACCTGGCGGGGGGCGTGGGCGCCCAGGCCCGTCGTGTCCCATGTCCAGCCTGGCGGGGGGCGGGGGCGCCCAGGCCCGTCGTGTCCCATGTCCAGCCTGGCGGGGGGCGGGGGCGCCCAGGCCCGTCGTGTCCCATGTCCAACCTGGCGGGGGGAGGGGGCGCCCAGGCCCGTCGTGTCCCCATGTCCAGCCTGGCGGGGGGCGGGGGCGCCCAGGCCCGTCGTGTCCCCATGTCCAGCCTGGCGGGGGGCAGGGGCGCCCAGGCCCGTCGTGTCCCCATGTCCAACCTGGCGGGGGGCGGGGGCGCCCAGGCCCGTCGTGTCCCCATGTCCAACCTGGCGGGGGGCGTGGGCGCCTAGGCCCGTCGTGTCCCATGTCCAGCCTGGCGGGGGGCGGGGGCGCCCAGGCCCGTCGTGTCCCATGTCCAGCCTGGCGGGGGGCGGGGGCGCCCAGGCCCGTCGTGTCCCATGTCCAGCCTGGCGGGGGGAGGGGGTGCCCAGGCCCGTCGTGTCCCCATGTCCAGCCTGGCGGGGGGCGGGGGCGCCCAGGCCCGTCGTGTCCCCATGTCCAGCCTGGCGGGGGGCGGGGGCGCCCAGGCCCGTCGTGTCCCCATGTCCAGCCTGGCGGGGGGCAGGGACGCCCAGGCCTGTCATGCCCCACGTCCTGCTGCGTCTGGCAGTCACCCCGTGTTTCTTCCAGAGCGTCATGAACATGATGCATGTCATCAGCATCCCGTACTCGCTGATGAAGGTCAACCCCCTCTCCTGGATTCAGAAGGTCTGCCAGTACAAAGGTGCGTCTGCGGGGGCCTTCAGGTGCCCGGTGCACTCTCTTCTGCTGTCTCACGGTCTGACGGTATGCTTACTGACGCCCTCCCCTCCCTCCACTGTTCCGCAGCGAAAGTGGCTTGCGTGAAATCCAGGGACATGCACTGGGCACTAGTTGCGCACAGAGACCAGAGGGACGTCAACCTCTCCTCCCTCCGGATGCTCATCGTGGCCGACGGCGCAAATCCCTGTAAGTGACCCGGAGGGGCGCAGGCGGCCGGAGACAGCCTGGTTCTCCACGCCCCGTGTCTGCGCTTTGCTTTTCCTTTTGTAGTCGCTGCCTTGGTTGGAATGCCTTAATGACGTCCCGGTGTGACTCAGCGAGGCCTCGAGGCGCCACGACAGGTGGTGGGGAGCCAGGAGCCCGCAGGCCCACGGCCCTGGGCTCGAGTCCTGGTGTTCCCACATCCTGATTCTGTAGAGAAAACCCTAACCTCCTGGTTTTAATCCTTCTCTTTCTTTAACTGCAAAATGGTACCTCAATCCTACGGTTTTATGAGGATTAAATGAAGTGGTCCCTGTGTCTTGGGACATTTAGTGCTCAGGAAATAGTGACTATTATTATTTTATGGTCTACAGTTTTTTTATTGATTAGGAAAGTAATTTGTCATCGTAATAGAATTTTGTTACCAAACCCTTGGAAACACCACCCAGGTAAAGCAAACCAGCAAGCCCACAGAATGCCATCAGCGTTCCTTGAGAAATACCTCTCTGGGCTGAAACAAAACACGCTAGCTTGTTTTCGAAGAAAGTGAGGGAGCCAGAAGCCAAGTGCGTGGAGAACGCCGTGTGTTTCTGTCTGTAAATAGTGCCGCGTGTACGTTTGTACATGAAAGCAGCACGTACCTTCTCAGAGGAGGTCAGGTACACACACGGGGGCTTGCTACCAGAGGATTTAGTGTTACTTGTATTCGTGGCTCTTCCGTTTCCCAAAGAACTGCGTGAATTGTGAGCTGCTTTACTGCAGGTAGTTTGAGCCGTCTGTCCGCGGGAAGCCAAGCTAACCTGCGTCAGGAAGGGGTCTCACAGGTGGACGCCAAGTGGCGACTCCCCCGATCTCGCCAGGTGCGCTGACACAGGGGAGAGTTTTCTTGGCTTAGTTTAGACATACTCACCTTGCACACTTGTGTATCGAACACGGCGGAGCAAGCCTCAGGGAAGGCTCACGGGCTCATCGGCCGCAGAGACGTTTCGATACAGAGGGTACACTTGTAACCCTTGCGTTCTGCCGGCCTGAGAGGGTCATCTCACACGGTAACGTCAGTAGTAAGTGTCCGCGCTGCCGACCTCAGCCTGACCTGAGAGGCGTTGTGTTGGGGGTTTCAGCCCGTCCCATGCTTCCGCTAGCTGACTCTCATCCCTTTCACCGGCAGGGTCCATCTCGTCCTGTGACGCGTTTCTCAACGTCTTCCAAAGTAAAGGCCTGCGCCAGGAGGTCATCTGCCCGTGCGCCAGCTCCCCAGAGGCTCTCACCGTGGCCATCCGGAGGTATGGCCGGGCCCCCTGCAGGGCCAGCTGGGGCGGTGCGGCTGCGTGCCGTGGCTCGTGTCTGCGTGGCGGGAGGGCAGGACCCAGCCTGTTGGGGCCCAGCTTCGTTTCCTTGCATGCGCTGGAATGGGTCCTTCAGGGTGGTCCACGTTCACTGGTCAGAAGCTCTCTGTCCTTCGGGGCAGTGACCGTGTCTCCCAAGTAAGTGGATGCCGGTATGCACGTCCCCCACATGTCCAACTGCCAGCATCCGCGTCGGGCGTTACTCGGGGGTGGATTGGGTGAACGCTGTCTGGTTCGAGTGCAGTGTTGCAGCCGGGCCTGTGGACATGCCCTGTGCGCCACAACATCCTGGACTTTTAAAAACCCTGGTTTTCCGAGCTCTTGAGTGGGGAATGGCCCATCACAGGGCTGTGGTGTGTACGTGGAGGCAGGGCCTGCACCGCTCATGCCCTCGGTCGTGGGTCGGTTTGCCTCACCACCTGCCCTCGTGTGTGTGCACCTGTTACGGGCGCCGTGGTTACAGGCATGTGAAGCTGGTCCCACCCAGACTGAGAGGTGCAGGGAAAGCCTGTCTGATCATCACCCGCTGTCCACCATCCCCACAACGTGGGAAGGGAGTGTTTGCATCGTCCGGTACTTCCAACTTGGGATCTGACTTGTTTTTCGGTATCTTTGCGTTTGGCCGCTCATGAGGTTTTTATTCTGCGTCACACGAACGTGCTCCATTGTAAGAATGGGAGACTGAGCTTTCCGTGTACAACGCCTGGGAGCTCTGCCCTCGTTACGGAAAGGCTGGGCTTCCCAAAAGTACTCACTGGGAGTTTGTAAATAAGATGCTTCCTGACAATTTTAGCTGATAGTTAATGTAAAAGTAACCAGACTGTCTAACGGGCTGGGAGATCAGCAATCTGTAGAGTACCAGAAGCAAGCTTTAATTTTGATTGACCAGAACTTAGAAGTCCGTAACGTAGTACAAATCATGAGCAGCTACGGCACCGTGATCCGGAATCCAGTCTTCACTTGTTAGGTGGCATCACTGCTGTCCTAGAGGGAGGCACTCCCCAGTGTTCCGTGGAAGTCTGGCCTCGGACAGTGCCCTGGAGGCCACACTGGTGGGTGGGCAGCCCCGCGTTCTTCTGAGGTCAGGATTCAACCATCCTGGTCGAGCCCGGGAGCAGACGCTGGGAGACGCAGCCCCAGGTGCATCCCCACCACGGCCCGGCCCAGGGTCCCGGGCGAGTCCCTTCTCTCCGTGTCCTCCGTCCCTGTGAAAGCATTAGGGTCGCGCCACCGCCACATCCCCCGGTGTCCCGTGTCCCCGCGCATCACCATGCATCTCCACGCATCCCCCCATGTCCCCGTGCGTCCCCATGCATCCCCATGTGTCCTCATGCTCCCCATGCATCCCCGTGCTTCTCACACGTCCCTGTATATCCCTTTGCGTCCCCACGTATCCCTCTGCTCCCTACATGTCCCCATGCTCCTCGCACATCCCCACGTGTCCCCACATGTCCCTGCTTGTCCCCACACGTCCTCGCCTGTCCCCACGCAACCCCTGCACAGACCTGCCTTGGCTGAGTCTGCACCATCATCAGGGGCCAGGAGGGGTGGTTTCACAGTCCCCGTCCTCCAGTCACCGCAGCTGGTGGATGCCGCTCCTCCTGCAGGTGAGGCGGTGGACTGGTCAGCTCCCGCTCTGAGCAGGTGGGAGAGCAGTTACACTTGCAGACACGAGTCCGCCAGCCAGCCTTGCTGTGAACTGAGCTGGCTTCTCTTGCAGGCCCGCCGGCGTCTCACAGCCGAGCATGCCTTGGCCACCACCCTCACCCCCCAGGTCTCGTCTGCTATTTCCCAAATAACCGGTAGAAGAGTGAGCAGCCAGGGCAGGGCGGTGGACACAGATGAGCCCCTTGCGAGTCCTGCATCCTGGGACGCACGGTGGCTGGAGGTGGCTGTGACGTGGGCAGGGGATGCGGTGGCGGGCCGGCGTGTGTCTCAGGGGGAGGCGACTCAGCACAAAGTGAAACGTGAGGCTGATGCCTTGGCTGCGTTCTGCCGTGCTGTCCTCGCAAAATCTCGTGTAGCTCGTGTGAGTTCAGCATAGTATTGTGTTGACTCTGGTTCACCAGGGGTTAAAACGGGAAAGGGCTGTGGCTGGGGAATCGAGTCTGTGTCTGGCCCCAAACTGGTTTTACTGCAGACGTTTCCTAACCCTCAGGGGTGAGGTGCGTTCACTTCATTTACACTGTCTGCGGACGCCGGCCCTTCTCGGGCTTGTCACTAACAGCCGTGGTCCCATGAGCCACCCCTCGGGAGCCAAGGCAGCTGGAAACAGGCCGCTGTCATGATTTCTGTAGATGTTAAGTCTCCGTGGACAGAAAGTAATGAGAAGGGGACGTGGAAATATCGTAAGACTAAGTACGTGCTGTGGGGCACGTGGCTTCCTGCCAGGGGTGACCGAGACCCCGCTGGGTACAGGGTCGCGTTCCCTGGTCTGCGTGGAGGTGGGACAGGACCCCATGTGCGCGAGTACACGCCACCATCAGGAAGTAGCCGTGCCGCTTTCTCCTCTGGGTTTTACAGTGTGACTTTCACAGGGGATTGTCTCAACTAATGGGGATTAATGTCAGCTTTTAAGACCGTGGGACACATGGTTGCCACCACGTCCAGGTCGTGGAATCTCTGTTATGATTCAGCCTCACGTGTTCCCAGAGCTGCCAGATTCTTCCCGTGAGAACTACGAACCAGGGTGGGTACAATGGCATCTTTGGCTCCTCTGCTCTGCAGAGGCCCCCCTGTGTGTTCTCCCCTCCCTGTCAGTCTTGAGGGGCTGCCTGGAGGCAGGGCCACCCACAGCAGAGAACTGCTTCCTGAGCACACAGTTTCCAGAAAATAGGGTGACCAGAGAGGCCACTTTTCGGCAGGGGAAATTCGTTTCAAGGAGCTCTTGGTAAAAACAGGTCTGCGTGGCTGGGACCTGGAGGGAGGCCAGGGTGCAGTAAAGCAGCTCTGTCCCCTTCTCTGCAGGGCCTTCCATTCTCCCCGTGAGCATTCTCCCCTGGGAGCCTGCGTCAGGCCCGCGTGTGCAGCCTGGAGGCACAGACGTGGCTGGGGTCTGAGCGCAGGCCACGGAGGTGGGCAGGGCGCTGCGCGTTTCTCCTCCTCCTGCTCCCCGGCCCGTCGCCCCTTCCCTGCTCTTCTCTCGTCAGCCTGGCAAGTGTCCGTAGGTACCTATCCGCCAGGCACACAACCGTAAGCAAAGTGGGACCCGCGTGGGGCCTCGGGAGGGCAGACCACCCATCTCAGGCCGCGGTAGAAGTTGCCCTGTTGCTGTTCCTGAGTGAAGAGAATGGAGCACGCATCCTCGAGTCGCAAGCTGGCCGACAGCCCGCTGCCCGTTCTGAGGTTTCGCTGGCGCACAGCCGTGCCTGCTTATTCGTGTGTGGCTGGCCGGCGCAGCTGACGGAAAGCACAGTGAACATTCTAGGCCCCGTGGCCCTTTACTGAGAAGGCGGTGCGCGAGCTGTGTCTGCGTGAGCTCCCAGCTTGTGGGGCTGGCTGGCGGCTCTGCACGCAGAGAGGCTCACTCTTTCCTCAAACACCGTTGATTGGCAGGCAGAACGATGTCCCATCCGTTGCTCCTTCGGTGAAAAGTACCTGTACGGTGCGTCAGTAACATGAAGAAGCTGTCAGCTCTCCTAACGCGTAGTCTGTAACCCTCGCTTATATTCTGGTTTACGGACTTTGATGTAAAGTGGTCTCCACCTGCTGTCTCCCCTGAGCTTTTTCTCTAAGTGGAGACACCGTCTCCTCCCAGAGTATCCCAGGCTTGCCCGGCCACCTCCCGGGTCTCTAACAGCACCCGCCACTCCTTCAGTCTCGAGAATCCCAAGAATGCGCGTTAACCGCTCGAGGCCGCATGTCTGGAAGGGGAAGTGAGAGACAGACGTCGCTGGAACCCACTTACCGGGGGCAGAGCCACGTTCCTGCCTCACGTGGTCAGTGATGGCTTGCGTGTTTGCCTCTGACGGGAGCAGCAAAGTTGCTCTGGGGAGATAGCTGAGCCTGACGGCTTCTGCATCATCCTGTCCTTGCCGAAGCTGTGACGGTTTAAATGTGTCCGCTCGCTTTGCTGTGAAGCCTCTGGGCTGCCTCTTTCAGAATAAAGATGTGAGCCCTGTGCTTGGGGATGGCCCAGTGTGTCCTGAGGACTCTCGACGATGGTCCGCTGGCCCCAGGCCTCATGGTCACTCGTGGTGACCCCTTGCACTTTGCTTCTGCATAAAACAGGAGCCATAAGATACACAGGCAAAAAGGTGTGGTTTTAATGCTAAGATGTTTGTGTTTCCCTGTCGACGTAATGGTTGTAGCCAAGTCAAGATAATTTTGGAAAAGATCCTTATAAGAAGTGGAGGGTCTTCAAACATTTTGGTTCCATCCCTTGGAAGTGCTCACAAGCACGTAAATGTCTCTGCACCGTTACCACCGTCCTTCTCGGTTTCACACCCGTCCGTGCCTGTGACCAAAACTGAAGCAGAAGGATAGTCTTGAAATCTAGACTAAAACTCCCACAGAGACCCCAAAACAAAGAAGCAGGCTGCAGGTAGCGGTTCTTAAAACCAGTACTTTCGGACAGCGCCTCGTGTGGTCCTGGCTGAGTGACATCACGTCCCGGAGCCGTCCCGGGTTCCCAGAGACGCAGCCTCTGAGTGCGCGCTCCCGCTGGGAGCGGCTCCGGAAGACCGCGCCCCGCTCCATCCTGGTAGACGCGGGCGAGGAACCGCGATGTGGGGCCCAAGGCCGCGTGCGGGGGAGCTGCATGGTGGTCAGCGCTCCAGTGGGGTTTGGGCCTCACCGTGCCCTGTGGGAGAGAACCGGTGGGTCCTGTGGACACAGCTCAGGCTGCGCCGCAAGACTGGGCAGCTGGCAGGTGTCCACCAGACGCGTGCTGTGGCGTCTCCCACCCTGCGTGGTCTGCACAGAGCTGTCTAGATTCGGGACATTGCTTCTAAAGAATGTCATCGTGATTTCAAGGCCACCTTATGCAGCAGAAGACGCAGGGGTCTCTACAGTGACTGACTCTCTACCGTGTCCCCATGGACCAGTTATCCTCCGAAACACTGGATTTCTCCACCTACAGAGGAAGAAGGTACGAACACACTTGTCTGCTAACATGTGTGCACACCACCCAGAACATGAGGTACAATTGTAGCGTTCCCAGTGGAGTTAGGAATAATGGCGTAATCCAAATCAAGACGGGTCTCTGGGCACAGCGGCTGTCCCACGCCTATCCCCTTGTTTGATGCCGTTCCTCCGTCTGGTGGCCGTCCCCTCCCACGTGACTGAGGCTCACAGCACGTGTGGACCTGTTGCACACCGACGGCCACACAGATGAAGCCACCGCCATCAGCCTTGCACGGAGGTGAGTGGAGGTGACGAGGACTGGTGGTCAGTCTCGTCAGGAGAGGAGGGAGTACTCACATTTGGAGCCTGTTTCTTTCACTGACCTGTCACAGTTAAGTCATTTTCAAACAAATAGGACAGACACGGCACTTGCTTGATTTTATAACACGTCCCTCTCTGTGAATAGAAGGGAAAACTCCCCATTCCCGGTGTTGTGCGTGAACGACCATCCACAGAGAGGATGGGACAAATTCTTGCTTTTGCAGAGCGAGCCCGTGCACTTAACTTCATGTTGGGTTATTTTCTCCCCAAGCACAGTGGGGACTCGGGAATTTCCGCACGTGAACGGTAGAGCTGGGTTACTGAGTAAAGGGCACTTTATTCATTCCATTCAAGCTGCTGAGAGTGGGGTGTCCAGGATAGCTGGTGGTCCCAGGGTGAGGACAAAATGGGCACTCTCTTCGACATCTTTATGAAGATGGGAGGGGTTGCACCCTCAGATTTTGTTTCTATTCGTAGGATAATTTATAAAGAAGAAAAGTGTTGGCTACTAGGTCGCCTGAGTCTGTTGGAAAGAGAGGCCTGCCCCCCTTTCAGGGGAACTGACCACCCTTCATTCAGATGGGTTTGAGGTCTGACATTGTCCTTTCTTCTCTTGTCCTGTGCTTAATAACCTTCCCAGGGCGGCTTGCTGAGCCGGGTGACGAAGAAGAGACTGGGCTTCCAGTAAGCAGCTCGGAGCTGCTGATTGCTCACTCGCCTTTTAGTGCATTTGATTAGGAAACAATGCTCAGTTACTGCGTGGTCAGCACTGAAGAGAAAAGTGGAGATGTGTTCCATGAGTCATGACTGTGGGACTTTTGGTCTTTTCCGGAATACTCATCTGTCTGTGGTTTTCTTCTGTGAAACACATATTACGTGGATCAGCCAGCCAAGGAGCTATGGCAGAGCCGCCAGCCGTGTGGGTTTGCCCTGTGTGGGGACAGCCGTGCACACCCATCAGCTTCTCTGGCCGCTCCGAGCTGGCCTGTGTGGAGCGGAGAGCTGGGGCTCGCAGGTTGGTGCCCATGGCTGTTGGCTATCTTGATGTCCCTCCTCTGATAAGCAGGGGAACACCTGTCACCAACACCCGACTGAGTGTACTGGAAGGTTCTGGGGCCCAGAGTTTTCAGCGGGAGCCTCGGACATCCCACCTGAAACCCAGGCAGGGTGCAGAGCTGGTCCCGAGAGCCAGCCGTAGGACTCTGGCCGTGGTCTGGGGACAGCAGCTGGTGCCTGGCTTCCTGTCCAACTAACCACACGTTTGCCACGGTATTTAATCATCTTTCTTTTTAAAACTGTCACCGTCCAGGTGTGTGTTTTGTGTTTCCTTTCTCTTTGAGGATTAGTTGTAAAATTAAAAATATTAGAGAGATACGACTTTATGATGCGTAAACTCATCTGTGGAATTATTTTTAAAAAGGGCAAAATGTAAAATGAAAGCCAGCAGACTGTTTTCTGGTCCTGTGTATCTCTGGGATTGCTGTCTGGTTCTGCTCCCAGGTCTGGAATATAGAGGATAGAGCCCACTTTTTAAAGCTATGTTGTGGTATTGATTGAACTAAAAAAATATTCTGTGGGCTCTTTAACCTCAAGGTGTTATTTCAATACCTTGATGTTTTCACAGTGAAAGGGTAATAATTATGGAAAGCAGTAGTTAAACCCGCAATTCCAGAGTAAAGATGCCCCTTTGCCACCAGAATCACGCTGCGGGTTGAAAACGTCCCCCTTGGAAGTTACAGAGCTGGGACGACCCGAGGGAGGGGCCCGTGCAGCCGGATGCCCGTCCAGGGCCGGAGCTGGACTCGGACCGTTCTGCCAGCCACTGACCCAGGGTAAAAATAGCGAACAAGCCTGTGAACTGAAGTGGGATTTTCAGGAATGGTTTTGACTGCCCAAAGTCAGACGTGGGGATCCATAATCCTATTTTTATAACACAAGATAAAATACATTGTCGGTGACTTTAATCTGGAAGTTTTAAATTCAGATAAAATTTTAAAACTCCTTTGAGTGTAACAGAGTTGGCAGACGAGCCTCGCCATCCCGAATTGGAAACTTGGCTTAACTCAGTAGCGTCGAAGAGCCAAGGAACGTGAGTTTCCTTGGTGAGTCGTCGGGACCGCTCGCCGGCAGGAGTGCGTTCTGCTCTGTCTTGCGCTTGGTTGGACGGTGACAGGAGCGTGCTCTGCTGGAGACCTGCGTACCCCACGCAGAGAGCAGGCCATGCTTTCCCGCCGGTGCACACCCAGAGACGCGGCAAAGTCGCCAGGGCAGGTGGAGAACAAAGCTGGCAAACGATCTGTGTGCTGTGATCCGTTTTCTGGCTGAAAAAGATTCAGTATCTCTAGACGGTCTCTTTAGCAAGAAGAAAACCTGAAAGCTACGTACTGCGGCACGCAGGTGCGAGAGCGTCGGGGAAGACACCCCCTCTCTCTGTTATAGAGCTCTTGAAGCAGAGAAAGGGGAAGAAATCACACCAGATCACTCTGCCCTCAGAGGTGTGCTGTGTCGACCTTGCATCTTTCCCTGTCGTGAGCCGGCAGTGTGGGCGTCCGCTGGGTTGTGCGAGGCGCTCTCACCCTGAGCGTGGAAGCGGGATGCACCTAGCCACGGGTTTGACCGGAGTTCTCCTGAAACCCGCACTGCCGGAGTGTTCCCTGAAACCGTTATTTCTGTTCAAACAAGTACTCAACGTCCGCGGCTCCGCACCCTTCAAAGGGCGTTTTCACCTGCCGCTGTGACTTTCTCCGGGCGGCGGCTGCGGAAAACGAGGTCACGTTCATCTGCAGAAAGACTTCAGTCACAGACGGCCGTGCCAGACACGAGCAGCAGGGCCGCTCCCCGCAAGGGACGTCCTCCGTCCCCAAAGGAGGACCTCGCTGGTCAAAGGCAGAGGCGGCCCCTCGCTCACAAGCGCTGATGGCCCCGCAGCTTATAAGTGTCTTTCCCAGGAAAGCAATGTTCCGGGAGGCACTTTGATGCCCCTGCGTGCGCCCCGTGCGTGAGCCCCATCTGTGCGCCCCTGTGCGTGTGCCCCCATGCGTGCGCCCCGTGCGTGCACCCCGTGCGTGGACCCCCCGTATGTGGACCCCCGTGCGTGCGCCCCGTGCGTGGACCCCCGTGCGTGGACCCTCGTGCGTGAGCCCCGTGCGTGCGCCCCTGTGCGTGTGCCCCCATGCGTGCACCCCGTGCGTGGACCCCCCGTATGTGGACCCCTGTGCGTGCGCCCCTGTGCGTGTGCCCCGTGCGTGCACCCTGTGCGTGCACCCCGTGCGTGGACCCCCCGTATGTGGACCCCTGTGCGTGTGCCCCTGTGCGTGTGCCCCGTGTGTGCGCCCCGTGCGTGCACTGACGGCTCTTCGTGCTCTGCGTCGAGTGAGCCCGGCACAGCGCCCACCAGTGGATTTGAGTCTGTCGGCCCAGGTCACCTTCCGGCCTTTCCTTCCTTTGCTTCTCCTCTTGCCAGCTTCGTAACTTGGCACAGCGCCTGTCCTCAGGCTTCAGAGTCTGTGTCCGTGAGGAGGCTGACCTCCGTGCCACGTCACGGGGCCGCGTGAACAGCAGATGGGTGCGTACACGGAGAGCGTCTGCAGGGCGCGGTAAGAATGAGGCGTCGGGCTCACGTCTGTTCCTGCGGTAGCATCACGTGCTTGGGCGTGTGCGTCGTTTTGTGACAACGTGTCGTGAACGCAGAAATACCGGGGTAAGTTCTGGGGCTGGCGGAGGAAAGGGCGCTTTCCCGAGACTCGACCCCTTTGCTCTCCGAATGTTCCTGAGATGTCAGGTTCTGGAATCGGAGGCTGCGTCCATGTGCCGGAAGCAGGGAAGGGTCTCTGCAGTCGTGCTTGCAGAAGCCTGTGGTGAGAGACCGAGGCGCTGAAGCCCCAGAGATGTGGTGGTGGCTTCTCTGTTAAGTCCTGGGAGTGGAAATCGTCCCAGATGCTTACCACTTACTTGACTGCGTTTACTTCCCACTGGTGGGGATGTGAGCCTGGCCAGTAGTAGCAAACTGTAGTTGTGTTCGTGGAAACTTAGAGGAGGTAGGTCCTCTGGGGTCACACAGCATGATTACCTAGGGGTGATCTGATGATCTGATACCCAGGTGGGATCGCGTGAGGGCTAAGCAGCAGGTGCGCATGCTGTCCTGGTGAAGCCACCGGCCGTCGGGAGCATTCCTCCTGAGGCCAAGCTGGTGCGCACCTTTTGTCTTCGTCTCTTGGCTTGAGTCCCTCTGCGACTTGCCTGTGATTGCAGCATTAGCCACACACAGCCACGTATTCTCTTCCTTCTGTGTGTCTGAGCGCAAAGATCGCATCTCCGCATGCTGAGAATTGCCGGAATGATTCCCATTCCTGTGGCTCCATCCTGGCGTTGCACCGGAGGCTGGTGGATGGGTCCAGCGTTCTCTCCGCCGTTGCTCAGCTTACGGTGTCTGATCGTGAAAGCACAGCGTTTTGAACTCTCTGGGAATTCTACTCACCAGGGTCATGTTTTCAGTCTCTAACCTACTTTAATCTACTGGGACTTCGTATTTCCTAGGAAGGTGTTAATGGAGGGAAAGGCTCGCGTGGTTAATAATCAAGGGAACGCAAGCCAGACCAGCAGTGAGGAATGGCTTTTACCCATCAAGCCGGGAGCAGCTTTAAGGTTGACGACAGTGTCGGCCTGGGTGTGCGGAAGCGGGGCTGCCGGGAGGCGGCGGCCTTCCCTGCTGCCAGAAGCACAGGGTTTGAGGCGCCTGGGTCTGCCCCACAGCTGTGTCTCAGGGCCGCCCGCCTCTGTTCTCCCCGCTCTTGCCTGTGCAAGGGGAGGGTGGGCACACCTGTCTCCCAGTGTTGCCGGGAGGAATACTTAACACACATAAAATGTTTGGAGCAGCATCCTGCGTGGAAACAGTGCAACATGCGTGTCGGGTGAATCAAAGCACGATACTTCTGGACAATACAATGTTATTTAGGCTGCACTAAAATCTTAAGTGCATATGCTCTCTGGTTCTTCAGTTCCTTTTCTGGACGTGTGTCTCACAGTAATATTTCTACTTACGTAAAAGTGAAATAAAACAAATGATTGTATGTCCTTGTTCCCGAATACTGTCCACAGTTGCGACGGGTCGGTTCACTGGTGCATGCGGTGTTTGTCCTCCGTGGGTCCCACACGTGCGCACAGCAGGACCCACACGATCCGCTGGGGGGCGGCCGAGTTGCAGAGACTGTGCCTGTCATGCTTCTGCTTTTCTTTGAGTGCAGATGGGTTTGTGCGTGCACACGCTTCCGGAAGTGCACCTGAGAGGGTCTCTGGTGGCGGCTGCCTGTGAGGCAGGGGTGGGTGGGGCGAGGATGCACACGTGCCCTTGCGTTCACTGTGACTTCCGTTGCTGCGCTTGACTCGTTCACAGGAAAGACTTGCTCGTGCTTCACACACATCATTGGTTCTAAAGTTTCCTCAGAAGAACGGTGTGCAGTGGACTAAGGAGAGCTGGTGTCTGAAGCCAGAGGTGGGGGAGGTGTTGGGAAGGGGGACGGGCTGGTGTCCACGTCTGGGCAGGGGCTGTGCTGTGGGTCTGGGTTAAGCCCCACAGGGACGCCGACGACTGGGTTAACATCCCCGTGCCTCTGCTTCTGGTCTGTCAAGGGGAGGATGGTGGGGCCAGGCAGGTTTGTGTGTTGCTGAGCCCATGTGTGCAGAGATCTCGAGACAGCTGGGCTCGCAGAGGCGTCAGCGGAGGACAGCTCTGTCATCGGAGGCGGGCTGTCTGCGGAGCCGTTCCTGCAGGGCTGCTGAGACGGTGAACGGGAAGGCCTTGTCCGGCAAGGTGGCTGACGAGCCAAGGATCGTGTCCCAGGGCTTCTGTTCTGCCTTTTTGAGTCTCCTTTGCCTGCAAAGGAAAGAATCCGGGCGTCTGAGTGTTTTCTGACCAGCGAGGGACTCTATTAAATGCAAGCGCATAGCAGCAGATCTAAGCAATGCGAGATGGGTGTCCTTGGTTCACATTTTACGTGAGTCTGCCCAGTTTTCCGTGGTATCTTTGTAAATGTGACTGAAGACCCTGGTAGCAAACGCAGCCCAGAAGTGGCCCAGTGAGTCTTGTTCCTCGCCTGCTGTTCTTGAACGTAGGGAAACAGGGCCTGTCACTAAGACGGCAGAACCCGTGTCCTTGAATCGTAGAGGAGCTTTCCCTCCCAGAGCTCGCGGGCAGCACGTCTTGGTTGCCGCCTGGCCCTTACTTGGGCCGAGTCATGGCCACGCCTGCATTTTGCTTCCATGCGGCTTTCCACAACAAAACACGTGCGCCTTTGAACCCTGCTGTTCACTGTGTCTGTGTCCCGGGGCTGTCGTAAGTGCCTCAGGCTAGGGGGGCATGGAAACGGGGAAGCTGTTGTCTCGGGGTCTCGGGCTGTCTGCAGGCGGTGTCTGGTAGAGTGTCTGCTCCAGGCCTTCCCACTGCTGGCACCCAATCTGTGCCTCCGTGGCTGGAGATGTGGCACTGCGTGGCCACTGCATCACATGCCATCTCTGTCTCTTCCTCTTATAAGGACACTGGTCATTGGATTAGGGGCCTGTCCCACTCCATCCAGTGTGACCTCTTCTCAACCAACGACCTCCACAAATACTCTCTTTCACATTAATAAGGTCACAGTCGAGGTCCTGGGACCAAGACCAGTCATAGGTTTTGGGGACACAACCCACAGCGGGTACCGAGCCTCCTGATTCCTGACTGTCACGTCGTGTTTTGCAGAGGACAGAAGTGCGGGGTCGGGAGTCCTGTTGGCACAGGGCTCCCGCGGGGCTCCTCCTTTCACTTTAGAGAGCAAGTTTAGGTTCCAGTGCTCAGGGCTCTTTTCCAGGTAGCTCCACACGGACCTTCTAACGTGGGCAGAGTTTTCTTCTGTGTCTGGTTGGTCCTACCTTTTTGATTTTTAGCAGATGAACAATTCAATTTCCAGACTCTCTTACGCCTTCTTTTTGTTATTATTTATTTTTAGTTTTTATTTGAGATGTAATTGACGTGTAGCATAGGCTTCTTCTTAAAACACACCAGTTACTTGATTCAGGTGAGACCTCCTTTTGTACATTTTAACTTTTATGTTTCTCTGTTTATGTTTTTAGGTTCATTATAAATCTTGACACTATTTTAAAGCCAAACAGCAACCTTCTGCTTATTGTCCAACTTTAAGATTGTAAAGCAATGCTACACATGCGTGTATAGAAAATTACAGGAGCAAGCGTGTTCACCTAAATCGTGCTCTCACTTAGCTCATGGCTCACATGCAAGGGTCGTTGGGTACGGGGATAAAATTCATGATCTTGGAATTATTGCATCTGTTCAGTAGTCGACAGACTGTCTCTCCAAGGGAAAGGATGCAGCACTGAACAGAAGGAAACCCACTTGCCCTCAGGAAGCTGAGGCTGATGGGCGAGGCACCTGCCGTGCGGACAAGAGTTGGGGGTGTGCTGTTTGATGGGGTGATGAGTCCTTACAGATCTGAGCTGCCCTGGAGGGCAGTGCGGGAGGAAGGCGTGGGGACGTCTGCTGCAAGAGCACTGCAGGTAGAGAGGCAGGAGCAGGTGCAGAAACCCCCAGGCAGGAGAGGGCTGGGTCCCGGAGAAACGGCCGGGGGCTAGTGCGGAGTGAGTGGGAGGCGTGGGGCTCACGGGCCATGGAGGAAACAGAGGCAGTGAACCTGTATTTCTTCCCCTGACCCTACAACACCCTACAGAACACCAGTCAGCCAAAAACCTTCCCTAAGAGCTGGTCATCCAGCACGGTGTAGCATGACTCTCATTTCAGATTCTTAACCACGGCATGCGTCCACACGGGGCACGTCTGAGCTCGGACCCTTACCCGCGGCGTGTGGCTGGACGTCCGAGCTCAGATCGTTACCCGCGGTACACGTCCGCACCGGGCACGTCCAAACTCAGATCCTTACCCACAGCGCGTGTCCGCACGGGGCACGTCCGAACTCGAGGTGGGAGCAGCAGAATCTCCACCGATTCTGCTTCCTGCTGTCATCGGTTCTTGGAGACCTTGTTCTCCCCGTTAGTCGCTTCCCACACTGGAAAATCTGACCCAGAGAGGGAGGGGCAGAGAAGGAATCAGACGCTCTTCTTACTGACTGCAGGCCTTCACGCTTCTATCCCAGAAACCCGGAGGTAGAGTTAGTGACACAGACATCTTGTGGACAGAGCAGAAGCCTTCCCCGGCGAGCCAGATCGCGGGGCGGGTGGCATTCAGGTCGCATTCGGGGGCCGGTGGGTCCCCATCGTGGCTAGCTCCCTTCAGCATGTGTTTGTGTGTCCCTTTGGCGACAGCAGCCTGTTTGCTTCTGCCCGTTCAGACACACCTGCTCTTTCAGGCCAACGGATGACAGCAACCAGCCCCCAGGCCGGGGCGTCCTCTCCATGCACGGGCTGACCTATGGCGTCATCCGGGTAGACTCCGAGGAAAAGCTGTCTGTGCTCACCGTGCAGGACGTCGGCCTCGTGATGCCTGGAGGTGAGTGTGGGTGCCGGGCTGCAGATGGCATGGGGCGTTGAGGCAGGAACCCCAGCCGTGGCCGGTGGGCTGGTCCATTGTTAGCACATGCCTTCCCGCCCGGCTCCCCGTGCCCCTCTGGCATGAACGCAGACGGGACACTTAAATTCCTTAAAGCTTTGTGATAATGCTCTCTCTCCTGTGAAAGAATATTCAGGAAGCTTCCAAGGGCGTCTGTGCTCCTCTCATGCTGGGACCCCAGAGTCCTCTTCCCCAGGGGCGCCGGGGGCCCTGCTGCACCCCTGCAGCCCCCGGGAGGCTTCTCCCCCTGCAAGCCGTCCCCACAGGCTGGATAAGGCTGGGCACCCAGGCTGGCCGCGGATGGTATAAAAACCCATCGGTGGGGCTTTGGAGGATCGGCAGTGCTCGTTGTAGTGGAAGAGCCTGTTTTTGAAAGTCATGGACCTTTTCCACAAATGAGCACACGCAGTGGTCAGGGCACTGCAGCCATCGCTGGACATCCACCCCACCTCCCGAAACGCCGGCTCCGGCTCTTGGACGGACCTGAGGTCTGTGGCGGGAACATGGGGCGTGTGCCATATGAAAGCACCGCGGGCAGCCGGGGACCCTGGGCTTCCTCCATGCAGCCTCCTCGTATCCAGACGGCAGAAGTCACTCCCCTTAAATACGATTCCCATGTTCAGTTATGCACTGATATCACAACAGTGGAACTGGGTGTTTTCCTACAACGTGAAGATTCATGACTCACTTCAGGGAAAACGAGTCCCCGGCCCACTTGTATATTCGCATTTATGTTCCAGTGCTGTTTCTGTTCACCTGCTCTCACTCCTACTTGGTCATTAATTCCCTGTCCCTGTGCCCATCCCCCGTCTCTCTGTGTCTCTGTCCCCCCATCCCTCGGTCCCCTTTCTGTCTCTCCGTCCCCTCTCCCCAATCCCTCTGTCTCTCTCTGTTTCCCTCGCCCTCCCTTCCTCATCTGTGTCTCTGTCTCCCTCACCCCCCGTCCCTCTCTGACGTGACCCATGTGTCTTGTTTTGCTTTCAGCCATCATGTGTTCGGTGAAGCCGGATGGCGTCCCTCAGCTGTGTAGAACAGACGAGATTGGGGAGCTCTGCGTGTGCGCCATTGCAACAGGCACGTCCTATTACGGCCTGTCGGGCATGACCAAGAACACCTTCGAGGTAGGTTTGTGGGGGTGTGCTCCCTCCAGGTGTGCTCTGCAGGTGACCCTTACAGGTGCACAGACATGAAAGAGAAGGTTTTGTTTTCTCAATAAAACGTATTCATTGTAACTAAAATGGTCGCACATTTTGCTGCTAATTGTATAATTTTCAGTAAATTTGGCTTATCAGAGTTTCTCACCTTGTAGCCAGTGTTGGAAAAGGGGAAGAATCGTTTCTTTAGAAAGGGCCTTTTGTATATATTGCTGTTCCTAGTTTTGCCCGTTTCCTAAGTGCCGCAGCCGAGGGTCGAGGGACGGGGCCGAGCACACCTGTCCCGGCCTTGCTGGGGCCGCTCCTGTGGCCTGCCTGCCGAGGCCAGGCTTGGCCAGGTGTGAACAGATGCACACAGCAGGAGCCAGTGTGTGCGCACACACGTGCGTGCGAGGTGTCCACACACGTGGTGGCTTGCGGTTAGCGCACGCACTGGCCTCACACGCGCGCGGCCCGGCAGTAAACTCCGTGTCACTCTGCCTGCTCCCAGAGCTGGTATCTCACCTGCCAGGTGGTGCCTGACTGTGGGAGGGACACACGTTGATGACATCACGTGGGAAACGGGTTCGTTTGGGGACTCGTCCCTTACAGTTTAGAACGTGATGCAATGTCGTGCCCTGTACAGGTGCCTTTGCTGAGTGTGGACTCGAGTTTCTAAAATGTCCCTGAAGCCTAGCTAGACCGTCTGCATAAAACCCATCTCTTCCGTGTGATTTTCCTGCAGGGTCTGAGGACCCAGGTGCAGACTGGGGGCACTGGGATTTGTTTCCTTTGTGTTTTTCCTTTCTGGTGTCGTCCTGATAGGGAAACACTGATGAACAGGGATCACCCTACGACTTGTAGTACACGTCTTTGGTTTTCCGTTTATCACGTTGATGCTGGAATTTATAACAGAATTGATTAGTGTTCATTACACTGTCATAATGATCTCTGCTATCACATCTTAGGTTCAGAAGCCCTGAACGGCAACCGGTGGGCGGCCTTGCATGTGGGCAGTGGGGGAACGAAAGTTGGGGGGCGGGGGACGGGGCAGGGCCTTCCGCAAGGAGACGCCGCTAGACTAACACTGGGCCGGTCGGCTCCAGGGGGGAGGGCGCAGGTGGGCTGGGCACCCCCCCGGCACTCACCCCTTGTGTGTCCGCAGGTGTTCCCCGTGACAAGCTCGGGGGCCCCGGTCAGTGAGTACCCCTTCGTAAGGACAGGCCTGCTGGGCTTTGTCGGCCCTGGGGGGCTCGTCTTCGTGGTGGGCAAGATGGACGGGCTGATGGTGGTCAGCGGGCGCAGACACAACGCTGACGACATCGTTGCCACAGCTCTGGCCGTGGAGCCCATGAAGTTCGTCTACAGGGGAAGGTGGGTGTGCCCTGTGTGAATTCGGCACTCGGTTTGACACTACGCTTTTTATATGAAATTATACCAATTCCTTAAGCTGGTGGGACTCAGCCACCTTTGACATTCCAACTAGTTCTGAGTGTCCAGTTTTATAGAAATTTCCTAAACTCCATACATGTTTTCATCATTTCTCCTCTGTGTTAAGTAAAAATAATATCTGCGTGAGAAGGGGCCCCCTGGGGTCCACGTCCCATGATGCCGCGTTTCCCAAGAGAGAGGCAGGCTCTGGGGTCCACGTCCCACGTTGCCGCATTTCCCGAGAGAGAGGCGGGCTCTGGGGTCCACGTCCCACGATGCCGCGTTTCCCGAGAGAGAGGCGGGCTCTGGGGTCCACGTCCCACGTTGCCGCGTTTCCCGAGAGAGAGGCGGGCTCTGGGGTCCACGTCCCACGTTGCCGCGTTTCCCGAGAGAGAGGTGGGCTCTGGGGTCCACGTCCCACGATGCCGCGTTTCCCGAGAGAGAGGCAGGCATGTTTGGCAGAAACCAGTTGTCCCAAACAGAGCATTCCTACCGTGTGGCAGGCACGGCCTCGCAGGTGCAAACTCATGATGTGGGTTGTGGGGCTTCCTCGACCTCGGCAGGCCCGAGCTGCCTGTCCCGCGATTCCCGTTTGGGCCAGTGATGACGAGCTCCTGGTGGCAGAATGCTACTTCCCGGCACGTCTCCAGTGTGTGCCCCTGCGCCGTCCCCTCTCTGTCCCCGCAGGATAGCCGTGTTCTCAGTGACCGTCCTGCACGACGAGCGGATTGTGATTGTGGCCGAGCAGAGGCCGGACTCCACGGAGGAGGACAGCTTCCAGTGGATGAGCAGAGTGCTTCAGGTAGCCCTCCCCGCCCTGCAGAGTCTCCCCTGCTTCGTGCCAGCTTCCCTTGACCGTCGGTTTGGACGTGGCCGGCCCTCCGCTACTGGGCTCCTGTGCTCCCTGGCCGTCACCCCACTGGGTCAGAAATTGCACCGACCGGGAAACGTATAACTGCGTGGACCAAGGTTAGGGATCAGGGCTCTGCCAGACTGGCTCCCCCCATTCCCTTGGGGGTGTCACAAGTCATGGCTTTTCTTCTCATTTTGAGAGTGTATTATCTTGTTCCAAATTTCCTTTCTTAGTGTGTGCGGTATTCCACAAATCCCACATAAGATTACTCGGTTTGGAGAGGTAGCCCTTCTCTTGGCATCTTCACCCCACTCACGTGTAGGAGACAGTAGTCTACACAGTCTGAGTATTTGCTTCCCGTCCATCTGTAATACCTGTTCTGATGTGGTTCCCTCTCTGACTTTCCAGGCAATCGACAGCATACATCAAGTTGGGGTTTATTGCCTGGCCTTGGTTCCAGCAAACACCCTCCCCAAAACCCCGCTTGGTGGGATCCACTTGTCAGAAACGAAGCAGCTCTTCCTGGAGGGCTCACTTCACCCCTGCAATGTCCTGATGTGCCCCCATACCTGTGTCACAAATTTGCCTAAACCTCGACAGAAGCAACCAGGTAGGGCTCATGGGCTGGAGGGTTGTGCGGAGTCCGGTGGCTCTTGGGAACTGGGAGCTGTGGGCGCCATGCCTGTCAGGGGTGTTCAGCCCTTGTCTTTTCCTGGTCTGCGTGTTCCCAGGGTGTGACCCCACCCCACCTGAGGGTGCAACACTAGGGCTCTGCTGGGACAGCAGGGAGCCGGGCAGGTGCAGAACGCTGGGAAGGAGCTCCTGGGTCTGGCCGGGGGCGTTTTTCCAGGCACAGAGCCTTGCAACCTGGGTTTACTTGTGCACACGTTACAATAACATCTGTTTCACGTGGCTAAGTTAGGGGTCAAAGTAGCTAACCTGTGGAGAAGCTGCTTGGAACATGCGAGGAATCCTACAAATTTATTCGCGATGTAGTTACAAGAGTGAATGTGTGTTTAGCACTTGTGGCTTGGGGATGTGTAATTATCCATTATCTGACTTTGTCTTCCTGGCAACTAATCGATCGCGCTCCTCAGGGTTGCACACAGTTTTCCGTGAAAGGGGATTGATCACAAGACTGAGGACGGTGAAGGTTCAGCTCTTCTGCCAGCGACTGACAGGAGGTGCCAGGGGCGCGGAGGTGCCAGGGGCGCAGGGGCGGCAGGGGTGCGCAGTCAGGCTGTGTTCTAGAACGAAAGAGGGAGCACCTGGCACGGTGGCCACGGTTTCCACGTGTTGCACACACGAACTCCTCTCTTCTCATGGGGCCTGCGTGGTGGGCACTCTTCTGTCCCCGTTTCACATGCGACACGTTCAGGGATTGACCCAATAGCTGTGTGTCCACCCAGCTCAGCGTGGCCGCGGGCAGAGTTGATGGAGTCAGCCAGAGGCGGTTGGGTCACCACGGGGCGCAGTCCACTTGATGGTAAACGCAGGGACTGAGGCCCAGGCCCCTAAGAGAGATTGGAGGAGAGCTGGGTGGTCCCGTGCGGTTGCGGTGTGGCTGCTGATGCTGCAGGAGGGCGGGTCACCCCTCGCGTAGAGCATGTGTTGACTTACATCCCTGGCTGTCACTCCCTGTGGTGCAGAGACAGTCCTGTGTCCCGTGGTACATAGATGTGGCAGCATTTTGTTCTCTCCTCCCGTGAGGAGTGGATTCTCGGGAAACGCGTATGGTCACTGTCTGCTTTCTGGGCACAGTAGCTCTGTGGTTTTCATCCGATTTCTGTGCTATTCCTGGTTTCCTTACATTCCAGATTCCCTTAACTAATACCCTCCTTATTCCTCTTTTCTTTCAGTCGCTAGTTTGTATCATTGTTGCAGGAAACTGTAAAGTTACAGCTGACAGTATCCATTTCCTTAAATTCAGTGGGCACACGGCTTCAAGTGGCGAGCCCCCCAAATACAACACATTGCCCTTCCGTGGGCATATTGAAAGGAGGAAGAATCACGTCGTTGGTCTCCTTTTATCTCAGGGCATAAACAGCGGTGGGAGGGGGAGAGCAGTGGCTCCGTCTGGGTGTGTGTGTGTCTGTGAGTGTAATGGATCGTGGCGGCGGGGTCACTCAGAGGTGACTACCCTCTCCCCGTCCCCCGCTCACCTCCATTCACCATCACACACCGCGGCCCCGGGGCCTGGCCACCAGTGGTCCCAGAGCGGAGAAGCCCACGTGAAATCTGTGGGTCACAGTTCGTGAACCCAGGACAGGTGCTTACAGTGGGGGGTCGTCGGCAAGCTCGTGATACAGTTCCAGGGCTGCTGGGCTCAGTTTACCTGCCAGATGTCAAGAATCTGCAACCAGAGGAACCCGGCTGAGTGAAGAGGCCCACACTGTCTGCTCTGGGAGCAGCGTCAGGGCGCCTGAGGATGGCCTTCTTCCCTTGAGCAAGCCCAGAACGTATGAGTGGCGAGGGCTGGGCTGCTCGCATATTGCTGCTGCAACGGGGTGAACGAAGCTTCATGTGATTGATTTAAGGAAACAGTTCTTTAAGAAGGTATTTGGTGTCCTATCTGTTCTTGAAAGGTGATGTAATTCTGTGTCTGAAAAGAACTGTTTTTCACAAACACTCGTGGCAGCTGTGAGGTACTGGTCCACTTTCCTCCCTCAGCTGATGACCCATAATGGACCTCAGACAGATGGCATTTCCCCAAAGCCTCGGTTTCCCTAGTGTAACGAAGGAGCTGGACGAGGTGATTTCTAAGGCTCCGTTAGGATAGACACTTAACGACTGTGGACGAGTACTGGTTGGAGCCAAGGCAGACGTTTAGTAGGGCCATTTTTCCATGACGGTGTTGCTGGAAGCTTCAAGCAGAGCCCCTAAAATTGAGATAATTTGTAGACAACCTAATTGCCTCTTTACTGGATGGATTCATATTTGCTCAACTAACAACTCCGTGTGTTTGAGTGTCTTAACTGAGCACAAGTGTTAAAAGACCTTTAACCCATGAGTCCGGCCAGCAGCAATGTTACAAACATTGAGAAAACCCCGGGGGGTTAACAGTCCCTGGGATACATTGTATTGGAGCTGCGGAAGGGGAGCAGGGAGGAGCCCGCTCCAGGGTTCAAATCAGGAGGCAGTGAACTGTGTAAGGGTGTCCGCACACACACCCACCTCATTCGACAAGGCGGGGAAACCCTCGGTCCTTGGTAGGGGGACAGATTTTGTAAATAAATGGCACAGGAAAGCACCTGTCTCCAAAAAGTGTTTGGAAAAAGATAATTCTTAAATCCACGTGGGAGAGAGACATGTAAGGTCCGAGCTTCCCATCCAGACAACTCCGGCAGAGACAAATGTCGAGGAAGGCGGGACCGCCTGCTGGCACCCCGGAGCAGTGCTTCCACCCTCGCTTGAATTCTTAAAAAAAATTACCGAGAATACTTCAAGTGAGTTTAGGCCAGAGTGGCTTCCCAGGACTGTCCTGCCCACCTTGGTCACCGAGGAGACCTCAGGACACTTCACCCACAGACCCCAAGGCAGGAAGCGAAGGGCCCGTCAGCAGGGCTCCCCGGCGAGCCTCAGCTCCGTCCGCACGGCAGCTGCGCTCAGTGCGCGTGCACCATGCTGCCTCGTTTTCTTCTCGTTTTGTTAAATATGAAATCATCATCCCTTCTTCAGAATTTCTGTACTGTGAGCTAAGAGAAGAAAGTTCACACACGACAATGCAAACATAACGGGGTGGAGTCTGTGAGGCGTGTTCTGTGATGACACGGAAGCCAGTATCAGGGCTCCTAGAGATTGCGTAAGGTGAAGATTTCAGTCCTGCCTGGAAGCCCCGGCCTTCTCCTGCGTTGCTGTGATGGTGCCTAGTTTATGTTAGCCCAGGTCCGGATGGCCACGTGTCTGCAGAGAAGAATGGGGCCTGCTGCCCTGGACAGTCCCCTGCGGGTGTCACCCCTGCCCTGCCCATCCTCCCAGGGCGGGCTGGAGCCCGGGGTACCTGGCAGCCGCTGGCCCCCACCCCTCAGCCCACGTCTAAAACTTTCTGAGCTGTGATAAACAGCTTTTCGTGTGTGATAACACAGTGCAACAAATGTCCCGATTTAGAAGCCTGTAAGTCGACCTTCGGTAAAGGGTTAGTAAGAACTTTATTTAGTGGTGACTAGTATCTTGGTTATTTCTACTGCCTTCTTTAAACTCCCTCCCTGCCTCCCCTCCTCACCTCCATCTCACGCGCACTCACGCAATGGCACGGTCTCCTGGAACGGGGAACCCTCCCCTCTTCAATGTGAGTATGTGTGTGAGATGAAAACACAGTGAATGGTAGCAATTTGAGAAACCTAGAGGGTGTCTAGGGTTTCTTGTAGTTAGAAATTTTGCAAGAATTTCTGCAATTCTTTAAGAAACTTGTTTCTTTCATTGAAAAGAAAGCTATCAGAGTAGATTGTATCTGCCTTTCTCCTGTGAAAAGAGCATTGGTAATCGAGTCCGTAACAGTGGTGTAAGAGGAACTTTGAACAGGAGCCTCTTGGCTCCGTTGTCTGCCTCTCCGTGGGCCTGGCTGACAGCCCAGAGCGTTCCGTCCGTGAGGTGGACAGTGGCCGTGTCTGAGCCTTTAGCAGTGTTCTTCCCTGCGTTACAGGACGTATTCGTAAAACACGGGCAGCACTTTGTGTCCGCAGTCACTCAGACGGCCGCTCGGCGACACTGACCAGCACCATACGCGTGATCTGGAGCCCTGAGGGCGTGGCGGGGAGGCGCATCTGTGTTGATTCCTTGTCAGTCTTGTGCGTTATTTCTCCCAGACACTAATGTGCATAGGTCCCAACATTCCTCCAACTGGAGAATGTTGGCAGTGGGATTTGGCGAAAGCCTTGTTACGGAACTATAATCGAGACCTGTTCGAGTTTGCCATCATTCTCATTGTTGGGACACCATGGAAATCCTGTTGTAATAAGATTTTCTCAGAGCCTGGCCTTTGAAAGGGTTTCCCCAGGGTGAGCACCACGTGGGAGGGCCTGTTGTGAGTTCACCTGATTCCTCATGTTCTTTCCAGAAATCGGCCCTGCCTCTGTGATGGTGGGGAACCTGGTGTCTGGGAAGAGGATCGCACAGGCCAGCGGCAGAGACCTGGGCCAGATTGAAGACAACGACCAGGCCCGCAAGGTGAGCGCGAGGCCGGGCTGCTCTCCGAGCCCTGTGCCCACGGGCTGCTGCGTCATGGGCTGCCAGTCCCGTGTATACCGTGGGCCTCTTGTGTCCTGCCCCCTTGGTCCAGCAGACACACTGTATCACCTCACAAGGAAGATGCATCTCTTGGGGTTGGGCATCCGGTGGTACTTGCTTCTCCTCTTCCCACCAGCCCTGATTTAATGCCCAGACAGCCTCATGGCAACCTGGGGCAAGGCTTCAGAACCCAGTGGGGAACCAAGCGTCCTTAACATGTCCTTGGGGGCTGGAGGAGAGATCTGGGGCCGCATCCACCGTACACATCGCTG
Organism: Ursus americanus; assembly: GCF_024610735.1. Lineage (NCBI taxonomy): Eukaryota > Metazoa > Chordata > Mammalia > Carnivora > Ursidae > Ursus > Ursus americanus. The sequence continues at coordinate 36,554,194 of NC_142157.1, forward strand.
GGCTCGTCTCCCCGTTATAACCGCTCAGACTTGAGGGCGCTGATGAGTCACCAAGTGATGGCCCCAGTCTCTGTGAGCTACCAGGAAATGTGACAAGATCAACCACTTCGAATATTGCCGGTTTGGTAACAAATAGAATTACATTCATTGAAAGCACTTGGTCCCCATGTTCCCACCTCAGAATACATTTCTATTAATGAAGTAGATTGAGGGATATGCCTGGGTGTTTCCTGTGACCGGACATGAGGTGGGGCTGATCTTTTTTTCGCTGTCGTAGACCGAGTCCATGTGTTGCTTACAATCTTTGTGGTTGGCAATGCCATTGAATGACCTTGGGGAGTGACTGTTCTGAATAGCAAATAGAAGAGAGCCCGTTTTAAGAACAGGGTAGATCTCGTTCTGCCGTTCCAGCCCCCAGAAATCACCCTCTTCTGGAAGCCCAGGAGGAGGGATTTTTCTGTGTTGGCTGCTCCATCTGTCAGGGGAATGCCGTTCTCCCAGCCCGGGCAGATGGCAGGACACGTCCCTGACCAGGCATCACGCCACCTCCCTGTCACTGTCACGTCCAGATCGGGTGCAGTGCATTCCAAGTCGTCCAGGGAAAACCCCATAAGCCTGGCTTAGTCTCCCAATTTTGTTGGACAGGGATGTCCTCATTCCTCTGTGGGAGAGCGGGCTGTTCTGAGCCACCCTGACAGCACTGAGACGATGGGATGTCAGTGTGACCGTGGTCTGTTCGGATGAAGCTAACGGCTGTGCTTTCTTCCAGTTCCTGTTCCTCTCGGAGGTCCTGCAGTGGAGGGCGCAGACCACCCCCGACCACGTCCTGTACACGCTGCTCAACTGCAGGGTGAGCTCGCGGCACGCGAATCTCGCGCTCGCCCCCGGCGGCTTTCTCTTCCTCCCGCTCAGTCCTTTCGCTTCAGTGTCATGTGTCGTCCTTCTCATTTATGTGTGCCTTTTCACATAATTTTAGCGATTTTTTTTTTGTGATATCCCCCCCAAAATAGGGAACAGTTCAGATCTATTAGATATTTTTGTCTCTACTTTTATTAGTAAACTACTTTTCTGTAAGTAGAAAGTGAGGGTTTCACTGTAGACTTCCGTTCTGGAGAATGAAGGTCATTTCTGTGTTACAAGCTCAGTGAAAGTTTGTGTTGACATTTCACGTTGGAAAAGCAAACTCATCCAGTGCCGTTCCACAGTGGAGCTGGGGGATAAGACCTGAACTATGCAAGCAAATAGTAGTAACAATAAAAACTACATGTGAACGTCTTAATATACTTACCTTTTCTTTGCTCTGGAAATAAAGCCTGACAAGTAGGTTTAGGTCTTCCTTGCAAAATATCAAAATCTTCGTGTGCAAAGCTACCTCTTGCCATTTAGAATAATCGATTAGAGACAAGCAAAAGGCAATGCCAGCCCCATAACTGAGTTTCTCGTCTGGACATCCAGTTATCAGACAAGTTTCCATGTGGTGCAGCTCCCGGAAGCCAGCTCAGGTCCTTACCGCCGATGTCCCGACCATCTCGAGTTGTCGTGTTCCTTGGATCTGTTCAAGGCGTCCCCCAAGAAGAGTCTTAGAAAGTGTTCCTGCCACCCTGGCCTCCGTCAGGGGCGTCTGCCCTTGGGCCCGTGGGGACCTGTTCCCTGGATTCACTGTCCTGTGCTCCCAGGTGCATGGCAGTGGGACGCGTTGCATCTGGGCTCCTGAGGATCCGAGCCCCTGGAATTGCCGGCTCTGCTTTTCTGCTCTTCCCTCCATTAGCTCCGTCCTCAGCCTGTCCATGCAGGAAAGACTCTGCTGTCCCCCACTCTGCTCACACCGCTGCCTTGCCGGTGGTCCTCGGCTCTGCAGTGCCACCCTAATTTCCCTGCCCTCCACATGTGTCCTGGAGACCGTCCTTCCTGTGGTCTCTCAGTGGCCCTGCGGAGATTTCCAGTATCCCCTCCAGAGGGACGACCCAGAGGGATGACCGTCCTCTGCCCCCGGGAGGGACATCTGCTCAGACCCCCCCTCACTGAAGTACTTCTGCCCCCTGCTTAGCTTCCCAGACGCTGCCGTGGTGTGGTGTGCTAGGTATGACGCGGTGTCCTCCGTAGACTCAAGCCGCGAGACAGCAAGGGGCAGGTCCTCATCATCCCCCAGCCCTCCCCAGCGCGGTGCCCGTGTTCTCTCCTACTTGCAGTGGGGTTGAGAAGGGAGGGTGAGGATCCGTGCCTGGATGCCCTGGAGCCATAAATAGGCAGCCAAAGGAGTTGGAGACCACCCTGCCGCACACACAGACTCAGAGATGCTGCGGGTGTGTTCATGGAGGACCTGTACCAGCAGGGAGGAAGACAGAGCTGTGCTCACCACATCCAACTGCGGGATGCCCGCGTGAGAGCAGAGCCCTCAGCTGGTCCCCTGGGGCGACGCCTGCACCCTGGGCTCCGCATGAGCTGCTCTGACCTGGGTGATGGGTGTCCCCATCCCTGACCCCGTGGCCATGGCCATCCGCATAGCTAGATGCTGGATCGTTGGGGGAAGATGAGTCACCAGAAGTGAGTCCCGCTTCGTTAGAGAGAACAGAAAATTGGATGGGGTGAGGAGGAGGTCGGAGCTGTGAGTGGGTCCGCCTGGAGAAAGGTTGCTTCGCGTGGCTGGCTTCCATTTGCACACAGCTCTGGACGTGCCCGCAGCGGCATGCTGAGCTAGTTGGTTGCCCGAGCCTCGGTGTTCATCCCCAGCCCCTCAGCCCCCCGCCCCCCCGCAACATACGAGTGCCGGGCCGGGGCCAAAGGCTAGAACCGCCATCTTTATGGCTGTGGTCCCTAGTTTCCGCCTCAGGCACCCGCACAGGGCAGCACTACCCATACGAGGGTAGCACGAGCCACACACATAATTCTGTGTTTCCTAAAAGCAGTATTTTAAAAAGAAACTGGTGAAAAACTTACCTCGTGGATCCAAAATATTGTCAGGCCCGCATGTGGCCCCCTCATTTTCCTGATGGCCTCCGTCCTGCGAGGGGCATTCTGTCGGTCGTGCCTTTGGCGCCTTGACAAGGCTCCCGTGTGCCGCTGGACCGTTGGCTGCTGTGAGGCCAGCTTCCTGCTTGCTGCAGACAGATTGGTTCCTATGCTCTCCCCCCCTGCCAACGCCCTCGGGAGGTAAGGGATCTGCCAGATTTATAGTAGGAAGTGGGGCTCTAATTCATTGCAAATCACGGAAAGCTGCACGTTAGAACTTCTTCCCATACAAAAGACCATCTGTTATTTTTTTTTTTAACAGAAACATCAGCTAAATCTTTTTAAACTTTTTTTTTTACTTGTAGCAACTTCTTTAGAATTTTAAAGTATAAATCCTATTTGGCTTTTTCTGAATTCCTAGTGTTTTTTCATTCATTATTTAATTTCATGTAAAACTTCAAAAATGGTGCCTAAATTCACAATCCTTGACACTGAAATTTGTTGACTCAGGACAGGGGTTGGGTGGTGGAGACCCTGTCCTGCCACGCTGTCATGACCCCACCCGAAACCTCCTTTAGGAGAGGTCAGCCCTGATTTCCCCAGTGAGGTGGTTTATACCAGACTCTCCTGTGTTCATGGACACCTCGCCCTTTCCCGTGGATGTTGATGGGGGTCAGGCAGCTGGTGGCCAAGGATCACAGGCTGCCATTTTGTGGGCCGTGCACCTGTGGTCCTGCATTGTTCGGAGCCAACTCCAGTGGTGTTTCTCTGGAGGCGGGAGGTTGTGCGGGAACTCCCACACGGGAACCTGGGGCCGCATGGGCTGGCGGGGGTTCCCTCGAGGCAGGGTCAGCCCACAGGGGAGGAGGGGGGAGACAAGCGCTGTGCTTGGCTGTGCTTGGCGGCCGGTGGCCCCGCGCTCCCTGTCCCAGCACAGCCCCTCCGGGCGGCTTGGGGCAGCATTGGTCTCCAGGCGTCCTGTGGATGAGTCCAGAGTCCGCCTCGCCCACAGGGCCTGCTGCGTGGGGTGGGGACTTTCCCGCTAAAATCCATGATTGGCATCGTGAACTGATTCAGAGGTGGCTAAAGATAAAGGACAGCATCATACTGATTAAATTTCACCTTTTCTGAAGTGTGTCAGTGGGAATTGTCACACACCAGGGCCAGCACGTCTTTTCAGACACATTCGTGGCTGCTGGTTCTGAGCTGCAGGCAGGACTGGCCTCGGATCTCCTGGAACTGGGGAGAAGGTCGGCTCTGGAGGCAGGAGTGCTTGCCACCTGAGATAAGACAGGGGCGCCGTACCAGCGGCCGGAGGGTAGTGACAGAACAGCAGGGTCTAGCTCCGCGGGGACGGAAGGGTGAACCCCTTCTGCCAGCGCCGTCCCTGTGGCGTGCCACCACCTGCCAGCAACGCGGCCTGTCCCCACCTGACGGTCAGGAGGGGTGCTGGCTGCCCCCCAGGACGGGGGGGGTGGGACAGTCCCCACCACCGCCAGCACAGGGGTGGAGCTGGCCCTGGGTCCCCCCATCACTGTGCTCGTCTTCACTTTGAACTGCTGAAAGGACATTTGGGTCAAGAAGCACATTCATTTTGGCTCCGAGGCACAGGTGTGGTCTCCAGGAGTGGGAGCTCAGTGTCCGATGTTGGAGGGTCCAAGCTCTCGCGGTGTGGCTGCGTCTCCCGCTCCAGCCTCCTGGGGCTCTGTTTACCCCGCTTTGCCGCACTCTGCTGTGACTCTCCCATTATCTGACATTTTAACCTTCCTCAGAAGAGAGACAATGGAGGGAAACGTGTGCGACGAGAAGGTTCCGTTCAGAGACGCGTAAGCGGACCCTGTGCCCCGTAGGAGAGACCAGTCCTGGCCGGTGGGAAAGGGCCAGACTGTGGGCAGGCCCCTGGTGGCTCCGGGCGCTGCTCATACACCGGTGAGGGGACCGTGTTGCTTCCTGGAGCTCGACACAACAGTCCGTTAGTTTGTGAATGATTTTGGCAAACACGGAGCGCTGGTGTTTGTGTCCTGATGATAAAAGGTCCCACCCGCCACCCGGAGCAGGTGTTTCTAACCAACGGGCCATACTAACGGGAATTCTAACATGTTCCCAGCATCTCCCGTCACTAGAGCACCACTGTCCGTTTGTAGGGGACCCCAGGGTCTGGTCGCCTCTGTCCACTCAGCATTTCCCGCCTTCCACACCAGTTTGCTCACCGCTCTTCCCTTGGGACTTCACTCTCCACACGTGACATTTGCGTCGAGTCCCCGAAAATCACAGTGTCTCGCTGTTCTTCCCGCTGCCGCTGGACCGCTGGCTCCCTCCGTCGGAGCAAATGGTGTTGTCGAGATGCCCGGGGCCACGTTCAGTGTGTGGAGCCTTCCCAGCCCCGGATGCCGTGGGCCGGCGCGCCCGTGGCTCCGGGAAGGCCCTTCACCCTATGGATCACTTTAAAATAGGGTTTGAGGGGCGCCTGGGTGGCTCAGTCATTAAGCGTCTGCCTTCGGCTCAGGTCATGATCCCGGGGTCCTGGGATCGAGCCCCGCATAGGGCTCCCGGCTCAGAGGGGGTCTACTTCTCCCTCTGCCTGCTGCTCCCCCTGCTTGTGCTTGCTCTCTTTCTGTCAAATAAAATCTCTTTAAAAATAAATAAATAAAATTAATAAGGTTTGATTGTGAAGAGCATTGTTTCTATTTTATTTATTTTCTTCAACTCTTGGTTTTGAAATAATTATAGATCCTCAGGAAGTTGCAAGTGTTTTTAAGGTGTTTTTTGATTCAAATGTGTTTTCCATTTGTCTCTCCGTGTTTACAAAAGTCTACATAAAATGGATTTGACGGTTCGTTTTTCCCTTTACTGTTCGTTGTTGGTTTTGTTTGTTTTTTTTACTGTCGCCTTGTTTTGTTTGCTTATTTTTAGACCTTTTCAACTTCTGATGTGGTGTTTCTTAAAAATATTTTCAACTTGTCTAACTTTCCTGTTCATTCCCCCTGACTCTTACTGCTCTTGACAATTACACTGAAGTCCCAGACTTCAGTTGACTTTTTTTTGTAAGTTTAGCTATTTTTTAGGTCAAGTAATTATTTTTTTTTAAAGATTTTATTTATTTGAGCGAGCATGTGAGTGGGGGGAGGGGCAGAGGGAGGGAGAGAATCTCAAGCTGACTCCATGCCGGACGTGGGGCTCAACCCCACAACCCTGAGGTCATGACCTGAGCCAAAATCAAGAGTTGGACGCTTCACTGACTGAGCCACCCAGGCACCCCCAGTAATTTTTTAAAATATTAGTTATTGGGGTGCCTGGGTGGCTCAGTCCGTGAAGTGTCTGACTTCGGCTCAGGTCATGATCCCGGGGTCCTGGGATCGAGTCCTGCATCAGGCTCCCTGCTCAGTGGGGAGTCTGCTTCTCCCTCTCCCTCTGCCCCCCCCCACGCTCTATCTCAAATAAATAAAATAAAATAAATAAAATCTTTTAAAAAATAAAATACTTTTTGTTAACACAAGTGTATCTAGATGCCTCTTCAGTGCTGCCCTTCTTGGCCAGTGAGAAGGAGAGGGAAGTGACCACTAATGGCACAGGGTCTTCTGGGGGGTGGCCAGAGTGTGCTAAAACTGACGACCGTTGGTAGTTGCACAGGTGAGCAGACGCAGTAACATCCACGTTACGTGGGATTGGCTGGTACCTACAGTCCGTCATCTCAAGAAAGCTGTATGTTCAAAAACATGTCACCCACTTGTTCTTGCAATCCTCAGGGTACGATCGCGAGCTCGCTAACGTGTGTGCAGCTGCATAAACGTGCCGAGAAGATCGCCGTGATGCTTATGGAGAGAGGACACCTGCAAGACGGGGACCACGTGGCTCTCGTCTACCCGCCAGGTGAACAGGCAGGAGGGGCCCCTCACCGCCCTCGCTCTGACCGCTGACCGGTGGTTCTGCGTTCTGTGCGGCTCGATGCCTCTGCGTACGGCCTCTTGTGGGGATGGTGGTGCGTGCTGTGCGACGCGAGGGCATAATGCGAAATTTTGCAGACGTTTGTATCTGTGTTGTATTACGTATCGGAGGTAGCTCATTGAGTTGATAGTGATTAAATCCTTCACTAAACCGATCACCATAGAGTTGAGTAATTCCTTAGAGAAACGACAGATATTAAACCTGTGGCCACGATGGCACCTTTTACATGAAGGAACAGGCCAACGGGAAGTATTAGCCGAAGCCCCACACAACTCGGGAGCAGAGGAGACGCGGCCAGCGGTCTCGGTGCCCCGGGCTAGGACCTCTGCTGATGGGCATTGCCTGTGTCGACTGAGAACTTCTGCTCTTCTGCCATCTAGGAATAGACCTCATCGCAGCGTTTTACGGCTGCCTCTACGCCGGCTGTGTGCCAATAACCGTCCGCCCCCCACATCCACAGAACATCGCAACGACGCTGCCGACCGTGAAGATGATCGTGGAGGTAACCGTGCCTGCAAGTGCCGGGCCTCCCCTGCCAGGACCCGAGTGCCGAGGCTTCTCGATCACAGAGCCCAGGGAGGGCGGGCTCTGGGGCCGGTGGGGCAGTGCGGCCTCTACCCTCTAGTTCGGGAAGTAGGATTTCAGCTCGCTGGGGCCGCGTTGCTGACACCTTGGGATTGGAGAGCCCTGTAGGAAGTAACTCCTCACCCACGGCACCTGGACAGACAGTGGGAGCTTTGGCACCAAACTGGTGAAAAAGTCATATATTTTTCTTACTATTTATTTAAGTAATCTCTGCACCCAATGTGGGGCTCAAACTCATGACCCCGAGATCAAGAGTCACACGCTCTTCTCACTGAACCAGCCAGGTGCCCCAAAAGTCATTTTTTTTAATTTCTTTGCTCAAGTTTTGGAAATGTCCCATTCCTTTTTTGAAGTATGGATTCATTTTAATTTTTCTTATGCTTGGGGAAGTTTAAAAGGATTAGGAGAAGTTTTTCCCCTCGGAGGAGGAGCAGCTTAGTCTGGGGACAGCACATGCGAATTCTTTCAGTGGTGGTGTTGGAGGACGGTCGGGGCCATTACTCCTTTTAGGCAGTAGTGATCGTGTCCGTGGGTGTATGTGGCAGCTTTCCTGGGACAGAGCTACCCGCGGAACGGTGTTCGGGATGCTCCTTTCTGAGCATGTTCATAACTGGGTGTCCCTCAGCTCCAGAAATGCCCAGGGACCTCAGTGTCTGTGAGCTGTGTGTGCTGTGGTCAATTCCTGGCTTTCTCAGGCCTCTGGTGGCCGCCGCCGGCTCTGCGGGAGGCAGCCTGGCCAATGGCGTCGGGTTGCGTAGTGAGCAGCGGCTCGCTCCTTCCTGAACGGCGTGTTCTCTGACTGGCAGGTGAGTCGCTCTGCCTGCTTGATGACAACACAGCTCATCTGTAAGTTGTTACGGTCCAGGGAGGCAGCGGCGGCTGTAGACGTCAGGGCGTGGCCCCCCATCCTGGACACAGGTTAGTCCTCGAGCTCGCCGATACGTCCGTGTGCTCGTCTGCTTTTCCTCTGGCTCAGAGACGCTAACGGCTTTGTTCTGCTCCAGATGATTTGCCAAAGAAGCGGCCTGCCCAGATCTACAAACCTTCCAACCCAGACACGCTAGCTTATCTTGACTTCAGCGTTTCCACGACCGGGATGCTCGCTGGAGTGAAGGTGAGAAACGTGATCGCACGGCGTGAGGTTACGAGCCACGCGGGGCTTGTCCCTTGATGTTCTTCGGGACTCTAGCAGACCCTTGAAGGGGCGTGTGAGACGGGTGCGTCCCTGCCCTTCCTGAGGCTGTAAAATGCATGACTGTTTCAGTGGTGACCTAGGCTGGCCGATTCCTTCCACGCGTTCCAGCGCTGTTTATTAGCCCCTAAGAAAGAACGGCACGTGTTCCTTCCTTGCTGGTTCTCAGGTCGCGGTGCCCTGTTACAAGACTCCGTGCACTGGGGTGTCTTGCTTTTTTAGCTTGGGTTCCATCCTGGCTGGATTACTGCCCGCCGCACGGACCCTCGTTCCTACCGAAGACCGGAGCGGCAGTTCACCCTGAACAGCTCGGGGGGTTAGGAGCACCCCCCCCACCATGCAGTCGAAAATCCACGTATGACTTTTGACTCCCCCAAGACTTAGCTGCTTCTAGCCTCCTGTTGACTGCAAGTCTTACCAGTGACACGAGCAGTCGTTAACCCTATTCTGTGTCTTCTGTGTGTTATATACGTATTCTCACAGCAAAGTAAGCTGGAGAAAAGAAAATCCTGTTGAGAAAGTCACGAGGGAGAGAAGAAACGCTTACGGTCCTGCTCTGTAACCAACCCGTGTGTAAGGGGCCGGCGCCCACAATCCCGTGTTGTTCAGGGCTCGGGCAGTGTCCCTGTCAAGGGACTGGTACGTCCTCTGTAGCCTCAGGAAGCCTTTGGCCCACCCGCGGGATCTGACCCCTCCATTTGTGTCATTTACCTCAATTCTCTTTTTCTGCTTTTTTTTTCGATTTTGTATTATTGTTGTTAAATACACATAACATAAATTCGCCCTAATAACCAACCTAAGCGTACGTGGCCTTAAAAACACGCTGTGGAGCCTGTCCACCGTCCACCCGCATAACTCCCCGCATCTTATAAAACTGAAACTCACTACCTATTAATCAAGAGCCCCCGTCCCCTCCCCCAGCACCCACCATCTCCCTTCTGTCTCTGGGATTTTGACGACCGGGGACCCCATAGAGGTGGAGTCCGGGCGCTGTCCTTTTGTGACTGGCTCGTTAAACGTACCATAATGTCCCAGGGGTTCATCCGTGTTGCCATGGGGGTCAGACTGCTTTTTAAGGCTGAGTTAACCTTCCGTTGAATGTATTCACGTTGGGTCTGTGCATTCACCCGTCACTGGACAGAAGGGCTGCTTCCAGGCGTCAGCTCCTGTAAGTGACGCTGCTGTGCGCGTCCATGTACAAGCATCTCCCAAGACACGTTTCCGGGTCTTCTGGGTACATGCCAAGAAGTGGAATTTGGGGTCATACGGTCATTTTGTTTAATCTGGGAGGGAACTGCCATGCTGTTTTCCATGGTGGCCACATCATTTCATCTTCTCCTCATCCTCGTCAACTCAGCGTTTTCTGGGTTTTTCTTGCTTTTATTTTTTAGTAGTAGCCATCCTAATGGGTGTGCAGTGGTATCTCATTGTGGTTTTGATTTGCACTTTCCTAGTGATTAGTGATGTTGAGCATTATTTCATCTTTGGAGAAATATCTGTTTAAGTCCTTTGAATCAAGTTGTTTGTTTTTTATTGTTGTTGTGGTTGAGTCTTACAAATTCTCTGTATATTCTGGATATTAAACCCTGAATTTTCTGCTAATCTGTGGATTGCCTTCTTAACCTGTGGATAGTGTCTTTTGATGCACAAAATTTTTAAATTTTCATAAAGTCCAATGTTGTCTTTTTTTTTGTCCTTTGCCTTCGGTCACACCCAAGAAATCATTGCTAAATCCAGTGTCATAAACGTTTGTCTTGGGTTTTCTTCCAAGAATTTTATTGTCTTAGGTCTTACATTTCTGTCTTTGATCCAATTTGAGCTAATTTTTCTGTGTGGTTTTAGATAAAGGTCCAACCTCATTCTTTTGCACCTGGAGATCCAATTTTCTCAGCGCCATTTGTTGAGAAGACTGTCTTTCCCCTCATTGAATGTTCTTGGCACCCTTGTCAAAAATCAATTGGCCATAAATGCAGGGTTGTTTTTTTTTTCTGGGCTCTGTATTCTCTTCTATTGATCTACGTGTCTGTTTTTGGGCCAGTACTGCACTGTTTTGACTACTGTAAATTTGTAGTAAGCTTTTAAATCAGGAAATGTGAGTCCTCTGTTTATTTTCAAGATTGTTTTGGCTATTCAGATTTCCTTGAGATTCTCTTTGAAGTTTATGATGCATTTTCTACTTCTATAAAAAATATCATTGAAAATTTTTTTAAATTTAAATTCAATTAGCCAATGTACAGTACATTGTTAGTTTTTGGTGTAATGTTCAATGATTCATTAGTTGCAGATAACATTCAGAGACTGCATTGAGTCTGTATAGTTTAGGGTAATATTGACATCTATGAATATGGTATGTGTTTCCATTTATTTATGTCTTTAATTTTTTTGGCAATATTTTATAATTTTCATTGTACAAGTCTTTCACCTCCTTGGTTGAGTTAATTCCTAAGCATTTTATTCTTTGATGCTATTGTAAATAGACTTGTTTTAATTTCCTCTTCAGATTTTTCATTTAATGTATAGAAATGCAAGTGATTTTTGCTTCTTATCTTGCTACTTTGGTGAATTTGATTTTTAATAATTTTTTTGTAAAATATTTAGTGTTTTCTATATATAATAAGTTCACCTTATCTGTGAATAGAGATCATTTTACTTCTACTTTTCCAATTTGAATGACTTGCATTCATTTTTCTTACCTAATTGCTTGGGCTAGAACTTCTAGTACCATATGGAATAGAAGGGGTGAAAGCAGGTATCCTTGCCTTGTTCCTGATTGTAGAGGTAAAGCTTTGAAACTTTTATGGCTGAGTATGATGTTCTCTGTGTTCTCCATATGGCTTTTATTATGTTGAGGCCCTTTTTTCTATTCCTAGTCTATTGAGTGTTTTTATTGTAAAAGGTTGTTGAGTTTTGTCAGAGATGATCATAGGGGGTTTTTTCCCCCTCATTCTTTTAGTGTGACCTATTGATTGATTTTTTTTTAAAAGATTTTATGTTTAAGTAATCTTCACACCCAATGTGGGGCTCAGACTCACAACCCTGAGATTGAGAGTCACATGCTTCTCCACACTGAGTCACCCAGGTGCCCTAGTATTGGTTCATCTTTAAACGTTTGGTTCATTTTAGCAGTGAAGTCATTGGGTGCAGGGCTTTTCTTTGTTGGAAAATCTTCTTTACTGATTTGATTTTCTTACTGCTTGTAAGTTTATTCAGATTTTTTATTCTTCGTGATTTAGTCTTGGCAGGTTTTGTGTTCCCAAACACATAATTTGTGTTTCAGTTTCCATGAAGTGCAGTTTCTCCATCTTGTGTAGGTTGTGCATTTGTTCATAGTACTCTCCGATCATTAATTTCATTTCCGTAGAATCTATAGTAAATGTCCCTGCTTTCATTTCTGATTTTAGTAATTTGAGTGTTCCCTCCTTTTTTCTTAGTCCATCTAGCTAAAGGTTTGCTTTGCTGATTATTTCAAAGAACCAACTATTATTTTCATAGATTATCTCTACTATTTCTCCACTCTCGCTTTGCTTACCTCTGTTCTAGTCTTTATTATTTCCTTTCTTTTGCTAGCTTTGGGTTTCATCTGTTCTTCTTTCTCTCATTCCTTAAGTTGTAAAGTTAGACAGGTGTGAGATCTGTCTTGTTTCTTAAGGTAACTGTTTATATAAATTTCTGCATTAACATTGCTTTTGCTGTGTCCTGTAAGTTTTGGTATGTTGTATTTTCATTTGCATTCATGTCTAAGTATTTTCTGATTTTCCTTGTGATTTCCTTGTGGTTATTTAAGAGTGCGTTTTTTTAATTTTGCAAGTTGTGGGTTTTTCAGTTTTCCTTCTGTTACCGATTCCTAACTTCATCCTGTTGTGGTTGGAGAAGATACTTCATATGGTATCTATCTTTTTAAATCTACTGAGACTTAATTTGTGGCCTAAAATATGGCCTATCCTGGAAAATGACCCAAGTGTTCTTGAGAAGAGTGTGTATTCCATTGTGGTTGACTGTTCTCTGTGTCCCTCAGATCTCTTTGGTTTATTGTGTTAAGTCCCCTATTTTCTTTTTTTTACATGTCTTCTTTCTGCTTGTTCTGTTTTCGAGAATAGGGTATTGAAGTCTCTGTCACTGAAGAAACATTGGTTTCTCCCTTTAGTTTTGTCCATTTTTGCTTCATCTTCTTTGGCGGTCTATTGTCTGGTGTGTAGATGTTTATAATTGTTAAATCTTCTTGCTGTACTGAACCCTTTATTAATATGTAATGCCCCTCTCTGTCTTTTGCAGCCTTTTTGGAAGTCTAAATGTCTGATACTAGTTTACCTCTGCTCTCTTTTGGTTACTCTCTGCATGGAATGTCTTTATCCATTCTTTCACTTTCAAACTATTTGTGTCTTTTGATCTAAAATGAATCTCTTGGGGGCTCCTGGATGGTGCAGTTGGTTGGGGGTCCAACTCTTGGTTTTGGCTGGGGTTATGGCCTCAGGGTCATGAGATCAAGCCCCGCGTCGGGCCCACACGCAACACAGAGTCTACTTGGAGTATCTCTCTCCCTCTCCCCTGTCCCCCAACCCCTGTATGCTTGCTCTCTCTCTCTGTCTTGCTCTCTCACTCTCACAAATAAAAAAATCTTTTTTAAAAATAAATAAAATGAGTCTCTTGTAGGCAGCATATGTTTGGATCATGTATTTTATTCACTCTGCCAATTTCTGTCTTTGGAGAGTTAATCTGTTTATGTTTAAACTAATTACTGGTAAGAAGGGACTTCTGTGGGGCGCCGGGGGGGTGCAGTCGATTAAGTGACCGACTCTTTATTTTAGCTCAGGTCATTATTTCAGGGTCGTGAAATCTAGCCCCGTGTTGAGCTCCCTACTCAGTGGAGAGTCTGCTGGAGATTCTCTCTCCCTCTGCCCCCTCCCCTTACTCGCACTCTCTCTCTAAAATAATTTTTTTTAAAAAAATGAAGGGACTTCTGTCATCTTGCTCATTTTTTTCCATACATCTTATAACTTTCCTGTTACTCATTTCCTGCATTACTGTCTTATTTTGTGCTTAGTTGATTTTTTGTAGTGAAACATTCAAATTCCTTTCTCATTTCTTTTCATATATATTCTACAGGTTTCGTCTTTGAGGTGACCATGGGGATTGGGTTGGGCAGCCTACAGTTGTAATTCTCCAGTTTGGGTTATCTCTGCTTAATTTCAGGGACATAAAAAACTGTTCCATCTCTACCTCTCTCAGTTGCTGGTGTCACAAAGTTATATCTTTATACACTGTATGGCCTAAAATATCTAGTAATAATTCTTTTAAATACATTGGTCTCTTGTTATGTAGGGGGGAAAAAGTGGAATTTAAACCCAAAGTTACAGTAACAGTTTTCGACTAATAATTGTTTTGTTTTACCTTATTAATCTCTTAAATCATGTAGAAAATGAAGGAGTTATAGAGTTATAAAGTATTGCTATGATTATACTAGCTTTTTTTTAAGACTATTTATTTTAGAGGTGGGGGGAGAGAGAGCAAGTGGGGAAGGGGCAGAGGGAGAGGATCTTCAGCTGACTCCCCACTGAGCGTGGAGCCCGGCACAGGGCTCAGTCTCGCCCCACACAGAGATCATGACCTGAGCTGAAATCATGAGTCAGACGCTTACCCAACTGAGCCACCCAGGTGCCCCAGGATTACAGTAGCTTTTATAATTGCCTTGTATTTACTTTACTGAGATCTTAACTTATTCAGATGACTTCGAGTTACATCTAGTGTCTTTCTGTTTCTACCTACAGGGCTTTCTTGAGCCTTTCATGGCAGGTCTAAATTTCATGAGTGCCCACAACTTTTTCTTTGATGGGAATGTCTTAATTTTTCCAAAATTAACTGCCATTGCCCAAACCTTCCTCTGGAAGTTACAAGCCTTAACAGACTCCAGAGCCCCAAATAGTTTCATTTTCTGCCCACACAATTGTCGTCTGGTTGCTGTGGAGACCGTCTTCCCAGAGTCCTCTCCTCTGCTTTTCAATAGAATCTGAGGGACCACACCAAATAAAGTGGAATATAAAATAAAATAATTCTTCAAAAGCCTTTTTTGAGAGAGAGAGAGAGAGCGAGCATGCGTGGGCGGGGGGGGGGGCGGGGGGAGAGACAATCTCAAGGAGACTCCACACTGAGCTGAGCTCAACCCCGGCGCCTGATCTCACAACCCTGAGATCATGACCTGAGCCGACATCAAGAGTCGGTCACTTAACCAACTGCACCACCCAGGTGCCCCTTCAAAAGCCTTTTGGAGTACAGATTTCTTTTCAGAGCAGGATAAGTGATTTACCATGGTGCTGAAGGTGGCCTTGAGCCGCCTCCGATCACCGCAGAAGGGAAGCACACACTTGGATCCTACTGTTTTCATGGTCTGCAGAAGTGGAGGCTATAATGTTACATCTTGATCCGATAGATACTTCTACTTGAAGCAGAGATAAAGCGATCTATGCTATTACTTCATGGGGATTCCACTTAATAGAAGTATAAACCCTAGTAATCCCAGAGAGATGGGTAATAGACTTCCTTTCAAGTTTATGAAAGCTTTCTTTTTTAAAGATTTACTTATTTATTTTAGAGAGCGAGAGAGTGGATGAAGGCGGTGGGGAGGGGCAGAGGGAGAGAAAGAGAATCTCAAGCAGACTCCATGCTGAGCATGGAGCCTTATGCAGGGCTCGATCTCACGACCCTGAGATCACGACCTGACCCAAAACCAAGAGTCGGCTGTTAACCGACTGAGCCACCCAGGTGCTCCTCAAATTTATGGAAGTTTTTATTAAACTTTTGCAATTTAATTTGTTTGATGAGTACCTGAGATGAAACATACTGTGATGTCATTTAATGAAAACCCATATGCCTTAAATACCAAGAGGCGTAAACAGAGCTGAAATCATCTGGTTTATAGTCTTGTCCTGGTGGAAATCCCCTTTACCTCTTTGATTGCATTTGTCACCATGTTTCTTGGAAATGTTAATTCAATTTCAGCTTTTGGACAAAAATGTCATTAAGTATTCAGTTAAATCCCTAAAGGTAAGAGAGAGAAGTTTACCCAGTAAACCATTTTCTCCATAATGGGTGCTGTATAATGTCTGATTTAGTATAAGACCCATGAGTATGTATTTATATGTTCAATATAAGTTTTGTAATACTCTTCCAAAGTGTAATTTGAACTCTGGCATTCCTGGTGGCTCCTGGGTACACATTAGCTCCACGTCTACGAGGACGTCTTGTGGAGGACCCATATGGCACCTGCTGTTTCCTTCAGCTCGATCGCCCTCTGGGCTTCCCCACAAGCTGTTGTAGAGCTGCGGTGGCTCTCCCTTCCACTGAGGGGCTCACTCTCGGATGGGGTGTGCCGCTGATGTTTGCCCAGGCCATGGACACTTACTTCATCATCAGCCAAAGTCATACCGCACAGAAAGTAACCCTTCCCTAGAGAAGTCCTAAGATGCATCCTAAAAATAAACACAGGTGCCCTCACCCCTGAGCGCTCTGACTATGTCTGCTCTCAGTGTCTCTTTCAGAGTCAAGCACGAGAGCTGCTTGTTTGGGGCTTGTGGAAAACTAATTCTTTATCCAGGTACAAATCTGTCTTCATAAGAATTGGGCGTTCTTCTTCCAAAGTGGACTATGGGTCTGTGATGTTGACAGGGTCCAAGATTGCAATGAGCTTGGACGTGAAATGTTCAGCTTTCCTGGTTGCTTTTTTCTTAATCTCTCTGCGTTCTTGCCACTATGAAGAGATCTGTTCATGCTTACTCACCCTCAAGACCCATAGTGTGAGCCCCAGGGCGATGGGAGAACGCATTCTCTGCTCTCCTTGGGCTCTCCACCCACTTTGTCAAAGTGCTCACAGGCCCCGCAGTTAACAGAGCTCTCTCTCAATTTCCCGCTGGATCACGAGCTCCTGGGGTTGGAGGCTGTGTTTTATTCTTTTTTGTAGTTCGAGCACCTAATACAAAGCCTGATACAAGCACGTCCTCAATTACTATATTAGTATTTGCTGAGCTAAAGTGAAAAACTCTGTTCTTGCTACAAACAGTGCCTGCACAGAGCAGGGGTTCAGTAAAGGTTTATTTTAGTGAGAATGTGGGTAATTTTGGTAGTTAGGATTTTACTAATTCCCAATCCAGCAGGTGGGAGGTTGAAGGAATATTTCATAAATGTTTCTTCTTTAAGCAAATTATTGTGGCTTTAATAGCAAAGCTAAAGGAGCTGCTTGTGTGTCCGATTCTAGAGCAAGTCTCTGTTACTTTTTATGAATTCCGTGAAGTATCCACAGTGAACCCTGCTGGCCAGAGCGTCTGACAGCGCTCCCACGGTCACGGCAGAAGCATGCCCCACCCCCGGCTTCTCTCCGCCGTTGCTGGGGTGACTGACGGGTGCTTTTCCCAGACATTTGTCTGGGTCTGCCTGCGTGTGAGGGTGCATGTTCCACCCCTCACTCGGTTCAGCTCCAGGGGACATCACTTCCGATGAACTGAAGACATGTTTAAAACCACGAGCTTGGAAAGATTTTCCTTTTCCTCTTGGGTTGGCTTGGCTAGAAAGCTTCTGTGAGAAACTTGACTATATTAGATACATTTTACGGTATCTTGTAGTAACTCATGTTATATTCTGGCTGTGGGAGCCCCCCTCCTGTCACCTCGGTCGTGCGGGGACGGGTAGCGTGGCTGCTGGCGCACCCCCGGCTGAGATTCTGGCTCGAGTGTGTGTGACCGTCAGCAAACTGTCTTCTCTGAGCCTGGTTTCCTGACCGTTGAGATGGTGTGTTTGTCCACCGTGCCCTGCTGGCCCTATTGCATGGCCCACGTGTCTAAATCAGATACGGTCCCGACCCGGAGAGGGGCCCTGAGCCAGTGTGTCCCCAGCTTCTTCACAGCATAGTGGGATTGCTGGAGAATTCTTTCTGTGCTAACCTGCTTTTTGGCTGTAGGACGTGGTGACTTCAGCTATAGGATTCCTGGGTCTGGGGGCCCAGGAAGTGTTGCATGTGGTTTAGCCCTTGAAAATGGGAGCACTGACCGGAATCGCAGCCCCCTCTTGTGCTGGCAAAGCCAGAGCGTGGCTGCCATGGCGCCCTTCCTGCAGTCACCGTGGGGTGCTGGAGGTCGGGCTGCGTGGACTGAGGTGGCCTTGCTGTCTTGCAGATGTCTCACGCAGCCACCAGTGCCTTCTGCCGTTCCATTAAGCTGCAGTGTGAACTCTACCCCTCTCGAGAAGTGGCCATCTGCTTGGACCCTTACTGTGGACTTGGGTTTGTCCTGTGGTGCCTCTGTAGGTGAGTATCCTCTTGAATATCTTTACAATGAAGACTAAATCCGTCATGCACCCCCTTTCTAGACCATTTGCAGAGCAGATGCTAGTGTCGGGGGGGGCTGCCATGTCCGACCGGCTGCGGCTGGGTCACAGGTGGGTCACTGTCCCGTCCCTTCTCAGCCCCGCGCTCCGGGAGGACCAGATGTGTCTGCGGTGGTATCCACACTCCACAGCGTTTGCTGAGCCCCACAGAGACCACAAACTCTGGGCTCTTTCTGGGAGGCTGCCTGGTGGGGACCCCTATTTCCTAGCGAGGATGCCAGCCTGAGGCTTTGGTGCTTTGCCTTTACCTAGCAGTTACCCCTGGCCTGGAATGTGTATTAGGTCAATGCACACTTCAGGCTCCCTCCTCCTTCGGGCTTCTCGCTGGCGTGGCTGGGAGGAACCAGGTGCAGAAAGGCGGGGAGCTCCCCATGAGAGCCCACCAGAGTCCCCACCACGTCCGCGTCTCCAGCGCCCCAGGGCTGGCCATAGCAGGCTCAGCAAGTGTCTCGAGAGGGTGAATGTGAGGTGTGTTGGCATTTCTTCAGACTGTAGAAACTTTGGGGAAGACCAAACAGCCTGCAGAACACGAAGACCACAGGGGCCAGAGCCCCTTCGTGACACCAGGAAGTACTCACCGCTCGCATTTTGCAGTCTTCCAGAGTTGGTTGGGAGGTAGCATACTGTTTTGGTAGTGTCAACGCTCGAGCGTCTGCAAGCACGTGAACAAGGCCGTGGTGCACACCGGTGCCCACCGTCCGGCTCCCACGGGCCAGCGTTCGGACGGCTTTGCTTCATCTCTCCTTCCAGTTTTTTCTGCCCCTGTGTTCCGTGCGGCATTGTAAAGCCATCACCAAACGTGATTTCGCCATAAACTGTTCGGTGTGTGTACAGTTTTGTGGCTGTGCCTTAATATAGATTTAAAACTGAGATGCTGCCGTATGAAAACGGTCATGATTTCCTTTCTTCTTAATAGTCGCTAATGTCTTCTCTCATGTCTTTAAATGCACTTTGGAAAACAATTATTCTAATGCATTCATCGTACTTAATAGTATTAAGTTAGATTAAAATCCAGTCCTGTAGTTTTGAAAAACGCTGGCATTCATTCTAGTTAGAACAATTAAAGTTTTTGAGAGCACAAATTCAATTCAATTAAAATATTCAGTGATTTTTGCCTCACTATAGAATGCAGTAGTATCGTGCGTAAATATTTTTCTTGGGAAGTCGTTCAGAATATGGCGTTGCAGCAGAGGGGCCAGGGACGCGCGGCCAACCGCGAAGGAAGCCTGTCCTGCGGCACTAACCCTAAAGGGGACTGTGTGTCCCTTGGCAAAGGCGCCCGTGAAGCCGAAGCGAGTGGATGGAGCGCTTTCCCGCCCCTGGGGCTCACCGAGCCTGACCCTCGTGACACGGCCAGAGAGGCTGCCTGTTGGTGGGAAGGTTTGACGCACACCGGTAGCAGCGGGTCACGGTGGGGCTCTTGAAAGGGGCCCTAAGGTGGCTTTTCCTAATGGCGTCTTTCCTGCAAATTCGTTCAGAAGTCATGAAATTACCAAGTTCTGCTGATTGTCTCTGCAACACTGACATAAATACAGGAGAGCTGTGAACTTTTTCCTTCTGAAGTCTCTGCAGAAACAGATCCGGACAAACTTGCTTAGAAACTGGCCTGGGAGCATCTGCCGCAGGAGGAATGAGAATGCCCGGCACCTGTCGGCACTGGGGGTGCTGCTGTCTGCTCCGACGGGCTAGCGCTCCCTCGGGGAAGGGCCGACTTCACGGCTGGTCCAGGAAATGCACAAGATGCGCCTGAATGTCTTTTTGTGCGAGAAGGCGCTCGTGGCATGAGGGTGACGTGCCCTTTGGAGGGGCTCCCACTGGCCGGATTGGGGGATTTCAGCACCAAAATAAAGATTATGATAGATAACACTTTGAATAAAACAGGAAATTATCTCACCATTCCAACAGACAGACTGAAAGCTTGATCGATAGAGTAGACATCTAGAAAACAGTTGTGAGTTATAAAGGGATGGAGAGAACCTTCACAGCAGAGACACGGGGTCATGAGTGTCACCCAGAGAGTTGCAGCGAGGCAAACAGCGTCATGTCCGGGGTCGTCCTGACAAAGACCCTTCACTGAAGCACTGAGTCCAGGGAGCATCAGACCCAGACTGAGGGGTGCCCACAGCTGCTGTCTGTGACCACGAGTGCCAGATTCACACAGTCACAGAAGCCCTGAGGACCCCAGCGGGTGGGCTGATGGCGTCTGCGGGTGTGTCTCTGAACGGTCTCCTTTCTCTGTAAAAGTCACCGTCAGGACAACCAGCAAACGTGAAGGGGTCCAAGGCTTCGGTGGAAGAAATGTATCTGTTTCCTGATTTTGACATCTTATTGGCTGTATGGAGAAAAATAAATATGTTTACTGGAGATACCCGCTGACGTCAGTGACCCACCCTCAAGTGATTCGAGAGAGGAAAAAGTTATTTCTACTTACAACTTTTCTGTAACTTTGCAATGCTTTCAGCATTTTAAAAAGTTTAATACAATTTTTTGTGTTTTCACCCTAAAGTTACCTTCAGTCATAAAATAGAGGATTATTTCTTTGAGAATCATGATATAACAGAATTGTTTCAAAATATTCTTAAGATCAAATATGTCTTAAAAAGCATTTCCGATCATTGATATTCATGGGTTGGAAGTTTCAATATTGTTAAAATGGAAATTCTCTGCAAATAGATCTAGGATTCGAAGTAATTCCTGTCAAAATCTCATCAGGGTTGGTTTGTTTTTGTTTTTGTTTTTTGGCAGAAATCGAAAATTTTATCCTAAAATACAAAAAAAGAATGCCCAATATCCAAAACAATTTTGGAATAGAATAACAAAGTTGGAAAGCTCAGACTTCCCAATTTCAACACTTACTGCAGTAACCAGACCAGGGCTGTGCTGGCATAAAGGTAATAGGAAGGTAGGTGCAGAAAAAACAGCCAGTGAAACAGAATTCAGAGTCTGGAAACTGTGGTGACCTCTTATGTGTGGCTACTTCATTTCTCAACAAAGGTACCACAACAGCTCAATGATGAAAGGGTGGTATTTCCAGTGAATGATGCTCGGCAACGTTGGATGTTCAGACATTGACGTAGGAGCTAAGACTTTTAGAAGACAGAGGAGTCAGTCTTTATAATCTTGAGTTAGGCAGAGTTCTTAGATATGGTACCAGAGGTACAATACATAAAAGAAATACCAAAAATATGACTTCAATAAAATTAAAAATGTGGGCACATCAAACGACACTATTAAGAAAGTTGGAAAAGTTGGAAAGCCACAGACTGGGGAATAATTTTTGCGAATCATACGCTGATAGAGTCCTTCCAACCAGATATAAAACAAACTCTCAAAACTCAAGAAGAAGACCCACAACATAATTTAAGAACGGGCAATAGATTTGAATAGACATTTCACCAAAAATACAGAAATGACTTATAAGCAAATGAAAAGATGCTTAGCATTTATTAGGGAAATGCAAATTAAAGCTAGTGAGATAACACTTCGTACCCACTGGAGCAGATACAGCCGCAAACCCCAGAAAGTAACGAGGTTGGAGAACTTGTATTTTCTGGTTTCAAAACAATACCACAAAACAACAGTAACCAAGGGTGTGCAGAAACCGGAATTCTCCTACGTTGTTGTCAACGGGAATGTGAAATGGTGAAACCACAGTCTGGCATGTTCTTAAAAATTAAACATAAATTCACAGTGTGACCCAGCAGTTCCGCTCTTAGGCATCTGCCAAAGCAAAGGGAAAACACCCAAAGCCCTGGTGAGTGAAATGTCCCTAGCAGCCTTCGTAAAAACAAGGAGGAAAGAAAAACACACACCCCACGGGTCCACCAGCTGGTGAAAGGCTGGATGGTGTGTGTTCGTGTCCGTACGATGAGGTATGGCTGCAGCGTGGATAAACTTCAGAAACAGCCCACGAGGAGAAAAGCCAGACTCAAAATCACATATTCTGTGATTGTGTCCAATGATGCCATTTGTATACGATGTCTGGGAAAGACAACTCTACAGAGCCAGAAAGGAGGGCAGAGGTTGAGTGGGGCTGGGGTCGAGCCACAACGAGCACAGGTGGGTTGGAAACGTTCCAGAACAACTCTGCAAATTTAGTAAAATCCTTTCAATTCTGTGCTTCATATGGGGTAGATTTGATGGTACGCGCATGATACCTAAAAAAAACTCTTAAGAAGGAAGACAGGCTGTCATCAGGGAGCTGAGGGGCTCAGTGCAGACGGTAACCTGCCCACCGCAGGGTGACGTGTCTTGTAGCGAGCCAGGCACCTGCCCTGCTCCAGGTGCCCAAGTTCTGATCATTTGTGTGTTTTCTCAGGTTAGTAAGCTGAAATCACTGAATTAAAGGTGTGAAATTGTATGTTACCAAAATGTCTGATTTTTCCTCCTAGTCAGCCATGTTTTTCTTTTTTTAAATAGACTATTTTTCAGAACAGTTTGAGATTCACAGCAAAACTGAGTGGAAGTTACAGAGATTTCCCACATACTTCCTACGGCCACACTCGCACCATCTCCCCCATCATCAGCATCTCCCTCCAGGGTGGGTCTTCTTTTTTTTTTTTTTTTTTTTTTTTTTAATAATCTAGGACCCTGGTTGATGCATCGTCATCATGGACCAGAGTCCATAATTTACATCAGGGTTCACTCTTGGTGGTACAGGAAGCTCAGAGATAGACTGATCTTTGACAGAGGAGCAAAGGCCATGCAACAAAGCCAAGATTGTCTCTTCAGCAAGTGATGTGGGGACAACCGTGCTTCTACGTGCGCGAAAAAATGGGTCTAGGCGCAGACCTCACGGTCTTCACAAGAACTAGCTCAAAATGGATTGTAGACCTAAAGTGAAACATAAAACTATCAAACTCCTAGAAGGGAAAAGTCTGGATGACTTGGGTCATGGCCGTGACTTCTTAGATATGACACCAAAAGTCTCCCACGATAGGACGTAATTCATTGAAATGAATCAATCATTACCGCTCTACGAGACACCGTCAGAACGAAGAGGCGAGCCACAGATGTGCAGAAAATACTCCCACGTGTCTTTAATCATCTGGTTCTGTCTGAAGTTCAGATCTAGACTAGAATAGTTCAGGTTCCAGGAATTCTCAGAAAATCATCGTCTTCAGTATAAGCAGCCTGCTATTACTCGGTTGTTTTCTCCAAGGAGGTGTTTGTGGCGAGTGCCAAGAAGTCAGTTCCGGTTAGTAAATGAAGCGATGAATCGACATTGGTTGGGCTGAGTAAGGAAGGGCTAGTAAGAAATCCGTGAGGAGTGTTCCCTGTTATCTGTCTGTCCTCTGTTATCAGCACTTGTTAATTTTTTTCTTAATGTTGACGTCCATCCTAGTGTAACGAGGAGAGTGGCGCACCATACTTGATTTTCACGAGTGTGCCTACAACTCTCTAGCCTTGAATTCCACACGGGGGACCCCAGCCCTTTCATGTGGGAATGGTTCCGACCAGGCAGGTCGTTCATCCTGACGTATGTTCTTGATTAGGCTGGTCGTGGGTGTTCCGTATTTCATTTTCTGTGGTTTGGATCTCCTTGCATAGTACTTATGAAGTAAAACCCTGGGAACAACATGGAAGTGATGAATTGTCATCATTAAGAGGAGTATCATCGTAAGGTTTTGCCCACACTTTGATTCCCTAAGCCGTGGGGCTCAGATGTCACAGCACGTGTTTGGAGCCCAGCATTGAAAATGTGAAAATCCTTGGTGAGATCCCGCGACTGTAAATCTGAGCTGTGGTACAAAGCATGCGGGGAAACCTAGTTCAGTTGTGTTGTTAACCCTGATTCATGAACAGAAGTGGACGCATGCTTCCTGGCGGACAGTTAGGATTTCTGAGGTGCGTAAAGTGTAGGCTTGTTAGATCTTAGGTTGTTCAAACCCCATAGTTGATCCCTGAGACTGTTCTTTCGACGTCCATGTAGCGGAGGAAAATTTCCTGTCATGTTTGTTTCTTCCTCCTCCATGTTGGAGTGAACACATTCGCTACCAAGAAAGCCTCTAATTCAGAGTGACAGCATGTGTGTGTGCCGAGTCTTTGGAGGCCATGGTGCAAGGGACAGACAGCACAACTCTACCCAGGGTTGCAAAGGAAACATCAGTTTCTGTCAGCTCAGGCCAGGCGGGAATGTCCTGTGTGTGTGTCCACGTCCCCAGGGGCAGCGCACCTCTGGGAAAGCGTCCTGGCAGCAGAGTCGTGTCTTATAGCCCCGGGGAAAACATCTCCAAATTGCTCCGTAGGACCTCTGGGTATACGGGGTGATGGCATCCCTTGGCCACTAGACATAGGGGTGCAGCTGGGGAAATGTTTGGTTTCTTTCCGACCCCAAGTGGATAATTCTTGGAAGGTTACTTTGAAAATAACATGGTATGCCTCAAAAGTGAGCACACAGGGAAGACAGGCCAGCTTCCAACACCGGATGGAAACTCTGATTTTCAGGAACCTCAGCTCTGGGTACAAGAGCTTCTGGGTAAAAGTTTGTTTTCTCAGACTGCGAAGTCCAGGCTACATTGTTTGATGGAGTGTTACTCACAGTGGTTACAGCACACGGCCTGCGCTCAGCTGTTTGAGTGGGAGCGGGACTTGGTGATGCAGGTAGATTCGTTGTCCTGTGTTTTGGTCTCGAGTAACCTTAGTGTAAACTGATCTTTCATGACCTGAGTTAATTTCTCAAAGACAAATCTTACAGAAACACTGCCAGAATTTCGAGTGCTACGGTCATGGGAACAGGCTCCTCCCTGATTTTGATAAATTGACACTAAAGGTAACTTCCGCACGTTTCCATAGGGCTCCACCGGTGAGTGCCACTCTGGGCAATCACATGCCCAGCGGGACGTCCGTAGCAGCAGGATTTCGGAGCAAACGTGAAAGGCGTGGGTGTAATAATCCTCTCTCCTGCTCCCTGAGAACAGTAGTACGTCCTCAGCTCTGCAGGTTTCCTCTAAACTCGACCCAGACCCAGCGCTGACTATGCTGAGGTTTGGGTAGCCCTTCAAATACAGCGTCTGTTTGTTCTCAGACTCCCTTACTCGAAGGGTTAAGTAAAATCCAGACATTCTCATGGATGCACCTACCACTGAAAAATTAGCTCCCACATGATGATGGATCTCCATCCTGGAGTGACAGTCGGGCTTTCTCCGCACGCGCTGGTTGTGGACTGGGGTTGTGCTCAGCGGCCTGCATTAGCAGAACCAGAAGTACCCACCAGCTTGAAGGGTTTGTGGTCCCGATGAGAAACGTATGATTGGGTGTCTCCAGGTGAGGGGTGTGTGTGCGTGTGGGTGGGTGTGTGTGTGCGCGCGCGGCGTTCTTAACAGGAGCCTCTGAAAGCTGTCAGGAGCTGGCTCAAGCCGCAGAAAGGTGTGGGGGGCAGCGAAGGGGGTCACAGCTGTGAAGGGAGACAGGCTAGTCACAGGTCAAGGCGGGGTGGGGGGTCCCGCACGCCCGAGGCACTGGCAGCTGGCTGGTGGCCCCTGAGCCCTCACATGGCAACATAGCCAGGTCCTTCCAGAAGGGACATCTGAGGGGTAGGTACGTAGCAATGGACTAAGGCACTTTCTAAAGCAAAAGCGGAGTCTTTAAATGGTATTTATTGTAATGTCCACAAAGAGCCTGTTGGTTACTTGTTAAAGTTCTTGCTTGTGATTTTCCCTTGGTCAGCCAGCACCTGGGGGTGGTGGAAGGAAGGGGGGAACCACAGGCAGCTTTCAGCTCATGGTGTAGAGTTTCCTCTAAACTCTTACTCTCAACTCAGCATCTGTTCCTCCCTTCAGGAAGTACTCTCATTTAAAAGGAGAAATTGGCTTACATGGGACTTTTTGTTACTAAAATAACAGTGGCATTTGAGTGTGCTTTGAGATGCTTGAGTGTGTTTAATACGGCGTGTGTGTAAATAGTGACTGGCATACGACCTTATCTTCTGCTTCTTCTGCTATTCCTTCACAGGCAGTCAAATTAATTACCCTTCCTGTCTTGTGCATTAACTTTAATTAAGCAAAAGAAAGCACTGCAGCGTTACGATGTCCTATCACAACGTGTGTGTGCAAATTACTCACAACTGGATAACTTTCACACTTTCTGAATTTTAGTTTTCAACATACAGGGATTTAAGATTCCCCCATCAGTAATGCAGTAAAAGCCAGTTGTCTAAAAAAAAAAAAAAAAACGGACAGGACGCGTGGCTGGCTCAGTTTGTCAAGCATGCAACTCTTCATCTCGGGGTCATGAGGTTGAGCTCCACGTTGGGTGTAGAGATCACATCAAAAAAATGGACAAAGGACTTGATTCCTCCAAAGAAAACATGCGTTTTTATAGATGCAACCCTGTGTTTCCTGTATTTTGCGAATGTAGCAACCTTGAGAGAACCCTGATGGCCTCGTAGCGTCTAGAGGTTTCAGAGGAGTGCTCAAAAAGGCGGTCACCGAATCAAGATTCCTGGAGTTCTCTTGGGCTTTGCAGAATGTTTTTGTGAACACACTTGCATTTTGTATTGGCCAACCTGGAGGGGCAGTGGCGGGACTGCCCCCCTCTTGAAGTGGGCAGCAGATGTTGCTGAGGCACAGGGGTCCTGCGGCCCCACCCTCACGCGGCCCTTCCCGTCTCTCTCCGCAGTGTGTACTCCGGGCACCAGTCCATTCTCATCCCGCCTTCTGAGCTGGAAACCAACCCTGCCTTGTGGCTTCTTGCCGTGAGTCAGTACAAAGTCCGGGATACGTTTTGCTCCTATTCAGTGATGGAACTTTGTACCAAGGGGCTGGGCTCGCAGACAGAATCCCTCAAGGTAAGCAGCCTGTCACAGGCCTCAGGGTGCTTTGGGGAGCCCGTCCGAGCGTCCTAGGGAAGCACCTGTCACAGGGCGTGGCAAGGGTTGCTGAAGCTAAAATAATCATTCACAAAAGCCAAGGTGTAATCCGCTGTCCCCTGAAGCTCCCTCCCAAAACTGATTTCATGTGAAAACTTGATTTTATACGGTGAATGATTGCACTGCCCCAGGGAGTCACAGGTCAGGGTGTGCCCTCTGATGTCTGCGAGTGCATCCGGTCTGCCCGAAAGGCTCTCAGGGGCTTTTCCTCCGTTGGTGAGTTCACTTGTGCAGTGAAGTTAACTTTTTTCTGATGCTGGTATTCAAGCCGTAGGTTTGAATTTAGCCACTCATTTTTGTTTTCCTTGAAGACCTTGATGTGTAGGTCTGCATCCTAACCAGAATGTTAGCATTTGCCTCCATTTAAGTCAATAACATTCTGATGGACATATTTTCATGGTGAAGTAGTCACGATCCAAGTAAGGAGGGGAGATAATCAATCATATGACTGGTTTTCGATTTATATTCCAACTGCCATCCATGGTTTATATGTTCAGATGTGTGTCTTGTTTATAGACAGATGATATTTGTGTGTGTGTGTAGACATGTGCACATGAGTTATCTACACAAATGAATAGTAAAGCATTACATTTATCTCCTGAATTTTGTTTTCCTGTTTAGACCTAATGCATTAAGCTTGAACAAGAAAAAAAATGCAAGATAATGTTGATATTAAGCTACATAAACAAATATATAATTGTGTGAAATTATAGATCTAGGAAAAGAAATTTACAAAATGTAATTATTATATCACCTATGTTATTTTATAAAACGATGGAGTACATTTCACAAATAATAATATAATTGAGTGCTTTCTAAGCCCTTGATTATTGACTTAATCTTTACAATAGGCATCTGAGATAGAAAGCACTATTGTTAAAGAGGAGAAATCTTAAGTTACAGAGAAATTGAGCACCCTTTCCAGGTCCTTACATTTAATAAATTTTGGAGCCAAATTTTGAATCTCCAGCTCCAGGTGCGCCATCTCGAGACCCAGGCCGCACTGCCTCCCCGAAGACACACACGTGCAAATCGAGCATTGGGATCACGCATTCGGAGTGTTTTCTGTGTGGCTTCGTGTGTATGAGATCATATCTGTGCAGGAACCTCTGGGGCCAGCATGCCCCCAAGCCGTGTCCCCAGCACCGTGCCCCCTGTGTCTGTGCCCTGAGCCCAGGCCGCGGTGCAGGGCCCGGAAGGGCTGCGTGGCCCAGCCTGAGACGGTCGTCCTGCTACAGCTCTGTTCCTCTGGAGACCATCGCTCGCCACCCGCCTCCTTCCCCCGCCCCTGCAGGCACCCGGCCCGGCTGGGAAGCGCCCCTTCGCACAGTCCGGTGCTCGGCTCTCTGAGGTCCTCCTCTGCATCTTGCTGTCTTGCTCAGTTGACTGAACGTGGTGCAGACCCGAGCTCACTCAGTCACACACAGTCCTCAGAACTGAACAGGATCTTTTCGGTCTCATGGGACTTAGGAGGAGTGCTGTCTTTACAAAATTGTCTAAATATTTTACTTCTCCATTCTGATTTAAAAATAGTTTTTCTCATTTCTGTCCAGTGTGTGGTCCTGTGTATCCGTCTTCAGGGGTGTGTCTTGCTTCCCCAGACCCTGTCCTGTAATTGTTTTTCCAGGACCTTGCTTCTCCTCGTGCTCCTCGCTGCTGCATCTCACCGTTATTTAAGAGAGGTTTGTGAAGGCACCCTCAGTCCTCTGATGCCTGTAGGGTTTTTCCCCACACAGACGTCCCAGGACCGTTGAGTGACGGGGACACAGAACGCTGTCTGCGTGGAGTGTGTGTTGCTTGTATCCATCTGGTTAAGGAGCTCACACCTTGAGCACTGGAAGGCTGACCTCTTACCGCTGCTGTTATTTCTAGGCACGAGGGCTGGACTTGTCCCGTGTGCGGACATGTGTGGTCGTGGCAGAAGAGCGGCCTCGGATAGCGCTCACCCAGTCGTTCTCCAAGCTCTTTAAAGACCTGGGTCTCCACCCGCGGGCTGTGAGCACCTCCTTCGGCTGCAGAGTGAACTTGGCGATCTGCTTGCAGGTGGGTTTCATCGGGGTCAGTGAGCGCTCCCGTCAGAGGGTGGCTTTCAAATGGTGCGCCCTCAGCACGGGGTCCTTTCCGTGGCTGATGCTGAGCTACGTCCAGGAGATACCTTGTAATCAAATGCACGTGGTTGGTGCACACTCGTTTGGTTGGTTTTTTTTCTTTTTCTTTCTTTTTTTTTTTTTCAGTCTGCATTTGTGAGTAACCATTATTGACGGCTAGCGCTCAGAGCACTCATTGTGTCCTAAAACATTCTCACTTTGGTAACATGAGTAGCAGTTGGCCCAGACCCCTCAAGTTGGGCTTTTTAAAGATGGCAGAGACAAGTGTTTCTCTGTGGCAAGAAACGCTGTGTCTTGAAGTGCTCAGTGTCCGGGACAGACAGGAGCTTCTGCAGGAAGAATGCCGAGCAGTTAGCAGGTCCGGGGCTTTGCTGCAGTGATGGCATCCGGAGGTAGACGTGGCACTTCCTGGCTGCACGTGCAGGGCACAGGCGTGAGGCAGCCCCCGACGCGACCCGCGTGGTAACCACGGCGGAAGAACGCTTGCTTGCTTGTGTTTCTTCATTAGCCACTTGCCACCATCTTCGCTATTCCTTTCGTTCTTCAAACCCTTAACACGGGTGTGTTGATCGTGGGGATCGCCGGCCAGGGCAGGGCTGCCCAAAAGGAAGGACAGGCGTCCCCACGTGCCCTTCCCACAGCCTCACCCGCAGCAAGCAGCCCGGGCACAGCTGCAGGCCTCGTTCCTCAAACCAATCGGCAGGATAAGCAGGGTGCTCACCCAGGTGCTGCAACGGAGCACGACCCAGCAGGTCGCCCCCGGCCTCCCGTCCTGCCCACCCGCTGTCCCCGCCATTTCTGACCCCAGAGCTGGTTGCTCACAGTTACCTTGGGGGTGACCTGGGAAAGCTCCCAGCTGGCCACGTCCTCACCAGCACTCCAGGCGCTGGGACTTCACCACGGACAGGGGCCGAGAGCAGACTGACCATGTGACCCATCAGATGAGTTCGCTCCAGAAACATTAGCTACAGAAGGCGTCTTGTTGGGTTTTTATTTTTATTTTTTTTATTTTCTACTACATCCAAAATGACATTGCTGTCATGGGCCTGGTGCTGTTTTGGAATCTTGGCAGCATCTTTAATCATTTTTGTACATTTTACATTTTTTCCCCACATGTTTGCTTTATTCTCAACTCATTTCCAGCCAGTTTTCCTTTTTCCTGAATGGTTAGCTTTGGAAACTAGCCAGAAGTGTGGATGTGTCTGATAGCAGAGGTGGAGCGCACCGTGATTCCGCCGTGCGGGCTCGGTGTCGCGGGCTACGATGCTCGGGGGAGGGGCGCTTCAGGAGTGAGGCGCTTCCTGGCTTCAGGGAGGCGATAGAGCCTGGATCCTGTATTTGATGCGGCACCCCAGGTCTCGCAGCAGTGTCCCTGCAGCTCCTGGGGACACCCCAAGAATCAGGTAGCCTTGTGTCAGCCTGAGTCAGATTTTCCTCTCACTGAACTTCTTATAGTCCATGAGATGGACACTGAACAGAGTTTTCAGTGTGAGTGAAATACTCATATGTATATACAGTAGGGGGGTGAAGTGGGACTTGCGCACAGGGGGTCACAGAGGGCCTCCCCAGCGGGCAGCATGTCAGCAGGGTGCCCCAGGAAGCCAGAGGGCAGGTGCAGAGGCCTTGAGGCAGGGCTGGCCAGTGGGAACATGAGTTTTCTATTAACCATTGCAAAAACTTCAACGTGTGAGATGACGGTCGTGAAGCAGCAGGCAGAGCCCGCCGTCTGCACAGAAACCCACGTGTCGTGCTCCCCGTTGTGTTTCTGGAGGGCCTGACCCACAGTAAATGCCCAACAAGATTTGTTAAATATACTAAAACTGAATTTTTGTGAATGTGTAGACAAATCAGGGAAATAACCTGAATGGTTCTGAATCTTACAGATTGAACTTTTTTTATAAAGGAGTATTTTAGAAAACAAATCAGAAAATACAGATCAGCCAATAAATAAAGAATTACACCCATAATTCCATCCACCCAGAAATAATCGCCATTAATCCCTGGATGTAAAAACATCGGAAACACAAAAAGCTATAATGCTCAATCCCCAGTACTGTACCGAAATGTTTAAAGGCATTGGAAATTGGAGTTTTCCCTTTGTTGCAGAATTAGCAGAATTACCAACATAAGTGAAATCGGGAAGTAGGCATCCTTGTTTTCGGGTGATGTGCTGTTTTCCCAAGAGGACTGTGTGTCCCGGTGACTCGGTGGGCCTGACGTTTGAGCCACTGTTCTCTAGAGCAGCCCTGGTAGAAGGGACGAGTCTCCACGTGTGCCCGATGCGTCCTTGTCACCTAACGGAGGGGCGCTGTCCAGACAAGGAGCGGAGCCTCGCCCATGTGCTCACACCAAGTTCCTGGGCTCAGGGTGGCCGGGCCCACATGCCACTTTCAGAAGGGTTCCCGGGGCTTTGGGGAAAGGCCGAGGTTCACAGTGGGCAGCTTTTTGTGACTCCGGGATAAAAGATATCTGCTACATGAGATTGTAACGTTACGTGGGGACAAACTAGGGTTGGTTTTACTTGGCGAGGTTGGTTTCCATCGATGGCACTCTGAAGGTGTCCTCCTCCCTCCCGACTCGGTACAGTTTGATACTAAGGCTCGTTCTCCACTATGGCGTCTTGGGTGTTTTCACGTTCTGGCCGCGACTCGTGCTGTCTCAGCCTGAAGTGCACTTGCCCCCCCCCCCGCCCCCCCTTCACGGGCCAAAATCCTGCTGCTCTTTCCCAGTCCCTCTGAGTGCTGGCGCTGCAAGTGCTTTCCGTGCTCTGAATCCCCGTGGTGCTTCATCCCCCACTTCACGCGTTGTGCCACGGCTCACCGTTGTCTCTGCAGACACCCGTGACCTTCCTCTCGGGGAAGGACTGTCCGAGCCCCGGGACAGCGCCTCACAGGCTGAGACAACCTCACAGACGTCCCACAGTTCGACTCCTCTAGCTTCACGTACAGTTCACTTTGGAGACACCAGGCACACTTTTTCGTTCAGAGTCCAGCCTCCCGTGTGAAGTGAGTCCACGGCAGCAGAATTTCCTCCAAAATCAAAGCCGTGGAGTCACTGGTAGCTCTTCCTGGCCGGTGGGAATCACGGGCTTGCTGCCCACTGTTAGCTCAGGTGGCTGGTCCCAGGTCTGCGCTTCAGAAAAAAGACTTTCACCCCAAAATAGAAATATTCTCCGACGAGAGGATTGGGCCTTGTGGTTCCAGGTAGTATCTGGGTGGATCTCCCCACAGCTCGCTGGGGCTGAGTTAGCTGTTCTGGGATGGAAGACACTGAACCCCAGAGCAGTTAAGACGACGTTCCCCGTCAACCAGGCAGGGAGGCAGACACGGAACCTTCGCTGCTCCTGGACCACGTAATCTGAGCAGACATGACAGTGTCCACAGAGGAGCCCGTCCTTTTCGGGTTTCCTTTTCTCTAGCATTTTAGATGAGACCTGCTGCTTTGTACAAGCTACATGGGGCAGCCCAAAGATGTGTGTCTGGGGTGGGGGGGGGGAGATTGGGGGCGTTCTCTGCTCTGTGGCCGTGGGGGGGGCGGGAGTTGGGGGCGTTCTCCGTTCTGTGGCTACAGGATGGGGGAGGTGGGGATGTTCCCTCTGTGGCCGTGGGGTGGGGGGGGGCGAGGGTTGGAGGGGTTCTCCGCTCTGTGGCTATGGGATGGGGGGTTGGGGGCGTTCTCCCCTCTATGGCCGTGGGGGTGGGAGGTTGGGGGCGTTCTCCGCTCTGTCACCGTGGGGGGTGGGAGGTTGGGGGCATTCTCCACTCTGTGGCTGTGGGGGTGGGAGGTTGGGGGCGTTCTCCGCTCTATCACCATGGGGGGTGAGAGGTTGGGGGCGTTCTCCCCTCTGTGGCCATGGGGCAGGGCAGGGAAGGGGGTTGGGGGCATTCTCCGCTCTGTGGCCATGGGGCGGGGCAGGGAAGGGGGTTGGGGGTGTTCTCCGCTCTGTGGCCATGGGGGGTGGGGGCGTCTCCCCTCTGTGGCTGTAAGTGAGGGAAGATTGGGGGTGTTCTCCGCCCTGGGGCCTTGGGTAGACAACATACCTGAAGGCATCCTGACAGCTCAGGGCAGTGATAGCTGCTTGCTTGTGGTGCTGCATGAAACCGGGTTTAAGAGAAAATCCTAAAAATTGACAGATGTGTCATTGTCAAATATGCAAGTGGGCAAGTATAAAAAATCTAAATATGAGATGATCATAAAAATAGAAAATTGGGACAATCATAATTTCTGTGCTGCTGTTGACTCAGCTCTTCTATCTCAGAAACCAGGAGTTATTTACCCACTTATCATTCTGAAGCAGGAGTTGCCACATTAATTATTTCCACACAGCCCCCTTGAGTTGGATGTCATAGCTCGGTGGTAGAAGAATGGACTCATAAAATTAACTATGGCTGACTTGAATTTTACATGAAATACTGGTGTATTGTAGACTCCATGCAGGGAAGAAATGTAGACGTGTGCGCCATTTTTTATGCTTAGAAATGACACTTCCCAGAATCTTTAGCCATAAAAATGACTTTAAAACAATTTGGATTTGTTGAATCTATGACAAAAGTGGACATTAGGTCAAGTTATGACTTCTGAGTTTAATTAACTTTAACATAAATTTCCGTTAGTGCTGTTAAGAGATGTGTCATGTGTTTATTAACCTCTGTGGAAAGAGACATTACCTACAACCACAATTACTCTTTTCAGAAGTGTAAGCTGAAAGGTCTTTGGTTGTACTCGATTAAGAAATTTAGCTTATTATAACAGAAAAACGTGCATCCTCCTCACTAGCACAGGGAAGGAGGGAAAATGAGGTCTTCTCTTTTCTGAAACTTTTAAGTCACTTTAGCAGAAACTTTGATCTTTATGGTATTTTAAAAAAATAACAATTTATGTGGGAGGAAAGCTGATTATAGATATCTGTGTAGAATCAAAGCACTAGTAACAGGTGTAGCCAACCTTAAATCTTAAAACTCACACAATGAGAGAGAAATACGGCCACCCTGATAATGAGAAGTTGAAGTCATTGATTGTTGGAAAGAAAAAACCAGGAAGCTCAGAGGCTGATATAAATCTTAAGTAATTCTCGAAAGAAAGTTAGTAGTTATAATACTTTCATGAATTTGAGCTCTTGATTCGTGTTTCCTCTCCACTGCTTTTAGATGGGGGAAGTGACAGTAAAGGAGGTGTCGTGTGGGGGGAGGTTATATGCTCCCAGGAGTGAGTCACATTCAGCCGAAACCTGCACACTCTTTCCTGCTGATCTATGTTGTCCCAGAGAAAGAAAATTAACACGGGCCATCATGGGACCTGCATCTCAGTTACCCGGTATCCCAGTCAGCATTCTCATGTGTAAGCGGCAGAAACCTTCCTCGGTAGTCTGGATGAAAAGGAATTTATTAAGACACCATGGGTCACTCTCAGAGGCATCTGGGGAGCTGGGGGTCCCGGTTTAGGACCGCACACCCAGGAATAGCTTGTGCCGCGGTGCCGTTCTTGGGAGGATGCTGGTGTTCGAGAATTGTACTGCGCCTGCCGGTCCTGGCCCGGGCTCCACTGCGAGCGCGCGCTGCAGACGCCTGGTGGCGTGGCTACCTACCCACGTGCTGGCCTCCAGGAGAGTGGGGACGAGGGCGGCCGTTAGTTTTAGTTAGCACACAGCACAGCTCCAAAAGTAGAGCTGCCCAAATACAGAAAAGGGGTTCAGATGTTGGTGACCAGGAAGGGATGATGGATGGCGACTTCAGCCCATTTGGCTGCCCAAATCAGCACACGCTCTGTCCCATTCTTACACATCGCCCCCCACAAAAAACTATCATAACACAGCTTTCACTCTTAGAGCCGGTGACACACGCGCCCTCTGTCCAAAAAAGAAACGAGCTGAAGCCTCTGCCGTTGCGTGGTCGTCCCGCGGTGGTGGACACGCCCTCATGCCATCTCGTGAGCTGTGCACCAGGCTGCAAAGTCTGTAAAACCGTGGGACACGGGGAGAGAAGACAAGGCACGTTCTCGCGCCCCCGTACGGCGTTTTTGGCGGTGTGCTAGGTGCAGGGGGTTACCGCAGTGAACAGACACTTGGTGTTGGATCCGCTGGTTGCTGCGCGTGTCTCTCCACCTGGACGTTCCAGAGCTTTGGGAAGATTAGAAAGAGCTTAGGGTCCCAGGAGACCACGATGAGCTGGGCACCTGAGGCTGAACACCACAGGCTTCACAGGAGGGAGTTCGCTTTGGTTTGGGTTGCTTCTTTTTCAGTTGCAGGAATTTCCTGGGTTTTAGTCTTGAAAGAAGAACATGGGCCTCTGTGCTTCTCGTGGGTCCTTCGACTTGAGCAGCACCCACAGACACAGCCGCCCTGCCCCACCCTGTTCCCTGACCTGAAGCGCTCAGTGGCGCTTTGTCTGCAAGGGCTGCGGGAGCATCCTGGGCCTGCGGTCAGTATGGCCTCCCTGCACGACTCAGCTCTGTGGGTGGAGCGCAGAGCAGAAGCAGGCGGTGTGTGAGTGAGCGGTCGTGGCTGTTTCTGGGAAGCGGCAAAAAGAGACAGGCTCCTCTCCTGCACATGGGTTTGCTGACCTTTGTGAAAGCCTGTTAATTAGCCAGTTTGTCAGTACGTGGCATGGAGTGCCACAGTCCGGTCCAGCAGACGAGCTGGATTTTCACTGCCTTTGGCTCCCAACCAAACTACTCATTAGTTTCTGACCTTCTTATCTCCCAGACAGCCTGTTACTGCAACCACTCCTGATACTAATTTCTGAATCAGCCGAGGTGCTTACGACCAAACACAGAAACCAGCTCTGATTGGTGTTAACAAAAAGTATATTTATTAAAACGATCCTGGACTTCCATTTTTCATGAGGCTGCATAAGTCATAAGAGACTCTTGTTTCAGCATTAAACATTAAACAGTGTTTAATTAAAACAGTCTGGTTAATATACAAGTCACAGTTTTGTCAGAGAGCTGAAGATTAATGGAAGTCTCTGAACTGAAGTCACGTGTGGAGAGAAGACACCCCGATTTTCATCCCTGCCCAAGGAGCAGCAGGAGGAATTTGCCGTAGAGACCAACCACACCTTGAGCATGCTGACGCGGCACATAGCACGGCAAGGTGGGTGACAATCCCAAGGAGCACAGCTCTGTCATTCTGCATCCCTGCGCATCCCGGCAGCAGGGCACAGAGCCGAGAGATCATCTGAGGTTCTTTAGGGCGCTAGTAAATGCAAAGTAGCAGACCTCTGAAGCCTCGGGGGGTGGAGACTGAGAAACCATTCCCCCTGAGGGGCGGTGGGCCTTCAGTGGGTGGAAGGCAGAGGAACTGAGGGCTGAGCAGAGAGCAGGAATGCTGAGCGGCCCCCTCTGGGCAGCCCAGACCACCGGATACACTCCTCCGGCACTCCAAAGACAGAGGGGGGACAAGAGGGCTGAGCACACGTGTCTCAGCCGCCTGGGCCTTCACCAAGTGCAGCACGTTTGCCTCCAATGGCTGGGTGTTGAGTGCAGGAGGGAGAAAGCTGGGGTGAGGCTGGAGAGAAGGGAAAAGCACCTTGTCAGGCAAAAAGCTGGTATCCAGAGTCTCAGATCCAAACTCCTGATCCTGCCCACAGCCATGAAGCCAGCATTGACTGGCATGTCAGTGGAGCTCTTGGAGAGCCCCGGCCGCCTACAGACAGCACAGGTCGCTGGGACACCTGAACGGGACCAGAGAAGGAGGTGCCCTTTCTGGCAGTGCATATGCTTTTTACTTCAGTCTGCACTGGTCTTTTAAACACGGTGTTTGCCTTACAGTAAAAAAACTAAAAGACAGCAAAGGAAATGTAAGTCATGGGCACAAGAAGAACGCAGAAACAGTCCGAAACAGAGTAGGCATGCTGGAATTGCCAGAAACTCTGAGATAACTAGGACACATATGTTAAAGGGTGTAGTTGAAGAGGTATGCGCCTTGCATGAAGAGGTGGGGATATCACTAAAAGATAAAAAGCACAAAAAAGAACCAAATGGAAATGCCAGAAATGAAAGCTGCAGACGCGGAAACAAGATTCCTCGTGGTTCCTGTTGTAGACCAGATGCGGCGGGGAGAGGACTGGTGAGCGAACGTCAGGTCCCATCAGTAGAAGCTCTGCAAACAGAAACACAGGAGAGAAGGAAAGAATGTAAAGTGATCTCACAGACTTGTGAGATCTCTGGGGTGATACCAAGTTGTCTGCCATACATGTAGTAGGGTCCCAAGAGGGGAGGGTGAGGGGACTGGGACAGAGAACAGTTTGAAGACATAGTGATGAGCACCGATGAGAGGTGTCAGCCTGCAGACTCAACATCTCTGTGAGCTCCAGGTAGAGTAAATAAAAACAAACCTAGCTGAATCCTTCTCAAAATGCTGAAAGCCACATTAGGAGTGGTCTTCAAGCAGCTAAAAAAATAAAGATACAGTGCACGGAGGAGAACAATAAAAATGACAGAAACAACAGAAGTGAGAACACAGTGGAGTGATCCACACAAAGTGCTAAAAGAATGCTTACCCAGCAAAAATACCCTATGGGAAAACAAGAGCTGGTGTTTGTAGACAGGGCCACGCCGAGAGACTCCAGCAGCAGCAGACTGCACACACTACGGGAAAGGCTGAGCTGCTGGGATGGAGGGGAGAAAGCCCGTGAGGCAGGTCAGATCTGTAGGAAGAAGCAAAGAATGCTAGAAAAGGTAAACACAAGGAAACATTTAAAAATTTTTCTAGCGATGTATAGATATATAAATATTTTAAATTTCTTTAAAGACTATTAACCATTCAAAGCAAAAAAAAGACAATTGAGGCATTTGTAGCATGAGTAGAAGTGGCTCGTGAGGTGACAAACCTCAGGGCAGACAGGGAGGTGGATGGAAATACGCTGCCCTTCATGCTTATAAAGCACATTATGTGAAGATGGATTGTGATAAATGATGCAAATTTCAATCTCTACATCAACCACTAAAAAAAGGTCAATTAAGATAAAATACGGTACCTAAAATATTCTGTTTTGGGGGTGGGGGAGAAAGGAGGAACAAAAACAAAAGGGGCAAATAGCCAATCATACCAATAATTGCATTAAAAGTAAGTTAACTAAACAGGCAATTAAAAGGCAGAGATTGTCAGGCTAAAAAGATTCAACTGTATGTGTTTACAAGAAACCTTACCTATGAGGGTATTGACATGCTGAAAGTAAACACAGAGTCAGCAGAAGATGACCGGTGTGCGGTATTAGTAACAGACATGTGCGATGTGAAGGTTACTGAAAGTGAGGGTGTCCATTGCATGATGATTAAAGGGTCAGTTCACCAGTAGAACATAAAAATCCTAGATGCATCTGCACCTCAAAAGTGAGCTTCAAAATATGTGAAGCTAAATTGACAGAATTCAAAAGGAAAAAAGAGAGATTCAGTCATAGTTGGAGACCTTAACAACACTGTTGCCTAACTTGATGTAACTGACATGTAAGAACACTCTACTGCTGTGGACTGGATTATGTCCCTGCAAAATTCATATGTTAAAGCCTTAACCCCACCGTGACATGAGACATAGCGCCCATAAAAAGGTAATAAAGGTTAAAAGAGGTCATAGAGGTTGGGGACCTGTGTCGTCATAAGAAGAAGGAGGGAAATCAGGGTCGCGCTCTCCAGGCACACACAGCGAGGAACAGCCATGTGAACACACAGCAAGAAGGCAGCTGTCAGCAAGCCCAGAAGAGAGTGCTCACCAGAACCCAACTGTGCTGGTTCCTTGCTCTCAGGCTTCTAGCTTCTGGAACCGTGAGGAAATAAATCTTTGTTAAGGCACACAGTCTGTGGTATTTTGTGACGGCAGCCCACGCAGACTCAGACACCAATACATGTAGCGTTGACATTTTTGTCAAACATGAAAAATTCCCGAAGAAAGACTATAAAACAATTCTCAGTGAATATTAAATGACCACAATTACACAGTATATTCTGTGTGATGTAATTGAACTAGTAATAACAGTAGGATGGCCAGAAAATCCCTAAATATTTGGAAATTAAACAACACTTCTGAATAACCCATGAATAAAAAAGGAAATCATGAGGAAGATAAGAAAATACTTTAAAAGGATTTTAATGAAAACACAGCATATCAAATTTTGTTGCTTGCTCCTAAAGTAGGGCTCAGCAGTAAATGTTTGGATTAGGAAGGAAGAGAGTGTAAAATCTATTTAAACTTCCACCTCAAGAAAAAAATCTAGGAAAAAGCAAAAATTCAAGTCCAGAGTTGGAGAAAATAAAAATAAATATGGAAATGAGTTAAATAGAAAATAGACAAATGGAAAACTCAATAGAGTGAAAAGTTGATTCTTTACAAAAGTTAATAAATTTGGTTAACTGCTAGCAATACAGATCACTAATAAAGAGAGAGGCAGACTAATGATACCACATGCTGGCAGGGAATGGGGCAATTTTGAAGCCTCATGCATCACTCTTGGGGATGTGGGACAGCACAGCAACTTTGGAGAGCAGTTTGTGAGTTTCTTATATTGTTAAACACAACTTGCCGTATGACCCAGCAATTCTTTCCTGGGTGTTCACCCAAGAGAAGTGAAGGTGTACATCCCCCCAGGGGCCAACACACAAGTGTGTACAGCAGCTTCGTTCATTCATAGTCACCAAGAACTGGAAACAGCTACATATCCATTACCTGTGAGTGGAAGGCAGGTTGTACTCTTTTCATGCAATGACATGCTATTCAGTTGTGGGAGGGATAGACTACTCCTGCAGGGAACAGCATGACTGGACCTCAGGAACCATTTTCTGGGTGAGGGAAGCAGACACAGAGGTCCGCATACAGTGTGAGTGTGTTTGTATGATATTCTGGGTAAGGCAAAACTGTAGGTACAACAGTCAGATCAGTGTTGCCAGGTGCTGAGGGCCAGGGGAGGGAATTGACAGCAAAGAGGCAGGAGGGGACTTTTGGGGTGATAAAGATTTTCTATATCCTGATTGTGGTGGTGGTTACATGACTATACATTTATCCAAGTCAGTCAACCTGTAAACTTAAGGATGAATTTTATTGCATGCAAATTACACCTAAATACATCCGAGAGATGAGTGATGGAGGGAGGGGGGAAAATTACATGGAATAGGGCTAGGGTCTTCTGCTGTTGGCCAAGATGGATTAACAAGGGCCAGATTTATCCTCTTCCCTGAAACAAATAAAGAATGGTCAAATTCATAAAGCATGACCCTAAGTGTCAAATGACAAAGAAGGAAAAGCCCCGAGAAAAGCATGGTTAGCCCTGTGATTTCTCTAGGTTACTGCAGCCTGGCGAGCTCTTTGAGTTGAGGAAATGGAGCCGAGTCTGAGGAGACGAGAGGTGGCTAGCGTTCACAGAACAGGGTGCTACAGAAGGAAGAGTCAGACACGTAGAGCTCTGGAGATCCCTAGAGGACCCTCCTCAAGGGTTTGATATGCTGAACACCAGTCTGCATCAATTCATGTTAGAAAACTACTCAAAGCCACAAAAAGAACCACCAAAAGGGCTGGAGTGAATACTGCTTGTTCCCAGCAGCCAGACTAGAAATCTCCTAATTCATGAGGCACTGCTCAGGGCCCACCTAACAAATATTAAAATCAAGAACCAGGAAGATCAAGATCTCTCCAAGTAATTTGACTTAGAACAAAACTCAAGAATATTTACAGGAGTACAAAAATATCCAGCACCCAGGAAGGTCAAATTTACAATGTCTGACATACTATCAAAAATTACCCGGCATACCAAGAAACAGGTAAATAGCCACAACGAGGAGAAATATCAGTCAACCAAAACTGAACTAAACTGATACAGATGTTAAATTTATAGACAAGGATACTGAAAGAGTTATTTTAACTGTATTCCAGATAATCATAAAATTAAGAAGAAAATGGAATGTTAAAGAGAGGGGGAAAAAACAAGTTGAACTTCTAGAAGTGAAAACTACAATATTTGTGATGAAAAATACAATGATGGAATTGATGGCAGGAGAAAATATTGGTGAACTTAAAGACATAGCAATAGAAACTTTGCAAAATAAAACATAGAAAAAATGTTAATGGTAAGAGCATCATTGAATTGTGGAGAACTTCAGGTGACTGAGTATACAGGTGCCTGGAGTCCCCAAAACAGCGGAAGAAGGGCTAGAGGAAGAAGGGATATCTTCTTTAAAATAGAAGAGCTATTTTAAATTTGATGAAACGATAAACCCACAGTCTGAAAATTCACCTACTTCCAACATAATGTGAAGGAAACTGCTTAAGTTGCTCAAAACTAGTGATACAGGGACTGTCTTAAAAGCAGTTGGGTGAAAAAGAAGTCAAGTTACATGCAGAGGAGCAAAGATAGGGATCATTTCATATTCCTTATCAGCACTGATGTGAGGAAGAAGACAGCAGAGGACATCTTTAACTACTGAAAGAAAAGAGTTGTCAACTAGAGTTTTACACTCAGTGGAGATATCTTTCAAGAGCACAGGCTATAGAAAGACTTTTTTAAAAACTGGGGATGTACTGTATGGTGACTAACATAACAAAATGAAAATTATTAAAAAAATAAAACAATAGAGAACAAAAATAAAAGAAAGACTTTTTTATCCATAACAACAACAACAAAAAAAACCTGAGCATTTACTGTCAGCTTACAGACAGAGGAAGAAATATTAACGGAAACCCTTTAAGCAGAAGAGAAATGGTACCAGACTGAAGTCTGGATCTACACGATGAATGAGTAGAACCGGAAATGGCAGCGGCATAGATCAACATGTAAGATCTGTAGCACTTTTTAAATCTCTTCACAAGATTATTGATGGCTTGGACAAAAATGGTAATACAGCGTGGGGTTTATAATGTGTAGAAGTCTACTGTATGACGAAGAGGTGGGGAGGAGCGAGATGGAAATACACTATCACAAGGGGTATGTGCCATGCAAAAAGTGGTGTAATAACACTTGCAGGTAGGCTGTGATAAAGGTGTGTGCTAAAAACCTGAACGTGACCCCAGATTTGTTTTCGTTAAGTAGCTAATAAACTAATAAGCCAGCAAGGGAGATAAAGTGGACCTATGAAACATTACTAAATACAGAAGTCTGGAAAGAGGGGCAAAAATACAGGTAGGGTGAATTTTTAAAAAGATCGATTTAAACACAACCACATCAATAATTCAATACATACAAATGGTCTAAACACCCCAACTAAGATGCAGAGATCATGAGATTGGATTTTTAATATGCAAAACCTAACTATACGTACCGTATGACAAACTCACTTGAAACATGAAGACACAAATAGATGGAGTGTAAGGACAGAAAAGTTGTACCGTACTAATCTTAACAGAGAGCTGAATATCAAGCAATATTAATTTCAGAACAAAGAATACTACCAGGGATGCAGAAGGTAGTTTCATGTAGATATGAAAGAAATTGAATCCATAATCCAAAACCTTCACAGGAGAGAAAAAGGAACTCTCCAGGCCCAGATGGTGTCACCGGGAAAATACCAATCCTGTAAAAACTTGTTCAGGAGATAGAGGAAAAGGGAACACCTCCAACATGTGTTAGGAAGTGAGCATAACCTAGACACCAGTCTCTGACAAAAATGCCCAGAAACTAAAAATCCAGGTCAATATCCCATGTGAAAAAAGTCCTGAGCAAAATACTAGCGTAGTGCGCCACGGCCACGTACGTCGTCGCTCGGGAGTGCAGAGTGGCAGCATCGTGTAAAAACTCAGCCTGTTTATCATATTAAAACAGAATGAAGGAGAAAAACAATACGATTGTACGACGTAGCGACAGATGCGAGAAACCCCTCGTTCACAGGATAGCTAGGAAGACGGAGCTTCTTCAGTCTGAGGGAAGACACGTACAGGAATCTGGAACCTCACTGTCGCGGTCCACGTTGAGAGCTTGTTCCGAGATCAGGAGCGTCAGCATTGTGCTGAAGTCCTAGCCAATGTGGTAAG
The DNA here is from genome assembly GCF_024610735.1 of Ursus americanus. Classification (NCBI taxonomy): domain Eukaryota; kingdom Metazoa; phylum Chordata; class Mammalia; order Carnivora; family Ursidae; genus Ursus; species Ursus americanus. The sequence continues at coordinate 36,597,159 of NC_142157.1, forward strand.
ACAAACAGGAGCGGTACCAGTAGTGCAAATGGAGAAGTAAGGCTTGTTACTTGCAGACCGCCCGATAGTGCACACAAAAACCGTGGAACTAAAACCACAATTACAATATGCAAAGTTAGGAATAGCCCAAAATTAAAAGCTTATACATCGGGCGCCTGGGGGGCTCAGTCGGTGAAGCATCTGCCTTCGGCTCAGGTCATGATCCTGGGGTCCTGGGATGGAGTCCCCCATCGGGACTCTACTGCTCCCTCTCCCTCTGCCTCTGTATTCTCTCTTTGTCTCTTGCTCTCTCAAATGAGTAAATAAAACCTTTTTTAAAAAAGTTTATACATAAAAATTGTATTCCTATGCACCCCTGTATTTATGGCAGCATTATCTACAGTAGCCAGAATACGGAAACAGCCCAAGTTTCCATCAGTAAATGAGTAAAGAAGATGTGGGGTGTGTGTGTGTGTATACACAATGGACTATTACTCCAGTGTAAAAAAGCATGAACTCCTGCCATTTGCAACAATGTGGATGGGTTAGAGTGTACTATGCTGAGTGAAATAAGTCCGAGAAAGACCAATGCCATAGGATTTCAAAGCTCATGTGTGGAATTTAAGAAACAAAACAAAAAAGAGACAAACCGAAACACGGAATCCTAAACATAGAAAACAAACTGATGTTTCGCACGGGGGGGTGAGGGGGGTTGAGAGCACCCTTACCTTGATGTGCACTGAGGAATGCACAGAATTGTTGAATCCCCACGTGCACCTGAAACTAATATAACACTATATGTTAACTATACTGGATTTAAAGTAAAATAAAAGTAAATGATATTTCTACAGAGTAGTAATGAACAGCCAGAAAATGAAATTTTTTTTTTAAAGATTTTATTTATTTATTTGACAGAGAGAGAGACAGCCAGCGAGAGAGGGAACACAAGCAGGGGGAGTGGGAGAGGGAGAAGCAGGCTCATAGCAGAAGAGCCTGATGTGGGGCTCGATCCCAGATCGCCGGGATCACGCCCTGAGCCGAAGGCAGACGCTTAACCGCTGTGCCACCCGGGCGCCCCAGAAAATGAAATTTTTTAAATGCCATTTACGATAATACCCAAAAACTTCCAAGTACTTAACAATGAAAGGTGCACGTAAAGGTATGCATCAAAATCACAAAATATTGCTGAAAGAAATGAAATCCTAATAAATGAATGGATGTGTCATAGTCATGGAGTGGATGAGTCAGCACTTTTTTAAAGATTTATTTATTTGAGAGAACATGAGCAGCGGGAGGGGCAGAGGGAGAAGGAGAAGCCGAATCCCCCCTGAGCAGGGAGCCCAACCCTGGGCTGGATCCCGGGACCCTGGGATCATGACCTGATCCAAAGGCAGACAGACGCTCAACCAATGAGTTAGTAGTTTCAAGATGACTTTTTCCCCCAAAACAGATCAGTCCCAACTAAAATCTAAGAAGGCTTGTCCTGAGGAAATTGACAAAATGGTTCTGAAGTTGTTATGGAATTGCAAAAAAGAATAACCAGTCTTGAAAAAGAACAGTGTTGAAGGATTTAGGCACCTGATTTTGAAGCTCCCTATGAAACTGTGATAATCAAGACGGTGTGATTTTGGCTTTCCGAGAGACCCACAGAGAAAAGCAAAAACCACAAAAGCAAACCTGAACAAAAATGAATCCGGAAAGAGACCCATGTCACCAAGTCCATGGAATAGGGAAAGAAAAGGGTTTTTGGCAAATGTCTTGGGACAACTGAAGATTGAGATAGGTGTAAGTAGCCTCAGTCCCTTCCCCATAGAATACGCGAAAATCAGTTCTAGGCGGATCATGGACCTGAATGTGTGTGAGGAAGGGTTTAGAATAAATCTTCCAGGAAATACTACGAAAACTATCTTCATGACTTGGGTTATGCAAAGATTTCTCAGGGCACTAAGCGTGAAAGGAAAACATGATAAACGACTTTATCAAAATTAAAATTAATATGTTTAAGAACATTAATAGAAAAAACAGATTTGGGAAAATATATTTGTAATAACATATTTGACAGATCCGCAAAAGACTTGACTATACACTTCACAGGAGACCTAGAGAGGACCAAGCAGCACATGAATGTGCTCGCCATCTGTAGTTATCCCGAAATGCTGACGAGCGTCGCAGGGCGTGCTTGCGTGGGCAGCACATGCCCACAGTTAGGACAAATAGAGCAGGCAAGTGCAGGTCCTGGAGGGTCTTCCTCCGTTTGCTGATTAGCTCCCAAAATGAGTCAAAGCACAACATGTACTCCATTGAAATCGTGATTTTCACTTTGAAAAAAAATGAGTGATTCCACTTCTCACCTCCCAGAAGAATTAAGAGCAACAAGGCTGACAGCACTAACTGGTGCTGAAGATCACTGCCAGTTTGGGGACGGATTTAACCGTTTCTTACAAAGTTCTGTGCATGTCAGCCCTGCGAGCCAGCGTGTCAGGGTATGTGCACCCGAAGGGAAACCTGCCTACGAATGTACCTGAACAAGCATTGTCGTGCCAGCCCCAGACTGGCAGTCGCCCAAATGCCCACAGCAGCAGGTGGAACAGTGCGTGATGACGTGTCCACACGGCAGGACACTTCCCAGAACGCGGGGGGCGAGCTGCTGCTGCCCACATCATGTGTGGATTCCAGGGTCATCGTGTTCCGTGAAAGCCAGCACAAGCGAGTACACGCCCTGTTGTTTTATACGAAGTCTGATAGTACATTAGTCGGTGGTGGTAGAAATCACAAAGCGGTCGGCTTTTGGGGTCTGGGGTGAGGGACTTTTTATATGCTATTTGGGGCGGTAGTTACAGGGGTGTGTACGATTGTCCAAATTCATGCAGCCAAATGTGAAAAATCTGCATTTTGTTGTCTGTAAATTATACGTTAGTTAAGACGGTGAAAAGATCCTGGGTAATACACAGACCTGCTGGGACCACCAGAGAACCTGGCTTGAGTCCTGCAGGCAGGACCACTGCTCCCAGCGCAGCTGCCGACGTGGCCAGCGACGAGCCCGTGCGCCCAGAGGCTGCTGCGTGCTCCCCATAACCCGCCCTGGGGGACACCGCCTCCCCTGACCCCCGTTTATGGAGAACTCCCTCGACTCCCCCAACACGCAGCACAGTAGATAGCCCAACATCAGTACTTTGGGATTGTGGCTTTCCCGCGCACATTCCCACTCAGGGATTCGTTCCGTGAGCTTACGGTGCTGCGAGCTGGTCCTGGGCCGTGCTAACTCGGTAGCGTGGCAGTCGCTGGTTGGCCAGGCCCCGGGCTGAGGAGTTCCAGGTACTGTGTTGGATTTTCTGTGCTGTTTCAGATGTGAGTCTGTACATCTTCAGCTGAGATTTAAATGTAACTTCTGTGTTCAAGAGCTGTTTAATGCCTAACTGACATAGTACTTTTACACCAAAGACAAGATGATTTTTAGTATGAATGTGTCCGTACGCAACCTATTTATTGCACAGCTGAACTTTAGACTGAATTTTCTTTGCTGCTGCTCCTTTTTGCAAATAGATGATGATCTTTAAATACTTGGGGGCATTTTTATGCATTAGGGCTCTCCTTCTTTAAAGAAACTCCAGCTTACATTCTTTGTCAAACGAAGTTTTGTGCAAGTGAGGACATTTTGTTAAATACACACTCCCTCATATGTATCTTGAAATCCCAATTTTTTGTACCTTGGGATTTTTCAAGTTTGGAAACACCTCCATATTAACCCCTTCCTCCTCCTTCGTGTAACCCTTATCAACGCAACGGACGGGTTTTGCTCCAGACGCTGAGTTGTCCCTTCCGTGTACCTTCGCGTTGGGAAATTTATTCCTAGTCGTGCATGTTTTTCTCTGAGATAATGCCTTGAGCCATCACAACGAAATCTGTGAATTAATTTAGAGAAAACAGGGGCTTACTTTGTTCCGGTTAATATTTGGAATATCCAGGATTCAAGGGTCATGAAGGGAATTACTGAAAACCTTGCGTTGGGCTTGAATAGGTCCAGTTACAAAGTCCCGTGTACCTTCCGAGTGCAGCCCTTCCCTGAGCCTGCTCCCTCGTGTCCCGCTGCAGCTCCCCACCAGGGAGCGGTTGCCATAGTTACTAGTTAGCAACGTGAAGGCGGTGACAGAGGGATGGAACCTCATTCTAAATCTGGAACCCTTGCTGTTCGTAAAGGCTGGACTCCCAGCTGAGCAGTGGTAGCATCTCCGTCTGGCGTTGGGTGTCAGCACGCAGAGGTGAAACCCAGCAGACAGCTTGATATTGTGGCTGTCCTCGCTGCGGTGCGCCTGGACCGGGTGGCTGTGGGGTCGGGGCTGGCGCCAGCATCGGTCCCTCATCCAGTGCCCCCGGACAGCGCTTCCGGAAGGACTGGAATCAATCCGTTGCTCACCTGGGGAAACACATGCCCTCTAGGGACCTGACCCCAGGTGCTTTTTGGAGTGTTTCTGGCGCACCAACTTCAGTAATTTAAGAGGGATGGAGGTGGGCCCCAAAACCATGGAAGATGAGAACACACTAGAAGGAAGCGTCTTTGAGGGGCTGACACGGGCACCTGCTCACGAGGGGGGGGGTCCCTCCTCCTGTGCGGGCTGACACGGGTGCGTGCTCATGAGGGGGAGGTCCCTGCTCACGTGTGGGGTGACACGGGTGCATGCTCACGAGGGGGGTCCCTGCTCGCGTGCGGGGTGACACGGGCACGTGCTCGCGAGGGGGAGGTCCCTGCTCGCATGCGGGGTGACACGGGCGTGTGCTCGCGTGCGGGTGACACGGGCACGTGCTCGCGAGGGGGAGGTCCCTGCTCGTGTTCGGGGTGACACGGGCACGTGCTCAGTGACACGGGTCACGTGCTCACGCCGCTCCCTGGACCGTGTGCAAGCCCAGGGCTTGGTTCCTTCATGCTTCAGATGTACTTGGGTGCCTTCTCTTGTACGTTCTCCTGTGGGAGAGCCGGGATGGGGACCCTAATTATAGATGTGAAGGCGTCCAGGCGGTCCTTCATCATTGTCATCAGAGACTTGGAACTACAGCTGACCTTGGGCAGCGTGGGGCTTAGGGGCACTGACCCCCGCACGGTGGAAAACCCACATAGAAGGAATTTCTGACTTCCCAGAAACTTTACTAACAGCCCACTGTTGACCAGAGCCTTAGTGATGACATAAGTTGCCAACTCACACCTACTTTGTGTGTTATATGTGTGACACACCGCATTCTTGCGGTAACGTGAACTAGACAAACAAAACTACCGTTAGAGTCAAAGGGAAGAGTTTCTCAGAAACAGTCCACATGTAGGCAGACCTGCCTCGTTTAAACACGTACTGTTGAAGGAGCAATTGTATTTCAGTGAGGAAACGTTCAACAGTTCGGCCAGTAAATTCCACAGTCCCTGCTTCCCTCAGAAAAGAAAAGGACTGCAAGGGTCCTGCAGTTAAACTGCCGGGCGGTACGGTCGACCTCGTGTGTTGCGGAGGTCGCCGGGGTCTGTATGTCCAAGACAGTCATCTGTTGCTCTCTTCCGTTGCTCTGTGGGTTTGTTGACATCTAAGATTTTTTTTTTTTAGCCTTTAATGGTACAGTGATTGATTTTAACGATTTCCATGTTTGACATTGTGTTTGATCTTCTTTTTACTTTGTTCCCTGCTTTTTGCATTCTCCTCCCACCCTCCCTCTTCCTCATCCCATTTTAATTGTTGGGTGTTTTGTTTGCGTGTCTGTGTGTCGCTTATCTGTGGTTCTGTTGGTCTGGTGTTCTCTCCTTTCTTCTCGTCCCCCGCCCTGCTGCTGTAGCCCCACAGGCTGTGGAAGCTGGCCGAGCAGGTAGGGGACCTTCCTCTTCATCCACACCAGTGCCCCCACTCACCACCGTCTCGTCAGCCTCCGGCACTGGGACACACTAGAAGTTGAGTGCGGAGACTGGCTGGGGGTGCGGGCCGAGGTGGGAGGACTGGCGCCCAGCACGACGTGCTCTCAGACCTCTTGGAACGTCGCGTGCTCGCGACAGACACTTCCATTACGCACTGCCAGTGGTTTCTCTGCCAGTTTGGGGTCCTGTCCGTTTGACTTCACTTCCCATGTTTGGTGACCCGTTTTCTGATTTGTTTACTTTTTAATTGGCCTTCTGTGGTTATGTGTTTTGCATTACTCAGAACATCAGACCAGTTCTCCCCTCAGGGCTAGTCTGTAACCGGCTCCTTGAGTAGCCATAGGTTGGAGAGAACGTTCTTTGCGTAACACGGGGTGCAGGCTTCCACAGAGAGGCTGACGGCACGCGCTGTTCTCCGTCCTCGTGGAAAGAGAGCGGTGACCAGGAGTGTTGCACAGCGCAGCCTGCGTTAAGGAAGCTGTCTGTATCTTACTCTTTTATGATACAAGATGAAGATTCTCTCCTGAAGAATTTTGGCAGAGTTCTTCAACTAAATTGTGAGGGGCGCTCTCAGTTTTTGGAAATTTGTTTTGGGCTCCATCTTTTTCTACCTGAGGGATCACATAGCCTTCCCAAGAAATAGAGCTAGAATTTTAGTTTTTATAAGTAGCTTTAATTGCATTGCTCTTACGTGGAGGGAAATCCTTAGTCACAAGTCAACCCAGCATGTTTTGAAGGGATTTGTGGTGATGAGACCAGATTTCTGCACCCCAGTGTTCAGGAGCTCAGTCATGGAGTGCTTCCGGGCTGACTGTACCGTTGATAAACACACCACCTCCCTGACCTGTGTCAGAGACAAAAATAACCTCCCTGGGCTGGAGGAAAGCCAAGGCAGAGGCCGAGCTAAAAGCAACAAGATAATTATCTCTTATCTCTTCCTTCTCGGGCTGTCAGTCCGAGTCCCATGTTCGGCTTCAGTATCTTGACCTCTAAAAACACACCTTTTGGGATGCATGTAGTAGGACCTTCTCAGCAAACGCAGCAAACGATGCCTCCTATCCTTGACAACCTGCTAGCTAGACATCTTGGCAGCTTCAGCCTTTTTTTATTGGGCAAGACGTGTGGCACGCCTCTTTTTCTTTCTTATTTTTGTAAATATGATCGACAGGCCGTGTGAAAATTCGGCATAATCCTACCAAGATGCTCCTTTCAGAGCTGAGGTTATCAAACTGCAAACCAGCAGGTATCTCGGAGAGAGGTGTGGGTTTAGTGCTTTTTAGTTTTTGTTCAGTTTGAGATTTTATCAAAGAAATTCTCGCTAACTGGTAGGAAGCAGAGACCCATATGCCTCCCACGGTACCTTGACTTAACCGCGCTGTGTCCTTGCTTGCAGGGGACCTCGGGACCTGACCCAACCACCGTCTATGTTGATATGCGAGCTCTGAGACACGACAGGTACGGTGCGCTGGTGGGTTTGTTTCTTGGTTGTGCAGCGTGCAAGGGCTGTCTCGTGAGGGAAGGAGCGCGGTGTCTGTCCGCTGCGAGCACGGTTGCCCGTGACTAAAGCAGGAGTGCTGCCCCAGTTGGCTTGAACCGTGACTCTCTCCACATCTGTGTGGTTCCCAGCGGGGCAGTCCACTTTGCGCTTTGACGCAAGCGAAGACTGTTGCAGAGCGGGCACGGGTGACCGGAGTTGCGTCTCTGACGGTCTGACCAGAAGCCCGTGGTTCCTTCCATCACCGTTTCAGCTGGGCACCGTGTTGCACCTTTTACAGCTTCCAGCACCCTGCCCACATTTCTTTACGGGAACTGAAATACTGTGTAAAGGTGTTTCCATGAAAAATTAGAACACGCGTGAAGGTACCCTCTGTGCGGCTTCCTAGGCAGCCCTGGGCAAGAACGAAAGGTGAGCGTTTGTAGGTTTTCCTCAGCGGGGGAAGGAGGTGGAGGTGCGAGCAAAATGGGAACCTTTCAAGGAATTTCTGCCCCTGCCTGGAGGACCTACCAAAAAGCCCGAGGTTCCCCATTGAGTAGCTTCTGTCTGGTAACTACAGAGATGCCCGCTCGTTTATGTGATGGGACACGGAGCATGAACCCTGATAGCAGGGGTCTCCCGCAAACGACTAGCAGGTGCTTGGTGAATGCATTGCAACGGCCAGACACTGTGTCTCCTCCTCTGCTCGCCTGCCAACGTGGGCCAGCCTGCTGTTCAGTGAAGGGAAGCACGGAGTTAGCAGTCACAGTCAGTGCATGGGGGAAACTCGCCCGACTGCGCGGGCGGCCCGAGCGTGTTCCTAGATGACACCGACTCCTGCATGTGTGTTGGGGAGTGGGTTGTGGAGGCTGAGGAGGAGTCCCGGCAGGCCGTGCATGCACCAGCCAGTCCGGGGAGTACCACCCCTGACTCACACCGGGCATCCCGGCAGGGCTCTTAGGCCCCACGGACGTCAGGCCATGTCTGATGAGCATAGTTTGGAGAGTGGTATGGCTGGTGTCCCAGGGATGGAGGCCAGGGGTGTGGCTAAAAGTGTCCTGTAACGCGTTGGACAGCACCACACAGATGTTCCAAGTGCAGTGTGCTGAGACCGAGAGGGGCTCGCCCGCGTTCCCGTAACCGTGTCCCACTTGGAGTCCCCCTGGTCTCTGTGGGCCTCGTTTGAGACTCTGCTGTGGAAGGAGAATCCAGGTTGGAGCCATGTGCTGGCCGCCCTCCGGGAGGCCGAGGGCAGAGACGACCATGCGTGCTCCGCACCCTGCCAGCTCCCCCACTTCACAGTCCCACTGGGTCATTTCACGACTCAGAAGTTTGGCTTTGAAGAGTCTAAGTAATCTGTTGCAGGGGCATAGACATTTCCAAACAGTAACTTCTAGGCTTTAGAACAAACCTACTTTACCCTCTGAGAAGTTACTTGGACATGATACATTACACCTTTTACACCTTCAAAGGGGAGAGAATCCCTGTTTGAGTAGCATTTAGGCACTTGCGTCTGTGGCCTGGCCCCAGTCACGGGACCAGCAAGCACCGTGAGAGCCGTGGATGAACACGGACCCTCTGACACGGCAGGAGCAGCTGACGACATGGCCGGCCGGGCACCGGATGTCATGCTTGGCATCACGGACGGCCTGGAGCGTCAAGGATGGTCGGACGGAGGGGACGGAGGGGTTTTGTTCCTGGAGAAGAACAAGCCGTGGGCGCTACTTTCTAAGGTTTCTGTGGCCGACCCTCCGGAGGCGTTCGGGGGCAGAGCCTCCTGCGGAGAGCGTGTGCGGTGTGGGAAAGGGAGGTGGGCGCGGAAGCGCAGCAGAGTGGCCCGGGGAAGGGGGCCTGACACACAGTCAGTGCTCGCGGGGACTTCCTCGTTCTCCCGTCTTCCAAGTCCACAACTCTTTCAGGTGACACTTGTGTCCTGGTGTGTGCTCTCTGACGGGTCGTGTGGGGTAGAAGTAGACGCGCTTGGGGGGCTGGAAGTTGCTGTCAGTCACGATCACCAACGACCACTGGTGGTCACGGCTGCTGGCCACGTCGCTGAGTGTCGCAGGGACCCAACGAGCTGCCCCCGCGCGGGACACACAGACACCCCACGTCCGCCCTGTACGGGCCTTTCCTAAGAAAGCCTTCCGAGGGGCCCTGCACACCCTCCACCATTCCAGTCACGCTGTTTCGCATTCTCGCCTGTCCTGCGCTCGAGGCGGATGGCTGGGAGCTGAGGGAGGGGCCGCCTCTGCCCGTCTTTCAGGGTTTGACCGAAAAGGAAGCAGACCTGGACATGGCATAGCCACTCCTTCAGTGTGGTCTGTCCCCAGAGCTTCAGCGGCCGGGAGCCCGAGCTCCTGTGTCCTCCATGTCCTTTGCTGCCTTCACCACCTGTAATGGAACTTCCTGGCCAGGTCAGGCTGGGTCGCTGGCCCAGGTGCTGCTCACACCTGCTTTCTGCAGCAGAAAACCTCCCTTGAGCTGGGAGTCGTACCCCCCTGGGGCCTCTCCAGGGTCCACACTACCCCCAGTCTGTGAAATCCTCCTGCTCTCAAGCCCCAGTTCCATTCAATACCATCCATCCTGCGTGTTCCCCAGAGAAAATATCACCCCGCTTGAAATCTCCAGCACCACTTCTGACCTTTATCAACATGTAATCAGAAGTGTCTTACCTGCTGCTGATGTGACAGATAGTCCGTGGGGTCCAGCTGGTCAGAGTTCAGTCTGGGCCGGCTCTGTGACCTCAGTCTCCCTGTGCCCAGAATGGGCATGGTAAAGCCACGCTCCAAGGGCCCCGGGAGGTGCTGTCAGGGCAGTGGGTTTGGAGGCTGTCCCTCCCACGGTACCAGGGTGACCTGGGCACAGGAGGGAGCTTGCCTGGCTCCAGGCCCCAGCGGGGGTGGGGTGCAGGTGAAACAGGAGAGCCTTCATAAATATTGACTATCTTGTCACTTGGGGAAAAAAAATGGGGTTGTTGTGCTAACTTCAGATTATTGTGATTCAGTGATCGGATTAATCACTCTTCCCATTGCTTTGGTACGTTCACTAGGAGCCCCAGGGCACCTGCTTAATCATGATGTAATTACCTTGGAGAGGGTTAACGTGTTCGTGTGTCCGTGCAGTTTCCCTAGAGAGAGATTGTGCATGCTCACGTGCACACCTGGCACAGACAGGTGACAGAGGAGAGCCACATTGTGGAAGCCTGTGATCAAAGGTTACCCAAATTGACCTGATTTCTACTTGACTTTCTGCCTCTTTTTCTAACACCCCCTTGTTTTCTGTGACCCACAGTGTTTGGGATTTACTCCTCTGCGTTTCTAGCAGGTCACTGTGGAGAACGTTTCTGCCTCACATAGCGAGGGTACTGACTCCTGCTGCTGGAGGAGACTTAGTCTCACCGTGCACAAGGGGGAGGTGATGAAATGGTTTGGGGACTACTTGAAAGTGACTGTTACTTTTAAAAATACTCTTTCTTACGTTCATTTAATGTGAATTCTGGTCTCTTCATCTCTTCCAATCAGATCTTTCCTTAAGCACTTGGATTTTGTAGACTTGAGATAGGAAAAAAAAAATTTTTTCAGCATTTAGAGAAACAGTTTTAGGAGTTAACTCTTATGGACATAATGTTAGCATAAAGCTTCCCTGGCTGCCGTACTCCTCCTAACATGAGGTGCTAAGTCTCCGGAAAGCAGGGTAGTCCATTAAGTCCTGGTCAGCGGTTAAGCGAGTATCGAGACCCTGAGGAGAGTGAGTGCGGAGTGGACGTGCCTTGGCGCGTTTGTGATTTAGTCCACGGCAGGAAGGGGACCAGCTGAACACAGAACAGCTGAGAAGGGACCCCGCGCTCGGTTGGCTCGCGATGTGTGCGCGATTGGCACGAGGGTCTTAGCAGAACCTGATGTGGAGCTCGCACTTACTACTAAATCTGTGATTTCTGGTCACACGGTCCTCGACAGCCACCCGGGAGGCGTGTGTGGCATCTGAGTGGCGCAGGCCCTTTGTGGGCCGAGCTGACCCCAGGAGTTCGGTCTGGAGGCCGTGAGCATTGTCGTTTCCCTGGCGTTGGGTGAGGCACAGGACCCGCTCTCCTGGGTTCCGTGCAGCTGAGCCCGAGCACTCCATGCCTGCCTGTCCCAGGGAGACAGGAGGACCTAGTCATGGAAGCTTGGTGATGACTCACGCATGCAGCGTCTAAACAGCGTATCGCTTCTGTAGATGTGTGCGTTATGCACAGAGAGTTCGAGATTTGCTGTTCCATTTGCAAATAGTCTTTGCTGGCCTCCCTTATGTCTGCTCCTGGATGTCCTCAGGCGTGCGTGCGTCCTTTCAGCTCACTGTTTGGCCACCTTAATCGCGGCTACGTAATTGAAGTTGAATGGATGGGTTGTAGTGTGGGTCCTGTGCATCCCTCAAATAGTTCTTATGGAGGTACTTGAAAATCAGATGACTTTATCGATGGAGAAAATGGAGTAAAAAGGAAGAGTTCACAGTTTGCAAAGTGGTAATTTTGGGGTGAATTTCCAGCCTCCATCTTCCCTGCAAGGCCAGAATCTTCCCCGGAGTTGGTGGGTTCCATAAAAAGACATGATTCCCTTTACTCTGGTTCTCCCCCCTTTAGAATCCAGCCCAGCACGATCAGCCTATGGACCTGTCCCGAGCAGGCTCTGTGGGCAGGGAGCCCGGAAGCCATGTCCGAGGAGGCCCTGGTCCGGTGCGGGAGGCAGGCCCAGGCTCCCAGCCCCATACCAAGGACATTCTGGGAGCTGGGAGAGACAGGCTCTTCCCCTTGAGTTTTCCTGTACTTTCCCCATCCAGCACCAGCACCCCTTAGTGACTCTGCACCTTTCAAACCCATCACCTATTTCTGATCCTCGCACCTCATTCTGACCCCTGCTGTCCTGTCGGGAGATCCTGAGACGAGTCAGAGGTGCTGATCTGGGCGCCGGTCACAGCTCTGCCACCAGCTGACCGTGTGACCTCAGGCCATGTCACTGAACCTCTGGCCTGGCCCTCGTTACGGGTCCACCCCTTCCCCTCCTGGTTCTCAATGGTTGGGTGATGTTTTCGAGTCCCTCCCACAATTCATACAGTTGTGGAGGTTTGACTAAGTGTTCCTTCCTTTTTCTAGAACATTTTAGGTTCTTCTGAGAAAGTGTTCTGTGGTCTTTTCTCAGTAAAGATCAAATTTAAATAAATAAAAATAAAAAATAATGTATTGACTGGATAGTTTTTGTCCCACTGGTTATTCATTAAATCTTATCCCAAAGACCTCTACCAGATCCTCTCCATTGGAGCTGCAGGTAAACTATAGGACAGCCAGTTAGATTTGGATTTCAGATATAAGAGGAATCATTTTCCTACTACAAGTGTGTCCCAAATATGCATGGGCAAATGTATGCTTTAAAAAGTGTTGTTGATCTGAAATTCACATTTAACCAAGCGTCCTGTATTTTTATTTGCTACATCCGGGCCCCCTACCCTAAAATCAGACGTCCGCTGTGTTCTCGCAGCCACGTTATGAGTGCTGCGTTTTCGCTGACAGTAGAGCGATGTGGTTCACACCTTGCGTGTTCCCCAGGGAATCTCCCTGTGCAGATCACAGCCTCAGATGCTGCTCTTTCTAGAGGAAGGTGGACACAGTCCCTGATTTCTCGTGGTGAGATGTGCGCGCGTGACCAGAGTGACGTGAACCTTTCCTGGGCACGCTGTGTGGGAAGTCCGATCCTGCCAGCTTTTAGGGGTTCCGCGGCACGGGGCAAGGCCTAGAGGAGCCTTCTTGTGCGGGGTGGGGACTCAGGCCTCGAGAAGGGGAAGGGGTTCGGCAGACCCCCTGCCGTGGGCTGGCGGCGTCGGCTGGACAGAGCTCCTGTCCGTCCTGCACCTGTTCCCTCAGACCCGCTGTGCATTTAGAAAGGCTGTTCCATCACCTCCTTGTTCTCTCTTCCCTCCTCATTCCGGTGTTGTGCGGTTTTTAATTAAATGGCCTGGAGTGTGTTTGGGTGGGTACAGAGAGAAAATGATAGAAAATACAAGTCAGTGAACACCCTCTTTCTTACTGGTCTGCGCAGTCAGCCTCTCTGTATCCTGGTGAGTATTGTCCCACTGTGAACAAAATCACCATCACCTCAAAACCCTAGGAGTGCCGTTTGACTGTGGGATCTTAGCGAAGCCAGGGGCAGCCAGCTAATCTTGCCCACGTGGCTGTCCTATTGAGGCCCATCCATCGTTAGAAAGTGAAAGTTACTTGAAAAGAAATGAATCCTACATACTATTCCCTTGAAGAGAAGCATCTCTTTGCTTAAATAAACTTATTCTTCTAGAGCTTTCTTGTGGAGGAAGAGCTGGCCACTTGCTCAGACGTGGGCCTGACTGCGGCCCAGGGCTGGCACGGGGGACCACAGGGGCAGACCTCAGGGCTGGGTGAGTGACAGGTGCCACAGAAGGACGGCGTGGCTTCTGCCTGGCGGAATTTATTCATGGTCTGCATGTTGAAGCAACGTGTGACCTCCTCCTGCACTGCGTGTCCCCCTGCCACGCTACAGGCATGCCAGTGTTGTGTGCTGGAATGTTCTGCAGAACGGACGGAGAATCGACAAGCTCAGAAACAAACGCCAGGGGAACGGATGGACTGATGGGCCTCCGGATGGGATCCCACGAGAAGGACACGACACCCTCAGCCCTTCTAGTCAGTCGTGAGGAAATACTAGAGAACCCCAAGTAATAACGTCTAAATGACTAAATTTTAGCTGAGTAAATACACACAACAGATTTTACCATCTTAGCATCTTTCGGCACATGGTTCTGTGGCATTCAGCCATCCCTGCCACCAGCCACAGAACTTCCGCACCTTCCCAAACCAAAATGCTGTCCCCATCAAACACTAACTCCCCTTCCCCAGCCCCCGGAACCCCCCATTCTACTTTCTGTCTTTGTGCACTTGACTACTCCGCGTACCTCGTAAGTGGAGTCATACAGGGTTTGTCCTTCTGCCACTGGCTTAACCTCCTGAGCGTGCAACCCCGGAGCGACTGGCCTGAAGAAGGAGGCTGCCCCTCCACGGGGGTGGTCGGCAGCTGTAATGAGCAAAGGGCGCTTACACGCGAGGCTTGTCTGGGACCCGCACCCACCCACCAGCTCTTACAAGTTCATCAACAGACCCTAACTGGTCTCAGTCACACGGACTATGCAGGCGTTTTCAACACCATGTCACCATCTCGGGGCTGCATCCTTAGAGCAGCCTGTGGGAGCGGGGAAAGGCACGTGGAAGGCCCATCCATGTTGGAGCGTGTGTGAGAAGTCCTTCTTTTTTAGGGCTGAGTAATATTTCACTGTACAGATGGACCACATTCTGCGGATCCACTCATCCACTGATGGACACCTGCGTTGCTTCAACCTTTCTGCTCCTGGGAATGATGCTGCTGTGAACATGGGCATACAACTGTCTCTTCTAGACTCTGCTTTCAAGCTTTCCGGTAAATACCCAGAAGTGCAGTTGCTGGGTCACTGGGGAGCTCTATTTTTAACTTTCTGAGGAACCTCCACACTGTTTTCCAGAGTGGCTATACCAGCTTGCATTCCTGCCAACAGTGCACGAGGTTTCCCTTCTCCACATCCTCCCCAGCACCTGTTGTTTTGGGTTTTTTGAGACTAGCCATCCTAACGGGTGTGAGGTGGTGTCTCACTGTGGTTCTAATTTGCATTTCTCTGATGACCAGTGGTATCGAGCATCTTCTTACGTACTTATTTGCCATGGCATTTATCTCTTTTGGAGAAATGTCTATTCAAGTCCTTTGCCCATTTTTAATCAAATTGTTTTATTTTTGAGTGGTGGGAGTTCTATGTTCTGGATACTAGTCCCTTTTCGAATCTATGACCTGCAGATATTTTCTCCCGTCCCATGAGCTGCCTTGTGTTCTGTCGACACCATTCCTGGCTGAGTTTTCCATTTTGATGTGATCCACTTTATTCATCTTTTGCTGCCTGTGCTTTGGTGTCCTAGCTGAGATTGTTTTTTTGTTTTAATCAAATCCGATGTTGTGAAGCTTTTGCCCTATGTTTCCTCATAACATTTTTATACTTTTAACTTTTGTGTTTAGGTCTTTGGTTCATTTTGAGTTAAATGGTTTTAAATGGTTTTTTTTTTTTTTAATTTTTAATTTTTTTTTTTTAAGCAGGCTCCATGTGGGGCTTGAACTCATGGCCCTGAGATCAAGACCTGGACTGAGGGCAAGAGTCAAGGCTTAACTGACTGAGACACCCAGGCCCCCCAGGTGATACTTTTAAAAGGCAGGGCTTGTACTCTTTTTATTTTAATTTATTTATTTTTTTTAAAGATTTTATTTATTCAACAGAGATAGAGACAGCCAGCGAGAGAGGGAACACAGCAGGGGGAGTGGGAGAGGAAGAAGCAGGCTCCTAGCAGAGGAGCCTGATGTGGGGCTCGATCCCATAACGCCGGGATCACGCCCTGAGCCGAAGGCAGACGCTTAACGACTGCACCACCCAGGCGCCCCTTGTACTCTTTTTAAATATTGATTTCACAAAGACAGAAAAGCTTTGGAAATGTCCCTCGTGATGGAACCTAAAGAGACACGACAGCCAGATGCAAAACCTGGTGCTCAGCGGGTCCTCGACACAAGGGGTCAACGCTGTAGTGGCCGTCACTGGGCTGATGGACAGAGCTGGAATCGGGGCTGCCGGTCAGTGTTACTGACGCTGATAGCCATGCTTCGGTTGTATGTGAGAGTCTCCCTCCGTGGAGGAAATGCATGATGAACCAGCAGCGAAGGGTCGTGTTGGATGCAGCTACCCCGCCAGTCGTCAGAAGGACGTGTGGGTGTGCGGGTGTGTGTGAGAGCAGGACGGAGAGCACACACTTGATTGAGCAACGGAATAAAACACTAGTAATAGGTGAACCTGACTGAGGGATATTAAAAGTGTTCTTTATACTCTTTCATTTTTGCAAGTTTTCTACAATTTGAAATTACTTTCAGACACATTTTCTAGGAAACAATACTCATAACCTATCAAGTCCAGAAATTATTTTTGACGTCTTTCTGTTCTCAAGAAGGGAAAGGAGGTGTGCATTAGTGAAGACCTTCTGGTGGGAGGTAGCAGACACAACTCCAGCTATTTTTGGCAGACATGGATCCGTGTAGAAGGGAACAGCATGTCCCATGGAACCCAGGGTAGAAGCAAACTCCAGAACAGCCTGTGGGGCTCTCCACGTTGCCCTGTGCTCTCGGCACAGAGCTCTGCCGGACATCTCCATAGATGGATCGGCTCTGCTTGTCATCCCAGGAGGACACTGCCAGCCCCCAGCCCTGCGGTGTGGAAAGGGCCGGGGGGTCACGCTAAGGGAGACACCTGACAAACGCCTCTTGGGAGGGAGGTCAGGGTCAGCAAGGAGGGATACGTCGTGTTGAGTACGTGCCCTCGACTGGACGTGATGAGAAGGCTTCACCTCTGTGGTCTTCCTCCCCAAACGCACAACTGCCGTCCCACCCTGGGAGAAGTACCGAGTGGTCTCACAAAGCAGCTCGCTCGTCTCCTCGCAGCTGTCACGGTCATTAATACGGAAGGTCTGACCAGCTGCAGCAGCCCAGAGGGGCTACGGAGACGTGAGAACCAAATGCCCCGTGGGATGCAGAAGGTCTAGGCAGATACGATGAAGTGTGGGCTGGAGTTGGCACAGAAGTACCGATGAGGTTCCTTAGCTGTAGTGGGCGTCCCTCCCGTTCTGACACTTGTGCCTGGGTGTCCGGGACAGTGGTTATTGCCGGGAGCCTGACAGGTTTTCTGTGAATCTGAACGTGTCCTGGGACGCCTGGGGGCTCCGTCGGTGAAGCGTCTGCCTTCTGCTCAGGTCGTGATCTCAGGGTCCTGGGATCGAGCCCCACATCGGGCTTCCTGCTCAGCGGGGAGTCTGCCTCTCGCTCTGCCGCTTCCCCTGCTCGTGCCCTCTCTCTCTCTCTCTCCTTCATTCTCTCACATAAACAAAATCTTTAAAAAAATTTTTAAATAAAATAAAACTGTCCTAAAAATATATGCTACTAGTTAAAAGAAAAATCCCAGAGGTCTGAAAAAAAGACGTTTTTCTTAAATTTAATTGGAATGAATTTGCATCAAAACCTTATGAATGGACACAGGGCGTGGCCCACACCCCAGTGGGGTGTCCACCAACAGACGCCAACAGGAAGAAGAGGATGCGGGGCTCCTTTCAACCTGACAAGGAAAAGGACAGAAGTCGGGATTTGGAAGGAGGGACGCTGGGGACAAGAGCTTGTTAGATTTGTAATTTTGTAAGAGAAGAAGCACCAGGGCACGTGGGTATTTTCTTTGGATGGTGCTTCTGTTCTGCCTGTTGTCACTTGTTTTGGGGGTGATTTCCCCTGGTTTGGGGCTTCCGTGACCCCGGGGCTGCTGGGCTGCTTGTAACCCAGCACTGTTGTGTCACCAAGGACTGACCGCAGGGGCCAGCTTCCCCCAGAGGCAGTGAGGCTGCCTGAGGGTGTGACCGTGAGGTCCCTCACACGCTTCACCAGCAGCACGGGAAACACCACGCGGCTAAGGGCCCAACTTGGACGGTAGGATCTGTCCTGTTTTCCTCCCTCCGCCTCGGCCGCCGGGAGACTGAGGACGAGCTTCAGCCACAGGACCCCACGTGCTCGGAGCACTCGCACACACCCTGCGTCTGGGGATTTCCCCTCTGTCTTCTGGGACTTCGAGCAACTAATCATGCAGACGGTCTTCTTACGTTACGTTTAGTCTTTTGGACGCTTTAGACCATTCTGGAGGCACGTGTGAGGGAGAGCCCAGGCTGGTTGCTAGCAGCACGTCCGTGGCACGGGGGGCTGCACAGAAGCTCGTTCACGCGCTGGCCGACGGCGCTGGGTCCCGTGTCCTTATAGCAGAGTGGGTCGTGGCGATGGAAGGTGCCGGTGGTGCTCACCCTCCAGGTCACGCACGACCGCCGGGCAGCCAGGGCGGGGCAGCAGCATGACCAGCGGGATGCTCCTGGCAGCATCCGTGGCAAATGTCATCGCTCGTGCTGGGGCAGCTAGTGTGATGCCTCGGTGGTTTCGTGTCTCCTGAGCCCGTGGGTGACAGGTTGTGTAGGGCAGCATCAGCGGGCGTGGCCCCAGGGCAGGAGTCGTGGTCGGTAGACCCGTGTCAGGTGGAGGAAGGGGGCGAGCGTGTCGGAGAGCCCGTGAGGCTCTGGCAGCGCCCCCAGCCAGTCCGTGAGGCCAAAGGAAGTCCTGCCTAGGAAGGAACCTCTTGCAAACGGACCTCTTGCTGCATCGACCCTGCGTCTGCAGCCCCTTGACATCACCCCGGTGGCTGCAGCCTTTCAGGGCAAAGTCGGGTCAGGGTAAGAACAGTCTGAGGACAGAGCACAAGATAGGGACTTTACCAGGAATCACAAGTCTCCCCCATGTTAACTGTCTTCCTTGCTGTCTCTTCTGTTCTAGCAAAAGCCTAGACTTCCAGACATTAAGACAGCCTAGGCGGAAAAACATGTTTGTGGAAGCCCAAGACTTGTACTTGAGTTTAGGAATGTCAGACATGGGGCAGGGGCTCTCCCCACCGGCAGCATGGCCAGGTTAGAGGGGGATGGGGCAGCCAGTGCCCTGAGCGAGCTTGTGGGCTGATGAGAATCCCGTTGCCCTGCGAGAGGGGTCTTACTCCTCCGGGAGCCGGCTCTGTCCGCAGGATGGACGTGAGGGCAGCAAGAGCAGTGGCAGAGCATCCCCGTCCCAGGGCCAGCGGGTTTAATCCGCTTCTGCATCGTGTCACATAGACTCTGCCGCGTCCGCCTGAGTGCTCCCTGGAGGGTCTCTGCTGTAGGCTCTGTCTGTCCTGTCTCGGAAGACAGGATTGCTTTCTCCACTCCGTGTCCCTGTGGGACAGAGCCAAGCCCCCCCCCCACTGGCGGAGAGCCTGTCCCCATAAGCCCTCGCATGTACCGTCATGTGGCCGTAACCTTGCAAACCGTAGGGAGAGAGCAGTGCCCACAGCAGCACGACGGCCACGGACAGCAGGGCAGGTGCCCACTGGACGTGTGGGGCTCCTCGGAAGGTCAAAGGCCGAGCAGGGCTTCACCCACACCGTGCCTCGTGCCACCCTTCCAGCTCACAGTGTGTCTTCATTTCTGCAAGCGCAGAAGCTCATCCCTTCTGCATGCGTGCTGCAAACGCATTTCCCAGCTCGTTCAGGACACAGCTTTGACTTTTCGTTTGAGCAGGGCTGGGTTTGGCTCTTTTTTTCATTTCAGTGTCTGGGTATTGTTCTCTTCATGTGGGTGAAGGGCAGTCTTCTGTGGTGTTTGTAGCTTTTCCATGTGGGACCCGCCCTGAGCGATGCCAGCACCCTGACACGGTATGACTGGTAGGTCCTCCTTTCTTCCACACATGACATGAGATCCCTCCTTCTCCACGGGCTTGGAGATGCTGCGTCCCCCGCCCCGTGCCCCCAGCTCCCGCTCCACGGCGTTCAAGCCCTTCCTCCTGCGCTTCACTCTGTTTCCCTAAAAACTGCCTTTTAGGTGAATGAACAGCATCACAGTCTTGTAGCACGGGGGCAGGGATGCAAAACCAGGCACTTAAAATACTGTATGGGGACGAGCATAACATAATAAAAAATTGTTAGTATTATAAATAAATTAATTAATTAATTAATAAAAAACAGCCGCGAAGGATTTAGCGAGCTCTGCTTGTGACCACACCCATGTCGCCGGCAGTCGTTTGTTTTTTTAAGATTTTATTTATTGACAGAGAGCAGAAGCAGGGGAGCAGAGGCAGAGGGAGAAGCAGACTCTCCGCTGAGCCAGGGAGCCAGATGCGGGACTCGATCCCAGGACCCTGGGACCATGACCCGAGCCAAAGGCAGACGCCTCACCGACGGAGCCCCCAGGCATCCCATCCACAGTTCTTAAGATTAAATCACCATTGAATATTTTTTTAACGGAAAAGAGTTTCTTTTCTGTATGGAGGTTTTGCCGTCTGAATTGGCCAGTCCTGTCGTCCGGGGCTCAGATGCGCCGGGGTCGGAAGGTAGACTCTGCTGCCCCAGACCTGGGCTCTGCCGAGCCTCACGAGGCCTCAGCCCCGGGCAGCACAGTCCCCATGGCGGCAGCGGGTTCAGAGCCGTGGTGTAATGTTCGCTCCGCTCCTTTTCTGCAAGTGCTGAGTCGAGTCCTGGTTCCTCTTGGTGCAGAATCGTCTTCCCAGCTCTCATGCCAGCCTGGTGACTGGGACATTGCCTCTGTCTGTGGTCTGTCCCGGGTCTCTGTCCGTCTCCCCGCCAGAGCTCAGTGCTGTCTGCTTCCGGAGCACGTTTTCTGTGACTGTTTGCATTGGACGGTGCTCACCAGCAGACTTATTCCCCAGCAACCCGCCCGGCATCGACCAGGTGCTGAGTATGGAGCGAGGGAACCGCAGGCTCGAAAACACACAAGTCACCCTACCTTCTCCTTCTGTTTGCAGAGTCCGCTTGGTGGAAAGAGGCTCCCCTCATAGCTTGCCCCTGATGGAATCAGGAAAAGTAAGTATTGAAGGAGGGAAGGAAGATGCATTTCTGTGTGAGTCTGAGTCTCAGCGTATGAGCTTTAACATTTTAAGAAATGTATTTCATAGAATATTTTCCCAAAAAGTTTTCTTAAATGTAATATTTCAGAACTGGGTTTGGCCATGAGTACAGAAACTCCAAACAACAGTGTTTTAAACAAGTTAGATTTTTCTTTTCTCTCATGTAAAAGAAGTCATGAGAACTCCAGGGGCCCTGGCATCTTCTGTCTCGTTCTCCTTTGCACGGAACCCTTCCCAAGGGTGCCTCAGGGTCCGACGTGGCTGCTGCAGCACTAGCCATCACTTCCACGTTGCAGCAGCAGGAGACAAGCAGGAAAAGGAAACTAGGGGTGCAGACCTCGGCGAGGCTCCTAAGCCACCTTATACGCACTTAAGTGCCGTGGCCAGAACCTGGTCACGCTGGCAGGAGGAGAGGTTGGAACCATTACGTTGGTTCTGAAGATCGTGGGCCTCGCTAAAAACCCAGGTACCGACTGCTGTGCAAGTAGACGAAGAGGGGCGATCAGGGGACAAAGTAGGTCCTGCCACAGTGAATATGCCTTCGATACGAGTTAGAGGGCAAGAAGTGTATTCACACCTGACTGAAGACTTCTTGTTCCTGTGTTTGGCCCCACTTGACATAATTCCAGAAGTGCCTTATGTCGCTTCTGGACCTTTTATAATCTGTCTACGTGAGCGCCAGTTAGAGTTCTTAGTACTGAGTTGGTTCTAATGGCAGGACGCTGTGCTTACCCACCTCAGCCAGCCGTCAGCAGGACTGAGGGACCAGAGTCTGCACACGTCAGAATCAGGGACGGGACAGGAGTTCTCACCACCGAGGTTTTGCTGGATCTCAACCCTTCCCATGAGCTGGACCGACATGGACTGTATTCTAAATTTGCAGAACTGGCTTTCGCTGCCACATGCTTGTGGTTTTGGTGAAATTCAGAATGTGTCCAGGCCAAACTCCCATTAAGAAGGAGATGCTTGATATGAACATTTTGATACAAGACACTGACGTGCAGAAGAATGTTGAAGCATCACCGAGAGAGGGAGAGCTAGACGGGCATTCGAGCCCGGCCACGCCGGGACGCGCCAGCTCTTCCTCCCTTCACGTCACTGTGCCGTGCCCACCTGCGTCTTGAGTCCACACTCGTCTCTGAAAACTTGATCCACGACTTCCTTAATTCAGGGCCTACGGCAAACCTCGCCCTTCCTCTACATTAGTGTCCCGTGATGTCACACACATAAATTAATTAATTGAAACATCGGAAGATCCCTATTTTGCAAGCACCAGGCTGAGTGACATCGTTTATCCTGTTTTCATTCAGGTTCTTAACTTTAAGATCACATTAACACGGGCTCTGTCATTGTAGTAATAATTACAGTACGATGCAATTGTCACATAGTGATTACGTCATGCTGTGATACGTAATTTTGATTTAAAGCCATGCTACTTTCTAAACCCTTTCAGAAAACAGGCACACAGCCTGAAGGCAAGGTCAGGGTTAATTGGGGTTAGCCGTCTACCTCTCTGCCCACTGACCGGAATGTTCTCTTTTCCCACATAGATACTTCCAGGGGTTCGGATCATAATTGCCAATCCAGAAACAAAAGGGCCGTTGGGCGACTCCCACCTGGGTGAGGTGAGTTACGGGGTGCCCACCCAGGGGAGGTGACTTATGGGGTGCCCACCTGGATGAGGCAAGATGTGGGGTATGAGGTGAGTATGGGTGAGACCAGATTTACGTTCCTGTCCTCCTGGACACCAGTGTACCGCGCTCCCGTGCCGCGGAGCCACAGCGCACATCCTCATCAGGTTGGGTGAGTCCCGACGGGCTGGCTGGAAAGTGACTCGAAATGAGCCTTACTGCGTCAACGAGTTGTGAAAGTTCAGGTTACGGAGTGGATTTCCGTAAGGAAGCGTGCATGGCTCTCTTCGAAGAATTTAGGCCAGAGAACAACGTGGACCGAGTTTCCTTCTTTCTTGGCTGCTGCGTTTCCCACGTGCTTGCTGTGGTCGCTGAGAGCTCATCGGGAAGACGACGGAGCCATGCGCACAGAGCATCCGGCCGCAGCCTAGAACCCTAGAGTAGCAGGAAGCGGTAGCAAGCGGGTTAGGAAATGACCGCTGTTTCCTCTGGTCAGGAAGTCAGTAGTATGTGCGATGAAGCCTGGCTGACTCACCTCCTGCCGCCCACCCCCTGCGGCGGGCTGCGTGCGGCTGGAGAACACGCGTCCTCACCCCACCGGCCCCAGTCCGCCCCCGGCCCCACTCGGCCAGGCCACCGAGGATGGAGAGCACATCAGGAAGGTGCCAACACACCTTCCCTCCCATTCTTTCCGAGGCCAAGCCGCCATGTGTGCTGGGTGCTCCCCGCCTGCCCGGGAGGGACCTCCTGGCTGCCCAGGGTCACCCGCCTGTGTGGTCAGCTTTCCCTCCTCGCTGACCTGCCCTGTGGCAGGCACCTCATTAAAAACGCCACCACTGAACATACAGAGGACAAGCCAATGGTTGCCAGAGGGGAGGGGGTGCAGCGGGGCAAGGTGGGTGAGGGGACGGAGAGGAGCAAACTTCCGGTTGTGGGAATGCAGGGATAGGGTTGTCATAATGGTGCGGGCGACTCCAGTTACCATCTCGTCACGCACGCGAGTGTCAGATCGCTCTTCTGTGCCAGCCAAAGTAACGTCTGTGTCCACCCTCCTTCACTTGAAATTCTCAGTTCCACGTAAAGATCAGAACTGAGCTGATAAAATTCCGTACAGATCTTCTTTAGGAATTTCCTTTAGATACATTCCCAGGTGAGGCTGGGAAGCACGGCGTGCTGTCTTGGGCGCCTGGAGAGGGTGCCAGCCGGGCATCAGAGCCCACCTCACTCTCGTTTTCTGACCAGGAATGTGTCTTTTTTTTTTTTTTAAGATTTTATTTATTTATTTGACAGAGATAGAGACAGCCAGCGAGAGAGGAAACACAAGCAGGGGGAGTGGGAGAGGAAGAAGCAGGCTCCCAGCGGATACGGGGCTCGATCCCAGAACCCCGGGATCACGCCCTGAGCTGAAGGCAGACGCTTAACAACTGAGCCACCCAGACGCCCCGCTAACCGGGAATGTGTCTTAAGGAGGAAACTGTGTGTTGGAGAGCAAGGGACAGGTGTCAGTCCCCCCTGTGTGATGGTGTCACCTCTGTCTCTGCTCTAGGGTTTCGTTTGTTCAGCTCGGAGTGCCCTGGGGGCTATGGGGCAGTGCAGACAGACAGACAGTCTCTCACTCAAGGAACTTGCCCGTGTGTCAGTGTAAATAGCAAAGGCGCCAAGCCCAGAAGGTAGTCTAGAACACCTGACTCTGCCCATTCCTTTCACTGCACAGACCTGACTGCATGCAGTCATGAGCATGTCCGGGACTTTATGGCTTAACCACTTGTGGACTTTTCCGTGACTCTGCATAACCTGCACGGGCATCACTTTGTGCCAACATATCGTTCTTTCTCATTTGCCCAAATACCACACGCTCGGGCTTTTTTGTTTCCCATTTTTTTATGTTACATAACTTTCCTCTTAGTTTGTTTTGGTGTGTGCTGGTTTTTTTGTTTTTTGGTTTTTTTAGAGAGTGCAAGTGGGGATGGATTGGAGAGGGGCAGAGGGAGAGAAAGAGAGAATCCCAAGCAGACCCCCCTGGAGCACGGAGCCCAGCACAGGGCTCGATCCCACGACCCTGAGATCATGACCTGAGCCAAAACCAAGAGTCAGACGCTCAACTGACTGAGTCTCGCAGGTGCCTGGTGTATGCTATTTTATTGGAATATATTCCTGAAAGTATGCAAACCACGTGAAAGGGAAAAATAAATCATAAAGCTTTTTAACGTTTTTCCAAATTGCTTTTCAGAAACAATCCTTATATTTGAATAAGTAGAAGCAAACTAGTACAACTTTGTTCATTTGATGTGTTCGCTTTAAAAACCCTCGGTCTGTTTCCTGGGCTTCTCCAGAGGTGGATGGCTCCGTCATTTGCTTAGTTCTCTGTTCCAGGAAACACTCGGCATCTGCATCTCCCCTGAAGCCCACGCGAGATCACCACGGCCGGGCTCCCGCCGAGCGTGGGCACTGTGCTGTCAGTGACCGTACTCTCTTCCCTCAGATACGCGCAGGTGAACTCACCCAGTTCTGCTGCTTCCTCCACAGATCTGGGTTCACAGCGCCCACAATGCCAGTGGTTACTTCACCATTTACGGAGATGAGTCCCTCCAGTCGGATCACTTCAACTCGAGGTTAAGTTTTGGAGACACCCAGACGGTCTGGGCGCGGACAGGCTACTTGGGGTTCCTGCGGAGGACGGAGCTCACAGATGCCAATGGAGGTAAGAGCCCAGGCAGGCGGGTGGAAAGGTCAGGCCCCCCGGCCGTGAGAACTTGTGTGGGGCTGGGACCCCAGCCTGCAGAGCACAGGGTGCACGCTTGCTGCAGACCAGCATAGAAGCAGCTGAGCATGAAGGAGAGGGTGAGCCGTGTGCGCACCAGGCTCCCGTCACGGGTCAGACCGTGTGCTCCCGGTGGAGGTGCTCCCGAGGACTAGGAGACAGGGTCCTGCAGGTGTGCGAGGCTGGTCCAGGATGCGCGCTCCCCCGTGGCGCTGAGCTGTGCAGCCGGCTCTCCCGCGAGACCGCGTTCCCGGCCAGGCCGGTGTCCCGGGAGCCCCAGGCTGCACGGCATCCAGGTGGAAAGGGACCAGGTACCTGCGCTCAGCGACCCCGTTCCTTGGCATCTGTCTCTCACTCAGGGGTAGTTTTAATCTTAGTCTCTTAAAAAGCAGCTTGCGCACCGTGGTTCCGAGGTTCACACGCGTTTTGCACTCCCTGTGCAGAGCGCCACGATGCCCTGTATGTGGTGGGGGCGCTGGACGAGGCGATGGAGCTGCGGGGAATGCGGTATCACCCGATAGACATCGAGACCTCGGTCATCAGAGCCCACAAAAGCGTCACAGAATGGTGAGTCGGGGCGAGACGGGAATCGTGGGGCGAGGGCAGTGGATGGGGTCCTGTGCGGGAGAGCTTGGCTTGCAGACCTTTAGCTCTGGGACTAATAACTCCATTGGGAAGGAGCGCGCCGGCCTGCCGTCTGCACAGCGTGTGTTCCCTGAGAGCACTGTCCTGAGCCCCGCACAGCGAGTCCCGAGGAGCCGAGCTGTGGCTGTGTGGTTTCCTTTCCGAGAACGTGACGGATGCGTCCACACACACACAAGCAGGCGCTTAAAAGTGGGAGCACGTCATGGACGACTGTCCAGCTGGGCACCGTGACCGGCCCGCATGGGGGCAGGCTGCGACGGGAGGGCGGGAGCCAGCTGCCAGCGGCCAGGCGGCACGGGCCCTCGGGGACGTGGGGTTTGTCCTCCCAGAGTGGGGCTTTCCGCCTCGCTGGTCCATGTGGTTGGCTGTGTTGCCGGTGGGATGGCCTGGGGGCCTCGAGCTCACTCCGTGCCTTTACACAGTGGAGAAGGCTGCCAGGTGCCTCCACGCCGTTAACCATGGGTTGGTTCGTTTGGCCCCGGAGCTGGCAGAGACCTGGAGTGCTCGCGAAGCTCGGAACCCCGAGGGAGGCACATTCCGACATCTCTTGTGAGCAGTCCTCCCTGGTGGGTAGATGGGCCTGAGGGTGCTCGTTGCCCCTCGTGAGCTGATTGCAGGCTGGTTATTGGTTGCCATTTGCTGCCCCCGGACACGGGCAGCTCAGCAGCGTGGAAGAGAGAAGAGAGAGTTTGCAAACCCACGCGTGGGCGCTTCCGACATGGCACCGCCCTCCTTTCCGCAAGGCAGCTGCAGCTGCCTGTCACGTGGCTGTGTGGACGGCAGCCGGGATCCCCGGAGAGACTGCAGCCAGAGATGGCACAGGGCCACCTCAGCTTCCACGTCACTGGCCACACACACCAATTACAGCCTCCCGTGTCTGTCGTTTTAAGAAAATAATTCAGACTGGTTCGTATAGCCTCCCACGAGCATTTTCCGTCTGGTTGCAAAAGGCTGTTTCCACCTTAAAGGTCTGCGACGGGGGCTCCCTGCCACCCGTTGTGGGTTTCTGTTCCAGGATTCAAGTTTTTGTGCTCAGCCCTGCTGTTGTCACCCGTGCTGTGGCCTCACCTGAGGCGCGTGGGACCTCGCACTCCCCTCTCCTCACGCACACACCCACAGTTCGTCCCGTTGGGCTCCAGTCTGTCGGAGACTGCCCCGCACAAACTGCTCTGTTGTTCTTCCCGGCCTGGGCTCCTCCTGCAGCACAGCCCTCGAGGCGGGAGGCGGGCACTCACGTCCCTCCCTGTGGCTGTGGCACGGTGGTACGGTTGTTCTCACCACATCTTGCCTCTCACCCGGCATCTCCAGTGCCGGACGTCTCTGGCCCTTGGGAAATGATGCTCCTGCCCACAGCTCCTCCATCAAGTACAGAAGCCTGACTCCTGGTACCGTGTCAGAAACATCTGATGCTATGATACACTTACACCCAGAGCGCCTAATGTACGTAAAATCTGTGACATCACAAACTCAGGACGGGCTCGCTTGGGCCACTCAGAGCAGTGTTCCAGTGTCACGAAGAGTCCTGTTGCGGGAAGTCGGCACCAGCACGTCTTGGGAACGGACCTTGGCAGGACCGTCCCCTTGGTACACACTTACCACAGCAAACTCAAGACGCAGTCATCTGTTGAATAGTCTCCAGTCTTTCCCTTCCACGTTAACGTGTGTATTGGTCCTACGAAACAAAACGTGCGGGGTTATTTCTGAATCGACAGACCCTTACAGTTTTAGAAAACAGTAGTGAGTTTCCCAAGTACTTGTTGCCCCTAGACCCTCCTGTGCGTCCGGCTGGAGGACGCGGATGCCAGCAGCCCACTGCCGGGCCCTGGAGCCTGGCCGCCGCCCCCCACACCTCCTCCACCCAGGACCCTTCTGACCTCGGCCCGCAGGCGACAGGCACCAGCAGCAAAGCCTGTTAAGGCCCTATAACCACCCCTGTTCAAAGACCAACCTTATAAACCACAGGCGGCTTAGAGTGTAAAGCACCGAGCTTAGGCTCCCACACACTGGCCAGACCCAATCTTCTGGGTGACCCTCCACTGAAAGATCCCAAATAAAGTACTTCTGGAGGAATCTCCGATGTTCCGGAGGCTCTTCCCCCACACAGGGCACCTCTTGCTGCCGGACACGCCCTCCAGACTCAGTGCTTCAAACAGTGGTGCGCTGTTGGGCCCCATGTGTGCAGTTGTGCGCTGGGTGGTCTGGCACCAGTGTGACTGGGCCCCGCGGTCAGCCCGACACGAAGCTGCTGGCTGCGCACATTTCTCATCCTCCCTCCGTGTCCCCCTCCTGCTGCGGCAGAGGGAGGTCAGGACCGGCCCCAAAGCCCCAGCTACTCTCTAGCCTGTGCAGACTTAGCGCTGACCAAGTCTGAGGGCAGGACACAGACCCACCTTAGGGCTTGGTGCACACACGGTGGGGCTCCCGTGGCTCCCTTGCACCGCGTGCCCCTCGGCAGCAGCGGGGGGCAGAGGGCAGGGCCGCAGTTGGGGCGCCGCCTGGCACAGAGATCCCATGCGTGCGCGGCGGCCACCGTGAGAGCGGGCTGTCGAAAATGCCAGCAACAGGAATGTGCGCAGCCGCTTAATGAGCTGAAGGCCGTGGGCTCCGAGAGACTGTCAGGGTGCAGGCAGGTCAGAAAAGAACCAGGTGGAACTTGCTGAAAACAAAACAAACTGTTCCATAAACCCCTCGCGGCGTGGTGACGGTTGTTTTCTCTCTTGCAGCGCCGTTTTCACCTGGACAAATTTGCTGGTGGTGGTGGTGGAGCTTGATGGGTCGGAGCAAGAAGCCTTGGACCTGGTTCCCTTGGTGACCAACGTGGTTCTGGAGGAGCACTACCTGGTGGTGGGGGTCGTGGTCGTGGTGGACATCGGTGTCATCCCCATCAACTCCCGGGGGGAGAAGCAGCGCATGCACCTGCGAGATGGCTTTTTGGCAGACCAGCTAGATCCCATCTATGTGGCCTACAACATGTAGTCTTGTCTCCGGCTCCCGTAGGCTCTTCTGGGAAAGTAAACGTTTTTCTCAGTGTCACTAAAGTTTGCAGACACGAGGGCAACATTCGCCGGAATGGAGCCCTTGTTCGCGCGGTGGTGAGACTTTCCACAGCAGTCCTGATTGGCATGGGGGTGAAATGTGAAATGTGAATTTACCACTGAAGTTTGCTCAGAAGGACTTTGGATTACTGCCTTCAGTTTGTTGGAAAAACCCATTTCAAAAACTTTTTCTTTTTTTTTTTAATTATTGGATAATAAGTGCTTTCTTCGTAAATGTGGTATTTTGTTAAAAGCCAAAATAGCAATTAAAAAAATATTCTGCCCTCCGGATGGGTTCTTTTAAACAATTTATGTAGCGTGACAAAGAATTGTTTTCTCTGTTTAATGTGTCATGAAATCTTAATGACATGGACCTTGTTACTAATTTAAGCCATTGCTAGATTTCATCCTTTTAGGAGAGTTTGTTGAGGTACGAGAAAACCTTCCAATTAGATGTTAGCAGCTTTCTTTGTCAGAAATGTGCTGCAGAAACAAAGGCTAGCCTACGGCCTTTGAAGTTAGCATAGAATGAGAAGAAACTATAAATAAGGTGTATTTCGGCAACCATCTTGCAGGTATCTTTGTACTAAACTAAAAAGATAAAATAAGTAACTTCTTCATGTGTAATTATGTACAGAACGTTTAATTTATTTTGACCTCTTTAGAAGTATAAAAGAGAAACATTCAAGAACATTAAAGTCTTGTAATGTTTGCTAATATAAAAAAGTGTTGTATTATCTTGCGTGGATAGTATCACAGCAAATATATATATATGAAATATAAATTCACTAATGAACAAAGGAGATTTTAAAGTTTAAAATGCAGAACTCGTCACTTGCATGGTGTCCCCTCCACTGTAGATAAAGCGAGATTCTCTCACACCCAGTCTGCTGATGCGAGCAATCCCAGATTGCCGGCAGCCCGGTCTAAATGCTTCTTCTAGAACCAGAGACCAGCAAGTGAATTGTTGCCATCTCAAAGATGGGGAAGGAATTTGAGGCTAAACGTGCACTATTTTCCCTTTGCTGTGGGGGCAACAGCGAGCGGTCTGTGCCAGCGTGTGCTCCCGACACTGAGCGGGCGTTAGGGAAGGCAGGTGGGGGTGGCACTGTCCTCTTAGCTGCCGGAGACCCTTGTTCCTCATCATTTGTGTTAGCGTCCCCCTTTCTGGTCCTTGGTGTGGAAAGGAATGCTCGCTTGTGGTCACTTGCTCCGGGCTGTGTCAGTTCCCCTCAGACGGCCGTTGTACGGAGCGGACAGACTGTCCGAAACAGCTTTAAGGGAAAAGACTCACCTAGGAGCCCGTCGCTCGGCCAGCTCGCTGGGGTCCCCCGCCCGGCGTGAGTAGAACCCGCAGGGAGACCCCCTCCCGAGCTGCCCCGGGACCCCTCACAGAGCCGCTGGCTGAGCGAGAAAGCCTCCCAGCTGTCTTCACTTCGCCACCTGTGGAGGACACGCTTCTGATTTCCGTCTCTTGCTGCTGCTGCCTCACACGCCTTCCAGTTTCAACGTCTCATCTGTACACTCCTCGGTCGCACTGGCCCATCTGTGTCCAGCCGAGAAGAGGTATCCGCTGTCCAAGCGTGATTTATCTTGTACCTGCCCCGATAGGACCCCGCAGTGGCTCTCGTTGCTAGAAATGCATGACCGAGACTGTTGCTGGGCAAACCTTAGAGTCTCTTTTCATGACCTTGTAGGCAACGTCTCCATCTGCCTTTGCTGTATGCCCTTTGCTAAAGGAGAGTTTTGTTTGACTTCCGAGATCCAAGGCCAATTGTTTTTTTTAAAAATTTTAGTGGCATTTTTTTTTTAATTTGTCATCATATGGGGTGCATCCTTCCATCTCCACATATTATTTGATTTTTTAAAATACTGTTTGACTCCATTGCTGTGTGTGACTATTTCTCTACACGCTTCAGATACACATTCCTACAGTCTTCTGCTTCCTGAGGGGAAAAACCCCACCACACACAGAAAAAAGACGTTTTCTTACACACACCCACCTTGTTTAGGGGGAAGGAGGTTTCAGGTTTCAGGCAAGATTCTGACCAGGAAACAATGACAGGATAACTTGTGAGGTCTGGCTGATGTCGGAAGCAAACAAGAAATCAGGTATCACTTCCAGTATGACCTTCACCTCCACCGTGTCAGCCCCACATGCAAGGCGGGCCGGTCGTGAAAGCGGTTAGTGACGTCCTGTCATCTCGCATGTTAGAGTTGAGGTCCAAAGGGTTGGGGGCTGGGATCGAAGGTCGCTTGTGCAAGAAAAAGGAAAGGAAACCCGTTTCAGCAATAAAGAAGGAGTGTTCTGTATTAGAAATTGTGCTGTAGATAAATCATTCATGAGAATGTAACAATGTTTGTCTTGTGACCTTGTGCTTTTGAAGTCAGACAAAACCGTGTAATCAGCTTGCACAAAGGAGGGTACACAATGAACATTGAAACACAGACCTAACCCGACAGGGCGGCTTCCTCATGGTGCTTGTTTATTATATATATTTAATCCTGCTTGACACTTTACCCGAGGGAAACTGCCCCTTTTATCAGTTGAATGTTAGCAGCGTTATTTCATAGAGTGTGGTGACTGGTTGGAGAAATTCATGTACTCAACCAATCACAGTTTCAAACAAAATTTTTATGTGCGAAGGACGGCAACCTTCTCGTATGTTAAACCACCAGTAAGCTTTGTACATCTGTGATAACGCCTGTTTTATATTCAAATGAACAAATAAAAGCTTTTATTTTTGTTGCTCTGAAAATAGCAGTTTCTTAATTGGTCCCCTGGAAAACTGTCTGGGACAGCTTCCATCCCAGGAAGGAAGCGACTCCTGCAGGGAAATGGGAAATGTATCCGACTCTGTTTACATAATTTGTTGCATTACTTATTAGTACAGATGATCATACTTTGAACAATGTTTAAATTTTGATGTGGGCATTTATTGCTTAAAAAATTCCTATGGCAACAAATGTTTTGTGAAATGTTTTTTTTTTAATTCTTTTAAATATATCTAAATATATTTGTTCACATTTGCTGCAAGTGTACAGATTCTTGGTAAATTTGGGGGACGAAGAGGAAGCATGAGTCCTGTGTGCAAATACTTTCTGTCAGCCGTGTGACAGGGAACCTCTGCGTGTCAGGAAGCAGGCCTAGCTGGCTCTTCCCACCCAAATTAGCTTTGCTCGTTTGACAACCTGAAAAGCTCTCTTTTGCCCAAGATCTGAGAGTTCTTACAGGTTCGTCTCGTGGAAGGCCGTGGCTCCGGCCTAATGGTTATCAGAAAATACACTGTGTACACGTGAAACTCAGTAGCACCCGCATCTGCACCCAGGTTCCCAGGCTTAGCCAACCACCTGCAGGTGCGAAGCCCCGGAGCAGCCCGGCCGGCTGGGGACAGCACCTAGGAGCCCGGGAGTGGGCGGTGCCGGGGACCCGCCGACACGCACGCGGTCCCCAGGTGGCCCTGCTTCCCACAGCGCATGCGCGCGTGCTGGACCTGCCCCCGCGGCGCCTGGTTCCGAGCGCACCTGCACGACGCCGGCTTCCCGGACGCGCCCAGCGTTGGCTTGGCGGCAGCTCTGTCAAGGTGTGGTTGCCTCCCCCTCAAGGTCCTGGGGGCGCAGGCGGGGGGCCGTGCACCTGGGGAGAGGCGAGGGACGCGCCCTGGCTCCTCTGTGGCGCGCCCTGCGCCCCTGGGAACCCGGGGCCGGCGTCACGCCGCCTCTCCCGCTTCCAGGTGGAGTGTGGGAACCGAGGGGCGCGCCGCACTCCGGCCGGCACGGGTACGCGCGGTGGGAGAGCCTCCTGCGCGCGCGGCGTTCAGCAGGGCGGTGAGCGGGGGTGGCAGGGACAGCAGGCTTCCGCCGCTGCATCGGAGGCCGCGGGGGCTGTCGGGTTGGGGTGGCCTTTTACTGCCTCCACCGCAAAGACCTGTGGGCGAACGAGTAACTCGTGCAGACCCGGTGACAGGCCTTCCTCCGCCAGGGTGCATTCTCGCTTCCTGTCAGCACCTAGCCCTGCCCCGCAGGGGTGGAGGGGGAGAATGCCCTAGGAAGTTGGGTGGAGGACGGTCTCCTCCTTGTCCGCCCTGTTCTCGGGACAGCGGGTGTTCCCCGGGTGAGATCCCAGGTGCAGGTGCAGGTGCAGCGGCCGCTGCTTCGGAAGGCGAGACTGACCAGTGAAAGGGCAAAGTAGTGGCAGGTGCAGTGAGAGGGAAGAAAAGCTGCTGTCATGTGTGCCCTTCGCACCCGGCTGCGCCGGGGTGAGGGCTGCTCGTCTCCCGACTCGTCTCCAAGTGTATTCTCTCTCCCTCCCCGGTCTGGCTTCAACAACAGGGAGGGAACCACAGGGAGCTCATCTGTGGTCCACCAGTGCCTGGCGGACCGCAGGCGTTCGGGGAGCGCTCGCTGAATGGAGGACCTGGTCTCCGGTAAGCCGTAGCAGGGTCTCGGGGGGCAGAGGGCTTGTGGCCCTGGGGGACATGGACGCTAGGACAGACAGACAGTAGGAGCTCCTGCAAACAAGATGAACGGCGCTTATCTTCATAACACAGAAGATGCCAGTGAATCCTGATAGCCACTCGGGCCTCGTAGCCAAACTTATTAATTATAATGAGCCATTGTTGGGGCCCAAGTATCCCCGCCACTTGACAAATGACTGGAAACATCAGAAAGAGGATAAAGGAAGACAGTAGGAAAGGGGGAAGGAATTAGAAAAAAGCAATGTGGTTTGCCATGAGATTGTGTAGTCAGCGGGCAACGGCCCATCAGGAAGACCTATGACCTGGTCTCACAGTAGAAATAGAAAGTGGGAAGGACCAGCGAGAGCCTGGAGGGACACGGAGAGGAGCCGGGTCTGCGTGGACCTCAGTGATCGGAGTCTGGGCAGTCTCCCCGCCGTCGCATGCTTAGGACGGAACAGGGTGGAGGGGAAGTGTTCTCGTTGTCCCTGCATTGTGAAGGGAATGTTAGGGTCACGGAGGGCAGGGAGCGGCCTAGACGAGGCATCCTGGCTGCCTCTACTGCAGCAAAACCTCAGGAGGACCTCATCCGACTCTGCCCTTGAACGGACAGTGTGGCGCTAAGGCAGGGTGGGTCCGGAGCTGCCCCGGCTTCCCCAGGGTCATTTTTGCAAGGGGCCAGAGACACCCCCTTGTCTTGTTGAGTGACAGTTGGTGAGTTGCTGACCCAGGGCGATGCTTCCTTGATCCACTGTCAAAGAAGACATTTCCCCAGTGTCTCCCTCCTCAGACCCACCAGGCAATGGCGGATTAAACCTGACCATGACCAGGCAGACTTCCACTGACGATGGGCAGCACCAGAAGTTTACAAGACTGAGAACCGGAGGTCCCTGGCTTGTGTGGTCTGCGCCTCGTGCCAGACAAGCAGGGAATTCTCGAAGACGCACTGTTGGCACCGTGTAGTGGAGCTGCTCGCCGCTGGGCGTGTGCGTCACAGGCTTTGGGGAGTTGGTTGTATCCGGGCATCGTAACTAACCCAGGTGGTCGCTCCAGCATTGCCCAGAGACGACCGTGGGGCTCTGAGGGTGGGGCTGGCTGCCGTCAATGGCTTGGACGGGTGCTTGGGGTCAGAACTAAGTCGTGAATCGTCAGTGGGCGCTTACGCTGGAACATGACAAGACACGCCAGTTACGTGTGTCTGGGCAGCGGCTGCTGCTGGGGCGGAAGCGGACCTTTGCCCGCCTTCCGGGGCCAGGCAGTCGGTATTTCTGTGGAGGGGCGGGTGATACGTGTTGTAGGCTTTGCAGGCCGAGTGTCTTCTGTCCCGGCCACTGGCTCTGATGGCGTGACACACAGGCAGCTCTCCGGTAAGCGGGCAGGGCTCCAGCCCAATAGAACTTCATTTATGGACACAGACATTTGCATTTTGTATAATTTCCTCATCACAAAATACTCTTGTATTGACTTCTTCAACTATTTAGAAGTATAAATGCTATTTTTAGCTTTCGGGTTCTACAAATAGACAGCAGCTGGGTTTGGCCCCGAGGTCATGGTTGGCTGATTCCTGATCTAAGATACAAAGCAGAAAGGCAAACTTTTGAGAATTAACTTTTGATTCCAGTTTTTCCTTCAAAAGGAATTAGTTTCTGAGTCTGATTACTTGGTCTTTGAAAAATTTAATGTTCCAAATTCTGTACCATTCACTTTTCAGCAAGTATTTGAGCGCCAGCCATCTGTGTTTGCTGGGGTAAAGTGAGGGAGCCCTGCGACTCTGAGTTTTGGGGGTAGCAGAGACGGAGGCAGCAGCTGGTCCCCAATCCCACGCTAGTCACAAACTCAGATTTCGTCTTGGTTGCACACAGAGGAGGTCACAGAAGCTTTGCTGTCTCTAAAAACAAGGAATAAGACTAGATGATCTCAAAGGTCTCTACATACACCATTCTTTTAACTCATCTTCCGAGTGAAATACGATCGTGAAGTCAAAGACTCATTTATCTCTGTTTCCCTCGTTCTCCTTGTAATAAGCCCGTCTCCAGACAAGAGCTGCCCTGGGGCGCCGGGACTGCTCCGACAGAAAGTGACTTTTATTGCTCCAAATAAACCCAGAGGGTCACTGAAGACATGCTTTGGGTTGTTTGGGGCATTTTTTCGCTTGTACAGTGGTTACACAGGGGTGACTGTGGCGGGTTGATGGCGTCGTGGCAGGTAAAGCAGACAAGCCCAGCATGTGGCCCTCTGTCTCCCAGGCAACACTCCTCTTTTCTTAACTCAGGAGTAGGGGTGTTGGGGGTCCTGTATTGAACACAGTACAATGCTCTAATTTCTTAAAACAGCAACAAAATCCCCCAAATGTCACAAAGCTTTTTGAACAGCAAAGTTCGGACTTGCTCATAGTGCCTAATTGATCATCTCAGCAGAGTCGACCCTATTTGTTGTTAGTTCCTAACTCTGTCAAATGTTTAAGGACATGTGGAGAAGCCCTTGAGAAAAAGCTCTTTTAAGAGCCCCCACAATCCTGTGTAATGTGAACAGTTAAACCTTCCACTCAGTTTGTTTAAAGTCAGATGTTCAGGTATTAGTGTGGTCGGTATTTTATGTGAAAGGATCATGTAAAAGGACGACCTGTGGGGGATGATTTTCTACAGAAAAGCTCCTTTTCCCCCATTGCCGCCACTTTATTTTTTACAGTCAGTCCTTTCAGATGTGTCTATGAGCTAGGTCCTCAGTGCAACTCAGCCATGGGATTCAAGGACTCCTTGCTGTTCAGAGAATGGGGTCAGTAAAGTCCCATGGCACTTAAGGGGTTCCTACTGTGTTTTAGAGCACTTGAGTGGGTTTAGACATGGGGTTCCAGGAGTCGCAGCATTGCCAGTGACAAGTCTAGTTAGGGAAATAAAGCTAGAAAGCAAGAAATGGACTGACACGTTATGTGTGCGGGTGCGGAGACCGCCCCTCGGAATGATACAGTGAGTCAAGGGGACAGAAGAGAGAAAGATCACTGCTATCTGCCATCAGTATCCCACCATTTACCACATGGGCTATTAGGAAACCTTACTTTTTTTTTCATTTTTGAAAAAATGTAACTTTTAAAAATGTTTGATTTTTTTATAGTATAGTTGACAGGTGCACAGCAGAGTGATTTGACCACAATGAGTGTAGTTACTGTGACCATAAAAAATTATTATAATATTATTGACTATATTCCCTATGCCGTACTTTTCATGCCCCTGATTTATTTGTTTTATAACTGGATGTTGGTACCTCTTAATCCCCTTCACCTATTTCACCCATCCCCCCGCCACCCCCATGTAAACCACAGTTCTCTATATTTATGACTGTGTTTTCACATAGAAGTTTCCACATAGATGTGAAATGATACAGTATTGGTCTTTAACTTGTTTCACTTAGCAGAATACCCTGTAGGTCCATCCATGTTGTCACAAATTGCAAGATCTCATTTGTTATGACTAATATTCCTGGGTGTGTGTGTGTGAGAGAGAGCGAGAGAAAGAGAGAGAGAGAGAGAGCTTCATCCATTCATCTGTTGGTGGACACTTAGGCTGCTTCATACCCAGTATTGTGGTAAACATAGGGTGCATGTATCTTTTTGTACTAGCATTACTGTTTTCAAGTAACCGGGGGTGGAAATACTGATCTAGATCGTGTGGTAGTTCTATTTCTAATTTTTTGAGGAGCCTCTGTACTGTTTTGCACATTCCTGCCAACAGTGCATGAGGTTTCCCTTTTCTCCAAATCCTTGCCAATACTTGTTGTTTCTTGTCTTTTTGATACTATCCATTCTGATAGATATGAGGTGATATCTCACGGGGGCTTTGGTTTGCCTTTCCCTGATGATACAAGATGATGACCATTTCATGTGTCTCTCGGCCATCTGTACGTCTTCTTTTGAAAATAGCCTTCAGGTCCTCTATCTATGTTTAATTAGATTATTTTTTGTTGACTTGTATGAGTTCTTTCTATTTGGATGTTAACCCTTTATTGGATCTGTCATTTGCAGATATTGTCTCCCAGTCAATAGGTTTGCTTTTCGTTTTGTTGGTTGTTTCCTTTGCTGTGCAAAAACTTTCTATTTTGTTGTAGTCTCATTTATTTTTGCTTTTGTTTTCCTTCCCTGAGGAAATATGTCCATAAATATGTTGCAAAGACTACTTTCCAAGAGATAAGTTCCTGTGTTTTCTTCTAGGAGTTTTATGGTTTCAGATCTCACATTAGGTCTTTAATCCATTTTGAGTTTGTTTTTGTGTACGTTGTAAGAAAGCAGTCCCATTCTATCCTTTTGCGTGTAGCAGTCCAGTTTTCCCAACACCATTTATTAAAGAGACTGCCTTTTCCGCCGTTGTATTCTTGTCTGCTTTGTTGTATATAATTGAACATGTAAGCATGGGTTTGTTTTTGGGATTTCTATCCTGTTCCACTGATGTGTGTCTATTTTTGTGCCAGTACTATACTGTTTGATTACTACAACTTTGTGGTATATCTTGAAATCTGGAATTGTGATACCTCTAGCTTTGTTCTTCTTTCTCAAGAGGCTTTGGTTAACCAGAGTCTTTTGTGTCCATACAATTTTAGGGTTATTCTGGTTCTGTGAAACGTAGTATTGGTATTTTGAAAGGAATTACATTAAATCTGTAGATTGCTTTGAGTAGTATGGACACTTTGCAATATTACTTCTTCCCGTCCATGAGCGTGATATATCTTTCCATTTGTGTTGTCTTCAATTTCTTTCATTAATGTCAGAGTTGTCAGAGTCTTTTATTGCCTTGGTTAACTTTATTCCTGGCTTTTTATTCTTTTTGGTACAACTGTGAATGGGATTCTTAATTTCTCTTTGAGTTATTTTGTTACTAGTGTATAGAAATAACAGATTTTTGTGTTTTGTATCCTGCAACTTCAATGAATTCATTTATTCTAATAGTTTTTTGGTGGAGTCTTTAGGTATTTCTGCATATATTTCATCTGCAAATAGAGACAGTTTTACTTTTTCCTTTCCAACTGGATGCCTTTTATTTCTTTTTTCTTTTTTAAAAAAGTTTATTTTTTGAGACCCTCCCTGAAGTGCTAGACCTTGGACACTAGATGACCTCTTCTTCACAAAGCCATTACTTTCAAGAGCAGGAAACATAACTGGCTTTTCTATCACAGAGAAGAGGGCAGAGACTTAGAGTGCCAAGATGGAGGTATTCATCCCAAAGGAAAGAACAAAAAAGAACAGCCAGAGATCTAAGCAGATCTAAGTAACTTGCCTGATAGAGAACTTAAAGTACTGATCATAATGATACTCACTGGACGTGAGAAAAGAAGACCTCAGGGAGACCCTGACCACAGAGATAAAAGAGCTTAAAATGAGTCAGACACGATGAATGTAAATACAGATCAGAAACAGGCTTGATGCAATGAACAGTAGGTTAGAAGAAGCAGAGGAAGAAATTAGTGATATCAAAGACAAAATATTGGGAAAAAAGCTGAACAAAAGAGAAAAAGAATTATGCAACATAAGAATAGACTCAGGGAACTCAGTGACTCC
This sequence comes from Ursus americanus, assembly GCF_024610735.1. Classification (NCBI taxonomy): domain Eukaryota; kingdom Metazoa; phylum Chordata; class Mammalia; order Carnivora; family Ursidae; genus Ursus; species Ursus americanus. The sequence continues at coordinate 36,636,156 of NC_142157.1, forward strand.
ATCCAATGTAATAATGTTAGTATTATAAAAGTCCTAGAAGAAGAAGAGATAGAAAAGGGAGAAGAAATTTATTGGAGGAAATCATAGATGAAAACTCCCCTAATCTGGGAAGAGAAACAGAAATTCAGATCCAGGAGGCATAGAGAACTCCCATCAAAGTCAACAAAAGCAGGCCAATACCAAAACATATCATAATTAAATTTGCAAAGTATAGTGATAAATGAAAAAGTCTTAAAAGCACCAAAACAAAAGAAGTCATTAACTTGCAAAGGAAGACCCAGAAGGTCAGCTGGAGATTTCTCAACAGAAACCTGGCAAGCCTGAAGGGAGTGGCATGATATATTCAATGTGCTGAATGGGAAAAATCTGCAGCCACGAGTACTCTATGCAGCCAGATTATCACTCAGAATAGGAGAGAGAAAGAGTTTTCCTGAAAACAAAAACTAAAGGATTTTGCCACTAAACGAACCCTGCAAGAAATATTACAGGGGACTCTTTGAGTGGAAAGAAAAGACCAAAAGTGAAAAAGACAATAAGGATCAGAGAAAATCTCCAGAAACAATGACAAAACAAGTAATAGAGTGGCACTACATACATTTCTATCAATAATTACTCTGAATGTAAATGGACTAAACAATCCAAAGATCCAGGGTGTCAGAATGGATTTAAAAAACAAGACCCATCTATATGCTGCCTGCAAGACACTCCTTTTACACCTAACAAGGCCTGCAGATTGAAAGGGAGGGGATGGAGAAATATTTATCATACAAATGGACATCAGAAGAAAGCCAGAGTAGTAATACTTATTTCAGACAAACTAGTCTTTAAACCAGACTCCAACAAGAAATGAAGAAGGGCACTATCTCATAATAAAGGGGCAATTCAACGAAATGATCTAATAATTGTAAATATGCATCCAAATGGGAGCACCCAAATATGTGAAACAATAGCAAACATAAAGGAACTGATTGATAATACAATAATAATAGGGGACTTTTATCTCACATCAACAGACAGACATCTAAACAGAAAATCACCAAGAAAACAATGTCTTTGATGGCACAGTAGACTAGCTGGACCTAACAGATATATTCAGAACATCCATCCTAAAAAAACAGCAGAATATGCATTCTTTTCTAATGCACATGGAACATTCTCCAGAATAGGTCACATATTAGGTCACAAAACAGGTCCCAACAAATATAAAAAGACTGAGGTGACACCATGCATATTTTCTGACCATGGTGCTATGAAATTTGAAGTCAACCACAAGGAGGTTAAACAGCACAATACTAAACAATGAATGGGTCAACCAGGAGATCAAAGAAGAAATAAATACATGGAAACAAATGAAAAGGAAAACACAACTGTCCAAACCTTTGGGATACAGCAAAAGTGGTCCTAAGGGAAAAGTGTAGAGCAGTCCAGGCCTACCTCAAGAAGCAAGGAAAGTCTCCAACAACCCAAACTTACAGATTTGGGATACTAACCCTTTATCAAATATGTTGTTTGCACATATCTTCTCTCATTCCCTAAGCTGCCTTTCACTTTTGTTAACTGTTTCCTTCGCTGTGCAGAAGCATCTTCTCTGGATGAAGTCCCAGGAGTTCACTTTTGCTTTTGTTTCCCTTGTCTCCAGCACCATGGCCCCTAAGAAGCTGCTCAGCTGAGATCAAAGAGGTTGCTGCCTGTGTTCTCCTGTAGGGTTTTCATGGTTTCCTGTCTCACACTTAGGTCTCTCATCCGTTGTAAATTTATTTTTGTGTAGGATGTAAGAAAGTGGTCAGTTTTATTCTTCTGTGTGTGACTGTCCAGTTTTCCCAACACCATTTGTTGAAGAGACTTTTTTCCATTGGATATTCTTTCCTGCTTTGTTGAAGTTGACCATATGGTTGTGGGTCCATTTCTGGGTTCTCTGTTCTGTTCCATTGATCTGTGTGTCTGTTTTTGTGCCAGTACCACACTGTCTTGATAGCTTGAAATCTGGAACTGTGAGCCCAAATGTTCATCGACTGATGAATGGATAGAGATGTGTGTGTGTGTTGATATATCCAACGTACTGAATGGGAAAAATCTGCAGCCATGAGTACTCTATTCAGCAAGATTATCACTCAGAATAGGAGAGAGAAAGAGTTTTCCTGAAAACAAAAACTAAAGGATTTCAGCACTAAACAGTTGGTGGTTTATATGAACGCGCATATAGATGGGGTCACAGTGCCTGGCCTGTAGATGCCCCCCTAGATGAGACTAACTGAAAAGCAGGGGAGGCGCGCCTGGAGCACTGGGCCTCCTCCGAAGCGTCCTGGCTGAACGCGGCCGGACTCTCCCCACAGCTGCTCCAGGGCCTCGTCCCAGGAGTGGGCGCTCAAGGGCAGGCACCTGGAGCGGTTACGGGCTTCACACATGCCTTGCCTTGCACGCGGCGTGTTCACCGAGCTCACAATCAAAGCGGAGACAGCTCGGTTCGAGGCTTCTGGTCCCCGCCTCCGTTCTCCTACTAAGGCGTCGGGAGTAGTCCTTTCACTCGCTGCCTCCCGGTTTGCTGGCCAAACCCGGCAAGCGGTGCCGCGTGAGCACTTGCGACGGTTGGTGGCGGAGCCCCTGGAAATGAAACGGAAAGGACAGGACCGCGCCGTGAGTCATCAGAAGCCGGCCGGGGCTTGCCGAGTCCGAGGGCTCGTTCAGGCCGGGGGGTTCTGCTCTATCGCGGGTCGGCCTCTCTCTGCTAAACAAAAGCAATACCTTAAAGTTCGTAAAGGGCTCCTTGAGGTGAGCGGGGCCTCTGTAACGGAGCCCCAGCCCCAGGGTTTGTCAGAGGTGGTTATTAAACATAACCCGTGATTCCCTGACCGGGGAGCTTCACATTCAGGAGTATGGGAAAGGGTTGGGGAAAATTTTAAATGGAGCCATAAACAGGGAAAGCGGGAGCCCCTCGCATCCCTTACAATGTGGAGGCTGAGGTCCTCCTTCAGTCCATTACATACTGAAGATGTGGCAACCGTTCGAAAAGAAACAAAGAGGAAAAACTCCCTCTTCCCCGACTAAGAAACTCCGCCACCATCTCCCCTTTGCCCCCTACTCGATTACTGGGGGGCTCCACCCGGGAAGCTGTTCTCACAGGGGACCTCTTTGCCTTCCCAGTAAGGACTGCCCAACAAAACCAGCTTTTCTCTGAATTTAAACACCACAACCTATGTTTGTTTTAATGGTATGCTTTTTTTCCTCACTACTTTTTATAGTCTTCTCTACACTTCATTTTTCAAAAAAAAATAATCTGCTTTAAAGACAATGATTAGGCCCCACAGCCTATGTGGTTGTGGGCTCCTTCGCTAATATTAAACAGGGTTTGGTCTCTCTCTCTTCCTCCTAACAGATGTGGGGGCTTCTCCCTCCTTTCCCGGGTTAATAGCTGTAATTGGAACCCACCGTCTCCGCTTAGTCTGCCTCAGGACGGGGACTTTAGGGATATTCCCAAGCAGCTGCCGAAACTCCCTTGGTTTCAGGGAAGTTCCCTGTCTCCTCTGGCCTGACACGGACTGCCTATTTCCACTTTGGTGGAAAAACAACAATCTGGTCTGCTCATCTGTCCAGGCTGACGGGCTTTAAAACCGAGCCTCTTTCTCTGCCTTCTGCCGGCACTTGGCCTCTTCTGCCCCCCCTGCCCCCGGTTCCGCACCACCCTGGGTGCAGTGCTCACTTCAGGCTTCCCCACCAGGATCTCAGGTAAAAATTGACAGTGGGAAACAAACGAACTTTTAAAAGAGGGCCCGGGTGAAACATAATTCGGTATTTAAACTAATTGAAGTTTGTTGGTTTAATGAAGATGAACAGGTCTTTAAAGTTATCAGCATTAAAAGTAAAACTTTTATTCTACCAAGATTTACTGAAGGTCAAGTAAGCTCGTGTTATCTCTGTTACAGTGTGTTGGCAAAAGGATGACTTAAAATGATGGTTAATTTTCTGTATCAAAGTTTCCGTGGGTAATTGTTAAGAGAACTTTCAAAGTCTTTGGCAACCTGAAACTTCAAAGTTTTGCTTGGATAATAAGTGGGACTAAATTCACTGGATATCTAGGTCTTTTCCAAATAGGGTAAAGTACTGGATGTAGGTTTGTGCTTTTGAGTTCCTATGGGGTGAGGGGGGAAAGCCAAAGATACTTAGATCTTAATAAACATGTTTTGGGCCTGACTCATAAATTTGCTCCTTAAAGAGTTCTGGTGTGACAGTTCACAGGTGGTTCCTACTTAGTTTTCACTAGACTAAGGTTTCTAAACAAAGCAAAAGCCTGCTAAATGTAATTAAGATTTGATAAAAAGGTTAAAACCATTTAAAAAACATTTTGCACTTCTTGGGAATTACACACCACGCTGGCATCCCTTACAATCCACACGGGCAGCCATCCTTGAACGAGTACACTACCCTTAAAAGCACGTTAAGAGAGGGGGAATATGGGCCCAAGTGGTCTGGATTTTCAACCCCAGCATCAGTACATTTGACGCGAGGATCCCCTGGGCCATGTCCCTTAGTCCCCTGGAACGACCCTGACTTACATCCGTGACACGGCCGCCATGAACTCGTCACTTGGGAAAGAGGATATGCTTGGGTCTCCTTGCAGGATAGACCAATTTGGATTCCTGCTGGAAACCTCAAACCCTACCATGGTCTGGCACGAACCAAATCCAATCCCGTGGGTGAATCGGCCGAGGCTGAGCCAGCCTCGACCCCAGAATCACCCGTTGCCGAAGACGCAACACGCCACCAAAATCACCGGGGGCAATCTGAAGAAAACGACCCAGAAGGCTGCAGAAACCCTACAGATAGGACACGCCCACACACGTGAGAACACGTTCCTGGCTCTCAGTACAACCTCTGTCATGTCTGCAAAATCGGAATAAGGGAGCTTTCCTGCGCGGGAGAGACCCAGGAACTATACCCGACAGAGATGCAATGAGACCTTTGTTCTATTAATAAGAAAAAGGGGATATGTGGGGGTTCACAGTGCCTGGCCTGTAGATGTCCCCCTGGTTGAGACCAACTGAAAAGCAGAGGAGGAGCTCCCGGAGCGCTGGGCCTCCTCCGAAGCGTCCTGGCTGAACGTGGCCGGACTCTCCCTGCAGCTGGTCCCGGGACTGGGCGCTCAAGGGCAGGCACCTGGAGCGGTCACGGGCTTCACGCACGCCTTGCCTTGCACGCGGTGTGTTCACCGAGCTCACAAAGCGGAGACAGCTCAGTTCGGGGCCTCTGGTCCGCGCCCTCTCCTTTCTCCTACTAAGGTGTCGGGAGTAGTCCTTTCACTCGCTGCCTCCCAATTTGCTGGCCAAACCTGGCATATATATACACAGTGGATATTACTCAGCCATCAAAAACATTTGCTATTTGCAACAACATGGATGGAGCTCGTGTGTATGATGCTAAGTGAAATAAGACCGAGAAAGACAAATACAATATGATTTCATTCATAAGTGGAATTTAAGAAAGGAAGCATGAGCATATGGGAAGGGGAGAAAAGAAAAAGCAATGAACCATAAGAGACTCTTACCAGTAGAGTGTGAAGTGAGGGTGGATGGAGGGAGGGGGTGGGGCTAGATGGGGGATGGCTGTTGGAGGGCACTCGTTGGGATGAGCACTGGGTTTTGTAGGTGACGAGTCCCTGACTTCCCTAGAAACCATTGTGGCACTGCACATTAACAAATTCAGCATCGTACCTACAGGAGCAAGGAAGAGAACAGCAAAGCCTAAAGCCAGCAGAAGGAAAATAATAAAGATTAGAGCATAAACAAATGATCTAGAAACTAAAGAAACAACAATGCAGATCAAAGAAACCAGGGGCGGATTCTATAAATTTGTTAAACCTCTAACCAGAGTTATCAAAAAGAGAAAGGACCCAAACAAAATCACAAATGAGAGGAGAAATAACCAATACCACAGAAATATAATTACAAGAGGATGTTACGAAAAACTATATGCCGACAATCTGGAAGACACAGATAAATTACTAGAAACATAAAAACTACCAAACATAAACCACCAAAACTGAGGAAAAATAGAGAACTTGAACAGATGGATAACCAGCAAAGAAATTGAATTCAATAATAAAAAGTTTCTGACCAGAGAAAAGTCCAGGCCCAGATGGCTTCACCGGTGAATTCTATCGAACAATTGAAACATTAATACCACTTAGCGTAATACTCTCTAGCTCCATCCATGTCTTGGCAAGTGGCAAGATTTCATTCTTTTTATAGCTAAGTAATATTCTGTTATGCGCACACACACCATATCTTTACTCATTTGATCAGTGGACGGATGTTTGGTTTTTTCCCATAATTTATTGTTGATAATGCTGCTTTAAACATCAGGGTGCATGCAAGTCAATACTTATCTATCCTTTGGGTCAATACCTGGCAGTGGAATTGCTGGATCCTAGGCTGGGTCTAGAAACAGGCTCTTACCTACAGACAACAAACTGATGGGTACCAGAGGGGGGATGGGTTAAAAAGATGATGGGGATTAAGGAGTACACTTGTGTGATGAGCACCAGCTGTTGCATGGAGGCGCTGGATCGCTAAATTCTACACCTGAAACTGGTATTACACTGTATGCTAACTGGAGCTTACAGAAAAGCTTTTTAAAAACTTCTTAAAATTGTTATATTATAATAACCTGTAGTGTTATATTAGTCCAGGTGTACTGTCAAGTGATTCAGCAATCCCGTACCTTAGTGCTTATCACAGTAAGTGCACTCAGGCCCCTTCACCTTTCACCACCCCCCCCCCCCCCGCCGGTACCCATCATTTCATTCTCTATACTGAGGAGCCTGTTTTCTTGGTTGTCTCTTTTTCACTTTTTTTGCTTGTTTCTCAAATTCCATATGTGAATGAAATATTCTCTGACTTATGTCATTTAGCATTCTATCCTCTAGATCCATCCATCCATGTTGTTGCAAATGGCAAGGTTTCATCTTTTTATGGCTGAGTAATATTCCCTCATATATATACCACATCTTATTCATTCATCTACTGATGGGAATATGGGTTGCTTACTTAATTTGGCTATTGTAAACAGTGCTGCAATAAACATAAGGGTACATGGATCTTTTCAAATTAGTGTTTTCATATTCTTTGGGTAAATACCGGTAGTGGAATTGCTGGGTTATATGGTAATTATATTTTGACTTTTTGAGGAACCTCCATACTGTTTTCCAGAGTGGCTTCACCAGAGTGCATTCCCACCAGCAGTGTAAGAAGGTTCCCCTTTCTCCACATCCTCACTAACACCTGTTTCTTGTGCTCTTATTTTAGCTGTTCTGACAGGTGTGAGGTGATAGCTCATTGGGGTTTTGATTTGCATTTCCCTGATGATCAGTGATGTTGGGCATCTTCTCATGCGTTTTTAGTCACCTATTTTTGTCTTCTTTGGAGAAATGTCTGTTCATATTTCCCCCTCCCCATTTTTTAACTGAATTATTATTATTACTACTACTATTTATTACTACTACTTGGTGTTGGGTTTTATACATTCTTTATATATTTTGAACACTAACCCTTTATCAGATACATCATTTGCAAATACCTTCTCATCTTTTTATTTTGAGGAAGTCCCAATAGTTTATTTTTGCTTTTGTAACCCTTGCCTCAGGAGACATCTAGAAAAATGTTGCTATGGCTGATGTCACAGAAATTACTGCCCAAGCTCTTTCCTAGGATTTTTATGGTTTCAAGTTTCATATTTAGGTCTTTAATCCATTTTGAGTTTATTTTTGTATGTGGTATAAGAAAGTGGTCAAGTTTCATTCTTCATGTTGCTGTCCAGTTTTCCCAACACCATTTGCTGAAGAGACTTTTTCTATTGTATATTCCCTCCTCCTTTGTCATAGATAAATTGACTACATAATTGTGGGTATATTTCTGGGCCTTCTGTTCCATCAATCTTTGTGTCTCTTTTTGTACTAGTATCCTGCTGTTTTGATTACTGCAGCTTTGTAATACAACTTGAAGTCTGGAATTGGGATGCCTCCAGCTTTGCTTTTTCTCCTTTTTTTTCCTTCTTTTTCCAAGATTGCTTTGGCTAGTTCAGGTCTTTTGTGGTTCCATGTAAATTTTAGGATTATTTGTCCTAGTTCTGTGAAAAATGCTGTTGATATTTTAATAGGGATTGCATTAAATCTGTAGATTGCTTTGGGTAGTATGGATATCTTAATATTTGTTCTTCCAGTCCATGAGCATGAAATGTCTTTCCATTTCTTTGTGCTGTCTTCAACTTCTTTCATCAGTGTTTTATAGTTTTCTGAGTACAGATCTTTTACCTCCTTGGTTAAGTTTATTCCTAGGTATTTATATTAGGTGCAATTGTGAATGTGATTGTGTTGTTACTTTCTCTTCTATTTCATTATTGTATAGAACTACAATGAATTTTTGAATTTTTCTTTTATCTTGCAACTTTACTGAATTCCTTTATCAGTAGAGACTTTAGACTAAGTGTAGTCTTTGGTAGAGTCTTTAGAGTTTTTAATACATAGTATCATGTCATCTGCAAATAATGAAAATTTTACTTCTTCCTTACCAATTTGGATGTCTTTTACTTCTTTTTGTTGTGTGATTGCCATGGCCACAACTTCCAGGTACTCTGTTGAATAAAAGAGATGAGAGTGGTGATGCCTGGGTGGCACAGTTGGTTAAGTGACTCACTCTTGGTTTCAGCTCAGATCGTGATCTTGGGGTTGCGAAATCAAGCCCCAAGTTGGGATTCATGCTCAGTGGTGAATCAGCTTGAGATTCTGTCTTTCCCTCCCTCTCCCTCTTCCTCCCCTACCCTTTGTGATTGTTCATCAGAGATGTTGGCCTGTAATTCTCTTTTTGGTAATGTCTTTATCTGATTTTGGTATCAGGGTAATGTTGGCCTCCTAGAATGAATTTGGAAATTTTCCTTCTTTTACTATTTTCTGGAATAGTTTGAGAAGAATAGGTATTAACTCTTCTTTAGAGGTTTGGTAGAATTCACCTGTGAAGCCATCTGGTCCTGGACTGTTGTTTGTTGGGAGGTTTTGTTGTTGTTTTGGGGGTTTTTGGTTGGTTTTTGTTTTTGTTTTTTTACTGATTCCATTTCATTCCTGGTAATTACTCTATTCATGTTTTCTCTTGATTGAGTTTGGGGAGGTTATGTTTCTAGGAATTTTATGATTTCTTCTAGGGTGTCTGATTTGTTGGCATATAATCTTTTATAATATTCTCTAATGATCCTTTAGTATTTCTGTGGTGTTGGTTGTTATTTCTCTTCTTTCATTTCTGATTTTGCTTCTTTGGGTCCTCTCTTTTTTTTGATGAGTCTGCCTAAAGTTTTTTCGATTTTATTGATGTTTTCAGAGGACCGGCTCCTGGTTTCATTCATCTGTTCTGTTGTTTCTATTTCACTTATTTCTGCTCTAATATTTATTTCTTTTCTTATTCTGGGTTTGGGTTTTGTTTCTTTTTCTAGCTCCTGTAGGTGTAAGGTTAGGTTGAGATTTTTCTTGCCTCTTGAGGTAGGCCTGTATTGCTATAAACTTCCCTCTGGGAATAGCTTTTGCTTTATCACGATGGTTTTAGACCACTGTTTTCAGTTTGTCTCGTGTACTTTTTTATTTCCTCTTTGATTTCTTGGTTGACCCTTCATTGTTTAGTAGCATGTTATTTAACCTCCGTGTATTTGTGTTCTCTCCAGATTTTTTCTGGTGGTTGATTTCTAGTTTCAGACCTTTGTGGTCAGAAAAGATGTGTGATAGGACTTCAATCTCTTTGAATTTGTTGTGACTTGTTTTGCGGCCTAATATGTGATCTATTCTGGAGAATGTTCCATCCAAACTTCCAAAGAATGTGTATTTTGCTGTCAGGATGGAATGTGCTGAATATGTCTGTTAGATCCGTCTGGACCAATGTGTCACTTAATGCCACTGTTTTCTTGTTGATTTTCTGTTTGGATTATCTATCCATTGATGTAAGTAAGGCGTTAAAGTCCCCTCCTGTTTTTATATCCCTATTGATTACTTTGTTTAGTAACTGCTTTATGTATTTGGGTGTTCCCATGTTGGGTGTATAAATTATTACATTTTGTATATCTTCTTGTTGGATTGTTTCCCTTATGATCATGTAGGGTTCTTCTTTGTCTCTTGTCGTAATCTTTGTTTTGAAGTCTGTTTTGTCCTGTATAAGAATTGCTACTGTAGGGGCGCCTGGGTGGCTCAGTTGTTAAGCATCTGCCTTCGGCTCAGGGCGTGATTCTGGAGTTCTGGGATTGAGCCCATGTCAGGCTCTTCCACTGGGAGCCTGCTTCTTCCTCTCCCACTCCCCTGCTTGTGCTCCCTCTCTCGCTGGCTATCTCTCTCTCTGCCAAATAAATAAAATCTTTAAAAACGGGGGGGGGGGCACCTGGATGGCTCAGTCGTTGGGCATCTACCTTCGGCTCAGGGCATGATCCTGGCGTGCTGGGATTGAGCCCCACATTGGGCTCCTTTGCTGGAAGCCTGCTTCTTCCTCTCCCACTCCCCCTGCTTGTGTTCCCTTTCTCACTGGCTGTCTCTCTCTGTCAAATAAATAAAATCTTTAAAAAATAAATAAAAATAAAAATTTAAAAAATTAAAAAAGAATTGCTACTGTAGCTTTCTTTTCACTTCCATTATGCATGATAATTATTTTTTCCATCCTTTCACTTTCGATGTGCGGGTGTCTTTGGGTCTGAACTTAGTTTCTTGAAGGCAGCATATAGATGGGTCTTTTTTTTTTTTTAATCATTCATTCACTGTATGTCTTTAATTGGAGTTTTTAGTCCATTTACATTTAAAGTAATTATTGATAGGTGTGCATTTATTGCTATTTTGTTACTTGTTCTAGGGTTGTTTTTGTAGTTCTTCTGTTTCTTTTCTTGTTTGATTGCTTTCTTTAAAGATATGTTTGCATTCCTTTATTTTTTGCATATCAGTTACAGGTTTTTAATTTGTGGTTATCATTAGGTTTATATGTAATATATGCGTATAACAGTCTCTGTTAGGTTGACAGTCACTCAAGTTTGATGCCATTCTAAAAGCAGTAAAATTTTACCCTCCCTCCACCATATTTTGTGTATATGCTATTATACTCTACATTCTTTTATTTTGTGAATTCCTTGACTGATTTTTATAGATATAGTTGATTTGACTGTTTTTGTGTTTTAACCTCCATATGTTTTGTAAGTGATTAATCTATTTTTATATTTATATGTACCTGTGAAATTTTTTTCCTTTCTGAGGCTGCCATGGGCTTGAGTTGGGTGAGACCAGTTGTTCGGCAGAGATGCAGTGGCACTGAACTGCAGGGTGCCCTCCCTGTATTGTCCCCTAGGAGGCTTTCATTGGTGGGTGGAGTCTGCACTCAGACCAGATGTCTGCCCCTAGCCCACTGGAAGGGCTGCTTGAAGTGGTATATGTGTTTATCTTCTTGTCTCTACAGAGAAGGAGTCACTTTGGAATGGTCCTTTCCACTTTCAGGGTTGCTTGCTTTGAATGGACTCCTACAGAGTAGGGTACATTGGATGGGGCTGATCCACAGAAGAATGCTGGGTCAGGGCACAGTCTTAGCAAAGCTAGGTGGAGATTATTGGTGCTGGTTCCTGCCGGTGTCCATGTATCTAGGTTGTAGTGGGGACAGAAATGGCACCAGACAGCTCTCTTGTTCGTGAAGAAATCTAGAAATCCCTGCCCCTCCTGTGCATAATTTGAGATAAATAAATCTTCGTACGTGCCTCACGGTAGTTCATACTGCTGCTTCTGTGCTATATAACTCAGTGAGGTTGTTTGCTATGCTGTATCTGTAAGAGCAGGGACTCAGTTTCCTATTGCACTCTATGTCTCCCAGAGCCAAGCCTACTGAATTTTAAAGCTCCCAGTGATAAATCCCATTGATCATAAAAACTCATGAAGTTAAGCCTCTCTGGTTTTCAAAGCCAACTCTGATGGGGCTTCCTAGTGTAGGTCCCCTGTGTCTATGGTGCCTGGTGTGGGGTCTGCTCCTCTCCCCTCTCCATGCCTGCAGCATCCCTCCCTCCTGTGGACATTACCTGCAGGCCATTTTGGTTCCCAACCACATCCTTGCCCTTTCTACCCTCTTTGATGTGGCCTCTTCTCTACAGTTAGCTGCAGAGAGTCTGTCCTGACCATCGTTTTCTGGGTGATTTACAGTGATGTGGGTGTTATCTAGGTTCATTTGTGGAATCCTCCTGCTCTGCCATCTTCCCTGGAAAGTTTGTGTTTTATTTCTTTTTCTTGTCTGATTGCTGTGGCTAGGACTTCCAGTACTGTGTTGTATAAAAGTGGTAAGAATGGACATCTTTGTCTTGTCCCTGATCTTAGAGTAAAAGCTAGGTTTTTTTACCATTCAGTATGATTGTTAGCTGCGGGTTTGTCCCATATGGTGTTGATTATGTTGGTGGTGTGTTTCTACTAAGCCCACTTTGTTGACAGTCTATATCATGAATGGATGTCAAATTTTGTCAAATGCTTTTTCTGCACCTATTGAGATATTAGTTTTTATCCTTCATTTTTTTAATGTGATGTATCATATTGATTTCTGGACATTCAACCATCCTTGCATCCCTGGAATAAGTCCCATTTGATTGTGGTGAATGATTTTTTTTAATGTATTGCTGAATTCATTTTGCTAATATTTTCTCTTTTTTTAGATTTTAATGTTTTTTTATTATATTATGTTAGTCACCATACAGTACATCCCTGGTTTCTGATGTAAAGTTCAATGATTCATTAGTTGCATATAACACCCAGTGCACAATGCAATGCGTGCCCTCCTTACTACCCATCACCAGCCTATCCCATTCCCCCACCCCCCTCCCCTCTGAAGCCCTCAGTTTGTTTCTCAGAGTCCATAGTCTCTCATGCTTCATTCCCCCTTCTGATTACTCCCCCTTTCTTTATCCCTTTCTTCTCCTACCGATCTTCCTAGTTCTTATGTTCCATAGATGAGAGAAACCATATATAATTGTCTTTCTCTGCTTGACTTATTTCACTTAGCATTATCTCCTCCAGTGCCGTCCATGTTGCAGCAAATGTTGAGAACTCCTTCTTTCTGATAGCTGAGTAATATTCCATTGTATATATGGACCACAACTTCTTAATCCAGTCATCTGTTGAAGGGCATCTCAGTTCCTTCCACGATTTAGCTATTGTGGACAATGCTGCTATGAACATTGGGGTGCATATGGCCCTTCCCTTCACTACATCTGTATCTTTCGGGTGAATACCCAGTAGTGCAATGGCTGGGTCATAGGGTAGCTCCATTTTTAACTTTTTAAGGGACCTCCACACTGTTTTCCAGAGTGGCTGTACCAACTTGCATTCCCACCAACAATGTAAGAGGGATCCCCTTTCTCCAGATCCTCTCCAACATTTGTTGTTTCTCGCCTTGTCAATTTTTGCCATTCTAACTGGCGTAAGGTGGTATCTCAGTGTGGTTTTGATTTGAGTTTCCCTGATGGCTAATGATTTTGAACATTCTTTCATGTGTCTGTTAGCCATTTGTATGTCTTCATTGGAAAAGTGTCTGTTCATATCTTCTGCCCATTTTTTGATTTATTTGTTTCTCGTGTATTGAGTTTGAGAAGTTCTTTGTAGATCTTGGATACCAGTCTTTTATCTCTAGTGTCATTTGCAAATATCTTCTCCCATTCTGTGGGTTGCCTCTTAGTTTTTTTTGACTGTTTCCTTGGCTGTGCAGAAGCTTTTTATCTTGATGAAGTTCCACAAGATCATTTTTTCTTTTGTTTCTCTTGCCTTTGGAGATGTGTCATGAAAAAAGTTGCTGTGGCTGATGTCAAAGAGGTTGCAGCCTATGTTCTCCTCTATTATTTTGATGGATTCCTGTGTCGCATTGAGGTCTTTCATCCATTTGGAGTTTATCTTTGTGTAAGGTGTGAGAGAGTGGTCAAGTTTCATTCTTTTGCATGTAGCTGTTCATTTTTCCCAGCACCATTTATTGAAGAGACTGTCCTTTTTCCGCTGGATGTTTTTTCCTGCTTTGTCAAAGATTAGTTGCCCAAAGAGCCGAGGGTCCATTTCTGGGTTCTCTATTCTGTTCCATTGGTCTATGTGTCTGTTTTTGTGCCAGTACCATGCTGTCTTTGTGGTCACAGCTTTGTAGTATAGCTTGAAATCCAGCAACATGATGCCCCCAGCTTTGTTTTTCCTTTTCAACAATTCCTAGGCGATTCGGGGCCTTTTCTGGTTCCACACAAATTTAAGGGCTGTTTGTTCCAATTCTTTGAATAATGTCATTGGTATTTTGATTGGGATGGCATTGAAAGTATAGATTGCTCTGGGTAGCATAGACATTTTAACTATGTTTATTCTTCAATCCATGAGCATGGAATATTTTTCCATCTTTTTGTGTCTTCCTCAATGTCTTTCAAGAGTGATTTGTAGTTTCTAGAATATAGGTCCTTTACGTCTCTGGTTAAGTTAATTCTGAGATAACGTATGATTTTTGGTGCTATTGTAAATGGGATGGATTCCCTAATTTCTCTTTCTTCAGTTTCATTGTTCATGTATAGAAATGCAACTGATTTCTGAGCATTGATTTTGTATCCTCCCACATTATTGAATTGCTCTATAACTTCTAGTAGTTTGGGGGTGGATTCTTTTGGGTTTTCCATATAGAGTATCATGTCATCTGTGAAGAGAGTTTGACTACTTCTTTGCCGATTTGGATACCTTTTATCCCTTTTTGTTGTTTGATTGCTGTTGCAAGGACTTCTAGTACGATGTTGAATAATAATGGCGAGAGTGGGCATCCTTGTCGTGTTCCTGATCTTAAGGGAAAGGCTTCTAGCTTTTCCCCATTGAGAATGATATTTGCTGTAGGCTTTTCATAGATTGTTTTTATGAGATTGAGGAATGTACCCTCTATCCCTACACTCTGAAGGGTTTTAATCAGGAAAGGATGCTGTATTTTGTCAAATGCTTTTTCTGCATCTATTGAGAGAATCATATATTTCTTCACACTTTTCTTGTTGATATGATCTATCACAGTGATCGATTTGTGAATGTTGAACCACCCTTGCATCCCAGGGATGAATCCCTCTTGGTCATGATGGATAATCCTTTTAATGTACCGTTGGCTCCTATTAGCTAGGATCTTGTTGAGAATTTTGGCATCCATATTCATCAGGGATATCGGTCTGTAATTCTCCTTTTGGATGGGGTCTTGGCCTGGTTTGGGGATCAAGGTAATACTGGCCTCATAGAATGAGTTTGGTAGTTTTCCTTCTGTTTCTATTTTTTGAAACAGCTTCAGGAGAATAGGAATTATTTCTTCTTTGAATGTTTGGTAGAATTCCCCAGGGAATCCATCAGGCCCTGGAGTCTTGTTTTTTGGAAGGTTTTTGATCACTGCTTCAATCTCTTCATAATTAATTGGTCTGTTTAAATAATCAATTTCTTCCTATTTCAGTCTTGGTAGTTTATAGGTTTCCAGGAAGGCATCCATTTCTTCCACGTTGTTTAATTTATTGGCATAAAGTTGTTGATAAAAGTTTCTAATGATCCTTCCTATTTCATTGGTGTTGGTCATGATCTCTCCCCTTTCATTCATAATTTTATTAATTTGGGTCCTTTCTCTATTCTTTTGAATAAGTCTGCCCAGTGGCTTATTGATCTTGTTTATTCTTTCAAGGAACCAGCTTCTAGTTCTGTTGATCTGCTCTACTGTGCTCCTAGTTTCTAATTCATTGATCGCTGCTCTAATCTTGATCAACTGCCTTCTCGTGCATGGGTTAGGCCTGCTTTTCTGTTCCAGCTCCAGCTTCTTGAGGTGAGAATATAAAAACTGCATTTTAGATTTTTCTATTCTTTTGAGTGAGGCTTGGGTGGCTATGTATTTTCCCCTTAGGACCGCCTTTGCAGTGTCCCATAGTATTTGGACTGATGTGTTTTCATTTTCATTGGTCTCCAAAAATTGTTTAATCTCCTTCTTAATTCCCTGGTTTACCCAATCATTCTTTTTTTTTTTAAGATTTATTTATTTATTTATTTATTTGACAGAGATAGCGAGAGAGGGACACAAGCAGGGGGAGTGGGAGAGGAAGAAGCAGGCTCCCAGCAGAGGAGCCCGATGTGGGACTTGATTCTGGAATGCTGGGATCACGCCCTGAGCCAAAGGCAGACACTTAAAGACTGCGCTATCCAGGCGCCCCTACCCGATCATTCTTCTTTTTTTTTTTTTTTTATGATTTTGTATTATATTATTAGTCACCATACAGTACATCCCCGGTTTATTCTTGAGCAGGATTGTTCTTAGTTTCCAAGTGTTTGAGTTTCTTCCAAGTTTTTCCTTGTGATTGAGTTCCAGTTTCAAATCATTGTGGTCTGAGAATATGCGGGAATAATCTCAGTCTTTTGGTATCTGTTGAGACCTGTTTGTGACCCAGTATATGGTCTATTCTGGAGAACGTTCCATGTGCATTCGAAAGGAATGAGTATTCTGTTGTTCTGGGATGTAGTGTTCTGTATATATCTATAAGGTCCATCTGGTCCAGTATGTCATTCAGAGCTCTTGTTTCTTTGTTGATTTTTCTGCTTAGGTGATCTATTGCTGAGAGTGGAGTGTTGAGGTCCCCTACTATTAATGTATTATTTTCTAAGTCTCTTTATTCTAGTTAAGAGTTGGTTTGTGTATCTTGTTGCTCCCCTGTTGGGGGCATGGATATTTATAATTGTCATATCCACTTGTTGGATACATCCTTTAAGAATAATATAGTGTCCTTCTGTATCTCTAACTACAGTCTTTAGTTTAAAATCTAATCTGTCTGCTATGATAATTGCTACCCCAGCTTTCTTTTGAGGTCCATTGGCATGAAAAGTGGTTTTCCATCCCTTCACTTTCAGTCTGGATGTATCTTTAGGTTCAAAATGAGTCTCTTGCAGACAGCAAATGGATAGGTCATGTCTTTTTATCCAATCTGCAACCCTGTGGCGTTTTATGGGAGCATTTAGGCCACTCACATTGAGAGTGATTATTGAGAAATATGATTTTAATGATGTCATGTTGCCTGTGAAGTCTTTGTTTCTATAGATTGTAAACTTCTGTTCTGTATCACTCTTGGGGCCTTTTTACTTTTATAGAACCCTCCTTAATATCTCTTGTAAGGCTGGCTTGGTGGTCACATATTCTTTCAGTTTCTGCCGGGCTTGGAAGGTCCTTATCTCTCCGTCAATTCTGAATGACAGCCTTGCTGGATAAAGGATCCTTGGCTGCATGTTCTTCTCAGTTAGAGCTTTGAAAATACCCTGCCAACCCTTCTTGGCCTGCCAGGTCTGTGTAGACAGGTCTGATGTTATTCTGATATTCTTCCCTCTGTACGTAAGGAGTTTCTTCCCGCTGGCCACTTTCAAGACTGTATCCTTAGATCTAATATTTGCAAATTGCACTATGATGTGATGTGGTGTAGGTCTGTTCTCATTGATCTTGGGAGGGGTCCTCTCTGCCTCTTGGACACGAATGCTTGTTTCCTTTGCCAGATTAGGGAAGTTCTCAGCTACAATTTGTTCAAATATCTCTTCTAGACCTCTCTCTTTCTCCACCCCCTTGGGGATGCTGATGATTCTGACATTGGAATGTTTCATTGAGTCAGTAATCTCCTGTAATCTACATTCTTGAGATTGGGTTTCTTTGAGCCAAGTTTCCGTTTTTACTTTCTCTTCTACCATCCCATCTTCCAATTCACTAATTCATTCTTCTGCCTCATTTACCCTGGCCATCAGAGCATCTAGTTTAGACTGCATTTGATTCATAGCATTTTTAATTTCTGCCAGATTCACTCTCATTTCTGCCCTTAGAGATTCTATATTCTCATTAATATTTTCGTTAATATTTTTTTCAAGTCTACACATCATCTTGACCATTGTTACTCTGAACTCCATCTCTGACAGTTTGGTTATATCCATATCCATCAGTTTTGTGGCAGAGGCCACAGTCTCTGTGTCCTTTCTTTGCTGAGGGTTTCTCCTCATCATCATTTTGATGAGGAGAGGTTGCAGGGATGACCAGAGCTCAAATTATTGACCAGGACCCAGTCAGTGTGCACTTAGGGATGTGGGCTTCTTGATTTTTTCAGCTTGCCTTCTGGGGGAGGGCCTTGCCACGCTGATACTCAGGCAACCCTGTTTGGGTAGAGTCTCCCTGTCCCCTTTGAGGGGGTTGGGGATGGGCACAATGTGAACTGGTTTTTCTGGGCTTTTGTTCTCTGGTGGCTTTCCCTGGTGGTTTTCTGTGACTCTTCTGAGAGCCAGATTGCAGTGGCCGTATCCTAGCCTCTGTCTCAGAACAGAGTGATCGCAGTCTGCTCTCCACTGAGCTCTCTTGGCCACTTTAACTCTGTTTCCGTCGGTGCTGCTAAAAACCCTGCAGCGTCCCGGGTTGTGTGCCCCACAGCTGACATCCCAGCCCTCACTTCCAGGGCTGGCACATCTCCTTCCTTTGTGCTTCTAACACCGCCAGCCTCCCCGGTTCCTGCTCGTGCTCCCAAGCTACTGGTTTCAGTCTGGTTCCAGTGAGCGCTCCGGAGCTCTGGTTTTCAGTCTGGTCGCACGCGCATTCCTGGGCTCACGGTCTCAGTTTGCTCTCTCACGGGTGCCGGTCCGCCAGTCCGCCTGCTCCCCAGTGCAGGTGGCTACTGCTTCCCAGCACCTGAGCTTGGCAGCTCCATCCCCCTTCCATTTGTCTTCCAATATCTGTGCATGGATTCACAGCTCCCCGCTTCGTACATCAATACTCAGTGCTGGAGATGTTCATTTGTAGAGATCCAGATGTATCTTCCTGCATCTCAGGCTGATTCCGTGGGTGTTCAGGATGGTCTGGTAGATATCCAGCTCGATTCAGGGGACCAGCTGAAAAAAAGGTCCCCTACTCCTCTGCCCTAGCAAATCAAATCTAAAATAGTAAAAGAATTATAAACCATGACCAAGGGAGATTTAGGCTGGGTGTACATGGTTGCTTCATTGTTCAAAAGTCAATGAATGTAATTGATCACACAAACAGAATAAAAAATAAAAATCACATGATCCTATCACTAGATGCATAAAAAACATTTGACAATATCCAATACCCGTTCATGATAAAAATTCTCAGTAAACTAAAAGCAGAGGGAAACTTCTTCAACTTGATCAAGAACATCTGCAAAAAACCTACAGCTAATATCATACTTCATGGTGAGAAACTCATTTACTGCTAAGATCAGGCACAAGGCGGGGATGTCCCCCCTCACCACTCCTTTTCAACAGTGTACTGGAAGTTCTTGCTAATTCAATAAGTCAAGAAAAGGAAAAAACCGGTATTTACAGATAAGAAAGGAAGACATAAACTCCTTTGTTTATAGAAGACATGATGGTCTATGTAGAAAATCCAAGAGGGGCACCTGGGTGGCTCAGTTGGCTGAGTGTCTGCATTTGGCTCGGGTCATGATCCCAGGGTCCTGGGATGGAGCGCCACTTCGGGCTCCCTGCTCAGTGGGGGAGCCTGTTTCTCCATCTCCGCCTGCCATTCCCCCTGCTTGTGCTCTCTGGCTCTCTCTCTGTCAAAAAATAAATACATAAAATATTTAAACCAAAAAAAAAAGAAAAAGACAATCCAAAAGAATTGACAAACAAGTCCTGGAACTAATAAGCAATTATAGAACGGTTGCAGGAGATGAGGTTAATATATAAAAGTCCACTGCTTTTACATATAGGAGTAATGAACAAGTAGAATTTTTTTAAATTTTTTATGTTAGTCACCATACAGTATATCCTTAGTTTTTGATGTAAAGTTCCATGATTCATTATTTGCATATAACACCCAGTGCTCCATGCAATACATGCCCTCCTTAATACCCATCACCGGTCTATCCCAATCCCCCACCCCCTCTGAAGCCCTCAGTTTGTTTCCCAGAGTCCATAGTCTCTCGTGGTTCATTCCCCCTTCTGTTAACCCCCCCCATTCATTCTTCCCTTCCTTCTACCAATCTCCCTGCTATTCCTTATGTTCCACAAATGAGTGAAACCATATGATAATTGTCTTTCTCTGCTTGACTTATTTCACTTAGCATAATCTCCTCCAGTCCCGTCCATGTTGCTGGAATTGTTGGGTAATCGTTCTTTCTGATGGCTGAGTAATATTCCACTCTATATATGGACCACATCTTCTTTATCCATTTGTCTTTTGAAGGGCATCTCGGCTCCTTCCACAGTTTAGCTATTGTGGACATTGCTGCTATGAACACTGGGGTGCATATGGCCCTTCTCTTCACTACATCTGTATCTTTGGGGTAAATACCCAGTAGTGCAATGGCTGGATCATAGGGTAGCTCAATTTTTAACTTTTTGAGGGACCTCCACACCGTTTTCCAAATTGGCTGTACCAACTTGCATTCCCACCAACAGCGTAAGAGGGTTCCCCTTTCTCCACACCCCCTCCAACATCTGTTGTTTCTTGCCGTGTCCATTTTTGCCATTGTAACTGGTATAAGGTGGTATCTCAATGTAGTTTTGACTTGAATTTCCCTGATGGCTAATGATTTTGAACAATTATTCGTGTGTCTGTTAGCCATTTTTATGTCTTCATTGGAAAAGTGTCCACATCTTCTGCCCATTTTTTGATTTGATTATTTGTGTCATGTGTACTGAGTTTGAGAAGTTCTTTATAGATCTGGGATACCAGCCTTTTATCAGTAGGGTCATTTGCAAATATCTTCTTCCATTCCATGGGTTGCCTCTTTGTTTTGTTGACTGTTCCCTTGGCTGTGCAGAAGCTTTTTATCTTGATGAAATCCCAAAAGTTCATTTTTGCTTTTGTTTCCTTTGCCTTTGGAGATGTGTCATGAAGGAAGTTGCAGTGGCTGATGTCGAAGAGGTTACAGCCTGCATTCTTCTCTAGGATTTTGATGGATTCCTGTGTCACATCAAGGTCTTTCATCCATTTGGAGTTTATCTTTGTGTATGGTGTGAGAGAGTGGTCAAATTTCATTCTTCTGTATACAAGTAGAATTTGAAATTAAAAAACACCATGCATTTACTTTAGCACCACTATAATGAAATACTTAGGTATAAATCTAAACTATGTATAAGATTAGTATGAGGAAAACTACAAAAGTCTGGTGCCCGTTTTTCGATTTCTTCATGTCCTCAATTTCTTCCAAAAGTGTTCGGGTTTTCAGACTACAGATCCTTTACCTCTTTGGTTAAGTTTATTCATAGGTATCTTACAGTTATTGGTGCAATTATAAATGGGATCAATTCCTTGATTTCTCTTTCTTCTGCCTCATTGTTAGTGTATAGAAATGCAACTGGGTTCTGTGTATTGATTTTATATCCTTCAACTTTGCTGAATTCGTGTATCAGTTCTAACAGTTTTTGGATGGAGACTTTTGGGTTTTCTACATAGAATATCGTGTTGTCTGTGAAGAGTCAAAGTTTGACTTCTTCTTTGCCGATTTGGATGCCTTTTCTTTTTGTTGCCTGATTACTGAGGCAAGGGCTTCCTGTACTGTGTTGAACAGCAGTGGTGAGAGTGGGCATCCCTGTCATGTTCCTGACCTCAGGGGGAAAGCTCTCAGTTTTTCCCCATTGAGAATGATATTTGCTGTGGGTTTTTCATATATAGCTTTTATGATATTGAGGTGTGTTTCTTTTTTTATATATATAATTTTTATTATGTTACATTAGTCACCATACAGTACATCCCCAGTTTATGATGCAATGTTCCATGATTCATTGTTTGCATATAACACCCAGTGCTCCATGCAATACGTGTCCTCCTTAATGCCCATCACCGGCCTAGCCCATTCCCCCACACCCCTCCCCTCTGAAGCCCTCAGTTTGTGAGGTGTGTTTCTTTTCTTTTCTTTTTTTTTTCTTTTTTAGGAGTAGTACATCCTTTATTTATGGGATTTATGAAAATGTGCCTATAGCAATAACTTCTAGGTATTTTTTATTATGTTATTCACCATATAGTACATCATTAGTTTTTGGTGGAGTGTTCCATGATTCATTATTTGCATATAACACCCAGTGCTCATTATAACTTGTGCCCTCATTAATGCCCATCACTGGGCTAACCCATCCCCCTACTCCTTCCCTTCTGAAACCCTCAGATTGTTTCCCAGAGTCCATAGTCTCTCATGGTTCATCTCCCTCTCTGATTTCCCCCCTTCGGTTTTCCCTTCCTTCTCCTAACGTTCACCACGCTATTCCTTATGTTCCACATGAGAGAAACCATATGATAATTCTTTCTCTGCTTGACTTATTTCACTTAGCATAATCCCCTCCAGTTCCATCCATGTTGATGCAAATGGTGGGTAATCATCCTTTCTGATGGCTGAGTAATATTCCATTGTATATACTGACCACATCTTCTTTATCCATTCGTCTGTTGAAGGGCATCTCGGCTCCTTCCACAGTTTAGCTATTGTGGACATTGCTGCTGTGACCATTGGGGTGCATATGGCCCTTCTTTTCACTACATCTGTATCTTTGGGGTAAATATCCAGTAGTGTAATTGCTGGATCATAGGGTAGCTCTATTTGTAACTTTTTGAGGAACCTCCATACTGTTTTCCAAAGTGGCTGTACCAACCTGCATTCCCACCAGCAGTGTAAGAGGGTCCCCTTTCTCCACATCCTCACCAACATTTGTTGTTTCCTGCCTTGTTAATTTTTGCCATTCTAACTGGTGTAAGGTGGTATCTCAATGTGGTTTTGACTTGAATTTCCCTGATAGCTAATGATGTTGAACATTTTTTCATGCATCTGTTAGCCATTTGTATGTTGTCTTTGGAGAAGTTTCTGTTCATGTCTTCCCATTTTTTGACTTGAATACTTGCTTTTTTGGGTGTTGAGTTTGAGAAGTTCTTTATAGATCTGGGATACAAGCCTTTTATCTGTAATGTCATTTGCAAATATCTTCTCTTGTTCTGTGGGTTGCCTCTTAGTTTTGTTGACTGTTTCCTTGGCTGTGCAGAAGCTTTTTGTCTTGATGAAGTCCCAAAAGTTTATTTTTGCTTTTGTTTCCCTTCCCTTTGGAGATATATCATGAAAGAAGGTGTGTGGCTGATGTCAAAAAGGTTACTGCCTATGTTCTCCTCTAGGATTTTGATGGATTCCGGCCTCACATTGAGGTCTTTCATCCATTTGGAGTTTATCTTTGTGTATGGTGTGAGAGAATGGTCGAGTTTCATTCTTGTGTATATAGCTGTCCAATTTTCCCAACGCCATTATTGAAGAGACTGTCTTTTCCATTGGATATTTTTTCCTGCTTTGTTGAAGATTAGTTGACCATAGAGTTGAGGGTCCATTTCTGGAGACTGTATTCTTTTCCATTGATCTATGTGTCTGTTTCTGTGCCAATAACATGCTGTTTTGATGATCACAGCTTTGTAATATCGCTTGAGTCAGACATTGTGATTCCCCCCAGCTTTGGTTTTCTTTTTCAACATTCCTCTGGCAATTTGGAGTCTTTTCTAGGTTCCATACAAATTTTGTTTGTTCCAGCTCTGTGAAAAACATGAATGGTATTTTGCTAGGGATTGCGCTGAAAGTGTAGATTGCTCTGGGCAGCACAGACCTTTTCACAATGTTTGTTCTTCCAATCCATGAGCATAGAATGTTTTTCCATCTCTTTGTGTCTTCTCCAATTTCTTTCATAAGTGTTCTGTTTCTGGAGTAGAGATCCTTTACCTTTTTGGTTAGGTTTATTCCTAGGTATCTTATGGTTTCTGGTGCTATTATAAATGAACTGAATGCTCCCGTGAAAAGACACAGGGTTTCAGGTTGGATAAAAAAGGAGGACCCATCCCTATGCTGTCTACAGAAGACTCATTTTGAACCTAAAGACACCTCCAGATTGAAAGTGAGGGGATGGAGAACAATTTACCACATCAGTGGACCTCAGAAGAAAGCTGAGATAGCAATCCTCTTACCAGACAAATTAGATTTTAAACCAAAGACTGTAGTAAGAAATGAAGAGGGACACTATATTATACTTAAAGGGTCTATCCAACAAGAAAATCTAACAATTGTAAGTATTTATGCCCCCAACATGGGACAGCCAATTACATAAACCAACTTATAACCAAAATAAAGAAACATATTGATAATAACGCAGTAATAGTGGGAGACTTCAACACTCCACTCACAGCAATGAACAGATCATCTAAGCAGAAGTTCGAGAAGAGATTTGAAGTGCGCACTGGACCAGATGGACTTCATAGATATATACAGAGCATTCCATCCTAAAACAACAGAATACACATTCTTCTTGAGTGCACGTGGAACATTCTCCAGAATAGATCACATACTGGGTCACAAATCAGGTCTTAACTGATACCAAAAGATTGAGATTATTCCCTGTATATTTTCAGATTACAATGCTTTGAAACTGGAATCCAACTACAAGAAAATATTTGGAAGGAACTCAAAGACTTGGAGGTTAAAGAGCGTCCTGCTCAAGAATGATTGGGTCAACCAGGAAATTAAAGAAGAACTTAAACAATTCATGCAAACCAATGAAAATGAAAACACATCAGTCCCAAACCTATGGGACACTGCCAAGGTGGTCCTTAGAGGGAAGTACATAGCCATCCAAGCCTCTCTCAAAAAATTAGATTTTTCTCTCTTGTAATCTCACTAAAGGTGTGTCGATTTTATCTTTTTAAGAAAACGAGCTCTTAGTTTTGTTGGTTTTTTCCTATTGTTTTTCTCACCTTTATTTATTTCAATTCTGATCTTTGATATTTCCTTCCTTTTAAATTTGAGTTTCATTTGTTCTTTTTTAGTTCTTTGAGGTGTATTTATTTGAGCTCTTTGTTGTCTTCATGTGTGTATTTATTGGTTTAAGCTTCCCTCCAGAACTGCTTTTGCAGCATCCCATCGGTTTTGGTATGTGTTACTTCCATTTTCATTTCTTTCCAGATATTCTGTAATTTTCTTTTGATTTCTTCTTTAACCCATCGCTTGTTCCAGAGTGTGTTATTTAATTTGCAGGTATTTATAGATTTTCTCACTTTCTTCTTGTTGGTTTTTAGTTTCCTACTATTGTGGTTGGAAAAGATACTTATGATTTCAGTCTTCTTAAATTTGCTAATACTTGCTCATGCTGTCTATCCTGAGGATGTTCCGTGTGCCCTTGGGAAGAATATGTATTTTGCTTCTGTTGGATGGAATGTCTACAAATGTTTTCTAGGTCCATTTGGTCCAATGCATATGGTTCAAGTGTAGTGTTTACTGGTTAAGCTTCTGTCTGCATGATCTGTCAGTTGCTGAAAGTTAAGCATTAAATCCCGCTTTTACTGTATCATCTGTTTCCCCTTCAGGTCTGTTACTAATGCATCTAGGTGCTGCGATGTCAGCGCATACATACGTACAGTTGTTTGACTTGATGATTTTCCCCTTTTATATATTGACCTTGTCTCTTGTTACCATTTTTTGCCTAAAGTCTCTTGTGTGTGATAGAAGTATACCTATCCCTGCTTGCTTTTGGTTTCCACTTGTATGGAATGTCCTTTTCCGTCCCTTCACTTTAAGCCTATGCATGTCTTCAAACCTGAAGCTTTTTTTGGGGGGGGAAGCATATGGTTGGGTCTTATGTTTTTACCCATTGAGTTCTTTGTACCTTTTGATTGGTCAGTTCAGTCTGTTTACATTTAGAGTTGCTATTGATCTGTAAGAATTTAGCAGTGCTATCTTACTGTCTTCTGGTTGTTTTGTACTTCTGGTGTTTCTTTTTCACTGTTGTTGCCTACCTTTGTAAATTCGTGATTTTCTCTGGCGGTTTTCAGTGTTTCCTTTTCTTCACCTTTGAGCATGTCTACTGTAGGTTCTTGCTTTGTGGTCCCCAGGACGCTCACAAAGACATCTCACAGATGAAACAGTCCACTTTCAGCTGATGCTACTTTGATCAGATACAAAAGCTTCACTGTTTACCCTCCCCTTTATTTTGTCTTTACCTCTTTTTATATTATGTATTCAGTGACAAATTATAGCAAATATAATTAGTTGTAATATATTTCCTTTTGCCTTTATGTTAGTTAAATGGCTAACACACCATCCTGTTACAGAATTAGAGTTGTTTTTTTTTAAGTCTGATTCTGTATTTTTGTATGTTTTTATGTCCTAAGTAGTGTCTTTTCACTTCAGCTTGAAGAAATCCTTTCAGCATTTCTTGTAAGGCAGGTCTAGTGGTGATGAACTCCCTCTGCTTTTGTTTGGGAAGATCTTTATTTCTCCTTCATATCTGAAGGGTAACTTTGCCAGAGCCTTCTCGGCTGCCAGTTTTCTCTTTTCAACACTTGTATATGTCATTACACTCCCTCCTTTCTGGCCTATAGGGTTTCTGCTGAGATATCCACTGAGAGCCTACCAAGTGTTCCTTTGTGAGTTATAATCTTTTTTCCCCCTGGCTGCTTTTAGAATTCTTTAGGTTACATTTTTGACAGTTTCATTATAATGTGTCTTAAAAACATTCTTTTCGCATGGAGATATTAAGGTGATCTATTAGCTTCATGAACTTGGATGTCCAGCTCTCTCCCTGGGTTTGGGAAGTTCTCAGCTGTCATTTCTTCAAATAAATTTCCTGCCCCTTCCTCCCTTGCTGCCGCTTCTGGAACCCCAATTCTAACACTTGTTCTTCTGACTGAATCCCAGAGTTTACATAGGCTTTCTTCAGTCTTTCTCATTGTTTTCTTTGCTCACCACTAATTGGGTTATTTCAGAATCCCTGATCCTCTGACTCATCCTGTCTTCCATTTGCTCCACTGAAGATGTGCTGTCTTGCAGTTTTCATTGCATGTGTGGAGTTCTTCAGTGCCACAATTTCTACTTGGTTTTTGTTTTTGTGATTTCTAGCTCCTTGGTAAATATCTTATCTTGAACCTGTATATATATTTTTTCATTTCATTGAATTGTCTTCCTGAGTTTTCTTGTAGCTCTTTTGAGTTTCTTCAAAACAGCTATTTTTAAATTCTTTATTAACTAGCTTGCAAAATTTCATGTTTTTAGCTTGGTTATTGGTGAATTCTCTTTTGATGGTAATGTTTTCTTGTGGTTTTTTGCATGGCTGTTCTCACACTTGAAGAAGCAGACACCTCCTTAAATCTTTGCTAGTTGCCTCCAGTATTCTAGTTGCTGCCGTTATTACCTGGGTGATCTCTGCCTTTGATGGGAACGCCTCTTCCACCCTTCCTGTTCCCCATGGCAGAGTTCTTAAGCTTTATGTCTTTTTTGGTTCTTACAGTTCAGCTGACTGGCTAGGGGAAACCTCTCTCCTATTTTCCAGACAGTAGTGCAGTGTTTGCAGTTTCTCCCTTGCCCCAGATCCTGGCTCCGTTCTATCTCAGAGCTTGCTCTGACAGCCGCACCGAGGAGCACCAGGAGCAGCTGCAGAGCCCGGGATCGAGTGGGTTTTGCTCTGGGGCATTGGGGATACCCTGTACCTGGTGCGGAGGTACCCAGGCATGGTGCTCCCGAGACTGCTGGTGGACCTCTTGCTGAATGCAGTCATCAGGAAGTGCACCTGCTCTCCACCTTCGATACTCTTCCCTGCGTCTATCCTCCTCTCGTCCTCCTGCCAGCCACGGAGGTCCCACTTGGGGACTGCAGGCTCTGCAGCTGTATCCTACACCACTGGGATGGCCACGTCCCCCTGACTGCTCTCTGCTTGCACCGAGGTCACTGCAGCTGCGGGGGGCGCAATGTGGAGAACCAAACTGCTTTCAGGGTTCCTGAATTTCTGCAGTTTCTCTGTTTTCTGTGGGTATCTGCCCAGGTCAACACTCTCCAGATGTTTTTGCAAATGTGGCAAGAAGGGATGGGTCAAGTTCTTTGCTCCACTGGTTCCACAGCCCACAGGGAGGTGTGTCTACCTGTTACCAAGTGCACAGGTGGACAAGACTCTTCTGGGTCCTGGGCACAGGATGCTGGATCCCACAGCAACCATAAAGGCACTGTGGTTGGTGGGTAGATGCCTGATTCTATGTTGAACATCTTACCACGATGCTGACGTCAGTCTACTGTTCCTCTTCTTGTCCTGAACATAATCTCCCTCATATTTTTTTCTCATTAACAAACTTCTCAAGAGCAGTGTTCTCGGATCTTCTGTAGTCACTGTGCAGTTAACCCTTCGCTATTCTCTGGCACCGTGACAGCATCCCCTCTTCCTGTCCTTCGGCTTCCTTAACCAAATCAAATCTCTCTTATTACTCTCCATGACCCTTAACCCTGTAGACCTCTTTAGCAAAGCATTTTTTTCTAACTCTTCCTGATTTTAAAAGTAATATGCATGGTAAAAACAGAAAGGAGAAAAATGAGTCATCCCCAAATCGATACTGGGTCTTATGTAATGCCTTTCTTCTCTAACTCCTGCTCACCTTTCAAAATTCATCTTACAGATAAAATTTGTAAGCCTTTCCTAATTCTTCTCCCTTCTAAATTTTGTGCTTTCTCTATATCCAATAGTCCCATATTTTTCCCCCTCAATGCACCTAAGTCTGATTTATAAGTAGAATGTTATATGTATCTGATGCCCTCACTAGATCATAAACTGTATGGGGACAGAAACGTCTATTCTGCTCATGATTATATACTCAGCATCTAATACAGATGCTGTAGAGCAAATAGTGGTTAAATGAACAAATTAATGATGTTTACACTGTCTTCTGAGTTCCCTTAGCGTCCTACACCTTCAGTTACATTCTGCCCTGTTCTTGGAAGATAGGGACTGTTACCATTGCACGACTTTATTAAGCCACCTACAGTCTTCACGGGGCTGACATTAGGAACATTATTTTCGACTTTGAGCAGCTCTGGGCCTCAGCTTTCTCTCCAGTGTGAGATTAAGAAGTGGGACTGGACAAAAGTTTTCAAACCACTCTGTAGAGCCATAGTGACCCCGAGGATCCCTTTCCAGGGCTGCTTGATTGAAATGTCATACTCTAAATCTCAGAAGCTGAAACAGACCAAGAGCCTACCCTTAGCTCAAACTCTGGCAAAAATGGATTCCTTCTCAGCTGCTGGGTGTTGAGTAGGCCCTTGAATATACACTTGCTTAATGAAGACTGCCTGTGGGTAAGGCAGGGACGGGGGCATCACCTGCTAAGACAAAGGACTTTTTTGAGATTGCTGTGTCACCGGTGAATGAAATGTGGCTGGTCCAGATGAGGACGGCTAAAACACAACTGGATTTTGAAGACTTGGTACAAAGCAAGCATGTTAAATATCATTAATTGGTATATTAAATATTGAAATACTCGGACATATTAAGATGTATTACATTAAATGTCACCTGCTCCTTCTAACATGGCTACTAGAACATTTAAGATTACCTATGTGCCCGACATTATAGGTTCGTCTGACAGTATTACTTCGTGGTTTTTATTTAGCGTGGTGGTTTTGTTAGTTTATGTGACCCTTCAAAACCCTCTCAGCTGTGATCCCTGACCAGCAGAGTCAACATCACTCAGAAGATTGTGAGAAATGGCAGAACACCAGCTCCACCAACCCCAGACTTACCAGGTCAGACTTTGCATTTTAGTTGGATTTCCAGGTGATCTGCGTGCACGAGTCTGCAAGGGTCTGATTTAGGTTACAGTCAACGGACCCCCACTGCCTCCCTGCCCATCAAACTTCTGCCTGTCCAATCCCATGGATCAGGGATTCTTAACCTAAGGGACCAGGATCCTTCTAGGGTGTGGGGAGCCAGTAGATGGGCCCTGGGAATCTGTAAAATACTAACATTTTATGCAGCTTATTTTGTGAACATAGATGGCTTTTCATGAAAGGATGGCCACGTCACCAACACCTGGGAAGTGGTAAGCAGGGCAGATGTGCTGGGGATGGGTCCCAGCAATGTTCTAATAAGCTCTCCTGCGATCCTGACGTCCAAAGTCGAGAACCATAAGACAAGGTACTAATGAGGGCTACGCCGGGCACCGTGTGACAGTCTGGAGGGTGACGCCAGCCTCCATAGATATGGGCATCATGGGATGGATTTGATGCAGGATGTGGTCAGTGTTCAGCCTAGCGTAAGGATTAAGAAAATTGGCTTTGGAGTCAGACCTAAATTTTTCAAGAAACCATGGAAAGGACTTTCAATCTTTTTGAGGACTGACGAAAGTCAACTCAAATGCTTAAGTGAATGATTAAGACCCTGCCTCCGCAGAAAGCTGAAATCACCAACGGGTAACCTACGGTAAGGTCACCATGTGAGAGCAAACCAATGTATTAAAGCCAGTTTTTTTTAAATACATTTATTAACCAATGTTAACACATTAAATGGATCTATATATTGCTAGTCAGAGCAGCTTACAAAATGCCAGAATGCATCATAGAACTGGACAGCCACAATGAGTAATTACAATGTGCATAGTGGCTAAGCTCAACACCTTGATATAGCTTTATGATTTGCAGAAAATTTTTAATAATGATTCCTAAAACAATCAGTTGTAATTTTACCTAAAACTTTTACAAAACCAGGCCACAATCTTTTTTAATTTTTTTTTTTTTAACACACAGTTTTCACGCTGTAGTAACTTGGAAATGTGCAACCGGAGACAAAAAAGCCAAAGTAACACGAATCTTACGTTCATGCAGCTATCAGTTAAATAGTACATACTCTGGAATGATTTTACACCAAAAATATTTCCACAATAACTTGCTCTCATAGGGGTGGATCGAAGTTTTAAAACTTGAAAAACAATCAGAGAAGGTAAGTGTTCTGGGTTACAACGTCTCAGTCAGACCACGGCACTACGGCGACGCTGACGATCACACAGCAATGGCGGGGGGGGGGGGGCGGGGGACGAGACGCCCAGTCGCTGCCTAATTCAGGCGCGGTGCTGAGTGGGCCGCCGGGCAGCAGCTTGTCGATTAACTCGTGTCACCACCTCAACAGCATCAAGACTGGATGGAGGATTATTTCACAGAAGACTTAGTTACATTTTCATCTTTAGAGTGACCCTGACAAACCTGGAGAAAACTTTTTAAAAGGTTTTCCTCCTGATTCGTTCACTTCCATGATGTGTGATTGCTTTAATAAATATCAAAGGTCTAAATAAATATTTACAAATTATTTCTCTAACCTTTAAAAGTAAATGATAAATGGGAATTTGACTTGGTCTAAGATCAGTCTTCGAAAAAACAAATGGTAAGATTTAAAAAAAAAAAAGTAATTTAAGTTTTCCTGGCTGAATTTTATATATCTATGTATAAAAAAAATCATTCAACTATCGATCCATTCCTATTGGTAATGCTTCTTAATCCAGACATTCCGCAAAATACAGACTTTTTACAAATCACGGCATCTTTAATACAAGAAAATTAACATGCATTCTTCTTCATTCTGTGTACAGTGATGGAGTTCATGAGTAGGCAATTAGCCATTACTACAAACATAACGGCCTCTGTGAAGCTTAAGTGCTTTCTTTCCTTTTAGTATTAATTTACAATATATGAGGTGACACCAGATAATAGGCAATCAGATGATATTTGGGGAGGGAAGGGAAGCATTAAAGAAATTTGTACGCCTCATCTATAATTTCATGGATGGATAAAGGTAGTTTTTGGCTTTTTATTTTTTATCTTGTTACAAGCACTCATGTTAGGACAAAGATGAAATGTGCAAACTTTAAAATTTAAATATTCATTTTCTCTAAGATCCAGCTCAGTAAAAGATTACCCCAGTTCCCTGCAATTTTAAACTACAAGATCAAAGCTAATAATTTGTTATAAAAGTTATATATTGAAAAGAAATAATGAAAAACACAATTGGGAAATATTTAAGAAAAAATATGCAGGACTAGCACCTGCTGTGTCAACCCTGTTCCCTAAATTCAATCATATACCCACTGGCATAACCAATAGATAATGCCTTTAAACAGTAAAGGAAGCTGAACAAAACCAGCTCAACAAGGTTAAGAGATAAATTTCACATCAAGGTAGTATGTTTTATTTCTGAAACAGTTCTGTAGTTCTTACATTCAGATCTATTTTAAATGTGTCTTTGTTAAACCCACTTGTATTCACCTGTTGTTTTTTTAAAGATCTGTTGTTTAAAGGTTAAAATCTCTGTAAAACCTAAAAATGTTTTAAAATTTGCTGAAAATGCAACAAATTCTCAATTAAAATTTATTTAAAATAATACCGTCCACTGATGTTACTTTTACCCCCTGAAAAACTCCGGAGGAGCATTAACAAAAGATTTAAACTACTGTGCAAAATTTCTTCACGAAAAGTGTTTAAAGGCTGGTGCAAAATGGGAAGCAAATTCTAAACAATTTTGGCTTCTTGGAAACAAAAACCGCTGTGTCTGAGAAGAGTGCGCGTGGTGGCCCGGGAGCCCTGCCTTCATCTTTTCCGGCGACAGGTGCGCTTGTGCTCAGCGTGCCAATGCTCCTGCTGGCACTTGATGGAGCAGTAGGACGTGTTCCAGCAGCAGTGGTACATGGCCTCCTCCTCACAGTTGTAGCACTGCAGGGAGAGACCAGCGTTAGACCTGCAGGCTCCCAAGCTCTGCTCGCAAACTTCAACTAGTGTGGCCAAGAACCCCAGAGTGTGTGCTCTGCACCGAGCCGAACGGCAGGGAGCAGTGGGGCCGTGGAAGCCGCAGCACTGACTCCATCAGCAGCAAGTGGGAACGTCCCGGGTGCATCAACATCTCTCTCACCTCTACTACTCATTCCCATCAGCATATAAATCTAAAGATGCAGAACGATGATGGCGGGAAGTACCACACATCTCTGCCCATGTGGACAACAACTGCATCGTAGAGCCTGTCTTAGTAACTACTTTGGAGTCCATTGAAGGTTTCCAACTTCTCGGGGAAGTTAGGGACAGTAAATTCTAATTTTGGTCAGTACCAGCTCTTAGCTGCGTCCCACCTCCAGCTTCATGGTGGGAGCTGTGTATATGCAAAACTAACCGCATCGAAGGGGAAGCTTAGAAAGTGGGCACACCCAAGGAGAGGCTCAGAAAACACTGCCTCAGACTGATTCTCAGCACAAAGCCTACAACAAAAGTCAGCAAACCTGAAAAGGAGGCTAGAGTTACCACATAGATTCAAATATCTAGCGTTCAGCCTCAATAACAAAAAAATTAAGGTATATAAAGAAATAGAAACATCCAAAGGGGGAACAAAAAACTGTCCCTGAAAAGGCCTAATAACAGATATCAAAGACTAAGAACTAAAGAGAGATGTGGAGAAATTTAATGGTGTGTGAACAAAATGGAAATACCACTAAAAAGAAACCAAAAAAAAAAAAAAAAAAAAAAACAACGTGGAGCTGAAAAGACCATTAACTGAAACACTGATACTCTAAAGACAAGAGCAGAAGACAGGACAAAAGACAAATGTGAGCAGAACCTGAGGGACTGGGGGACACTGTCCAATGTACCAAGATACATGTTCTGGGAATCTCACAGCAGGAGATAATGGCTGAAAATTCTCAATCTGACAGAAGCTGTGAACATGAATTCCAAGTCAAAGAGTCAGAGTCAATGAGACACACATCAAGACATGTTATCTCCAAACATTCGAAAGCCCAAGTTAAAAGAGAATCCCGGAAGCCTACAAGAGAAACCGCCACATGCAAAGGATCATCGATATGTTATCACCAGTTTTGTCATCAGAAACTCTGGAGGCCAGAAGGCAGTGGGCTGATATCTTCAAAGCGTCAATGCAGAATCCTATATTCAGCAAAACTGTCCTTCTAAACGTAAGGGATAAATTTTAAAATTCCCAGATACTCAAAAGCTGAGGGAACTTGTGACCTGCCCTGCAAGAAATGCTCAGGGGAGCCCGACAAGGTGAAGGGAAAGAACACTAGCCAATACCTTAAAGTTGTTCAGAGAAACTAATAGTATAAAGAAAATCTGTGAAATCTAGTGGGTTTTTTTGGTCAATTTTATTGATCCTTTCAATCTTTTTTTTTTTTTTAAGATTTATTTATTTATTTATTCGACAGAGATAGAGACAGCCAGCGAGAGAGGGAACACAAGCAGGGGGAGTGGGAGAGGAAGAAGCAGGCTCATAGCAGAGGAGCCTGATGTGGGGCTCGATCCCATAACGCCGGGATCACGCCCTGAGCCGAAGGCAGACGCTTAACCACTGTGCCACCCAGGCGCCCCTATCCTTTCAATCTTTTAACTAGATGGACTCAGAAGAGAGAGGACTTGGGCACCAGGGTGGCTCAGGTCATGATCCCAGAGTCCTGGGATTAAGTCCCACATCAGGCTCCCTGCTCAGCAAGGAGTCTGCTTCTCCCTCTGCCTTTCACCCTGCTTGTGTGCTCTTTCTCTCAAGTAAATAAAATCTTTAACAAAATAAAGAGGACTTAAATTACTAAAATCAGAAATGAAAGTGGGGACCTTACTACCGATTCTACAGAAATATGAAGGATTTTAAGAAAGTACTATTAACTATTCCATATTAGAAAACTGAAGAAACTAAAATGTACAAATTCCCAGAAGAACAATACTTACCAAGGCTAACTCAAATTCTCTCAACACAAAAAGAGCCCTGGATTTGCTGGCTACTCTAGTAAATTCTAGCATATAGTTAAATAAGGACTAATAGCAATCCTTCCCAAACTTTCCCCAAACACTGTAGTACAGGAAATACTTCCTGCCTCATTCTGGGAGTCCAGCATAACCCAACACCAAAGCCAGACAGAGACACTACAAGGAACAAAATCTATAGATCAGGTGCCTTAAGAACAGCGGGATAGGGGCGCCTGGGGGGCACAGCGGTTGAGCGTCTGCCTTCGGCTCAGGGCGTGATCCCGGCGTTGTGGGATCGAGCCCCACATCAGGCTCCTCCGCTATGAGCCTGCTTCTTCCTCTCCCACTCCCCCTGCTTGTGTTCCCTCTCTCGCTGGCTGTCTCTATCTCTGTCGAATAAATAAATAAAATCTTAAAAAAGAAAAAAAATGAAATTAAAAAAAAAAAAAAACAGCAGGATAGAACCCTCAACAAAATATTAGCAAACGGCACTTAGCAACATAGTAAGAGGATTCTACACCAGGACCATGTGGGACACTGTCCTATAATACGAGTGATTCAAAATATGAAAATCAGGGTAATATGCCACACCAACATGAGGGAGAAAAACCTACATGATCATCTCAACTGATGTAGAAAAAGCATCTGATAAAATGCAATACACCCTTTCATGATTAAAAAAAAAAACACTCAACAAACCAGGAATAGAAGGAAAGTGCCACAAACGAAAACCCACAACACACAGCACAGTGAGAGACTGAAAGTTTTCCTCTAAAATCAGGAATACGGCAAGAATGCACCCACTTTTACCACTTGTATTGAGCAAAGTACAGGAAGTTCTAGCCACCGCAACCAGGCAAACAAAAAAATAAAAATCCATACTTGAAGAAGTGAACTTATCTGTTTGTACATGATTTGATCTTTAGAGTTTTCTACATATAAGACTACAGAACAAAGCTATCAGGACAAGTGAATTCAGCAATGTAGCAGGACACACAAGTCATAAAATCAGCTGCATTTCTAACAGGAACAATGACCAATCTCAAAAGGAAAACTACAAAAACGATTCTGTTTAAAATCGCTCAAGGGCGCCTGGGTGGCTCAGTCGTTAAGCGTCTGCCTTCGGCTCAGGGCGTGATCCCGGTGTTCCGGGATCGAGTCCCACATCGGGCTCTTCTGATGGGAGCCTGCTTCTTCCTCTCCCACTCCCCTGCTGTGTTCCCTCTCTCGTTGGCTCTCTGTCACATAAATAAATAAAATCTTAAAAAAAAAAATCGCTCAAAACATGGACGGCACTGGAGGAGATAATGCTAAGTGAAGTAAGTCAAGCAGAGAAAGACAACTATCATATGGTTTCTCTCATCTATGGAACATAAGAACTAGGAAGATCGGTAGGGGAAGAAAGGGATAAAGAAAGGGGGGTAATCAGAAGGGGGAATGAAGCACGAGAGACTATGGACTCTGAGAAACAAACTGAGGGCTTCAGAGGGGAGGGGGGTGGGGGAATGGGACAGGCTGGTGATGGGTAGTGAGGAGGGCACGTATTGCATGGTGCACTGGGTGTTATACGCAACTAATGAATCATCGAACTTTACATCAGAAACCAGGGATGTACTGTATGGTGACTAACATAATAAAACATAAAAAAAAAGTAAAATCGCTCAAAGAAGAATAAAATACATAGGAATTAACCATGGAGGGGAAAAGTCTGCACGACGAACACTACCAAACACTGAGAGGAATTCAAGACACGAACAAATGGAAACACACCTCGTTGGTGGGCTGGAGGATGTCATGCTGTGAAAATGTCAGTAGGACCCAATGCCATCTACGGATTCAGTGCAATCCCTACCGAAATCTCAATGAAACGTTCTTCAGATATAGGAAACCCATCCTAAAATTCGTGTGGAATCTCAATGGACCCCAAATAGCCAAAATAATCTTGAAGACAAGAAGAAACTGGAGGTCCCACACTTCCTCATTTCAAACCTACTACACGAAACTACAGTAACCAAACCACGGGGTACGGGGCATAAAGACAGACCGACGAGGGGAGGCAAACAGACAGCCCAGAAAGAAACCCTCACGTAGACAGTGAAAGGACTTTTGACGAGGATGCCAAGACCTCTCCATGGGGAACCGACAGTTTTTCAACAGACTGAGCTGGGAAAACCGCATCCCCACATGCAAAGGAGGAGGCTGACCCCCGATTAACTCAAAATGAATCAAAGACCTCAATGTAAGGCCTAAAACGACAAAACTCTTGGAAGAAAACGTGGGACGAAAGCTTCACGACACTGGATTTGGCAACGATTTCTTGCATGTGACCAAAGGCACAGGCAACAAAAGAAAATATAAAGTCGACTTCATAAAAATTCTAAAATGTTGAACATCAGGAGACACTGTCTACAGAGTAGACTGAGGAAAATATTTGTAAATCATACATCTGGAAAGCAACTGCTATCCAGAATATATACAAAACTTCTGACACTATCAAACAGCCTGACTCAGGAACGGGCAAAGAAGTTGAACAGACACGTCTCCAAACACGCAAGAATGGCCAACAAGCCCACGAGCAGATGCTCAAGGCCACTGAGCACCAGGGAAATGCAAATCAAAACCACAACGAGGTACCGCCTCACACCTGTCAGACGGCTAGACCCAGAAAGACGGGACACAACAGGTGTTGGCGGGGATGCGGAGAAAGGGGAATCTGCGCTGCCGGTGGGACGCAAGCCGGTGCAGCCACCGTGGAGACCAGTACGGAGGGTCCTCCACAAAACTAAAAATAGAACGGCCGTATGACCCCACACTCCACTTGTGGGTGCAAACCCCAAACCACTGAAAGCAGGGTCGGCAACAGCTCTGTCCGCCCAGGCTCGTACCAGCATCAGCCACGACAGCAAACGCACGGGGGCAACCCAAGTATCCATGGACGAG
Source organism: Ursus americanus (assembly GCF_024610735.1). Lineage (NCBI taxonomy): Eukaryota > Metazoa > Chordata > Mammalia > Carnivora > Ursidae > Ursus > Ursus americanus. The sequence goes on from NC_142157.1 coordinate 36,673,623, forward strand.
CACGTGGGTAACCACATGCAGGGTACAGCACATTCCGGGAGGCGGGCATCGTCCAGCCTTAAAGGACATCTTCCGTTTGCCACAACCTGGGTGAACCTCGTGGGCATCGTGCCGAGTGAGACGGTCAGGTGCAAAAAGACAGATACGTACGTTCGCACCAGACACACTGAGAACGGCCACGGCCATAAGGACCAAGCAGAGTGGCGGGCACCAGGTACGGCTTCAGATGTGCAAGGTTGTGACGGCTGCACGACGACATGAGTGTACTTAATCCCACTGAGGTGTTCACTTAAAATTCACCAGCTTCACCATTATTATGTGTATTTTAGCACAATTGTAAAAACGCAGCCTCACTCCTCCTTAGCCCCACCCCCACCCTGCTGCCCTTCACAGTCTCTGTGAGAAAACCGCCTAAACCCTATTCCAGTTATTCTCTCCCCTTTCCTTTCAGCCAACACACGTGCATCACAGCTTCAGCTGCAGTCACTGATTCACCAGCGGCGTACGGCACCCCGCGCTCGTCACATCACCTGCCCCCTTCCCCCCAGCAGCCCTCAGTTTGTTTCCTACGATTGAGAGTCTCTTGGGGTTTGTCTCCGTCTCCACCTTATTTTCCCCTCCTTGCACTAACTATGTAAGAAACAGCCCTTTCTTTCTTAAACCCATGGCGATCAGTCACCCATATCTCTCCTGGGTCTCTCCGCTGGATGTGCTGTTACAAGGTCACTTACGACCCAAAACTAGTGCTCAGTTCTCAGCCTTCCTCTTACTTGGCAACAGCTGGAGATACGCTGGCTGTCACAACTGTGGCAGGGAGAAGCGGTGTTACCAGTGCCCGGGGACGGAGACATCTAGGGATACAGGGTGGCCCGCCCCGCCCCCAGGACCTTTGTGGTCCAAATGTTAGTAGTATTGAGGTTGAAAACGGGTCTACACACAGGTGAAGAATCCATGTATTGTGGACTGTCTGGACATGGACAAAGTACACACGACAGTCCCAAGCTGAGTTGGAAAATAAAGGTGGGATCCCAGACAGCCGTGGTGAGGGTGCAGGCACCAGCAAGGAGAGGACGCTGCGCCCGGCTATCCTTCAGCACTCGGGCACGGGCCAGGCAGGCAGGACAGCGCATGCGGACTTGGGAGTCCTGGGGTGGGACCAGAGAGAACAGCCTACAGATGGTACTAACATCCTACCTGCTAATTTTCTTCTTCTCTGGGTATGCTGTGCTTTCTTACCAAAATGAATCTTCTGAGATTTCTTGTAATCTTACTGCAGTTTCAGTAAAGTTGGAAACAGCTGAAATGCGTCCTGAGTTTGAATCTTGGGCGTGTGCTAATTAGTCATGAGTTGGGACCAAGGTTTTTAACTTAGCTTCCTCATTTTTAAACAGTATTTTAAGCAGCACCACCCTTTCTCTCAAGTATCCTGACATTTACTCACATGGATATATTTCAAGGGGTTACCATCCCTACTGTTCCTCAGTTGTAGCTCGTCGTAACATCCATTTTCCGGCACCTGCCACACCGCAGTACTTTCCTAAGACGTGATTGTAAGAACAGTTTAAAACCTTTTACCAGTGTACTAGAAATGACATGACAAGCAGAGTGTTTTTAGACACTCTGTTTAATCTCATAAGCTTCAAATTTCTCATCTAAAAAAATGGGTAAATGGAAAGCAGTCCAGTACTGGTAAAAAAAAAAAAAAAAGAAAAAGAAAGAAAGAAAGAAAGAAAAAGAAAAACAGGTGCATAGATCAAGGGAATAGAACAGAACCCAGAAATGAACCCACATGTATATGGTCAATTAACTTACAACAAAGGAGGCAAGAATACAGAATGGGGAAAAAGGCAGTCTCCTCCATAAATGGCAGTGGGAAAACCGGGCAGCCACATTCAGCAGAATGAAATCAGACTACTTTCACTGTAGTTAACTCTGACCAGACTAAAGTTAACTCGAATGGAATGTAAGACCTGAAAACATAAACTTCTAGAAGAAAATAAGCAGTAGATTCCTTCACATCACTCTGGATGTGACACCAAAAGCAAAAGCAACAACAGCAAAAATACACAAGTGGGACCATATCGAACTAACAGCTTCTGCACAGCAAAGGAAATAATAAAACGAAAAGGCAACCTAGGTAATGGGAGAAAATACTTGCAAATCCTGTATCTGATATAAGTGGTTCACGTCCCAAATAAACAATTCCTACAACTCAACAGAAAAAAACCACCTGATTCTAAAAATGTGCAAAGGGCCTGCATAGATCTTTCTCCAAAGACGACATCCAGAATCATGAAAAGAGGCTCAACCTCACTCGTCATCAGGGAAATGCAAATCAAACCACAATGAGATCACCTCACACCTGTCAGAGCAGCCAAAATCAACAACACAGGAAACGACAGGAGCTGGCGAGGACGCGGAGAGAGGGGAACCCTGTGCACTGTTGGTGGGAACGCAAACTGGTGCAGCCACTGTGGAAACCAGTATGGAGCTTCCTCAGAAAGTGACCAAGAGAGTAATTCCACTGCTGGGTATGTGTTCAAAGGAAATGAAACGAGGACACGGAAAAGATAATGGGCACCCCACGTTCACCCCGCATATTCACCAGAGCACACAACCGGAGCGTCCGTCGGCGGATGAGTGGACAAAGAGGGTGCGGTTTGTACACATACCCGGTGGAGAGGGAAACCCCGCGGTTGTGACGGGCCGAGACGCGCAGAGGGAGGGCAGCGCTGACAGGTGGCATCAGGTCTGCCAGCTCGGCTTCGGCGGCCGCACAGCTGGGAAACGCTAAAGCAGCAGTGTTCTCGTTCCCTGCGACAGCCGCCTCCTCCCACTTCTTCGATTCTTTAGTAAACTTACAGGGGTTTCTTCCCTTAAGTCTAGCGCCCGCTTTCTAGCTTTCTCTCGTCTTTGTGTGAAGACAGAACTACAGACACGGTGCTGGGGCTTGTGCTACTGATTATCTTGAGCAAACCTTCATTCCCATCGGGTGATATTTATTTCCTTACTCATCTGCTTTTCCTAACATGTTCTGAATTATATGCTAAGTTCCCTTTTCCTTTCTTTATCACAGTATTTATAAGGTTCACTTTCCTGAGGGAAGATTTCCTGGACATGGAAAGACCCTCTTCAGAAAATGTAGTCTGGATCCCATGAAGAACCACAAAACTTGTTGTAGTAATTCATTAACATTAAAAGACCAAGTTATGAGTTTTGGGAAGCAAAACGTTCTCCCCAACAGTTAGCTGAGATGGGAGGACAGGTGTGCTCAGAGCTCCCCATCCAGGGGAAGAGTCACAAACAAAATACCGCGAAAAAGGAACCGTGTGTCAGATTCTAAGATGAGGTTGGGGCCAGTGAGATGTCACCATCCAAAAGTAAACCGAGTGAAAAGAATCTAATATATAAATGTTATGCCGCAAAATCTGACAATCCAGTGTTGTCATGTGGACACTCAGCGTTTCAGGACTGAGCCATCATCGTCAGGAGTGAGCAGGCAAACGTCAGGGCACAGGACACGCACGGCTGTCCCTCAGATGCACCAAGTATGTACTGAAGGTCCACACGCATGAGACAATATCCTGACCAATCCTCAGAAACGCGGGACGCGGAGTTCACAGATGAGGACTGTTAGTAAAAATGTTAAAACTCTAAGCTGATCATTTCACATCTGATCTTACTTCACGTATCACCCGGCCATACTCCACAAGGTCTTTCTGAGCTGATTTTCATCTCACAGCGTTTCACTGTCTGCACGCTGCAGGGGCAGGGGGGGACGTGCACGAATCAGACTGATACATACGGAGACTTACCCACTGCTTCTTCTTGGTCTGAGAAATCAGTTGTTTGTGCTGTGTTGCTAGCTTCTTGATTTCTTCTACAAATTCCTCTTTACACTTTTCCTTTACTTGCTTACATTTTCTGTCCATCTCGCCCTGCATATTGGCTACAGCTTTACTTACAGCTTGTCGCTTCTCTTCTTCCATTTCGGAGCGCAGCTGCAATGAAAACCGTACTCCATAACCCGTCCGCCCTCGATGCACACGGACCCGCCCCCGGAAGAACCTGCTTCACGCTTTCCACTTAGGGGTGAACCCCTTCCCTTTATCTCGAGCTGTACGTGTCTCACATGAAGGAAAACAAGTATTATTATTAACTAAGACGTATAAAAGGTGTTTTATGATGTTCCCGTGAGCACTGCTACCCGCTATCAGAGAACTCCTGTCCTGCTCGGGGTCCTTGGGAGGGCGGCTCTACCTTTTCCAGAGCTTCCCGCACAACTCTTTCTGTTTCTCGCTTGTGGTCAGACTTCATTCGGTCTTTGAAGTCGTTGAAAATCTTGGTGTACTTGTCGTGGCACATGCTCTGGCACACCCCGTCGCTGGTGGTCTGCGTGCTCCGATGCAGCATTCGCGGGGAAGAGGCACTTAACTTCTTGGTCTGAGTGGACACGGAAACCTTTTCGATTGGCTGAGGCATCGTGGGGATCTCCTGGCTGGAACTCACGGCTTCCGTTTCCGGCTCTGGTTCCTGCAGAGCAAGGACAGGGCGTAGATGGGACCCGAGGCTGCCAGGTCGTCCACGGGTTTGAGAACAAGGTCGGTCAGACGACACCTGTGCTGACGAACTACTACCCACTACAACCCATGTGACCAAGACGGTAAATTCTGTGTACTTTACCACAAATAAACCAATAAAAAAAACCCCAAACTTTCTAGGCAATTAATAGCCGTGATAATTTCAAATAGGAACTTCATTTATAATTTTGTTTCAAATGAACACTATGGTCTTTGCTTCTCAGATAAACAAAAGTATCATATAAAATATAAAACTGTTACCAATTTAGAGTCACTACTGTGGATTAGATGAACAGATACCCTAAAATTCTAACCCACGTCTCCCACAGTAAGCCTTTGCAATTGTGTCACGAGTGACCCGTGGTTTTAGAGCATGAATATATATTTTTCAAAGGCTGAGCTTATACTTCCCTCCAGTTTCTCAACGTTGACCTAACTGAAGGATTGGATAAATGCTTTGTTCTCAATAATGCTGAGTAAATATCAAAGCTCAGACGCAGACTGGGTGTGTGTGCTCTTCTAGCGACATGGGTGGGCACAAGACAGGGTCCCTGACGGCAGTTTTCACGAGCAGGACCGGAGCTAACCGTCGTGACTGGTGTGGGAAGCATGTCCTAGGGCAATGCCACCCGGACACGGCAACGCGGGCAACTTACTTCTTTTTTGGGTTCCACACTTTGATTACGTCGTCCTTTCTTTGCTCTTGGTTCTTGAGTGACCTTTAGCTACGGGATCATAAAAGGAACGGCACATTAGTGCAGACGGTACAAAACACTGGCCATGGGCCCTCAGGTGAGAAGTGAGTAACCCGCTCCCTTTCGCATCCTTTCCCTCAAATCCACGCGGTCCCCGCACACGGAGCTCCTGCACAGGGGCGGGCGGTGGGAGCTGGCGCGTTCCCGCACTGCCTGGGCCACCGGCGGCCTGTCAGTTTCAGCGACTCCCCTGGCAGAGCGCTCGACCGATGTCTGTACAGAGGGAAGGTGCACCGTGCGCGCTAACCGTGCTCCCATCCACACTGACTGACAGGCAGCCTCTTGCGGGGACACCCACCTGCTCGTTACTGGTGGACGAGATGCTGGACTCTGCCTCCTCCTCCCCTCGGTCCTCATTCTTGGACTTCCAGAACCTTCCTTCACGAAGGAAGCGCTGATGCAGCTCCAGCTCGTCGCAAGCCTTCTTCCAGCCCATGCTGCGCTTCACGTGCAGTCGGTGAACGTTCACCGTGATGTCCTGTATGTTTTCAGACGGGATCCAGGCCCTTCAAGTAACACCAGAGGCACAGTTAGAAACTTCCAGAACGCCAGTACACTTACCCAGTGCCAGGGAGGGCCTGGGGCGACTGCACGCCCTGAAGCCGTGGGTGATGGCGGCCATGCAGACTGTCACGGAGGAGGAGGCAGGTGAGAACATCCTCAGAGCGGGACGGCTCCCACTGCTTCTTGTAGCAGGCCGGCGTGTCACAGCTCCTGCCTGCCGGGGAAGCCCCCACCCTGGCTCTGGGCAGATGAGAACCGGGATCGTGAGTGTCCACACATGGCACATACAACACTGCCCCCCACTATGTGGCGTTTCTAGCACATCCGTGTTCACTACACAAACGAGGACTCAGGAAGAAGCGTCTGTATCGTTCAGCAGCCCAGAACTCAGGAAAGTTAAGTGTCTCTGAGTTATGTGTAATACTGATCCAAAATTACTGGATGCAGAACTCTGTGCAGGTCTTCTGGGGAGAAGCCTAAAAACTCAAGAACATGTTCCTGGGCCTCAGAGCTTGACGGGACTCCCCGTGTGCCCACTGAGGGCACCACGACACACTCCACGATAAGCGGGGCCTGACCGTGTGACCCTCCCTCCCCAGCAGCGGGAGCTGCTGCCCGGACGGACTGAGCTGGTAACTCGGGGCGGGACGGGGCGGCGCTGTTCCACACGCAACCTCTGCCAGGAAAGGAGTGTGTCCGAACTGAGGAGTGAGGACAGCGCGACGTGGGGTGTAGCCAGGGGGACTCGGGGGTGGTCCAGGGAGGAACAGGGCTGCAGCGGGGCTGGATCTCGAAGGACGTGCGGCCTCAGGAGGGGAGAAATGCCCAGCAGAGGGAACGGCACAAACAGGACAGAACACGGCAAGGTGCACGACACTGTCCCTACAGCATCAAGGACAAGGGGGGAAACAGCACCTCAAACACAAAGGGTTACTCTTCTCAGTCTTCCGTGTACCTGCACGCGGTCAGCCTGGACCGCTGGCCTAGTACCGGGTCGGAGACCCCTGCCTGAGGACCGAACGGATCGAGGGAATCAACGAATACAGGCTTCCCCCTTGCAGCACAAGCTATCTGCTTCACACTACGAAGACAGGTCGTAACGTTACACCCTGACAGCTGGAACTGGGAAACTGGAACACGTACATGTTTTTAAATACTCCGTCCACGGTGTCTCCCCTGACGTACGTGCTTCATTAGAAACCCCCAAAGTAGAGGACAGTTTAAAAACTCCGAACTCGAATACAAAGCCCACAGATGAAGGTGGCTCGTGGAAGAGCCCCTTGCCATGTGATTTGAGTTAGCTCAGTCTTTCCTCTTGAAGTCAACACTGTCCACTGAGTGCCTACCGTCAGCCACGGCCAGTCAGTCAGTTGTTTCACTTTTTAAAAGCAGGTTTTCGAGACTGATTTCTGTCGTTAGCAGTCCCGACTGCCTGGGATGATCTGTGGCCTGTGAGAGTATTTTTTTCTCCTTAAATTATCTATTTATCCCTTGGATATAATAAAATTGATTCACATCTGTTCTTCACATGAGGCCTAACCGTCTCAGGGCGGTTCACACGGTTCCCGTTCTCCTGGAATCTCCTCCCTGACTGGAGGCAGTCATGGTCCACCTTGGAACAGCACCACAGGTTGGGCAATACGGTCTACAAAAACACCCTACAATGTGGGGTAAGCCTGGTAAGAAGAGGTATCTACACACTGTCGGTCCTGAATGCTCCGAGTACACACATTCTCAGACGGCTCGGTGAGCCGTTGGCAAATGGACTCGCGGTGCCGTGCTTCCTCCTGCCTGTGCCTCCCTGCCGGCCCCCACCCCTGCAGCAGAGTCAGCCCTCTCCCGCTACTCCCTCCTCGAGAAGGCAAACCCTGTACACCCTACAAGAACCGCTCCCCATGCAGCTGCCTTTCCTCCCGGAGTGCGACCATTTGCTCGGGGTCTGGGGGGCAGCGCGTTCTGTACGGGGCATACAGAAGGCTCGAGTCCAAGACCATTTTCTTGTATAAGATCGCTTTCTCCCACCTATGGATGAAGATAGGATGAACTGGCAAAAGTACTTACGAGCAGTGACGCTGAGTAACAGTGCGAATGTACCAGCACCACCAAGATGGTCACTTAAAAACTGTTACTGTCGTAAAATTACATGAATGAGAATTTGCAGCTCGGGCCCTTATTAGCCATCTCCTCTTGGTGTGTAACATGCTGCTTCATTAAAACTCGTGATTTTAATTGCATAAGGTTCGTTTTTTGATAAATCAAGTATTCTAATAAGATACAGTGTAACTTTTAAGATCCATCCTTGCCCTTTACTTTATGGTCGTGTTGGGCACATGGTAGTGAGGAGCAGAAAAGGAGAAGGATTCTGGGTTTATCGTGAGGCTGCTGACCTTCGGCCGCTGAGTCGTGGGCAGCACGGGTCTGTCCCGTGCACGGCCCCTCACACACGAGAACAGCATGCAATATGCGTAACATACCAAGCATGTTGTCAGAAAGGCTGTTCTCAGTGAGTTTCTGGGGGAGTCAACAGTTAGCTGTGAATTTCTGACTGTGGGGGGCTTGGTGCCCCAACCTCACGCTTGTTCGAGGGTCAACTGTATTTTCTATGATAAAGCCCTCAGAGTCCCGTCTGTCCAGAACAGCCTCGATTAAATCTTCCAGGAAATAATAAATTTAAGGAGAAAAAAACCTCTGGAAATGTAATGTTATATTGTAATTCTCTCTTCAGAATCCAAGTAGATTAGCTCACATATTCTTTTAAAATATCTGAATATACTAAACGACATAAAAATACCATTTGTGGTTGAAGATACTGTGAGGCTGTCTGAACACGCACGAAAACCTGTGAAAGGCACTAAACAGGTCGAGAATTTTACAAAAGGCCTGAATTCTTGGGTCACGTGGATATCTGCCGAAACGTGGCCCTTTATGACACCCCTGCTGCGTACCACACACTCGGCTCAGGTCACTGTGTATAAAGATTTCATTAACCCTTACAAAAACTCTTTTGAGACGGGTCTTACTGAAGCCCTCACCGCGGGCGAGGGACGAGACAACGGGTAAGGGACGGGAGGACAGGAGTGGAGCCGCAGACACGGTCCTCAGCGTCCCTGCCTCCTGTGCGCCGCCTGCTGCCTGTTCTGACAGCTGACGGCCAGCGCCGGGCGTGGCGTGCTGAGAACATTAAAACCATCACAGCTCAAACGTTCACTTTGCACCGAATGGCGGCATGACTTATGTCTCCTGCCCCGACAGTGTCCGCTAAGCACGCGTCTGTCTGTGAAGGAACAAAACTACTTTTTTGGAAATTAGTCACAGGTTTCTTGCCACTAACTTTTTTTCTTTCTTTTTTTTGCTTGTTCATTTTTTAATTTTTTAAATTCTTTAAGCTCCATTAAAAATTCTTGCCACATTGGGGCGCCTGGGTGGCACAGCGGTTAAGCGTCTGCCTTCGGCTCAGGGCGTGATCCCGGCGTTACGGGATCGAGCCCCACATCAGGCTCCTCCGCTGGGAGCCTGCTTCTTCCTCTCCCACTCCCCCTGCTTGTGTTCCCTCTCTCGCTGGCTGTCTCTATCTCTGTTGAATAAATAAATAAATAAAATCTTTAAAAAAAAAAAAAAATTCTTGCCACTAAACTTCTATTTAAATTAAATGAAGTCTATGGAGAGGAATGCAGGCCTTTGCTGTGTAGATTCTCACAGCGGGACAACTGCACAAACCCCGCGTCTCAGGCACACGGAGGGCACTGCACAGACTCGCAAAGGCCTTCAGACCATGTCGCGGACGCGGTGCCTTCCCTGTGGCTGCCGTGTCTGGGAACCCTCGTCAGCGTCCAGTCAGCCCTACTAGTGACAGTGACACTCAGAACGATACTTCACTGCTCAGTAAACGTTAAGGCCTTGACATCACAATGAAGGAGGCAGCTAGGATTTCATAGCATAGTTCACATTCTTTGTATGAAATAATGTGCAAAAGTTTATAGTAACAAAAACAGTTTCTACTGCTGGGATACACGTATTCTTACATGATAAAAATGTAAACTTTTAGACTTCGCCATACACATCCCCCCAGCAACAGGAGCCTCCACATCTACGCTGGAGACAAGGTCTGGGAGCGACACGTGTGTGAGTCTGAGCACACGTTCTTAGAGCACAGCATCGACATGGCCTCATGCTTCCGAGTCAAGGACTCTCGTGTGTGGCTCAGAACCCAGCTTTCAGAAGACGACTGAGACCACATCCTGTCATCTCAAAGTGCAGAGCGGCCACACCCTGGGAGTCCTCCTAAACCCCTGCCCCACCCCCACCCCGCATCCTACCGCGACAGCACTGAAGCCACCAGTACCATTTCTGGAAGTCACTGTCAAGTACATGCTGACCCACCAGAACTCAATAAACACTTTACAAGCCAAAACAACCAAAACCAAAAAAAACAGAAGGTAAAAACAACAAAGTATTAGTGATATCCTATTCCGGGTAATAGGTTTTATTACCTTTTTCCCCCTGTACTTATGTATTCTATCAAATTCTCAAAAAAGGAAAAGATAATTAACATAAATAAATCGATGGATAATAAGTGGGAAAAAAAAAAAAGGCGACGTGTGATTTGTTTCTCCAAATTAGAGCAAGTTCCAGGCTGTCCTCTGAACACCGAGGACCACCCAGTGGGCACCGGGGTCGCTGGGAGGTCAGCGCTCACGGCAGGGCCGTGCTCACCTCTGGTGATGGTGGCCGAAGAAGCGGACGTCCACCTGGTTGTCCTCCTTCTGCAGCACTTTGGCGGGCCAGAAGCCAAAGCCTTTCATTTTAGCCCAAACGAGTTCATGATTAGGTATCTGGAAATAAAATGTTTTACCATGTCACGTTATTTTTAAAGTATTAAATACAAGCACATCATTAATAATGAACAACCTAGTAAGCACAGTCCATTATGTCAAGAATATTTTTTTTAACTCCTGAACCCATAGAACTTTTTCTCAGATTGATTCTGCCTTCAAGAAATATACCAAGAAGGGGCGCCTGGGTGGCGCAGCGGTTAAGCGTCTGCCTTCGGCTCAGGGCGTGATCCCGGCGTTCTGGGATCGAGCCCCACATCAGGCTCCTCTGCTATGAGCCTGCTTCTTCCTCTCCCACTCCCCCTGCTTGTGTTCCCTCTCTCGCTGGCTGTCTCTATCTCTGTCGAATAAATAAATAAAATCTTTAAAAAAAAAAAAAAAAGAAATATACCAAGAAATTACAATCTGCATAAAAGCAGCGATATGGACTCTCAGCTCTCAGAAGAGAGAGCCTGCAGCACTTAGGGACAAGGCAGTCCCCGCGGCCGGCCGAGGCCTGTGAGTACCAGTGGTGACACCGTGTCCTCACTGATTTGGGAGATGCAGACCAACAGCTGGGAGCCGGTTAGGAAGGGAAGTGTGAGGCCCTGCTCCAGGCTGACCGAATCACAGAGGCGCCCAAGTGCCTGGAAGCACAGTGACGTCCTGGAGAAGCAGCCTCTCACGCCCAGGGTCTGCGTGCTGCCCTCCAATCATGGGGACTGAGCACCCTCCTGCAATCGTGCCATCCCGGGGGTAGCACACAGCTACCAGCACACACAAAGCCTTACACTTCTTGTGCAAGAATGAGGGGAAAGGCAGAAATTCACTCCGTAATATAGTAAGGAACCCAGAGTTTATTCTTAAGTTCCTCATTTTAAAGTCAGAAATGGATAAAGATGCCAAGTTGTTAACCCTGTGTTTCAGGTTTTATGCTCATTAAAATCATATATACTATGATACAAAGAAAAATATCTCAGAAGGATTGTAACCCTCGAGCAAACTGGAAATAAACTTCCTTAGAATAGCATATCACACACTTAAGAGGTAAAAAACAAAACCACAAAATTTCACATACACAAGGATAGCAGAACCAATTGTCAGGACGAGCATTTGACAAATAGAAGCAGTTCTTGCAAAGCTGTAGTTCATCCAGCTAGAAAAGAAAAGCAACTATTTTAGCCTCCATAAAACATGAGCATTCAACCATATAAAACACATTGTGTAAACTGACAAACATTTTCTCTCATGTGCATCATCAGTCTTGAATTTTCCTCCTAGCTTAACTATTTCATTTTTCAATAAATCCTGGGCAAGCAGCCACTCTCCCGTTCACACCATCTGCATGTCTGACCTCCACTCCCAGCCTGGCCCCTGCTGTCCCACCGGTCAGCACTCACACGAAATGCTGTGTCCTCAGACAGGTCCTGCTGACCTGCCTGTCATAAATACCCAGTACCACCACCAACAGCAGCCCTTACGCTGCCTCGTTCCTCATTCTCTGCTTCAGTCCTTGTTTGCCTTCCTAACACTCCTTCACGACTTGCAAAGAAATGTATTTTGTTTCTTTTTTGAGTGTTTTCTTCAGAGTACAGCCCCATGAGCAGAAAGCAGTACCTGAACCACCATTTTATCCCTAACACACTGCACAGCACAGAGCAGACACTCAATAAATATTTGCTGAATGAGAGAAAAAACAGAGGTCAAACTTGACATCAAGAAACGAGTTTTTACATAAATTAAAACAATTTTGCAAGATTAGTATGGTTTCACGTGAGTTTGTCAAATCAAAAGGATCTTCCCTACTACATATTTCATTTATCGTATAAATATGAACTTTGTGGTTTGGGTTTTTTTTGCTTGTGAAACCTATATAGGAACTCAAACATGAATCTTTCATTCGAAGAGGTAACATTTCTGCACAATGAAGGAAACAATCAACAAAACGAAAAGGCAACCTAATGAAGAAGGGGGAAGATATCTGCAAATGATAAATTCAATAAGGGGTTAATATCCAAAATATATAGAGAACTACCACACCGCAAAACAAACAAACAAAAAAAAAATCCAATTAAAAATGAGCAGAGGCGGGGCGCCTGGGTGGCACAGCGGTTAAGCGTCTGCCTTCGGCTCAGGGCATGATCCCGGCGTTATGGGATCGAGCCCCACATCAGGCTCCTCCACTATGAGCCTGCTTCTTCCTCTCCCACTCCCCCTGCTTGTGTTCCCTCTCTCGCTGGCTGTCTCTATCTCTGTCAAATAAATAAATAAAATCTTTAAAAAAAAAAAAAATGAGCAGAGGCACTAAACAGACATTTTTCCAAAGACGACATCCAGATGGCCAACAGACACATGAGGAGATGCTCAACGTCACTTGTCATCAGGGAAATGCAAATTAAAACCCAATATCACCTCACACCAGTCAGAATGGCTAAAATCAACAACACAAGAAATAACAGGTGTTGGCGAGGATGTGGAGAAAGGGGAACCTCTTACACTGTTGGTGGGAATGCAAACTGGTGCAGCCACTATGGAAAACAGTATGGAGCTTCCTCAAAAAGTTAAAAATAGAGCTACCCTACGACCCAGCAATTGCACTGCTGAGTATCTGTCCAAAGGAAATGAAATCACTAACTCCAAGAGATACGTGCTCCCCCACGTTTATAGCAGCATATCTACAATAGCCAAGATATGGAAGCAGCCCGAGTGCCCATCAACTGATGAGTGGATAAAGAAGATGTGGTGTACTATTCTTCTCAAACTATTCCAAACAACAGAAAATGAAGGAAAACTTCCAAGCTCATTCTATGAGGCCATTACTACCCTGATACCAAAAGCAGATAAAGACTCCACTAAAAAAGAGAACTTCAGGCCAATATCCCTAATGAACACGGATACAGAGATTCTTAATAAAATGTTAGCAAACTGAATCCAACAATACATTAAAAAAAATCATTCACTACAATCAAGTGGGATTTGTTCCTGGGCTGCAAGCATGGTTCAATATTCACAAATCAATCAACATAATTTACGACACTAATAAAAGGATAAAAACCACATGATGATTTCAGTAGATGCAAACACAGCATCTGACAAAGTACAACATCATTCATGATGTACACAGTACATCAACCCTCAACAAAGTAGGTACAGAGGGAATATACCTCAACATACAATGAAAGCCATCTATGAAAATCCCACAGCATCTTCATGGGGAAAAACTTGAGAGCTATTCCTGTATGGTCAGGAACACGACAGGGATGTCTGCTCTCACCACTGTTATAGAACACAGCACTGAAGTCTTGGCCTCAGCAATCAGACAACAGAAAGAAATAAAAGTCATCCAGCGGCGCTGGGTGGCTCAGTCAGTGAAGCACCTGCCTTCGGCTCAGGTCATGATCCCAGGGCCCTGGGATCGAGCCCCATATCGGGCTCCCTGCGCAGCGGGGAGTCTGCTTCTCCCTCTCCTCTCTGTTTGTGCTCTCTCTTGCTATCTCTGTCTGTCTCTCAAATAAATGAATAAAATCTTTTAAGAAAAAGAAGAAAAGAAAGACAAGTCATCCAAATCGGCAAGGAAGAAGTCAAAATTTTCACTATTTGCAGATGACATGATAGCCTATATAGAAAACTGGAAAGATTCCACCCAAAACTGCTACAACAGATACACGAATTCAGTAAAGTCACAGGTTACAACATCAATGTGCAGAAATCTGTCGCATATCTATACACCAATAATGAAGCAGAAGAAAGAGAAATTAAGGAATCGATCCCATTCACAATTACACCAAAAACAGTTAAGATATCCAGGAATAAGCCTGACCAAACAGGTGGAAGACCTATACGCTCTGAAAACTATAAAACACTGATCAGAGAAATCAAAGATGACACAAAGAAATGGAAAGGCATTCCATGTTCATGCACTGGGAGAACAAATATTGTGAAAATGTCTATACGACCCAAAGCAATCTACACATTTAATGCAATCCCTATCAAAATACCCATAGCATTTTTCACAGAGCTGGAACAAACAATCCTAAAGTTTGTATGGAACCAGAAAAGACCCTGAATTGGCAAGCAATCTTGAAAAAGGACAAAAGCTCGAAGCATAACAATTCTGGACTTGAAGCTGTATTACGAAGCTGTAATCATCAAGACAGTATATGGCACTGGCACAGAAACAGACACATGTATCAGTGGAACAGAGCAGAGAACCAGAAATGGACCCTCAACTCTGTGGTCAACCAATCTTCAACAAAGCAGGAAAGAATAGCCAATGGGAAAAAGACAGTCTCTTCAACAAACGGTGTTGGGAACATTGGACAGCCACATGCAGAAGAATGAAACTAGACCATTTTCTTACACCATACACAAAAATAAATTCAAAATGGATCAAAGACCTAACGGTGACACCTGAAACCGTAAAAATCCTAAAGAGAACACAGGCAGTAATTTCTCTGACAGTGGCAATAGCAATTTCTTTCCTGGTATGTCTCCAGAGGCAAGGGAAACAAAAGCAAAAATGAACTACTAGGACTTCAAGATAAAAAGCAGAAGAAACAACAAAACTAAAAGGCAACTTTCAGAATGGGAGATACATGCAAATGACACTACAGATAAAGGGCTAGGATCCAAAATCTATAAAGAACTTCTCAAACTCAACACCCCAAAAATGAATAGTCCTATTAAAAAAAAGACAGAAAACACGAACAGACATTTCTCCAAAGACATGTGGATGGCGAAGAGACACATGAAAAGATGCCCCACGTCACCCGCCATCCAGGAAATGCAAATCAAAACCACAATCACAAATCAAAATGTCACGCTGGCCAGAACGGCTAAAATTAACAAGACAGGGAACAGCAAATGTTGTGAGGATGTGGAGAAAGGGGAACCCTCTTACACTGTTGGTGGGAACACAAACTCGGGAAAACAGCATGGGGGTTCCTCAAAAAGTTAAAAATAGAACGGCCCTGTGATCCAGCAATTGCACTACTAAGTATTTACCCAAAGGATACAAAAACTAATTCAAAGGGATACATGCACCCCAATGTTTACAGCAGTGTTATTTACAACAGCCAAACTATGGAAGCAGCCCAAGTGTCCATCAACTGATAAATGGATAAAGAAGAGGTGGTGTATATATGTAACAATGGAGTATTACTCAGCCATCAAAATGCACGAACTCTTGTCATCTGCAATGACATGGATGGAGCTAGGGAGTATTACGCTGAGTGAAGTAAGTCAGTGAGGGAAAGACAAATACCATCTGATTCCACTCATACGTAGAATCTGAAAAACCAACCAACCAAACAGCACAAATAAAAGCAGCTCACAAACACAGAGAACAAACTGGTGGTTGCCAGAGGGGTGGGGGTGGGGGGTGAAGGGGACTGTCAGTTATAAAGGTAGTAAGTCCCAGGGACGAGCAGGGGATGCAGTCGGTCACAGCGTAATGACGCTGTTGGTGCAGAAGGGACTACACTTGTCCAGAGGAGCGGTGAGTGATGGGTGCACCTGGAACCCTGACGCTAATACAACACTGTATGTCAACTATGCTTCAATTTAAAAATGAGCATGAGGCTAAAGTTAATTGAGTGTCTGCCCAGTGCCACATACCCACCTGCCTCATGGAACCAACGCCCTTGAGAGCAGTTACAGCAGAGGAAACCAACTTCTTTTGTAGAAGTTACTTAACAACTAAACCTAGCTCCCAGGATTTCTGGGAGAAATTTTCCCCTCTATTTGCATTATTTTCCATGTATGTCAAACATGGAAATAAAACTATATTGAAAGGAAACAGCAAAGTCAAAGGCGTGTAAGAGCGGCACTCTGGAGTGTGGCAGGTGCTTCATGACAAGGAGGGGGTGGTACCTCGTGACAGGTGTCCTTATACAGCATCCGCGCTATGTCCGCCTGCTCGCTGTCTGCTGTAATTAAAGGCAGAGATGACCTATTACCAGTAATCTAGAAACACAGGACGCTCCAAAATGACACAAACATCTACATCTTCTTTCAGTGCAACAGCAGTGGACATGGACCATTTTAAACAAAAATGTCTATTTTAAATAAAGTTCAGGCAGCAAAACCACATTTTAGGGGCAGCTTTCATGTTGCTTTCAACACAGCGCTGAACCCCTAGGTACAGACTGGCCTCCTGCTTTCCCTTGGGGTGACAGGACTTTTATTAATCAAAGTGCTTATAAAAAGCCCCTCAACTAAGTTTACGTCTAAAACCATAAGGAATAATTTTCATCATTTAGTGTGCTGGAGTTTTCAGCCAAAACCCTGACATTATTACTTAGAAATCATTAAACTATTAATGTTTTAAACAATCTTTCATCAAAGGTATTTCCCGACATGGAACGTAAATGCACAGAAAAAAAAAACCATTCAACCTCCATAGAAAATCACGGTGTTATGAAGAAGCAGCTGGGCGTCCGCTTTGAATTCTTCGTAACTCCGGTACTTTCCTTCGTTCACCTTCTGCACAGGGCGACAGAGTCCAGTATTACACAAACGGGGTTAGAGCACGGGGACACAGCACAACTTTCCGGATGGACGCCACAACCACTCCCGGGTCCCACAGCACAGACGCGACACGTGTGAGGACCCGGACGAGCCCACCAGCCCCTGGAATACTACAGTTGGGCCGCCACCCACCCCGCTAAGCTGCCGCTGAGCCCCGCCTGCCGTGTGACGAAGGTGGGCCTGGGTCAGTGTGGCTGGTGAGACCCGAGCTACACACCTGCCATCTGTCCCACACACTTGCACAAGGACTGAAAAAAAGACAACTGTTAGCCTCTGTGACGCTTTACCACAACCCCGAAGATACATTTGTAATTCTGAAGCGGGACTAGGAATTGAATTACAAGCAACTTTAAAATAAAGTCCTAGGTTCCTCTATGCACCAAGGCAATGCAAGGGTTCTTCCTAGGCTAGACGCTGTATGTGAAGGATTTCCATCACTGGGCTCTCTGCTGCTTTGCCTTAAGCTGCCAGAGAGAAGGATTATGGAGGGAATTTGAGGGGTTTTGCAGGGGAGGAAAAGCTTTTGGAGGAAGCATATGGCAAAGTTATTTAGAAGTAGCAGGGAGGCATTTTCTTATCCTGGTGACACTTTTAGGAAATCAGCTTGAAAATAATTTAGAATACAAAGGCCTCTAAAGAATCACTAAGATCCCACCTTTCTGTTGAAATGCTCCAAGACCCACTCCAGTTGTCCTTCCTTCGAGAAGGTGTGCAGGACACCCCCTGCTGGAGATGCCTGCCCCTGTCTGCCATCAACAGTCACGGGGCGTATTCACAAATACTGACATCTGAGCCCCACTCTGAATTTCTGATGGCACTGGGTTCGGTACGCCCAGGCACGGGCGTGGTCTACAGCTCCCCGGTGATCTGACACACACCCAGCATTCCCAAAGCAATTCTGTGATTTCTGACATCTGCACCACGTTGGCCTTGACTTTGGTCTGAACTCCAAGCTCCTGAAGATATAAATCACATCTTCCTCTCTCTTTTCCTTACAGTGCTGTTTGTTGATGGACGGCACTTGCTAAGCACAAAGCCAAGACGCCATCAGCCCAGCTGGTGTTCTCTACAATCAGACAGGATCTGACTAGGGGCAGTGTGGAAGGTGCCCTCAGGGAGAGGAAGAAGCGGAGCAAAGGCAGGGGTGGGAGGGGGGATCGGGAAGGGCAGCTGGGCTCTTCATCGTCCTCAGAGACATTAGGGTTTAGGAAAAGAGGCTTTGCTTGAGGACACGAAACCTGGGGGCAGGAGGTCAAGTGAAGACTCCCTGTTTTGTTCCAGGCTCTGGTGGCCAAGTTCTAGGGCGCACCCTTCACGTACGCTCCCCTTCTACTGAAGTACTACAGCTTCAGTCCTTCCCAGCTGCCAGCGGGACCAAGAACCTCATAAAATGACCTCAAATCATTCTTATGGTCTCCCTATAAGCTACTATGGCCAACCGTGAGATCTTACATTCAAAATGACATGTCAAGTACAGAATTAGTAATTCAGCCACCCTAACTGGAAACGTGTGAAAATGCTCTACGGGGTTTTACTGTAACTTGTAATTACATAGTAACAAACCCATCCACAATCCTTGGCTAGGAAAGGTAAAACTAAGAACTCTAAGACTAGTTTTCTGGTTATCATCTTTGTGTTGTTCAAGTTCACTGTGTTTCTTCCCAGGACTCTAGTCCTATGCTCTAATGTTTCCTGGAGAGAGACTCTGAGTACAGGTGCTCAAGCTAGGAAACTGTCCAGGTGAGAATCCTCGAATCTCAAACATGAAGCTGGCCTGATAACACTGCCTCTCCTGTAATCAGCAAGTCTCAGGGATCTACAGGGGGCTTCACACCAGGCCTTTCACAGAGGACCCCTGATGTGTGCACAGAGCAGATGCTGGGCATCGAGCAGCAGTGATGGCCCGACAGGGGCCCTGCCCTTTATGTTTTAGGAAGAGGACGGGCAGGCACTCCCCTCAGGGAGGAACGGCACCAGAGTCACACGCAGTTGGGAGCTGCTGAGTCACCTGGGAGCTCTGGGTGTATCGGAAACAGGACCGAGGGTCTGGCTTTACCTCCTGGATGGTGGGGACGTCGACTGCCGAGTGCACCAGCCTTCGATACATCGGGTGCTTGTTGTCCTTGCCCTTCTTATTAAGGTCTATGGCCTGAAAGGTCAAACACAGCCGGAGAGAGACAAGTGAAACAATTTCTAAACAACAGAACTTACCAGAAAAATGTACATGTACTATATGTTTAATGTGACAATTTTAGGGTTTTGACAGAAGGAACCATTATTTTGGAAAATTCCACTTCATTTTAGACAGTATCAATGAAAATGTTCATTTTGATAAATGAATTAAAAATGTAAAAATATGTTTCTACAACAAAAAAATGTTTCTACAACAAAAGGACCGTCTCCTCTTCCATAACGGGTGCTAGGAAAATTGGATACTGTCTTTTTGGTCTTTTTTTTTTTTTTTAAGATTTTATTTATTTATTTGACAGAGAGAGAGAGAGAGAGAGCGCGCGCTCGCAAGCAGGGGGGAGGGGCAGAGGGAGAGGGAGCAGCAGACTTCCCACTAAGCAGGGAGCCCGATGCAGGGCTCGATCCTAGGAGGGGCTCATGACCTGAGGTGAAGGCTTAACTGACAGAGCCACCCAGGAGTCCCACAATTGGACACTTTCTTATACCATATATAAATATAAACTCAAAATGGAGTAAAGACCCAAATGTGAGACCAGAAACTATATAAATCCTGGAAGAAAACATAGGCAGTAAACTTTTGCACACCAACTTAGCAACATTTCTTTGGATATGTCCTCTGAGGCAAGGGAAACAAAACCAAAAGTGAACACTTGGGACTTCATCAAGATAAAAATCTCTGCACAGCAAAGGAAATAAGCAACAAAACTAAAAGGCAGCCTATGGAATGGGGGAAGAAATTTGCAAATGACATATCTGATGAAGAGTTAGTATCCAAAATCTACGAAGAACTGCTCAAACTCAACACCCAAAAAACAAATAATCCAGTTAAAAAATGGGAGGAAGACATGAACAGACACTTCTCCAAAGAAGACATATAAATGGGTAACAGACACATGAAAAAATGCTCCACATCACTCAGCATCAGGGAAATAAAAATCAAAACCACAATGAGATACCACCTCACACCAGTCAGAATGGCTAAAATTACCAACACAGGAAACGACAGATGTTGGTGAGAATGTGGAGAAAGGGGAACCCTCGTGCACTGTTGGTGGGAATGTAAGCTGCTGCAGCCACTCTGGAAAACAGTGTGGAGGTTCCTCAAAAAGTTAAAAACTGAGCTACCCTATGACCCAGCAATACACTACTGGGTATTTACCCCAAAGATACAGACGTAGTGAAGAGAAGGGCCATATGCACCCCCATGTTCATAGCAGCAATGTCCGCAATAGCTAAACTGTGGAAGGAGCCGAGATGCCCTTCAACAGACGAATGGATTAAGAAGATGTGGTCCATATATACAATGGAATATTACTCAGCCATCAGAAAGGATGAAATCTTGCCATTTGCATTGACATGGATGGAAGTAGAGGGTATTGTGCTAAGTGAAATAAGCCAGTCAGAAAAAGACAAGTATCACATAATTTCACTTGTACATGGGATCTAAAAAACCAACGAAGCAACCAAATAAACTCGTAAGTACAGAGAACAAAGTGGTGGTTGCCAGAGGGGGAGGGTTAGGGATGGACCAGAACAGGTACAGACTTGCACTTATAAGACAGGTAAGTCACAGGGACACACAGGACAGCATGGGGACACAGCTAATACTACTGGCATAACACTGTGACTATTCTTGGTGAGCTATGAGTCACGTACACAAATGTTGAATCATGGTGTCGTGCACCCGCCGCTACGTAACACGGTGTGCCAACTACACTTCAATTAAAGCTTTTGAAAAAAAAAAGATGAAACAACAGAAATGTACCCGCAGAGAGAACCAGTGACGATCTAATCTAATGCAGCTGAAGAAAGGGCCATCAAAACGAAACAAGCCTCTACGGACAGAGGAATCTGGCGGCAGTGCTCTGCACCCGTCATCCTGCCGTCAGTGGTTCGGTGTCACTTCCCCACAGGTCGGGAAGGGATGGGTCTGCGACGCGCTCTGGGAGGTCCTGAGCCCTCCGTAGGACTTACCCTCTCCTTCATGCGGGAGACGATGAACCGCAGGTATGTGCTCATCTCCTGTTTGTTTGTGTTTTTCTTCTTGATGCTCTGTTAAAAACAGAAAAGGCCAGATATAAAATGTGATTATTTACAGGTCTGTGTTCATGTAAAAGACTTTAATATATAAAAGATTACAGTATGCAAAGATCGTATCAAAAGATGCACTGTTTCCAACATATTTGATACAAAGAAGTCTTTGAACCGTGCATAGCATTTAATGTGACAATAAAATGGAAAGTATTAGGTTGTATTTGACAAAATACTGCACAGAATTAGGCATTTTTTTCTTGATATTTAAGAACTTCAACCATTTTTAGATAAAACAAATGATGACATAATAATGACAAGATGTAGAATCATTTATTTTACCAAAAAAAAAAAAAAGTTGGCTGAAACCCTTTAGGGAAGATTTCAAATTACTAACATTGAAGGGTGAATTTCGACATACATTATTCTTCATTTAAGAGGTTATTAAAGTCCGTGTCACCTATGAATTCGTACAGCGCAGCTGCACACCCACTTATGTTTTCAAGGGTTACGGGGTCTGTTCAGCAACGACTCCAATCTCTGTCAGCCTGACCTGAACAGCTAATCAGGTTCTTCAGTTTATGTCTCAGAAACTCTAAATTCACGTGAAGAGAAAAAGAAAGGGTTCTCCCTTTCATGTCATTCCTAGACAGCGAGGAAACAAAGACTAATGTTCCATTCCTCCGTCGAGGCTGAGGCCCCCCGGCAAACCCCCGCCCCACGGAGGACACACCGCGCACGACCGACTATGTGTGGCCAGGACGCCCCGGCTGCCTTCACCCCCCCAGGCCCCCAGAGAACGGGCCTCGGCCCAGGGAGTCAGCGCTCCCACAGAGCTGTACGTGCAGGAAGTCATCCCACTATGGTCGCGGACTGGAGGCAGGAGTGATCATTTCTCAGGTAACAGAATTCTTCACTGTTCAGTTCAGTGAGTGAACTGATTACCACACACGCAACACTAAGCCATCTGAATAGAAAAGGGACGCACACTTTCTTTCCTGGAGATGTGGTTTCACGCACTTCCTGTTTAAAGTGGTACCTTCCCAGGGTGCCCGGCTGGCTCAGTTGGAAGAGCACGCAACTCCTGATCTCGGGGTCGTGAGTTCGAGCCGCACGATGCGTGCAGAGATTACTTAAAATCATAAGAAGTAACCCTGGCCCATTCTTTCCACTTCTCACCTGGACTCTGGCACGATCACTTCTTCTGTCGTGCTCGACGGTTGTATGACCTGTGCACACGGCTTCTAATCGATGCCAACCACAGAGCAGTTTCTCAAGCCCGTCCATACCCAGAGACACTGGTGGGACTTCTGTGGATCGCAGCTGGGCTTCACCCGCGAGCACACGCACTGAGATTTCTGAGGGAAGGTCCCTGTGCTCTTTATCTGTTGCTCAAGCATTCGCTTGCTGCTCGGTAGCCGTGACGCGTGGCCGAGACCGAGCACCCGTGGTTCAGGTGTGGAGTTTACCACACGAGCACATTTCCTGGACTCCAGGTTTGGAGTCTTGGGTTGGGGGGGGCACTCCAGGGTAGCCTGTGGATCCTCACTTTTCACAAGACCCACAGCGACACATGAGAACTACCAGTGCTCCCTCCCGAAAGCCAGCACCACTGAGAAGGACACTGGTGTGTGTCCGCAAGCACGAGTGTGCAGGCGCTCTTGGGGCAGGGAACGCATGGTCAGCTATTCCTGATTTTGGACAAACATTCTTGCAACACGGACATCCCCCCACGCACTGCCCTCTACACTAAATGAACAGCTTGACCGACGTCGGAATCAGGGAAGAGAAGGGGTTAAAGGCCAAGAAGGCTGCTGTTTTTCTCACCTTTTGGGAAACCGATATTCTCTTAAAAACAGAGAATAAAACAAAAGCTTCCAGCTGCACGCTCTATCGTGCTAACTCCAAACATTTTGGATGTGCTCCTAAAACTGCTGATCCCAAATAGCAGTCTGACATCAAGTCACAATCTGTAAACTCAAAACGCCAGCCTACGTCAGGTCACAAGTCTTGTCATACCATCTGCGGGGTTATGGCTGTTTTAACAGGTGACGTACAATTTACGGGAACTATACAACCAACACTTCATGTCATGAAGCCTAATTTCAGTGCTCACTATGGACTGCTCCAGACCTTCCCTCGAGGAGGCAGAGCAGGTCTTCCTTTAAATACCCCCGGGTCAACCCAGGGAGCCCTTGAAGACAGGGCGGTGGCGTGGGGACTCGGGGAACAGCTGCCCCCTCCAGGCAACGGGGGACTCCACATCTGTGCAGGAATACGGTTTTTCCTCTCTGTGCTCTCAACATCAACCTATGAAGTACTTCACTCTTCTGCAGAATCTAACCCCCGTTGTTTGTCTGTTTAGAGACTCAGAAAATAAATCGTTTCAAACATCTGGTGACAAACACGGGTTCTCCTGCAGATGTCCGGATGACACAGGGTTCTGTGCCTGGACCTCGGCTGCTCCGGGCACTTCCAGGGGGTGGCAGGTGCCTGCTTCCCAGACCCGCAGCCCATGGGCCTCGCTGGGGGAGCTCACGCCGACACGAGACCCTGAACGCATGTGGCCTCTCCCTACAGTTCCTGAAGATGTTTGCCGTAAGATGCTCCCACACTCGCTAAACTTACGGGCTTTCTTTCTGACACTTCCCTGTTATAATTTAGAGTTTTAACATTTCACTGAAGGAATGAAGCATTGCAGCCTCTGGTCGGGTGGCACCATGACACTTGGGATTTCCTATGTGACGTACACAGCAGTGTCTCCACTGTGCCTGTCAGCCAAACCAAGACACTGAACGTGGCCTGAGAAAAAGCCACTTAAACAGAAGTTACAGAAGTTAAAGGAGTGGCTTCTGAAGTAAATGCTATTCTGTTTGTAACATAATTAAGCAGATAGCTCTTAACAGCAAGGTCAGAAAAACAAAAATAAAGCTTTTAAGTATCTGCAGGCTACTTCAGACCCAATTCTTTCTCAGGCTTTGAAGACCTTACGCATTCTCTACTTGCAGGCCGCACGACCCCTCAGGAAGGGCCTCTCTGCGACTGTCTGCGGCTCATATAAAGCCCAGTGGGTTTGGTAACTGTTCACATCACCCCACAGCATATCGGAATAATTTCGGTCAACGTCTACAAATAATTGGGAGAGCCTCTGCATCACGTGGCCAAAGTTGTTGTAACCATTTTCAAAGGACAGTGATCACACGGCTGAAGGTGTGTTACGAATGTGTGAGACTAAAGTACGATGCCCTCAAACACACGACAGAAGACCAAGGGGCTGCTTTCCTTATGGGGAAAAAATAACAGAAAATCTTAAACATCTTCCTGAGTAAGGGATCCTTACCACTGTCACCAACAATTGCTGGGTCTGAGCAAACAGGATGAGGCTCGGTAGAAGCCACAGAGAAAACACAAACCTGGTAATTCAGCCACACTCAGGACCTCACGGTGGTTTTAGCTCAAAGAAGAGGTATGGGTACCCTTTGACCGCAGCTGTAACCTTTGACCGCAGCTGTAACCTTTGACCCGCAGCTGTAACCTTTGACCCGCAGCTGTTACTGACAAGAATGCCCAAGCAGCATGACAGGAAGGAGCACTCAGGACTGAAGAGCCTGGAATTTTCAGTGGTCCTCAGAGACCGAGATGTTCAGCAGCAGAAACTTATCTTAGCAAAAAACGAACCTGGGGAAACAGCATTGCAGCTCCTAGTACCCAAACGGAACAAGTGATGGTCACAGGTCCGGAGGTCTTTCCCTTAGATCCCAGATCTGTGCTGCTGGAGTTGACCAAATCCAAGTCCCCCAGTCTGTGATTACACAAGACAAGGGCGTCAGACTCTCTTGGGGATCCCCAACATCTGGGATATTTTTCCTGCCATAAGGTTAGACCAGCGGTCAACAGACCTCCTCGGTGAAGGGCCAGACAATAAGTACTTTAGGCTCTGCGGACATACAGTACGTGTCTGTCTGCACCGCGCAAAAAGCAGTCACAGTTAACACGTACATTGCACAAGCACAGCTGTGTTCTAGTAACACTCTGGGGTTCTGAAATCTGAATTTCTCATGATTTTTACCTGTCACAAAATACTATTCTTCTTTCTGATTTTTCTTCAACCATTTAAAAATGTAAAACCCATTGTAAACTCATGAACAGGACACAAACTGGCGGGCTTGACTTGGCCCATAGGCCACAGTTTGCTAACCCCTGGAACAGACTCTGCATTTTGTGAAAACAGGGTCCACGAGGGTCCAGCTCAGCCCGGTATCTGCCCAGGCCTTGCACAGCATGTGGCACACAGTAAGTGTTCAATAAATACTAGCGGATGGACTGCTGGTAGTCATTACTGATTCATTGCCTACTAGAAAAAATATTCCATATGGTTGAACTCAGCCACAGGAAACCCTTCCAAATGTGCAACACTCAGAAGCAAGCTGTGTTAGTACACTCTGGCCCTACGAGCCGTTCTGTTTACTTCTGGTGCATAAACCGCTTCTCACCAGCCGACACTTAAACACCGCCCTGGCCTCCAACCAGAAAGGCTCCCGTCAGTGTCTGTGAGCTCACAGACATGTAGGCCACGGTCTGGAAAGTCCTAGGCCCCAGGGCTGTGTTCTCAACAACATGCAGGTGAGTCTGGAGCCAGGGGCCTCTCGTGCCACTGCAGGAAGCAGCACATCTGCCTATAAGATACCTACAGTGCTGGAGGAGTCCAGCAGCCCCAGCTCTCAACCACTCACTCTCTGTAATCACAGAACACTCACGAAGGTTACCTGCACACAAACTGCCTGTGTTGTCATGGAAACCACAGGCTCTCCAGTAAGGAGGACAGAGTCACCATGTACAGGAAGCCCTGGTATCTGAGACTCACACAGCAGAGCTGGCCTGGGGCATGGGGCCAAAGTCCAGCCACTTCTCCGTCCCCAACACGGGGGTCCCAGGAGCCCCTTAACGACAATCACTTACTAGGATAATTTTCTAAAAATATACCTGTGTTCAGTCTTTTTCACCCCCTCCCCACCACCAACACATTGACGTCGCGTCTCCTCTGCAAGGCTGGAAGGGCAGAGCGCCACACCTACTGGCAGCGAGAAAACCAGCCTACCCACGTCTGTGTGTGGAACGCTCCATGTTTAACCACATGGGTCCCTGTGGCTCCGTCCTTAATCCCAGAGCCACGTGCACTGACTTTCTGGCAATAGTTTTAGTTTTTGTTTTTAATACTTAAAGGAATTTCAACTGCAGTTTAAAAACCTCCCTTAAGCTGTCCCAGATATGCCTTCTTAGTCACAGGTAAACGCTGGAATTCAGAGGGTAATTCATGTGGATTCTTGGAAGCACGGTGGCAAACACAACTGCTCACCAGCTACTCCCTCGTTGGGAGGTGGGTCCACAGTCACCCGTGTGGTGTTCCCAGACTTCTCCATCCCGACTGACAGCATGGAACGCTACTGCAGCTGTATCTGTATTTATTAACGCGTACGAAGTCGGCTCCCTCCTATCTGACTGAGGTCCATGAGTTTTGCCTAAGTTCAGATGATACGATCAGCAGGTATCAAAGCCTCGGATTAATTGCACACGCCACAGAACTGACCGGTACGGTGAAGAGAGGCGGTATTCCTACCTCCACTACATCCACGTACTCACAAAGACACCAAAGTACCAGCCAGGGCGCCTGGGTGGCTCAGCCGTTGGGCATCTGCCTTTGGCTCCGGTCAAGATCCCAAGGTCCTGGGATTGAGCCCCATGTGGGCCTCCCTGCTCAGCAGGGCACCTGCTTCTCCCTCTGCCTCTGCCCCTCCCATCATGCTCTCTCTTTCTCTCTGTGTCAAATAAATACAATAAAAAAAAAATAAAGTACCAACTAGAGAGAGAGGGGTTTATCCTTCCACATTAAACGCCTGGTGGGCTCCTGTGCGTGTGTTACAAAGACCGGGGGACAGAGAGGACAGAGGCATTCGGAACACTTTGTGGAACACAGGTCTCGGGTCGACTTGCTCCTTCCGCCGTCTTCACAACGCTGAAGCACACGATCGGAAGCACAGAGGCAGCGGTCTTCCTCAGTGGGGTGTGCCTCTGTGTTCTCTTCCGAAAATAAGTCACACGCCTCTGTTTTCGGGTCGTAACAAGTATCTCTATTCTCTGCTTTGTGAAGCTGTCAGCCACAGGAATACTACCTGCCTCCCTCCCCATCCTTCCCCTCCTACCTCGGACATTTGCAGAGGCGATAAAAGGAAACTGTACCCATTCTGTAAGTATTTCAAGTTCATCAATACTGGAAACACCAAATGAGCGTTTATGTATCTAGCTTAAGCTGGAATCTTCGTGATGTAAAACCAGCTCAACTATTATCTCTTAATCCCTCAGAGTAAAAAGTAAAAGGTTTGGTTTAATTAAAATTAACTTATTCAGCAAAAGATACATCAGGAAGAACAAATATACCACCACCCAAAACACTTCACATCCATATCCAAGCTTTCTGACCATAATGTTAAATTCACCATGGGAAGACAATGTGGAAAATGTGTGGTTTTCTTTCTTGTTTGGGTCCAGGTCAGACGCTATATCCAATCTTAAAAACCCTTTGGCTTTAGTACTGTTCCCGTTACCTTTTCCTACAGTCAGGCCTGTGATGAACAGCTCAACAGCCTCATAAAGGACTTGGTTCAGACAAAGATCTTTTTAAAAGTAATTTTCTATTTTTTGTTAGTATAAAAATGATATGATCATGTTGGCTTTAAAAAACTGTAAAAATTATTTGGCTCATGTTTATTTTGTATTTTTTAATAACACTATGATTGTCTACCATAAAACAAACAGACACAAAAAACTCCTACTTCTATTTGAAAATCAAATCTCCATTCCAGATTTATTGATATGGCTGAAAACCTGACTCACCTACGTTCAGGGTGAAAATATTCACAAATTTCCCACTTTAACAGAGACAAACGGACCAGAAAGCAAGGACAGTTACCGTTTCGTGGTAGACACACCACTGGTAATACGTGTTTTCAAAGTATTTTCACTTAGCATTTTGTTCTATTTCTTTCCAAACAGTAAATGAGTGACCTCCCTACTTTAGGAATTAAAAAAAATTGTATTGCCTACACACCAAAAAGAATGAAAAATAGATTCAGAAGTAAATTTCTAACTCCAGTTTTAAGAAATAGCTTTCATCATGATTTTTCCTTTAGCCAGCTTGCAAGCAGAAGTCATAGTGCAAATGAGTCCAATTTAGCTCCCCCAGAACTCAGCGAACATCGGCACGTTTGGGCCCACCGATCACACTCCAGGTGGCCCACTACTGGCCGCTGAGTCCTGCTTTAGTTTTAGTTAAAGCAGAGAAAGGCCTTCCTTTTCATCATCTACCAAACAGAAATCCAGGCCGTGGGCCTCACAGGCCTGCTTAAGTGCCCAGTGCTCCCACGAGACAGCGGAGAGAGAACGCCGCACCCCCACAGAAAGGTCTGCCAGGCAGCACACAGCGAACTCAGCAGCGGTCCCAGGGACCTTAGAACACATTACTTGGCCCACATATTACCAAGCATTCAAAAGTTATCAAACATTATCATGATGTTCACCAGCAGGAGCAGAGCCAGAAAGCAGCAGTGCATGCACACACATGGACATCTGCATGCGTGGGCAAGCACACACCTGCACACACAAGCACACAGGCATGCACATGCATGTTTGCACACATGCAACAGACACGTGCACACATGCGTTCATGTGTGCATGTAAGACAGATGCACAGAGAAACCCCTGGTCCCACACGCACACACGCCCACGCAGGGACACAAGCACACATGCAGGCAGGCTTGTGCACACGCACAGGCCTGCCTTCCATGACTGAAGCACCAAAGGAAAAGCTGCCTCTGTGACTTGGAAACTCTATCAAAACGAAACAGCACTGAGACACCACTATCACAGTGGTGACAGAAAACTGAAGAACACTTCCATGTTGGTATAAACAGGTCTAACCTTCTGAAGGGCAACTGGGTGATTTGTATCACAAATTAAAATGTGCCCATCCTTTAAATTTATTAATTCCACTTCAAAAAAATTTATCCTGTGAAAGTGATCAGAGTTATATAAATACACGTCATTTATGTTTCCCTGTTTTTAAAAAACACACTTGTCTATACTGTGTTTTAAAGATATATCTTTCAGGCAAATAAAATCTTAAAAGGTACTTTCACTTAAAAGTTATGGTTTTCTCACTTTTATCCTGAAAAATTCACGGCTATTTCAAGAATATAAAATTCAAATATACTCGACTATAACAAAATACAAATTTCATCTGCGTACAGAAATCAATTATAGCGAGCAGACTGCTGGTGAGAGTGTGAATGTAACACAGTTCTGGGCACGGCATAAGTTTCAGGGTGATACTGCTGATCAGACAGGACAGTGGGGGTGATGGAAATGTGCATCAGCTGGGAATAAACTATGGCCCGCCCTACCGAAGGTACCTGGGACGGTGCTGAATACACACACACAGGCTACGTTCAGTCGTGTATGTGGAGTTACAGACAGAGGACAAATGGACAGGCACATGCACACATGCTTGTGCTCACACACACAGAAAGAGGTCTGTGAGGACATCCACCTGCTGTGTCCTAGTATTTCTGGAAATGTCATTTTTTCTTTCTCCTCCTCTAAATTACTTGACTTTTTTACAGCAAACTATAAAAGAAATAATTTTAAAACACCCCCTTTTTTTAATGAATGAGAGTTCCCTGTAAGAGTGTAAAACAGTATGTTACTAGAATTTTTTTCAAAGCGAAATGCTACCATGACATGCAGAGGCTACTTCTCAAGAACAATCTACCCTGTGTGTACAGTATAATTATTTTTAGAAAGGCAGACATTCCAAAGAAATATCCTCAGGGTTGTGAGATTCTTGAGATTTATTATGAATGTTAATATAATTATTTTAAATACAGAAAACTTTCTATCATTGCCTTCTTAAAATATCTGGAAATAGATATAGGAGATAAAGCTGCTTGAACAGCTAACTGCTGGCTGAGACCAATTCTCAGTGACATTTTCAATGCTGTCAGGGACAGATGACATAGAACCAAAAGTCTTCTGATTGCTATAAATACTAGAATATTCAAGTTTAGGTAGTAATGGATGGCTTTCACCTGCCATTTCAACCTGCAGAAATTTGGCCATGGGCATTTTATCTTCAAAATTCCTCATGAGTGTTGTGATCTTTCTAAACACTAATGGAAAAGGAGACTGGGGAGTAATGTTCTGATCTGCAACCATGTTCTTCTCAGTCTCTAGACTCTCCATTCATTAAGTGCAAGAACATTTGAATCTGCTCGGTGACTTTCATATTAGATCACAAAAATGGTTTTACTTGAAGTTTTGACACTATTTAAAAAAACAAATCAACCACAAGACTTCCCTTAAAGATACTTAAAATCCTCTTAGAATTTCAAGGTTATTATGACCCCTTCTCCCAGGAAAGGCTGTTACCACGTATCTTTTTCTTGAATGTTAACAATTAAAACAACAGAATAGATCCTACAAAGAAATAATGATTTCTTAAGACATTTTAAAGCTCAAAATAAAACTCACTATCCCCAACCCAAACATAGGCTTTGTGAGCCTCCCCAGGGTGGCTCCCAGGCTATGAAACCAATGGGGTCACAAGTGTTTACTGACTCAGCATCCCTGCCACAAGCTTAACCCTCTCACAACATGGGCAAGTCCAGACTGACAAAGACAAAAGGAAAACCAAAGGATAGAAAGAAAGACAGATGGGGTGCACTGAGCTCCACTGTGGCTAACATGTTTCTGTGTGGTCCAGTGAAATTTAACAAAAACCATCTGGTCCATAAAAGTAGAGCAAACACACGTAGAAAATGGGACCTGACAACTTGACAGTGAATTCCTACAAAAGTAGGAATTTTATTAGATATTTTCTTCAGAAGTATAATTGTTCAATTTCACTCAGGAATATAAAATGTCCACAATAAAGTTTAACCCATCTTCAAAAATCCAGTGTTTTTGCTCAGTCTGTGCTATGAAAGCTGTGACCATAAAGACACTGGGGCATCGGGAATTGCACTTCTTGAGGGCCAGAGTCCCTCCTATCTGATCAGCAATCCACCTCTTGTATTTTTACTACCTTAGGCTCTTGTTTTTAAGATCTCATTAATACCTTACTTCAAGTGTTAACTGTTACCAAAAAACAGGTATTTGCTTTTAAAATGAACAATCCAAATCTGCAAAAATAAAATATGAATATTAAAACAGTTCCCACACCTCCAATTAAACTAATTTCATGGAGATACCGCAAATTCTTGCAGACACTAAAGAAGAGGTCTACAGCTTAAGGCTTGATACTGATACATGCAGATTTAGGAATTTATAAATGACCTAGCATTTAGGCATTTGATTATGAATCATCATTACACACTGTATTTGTAAGGCCACCCTAATGGTCTCGTCTGCCTACTAAATATGTGCAGTAGTGCGGCTGAGAGGAAGTATACTCCGGTAATACACTGCACGTGTACAGTGGTGCTGGTAAGATGAAGTATACTGAGGTAACACACTGAGCGTGTACAGTGGAGCCGGTGAGATGGAGTATACTGAGGTAACACACACTGAGCGTGTACAATGGTGCCAGTGAGATGGAGTACACTGAGGTAACGCACACTGAGCATGTACAGTGGTGCCAATAAGATGGAGTATACTGAGGTAATGCACACTGAGCATGTATGGTAGTGCTGGTGAGATGAAGTATACTGAGGTAACACACACTGTGTACACCAGTGCCAGTGAGATGAAGTATACTGAGGTAACATACTGAGCATGTACACTAGTGCCGGTGAGATGAGGTATACTGAGGTAACACACTGAGCGTGTACACTAGTGCCAGTGAGATGGAGTATACTGAGGTAACACACAGTGTGTACAGTGGTGCCAGTGAGATGGAGTATACTGAGGTAACACACTGAGCGTGTACAGTGGTGCCAGTGAGATGAAGTATACTGAGGTAACATACTGAGTGTGTACACTAGTGCCGGTGAGATGGAGTATACTGAGGTAACACACACTGAGCGTGTACGCTAGTGCCAGTGAGATGAAGTATACTGAGGAAAAACACACCGAGCATGTACACTAGTGCCAGTGAGATGGAGTATACTGAGGTAACACACAGTGTGTACAGTGGTGCCAGTGAGATGGAGTATACTGAGGTAACACATACTGAGCGTGTACAGTGGTGCCAGTGAGATGGAGTATACTGAGGTAACACACTGAGTGTGTACAGTGGTGCCAGTGAGATGGAGTATACTGAGGTAACACACTGAGCGTGTACAGTGGTGCCAGTGAGATGGAGTATACTGAGGTAACACACACTGAGTGTGTACAGTGGTGCCAGTGAGATGGAGTATACTGAGGTAACACACACTGAGCGTGTAGTGGTGCCAGTGAGATGAAGTATACTGAGGTAACACACTGAGCGTGTACAGTGGTGCCAGTGAGATGGAGTATACTGAGGTAACACACACTGAGCGTGTAGTGGTGCCAGTGAGATGAAGTATACTGAGGTAACACACTGAGCGTGTACAGTGGTGCCAGTGAGATGGAGTATACTGAGGTAACACACTGAGCGTGTACAGTGGTGCCAGTGAGATGGAGTATACTGAGGTAACACACTGAGCGTGTACAGTGGTGCCAGTGAGATGGAGTATACTGAGGTAACACACTGAGCGTGTACAGTGGTGCCAGTGAGATGGAGTATACTGAGGTAACACACTGAGCGTGTACAGTGGTGCCAGTGAGATGGAGTATACTGAGGTAACACACTGAGCGTGTACAGTGGTGCCAGTGAGATGGAGTATACTGAGGTAACACACTGAGTGTGTACAGTGGTGCCAGTGAGATGGAGTATACTGAGGTAACACACACTGAGTGTGTACAGTGGTGCCAGTGAGATGGAGTATACTGAGGTAACACACACTGAGCGTGTACAGTGGTGCCAGTGAGATGGAGTATACTGAGGTAACACACACTGAGTGTGTACAGTGGTGCCAGTGAGATGGAGTATACTGAGGTAACACACTGAGCGTGGACAGTGGTGCCAGTGAGATGGAGTATACTGAGGTAACACACACTGAGTGTGTACAGTGGTGCCAGTGAGATGGAGTATACTGAGGTAACACACACTGAGTGTGTACAGTGGTGCCAGTGAGATGAAGTATACTGAGGTAACACACTGAGCGTGTACAGTGGTGCCAGTGAGATGGAGTATACTGAGGTAACACACTGAGCGTGTACAGTGGTGCCAGTGAGATGGAGTATACTGAGGTAACACACTGAGCGTGTACAGTGGTGCCAGTGAGATGGAGTATACTGAGGTAACACACTGAGTGTGTACAGTGGTGCCAGTGAGATGGAGTATACTGAGGTAACACACACTGAGTGTGTACAGTGGTGCCAGTGAGATGGAGTATACTGAGGTAACACACTGAGCGTGTACAGTGGTGCCAGTGAGATGGAGTATACTGAGGTAACACACACTGAGTGTGTACAGTGGTGCCAGTGAGATGGAGTATACTGAGGTAACACACTGAGCGTGTACAGTGGTGCCAGTGAGATGGAGTATACTGAGGTAACACACACTGAGTGTGTACAGTGGTGCCAGTGAGATGGAGTATACTGAGGTAACACACACTGAGTGTGTACAGTGGTGCCAGTGAGATGGAGTATACAAAGTCAACATTACTAAGACAATACCAGAAGCTCATCATGCTGGCAGGATATTTAGGACCAGTACTGAAGAAGGGAAAAATTATGAACACACAACTTTTTTACATTATAAACGAATATTTAACTCAAGTATTACAAAGTATATTCAGAAACTGAGCCCATGAGTAATATGAGCAATTTGCATGGTTCCCAATACGGATCATAGCAATTAGTAATACAAAACAGTAGAGGTTGCAATAATATAACCCCTAATCACCGTCAATGCCATATGCGATGTACTATGCAGGCTTCACACATCACTTGTACGCACACACACCACGTTCTACAACCAACAAGCACAGCCAGGTGTACTTTTCACTAGGGAAATAACAGGAATGAAAATAATTGTGGAAAGTCCCTATTTTTCCTACCAGACTATTTCATTTTGCTTTAAGTAATTAGAATGCTTTATATACAACTGTCCCATCCCTCCACCCTCCAAATAAAATACAAGCAAGGAATAAACTAACCCATGATATGACAAAAAAGAAAGGCGACATTACATGAATATAAAATGGGAAGTTAGATACAAAATGTTTCCAACAATGTGCCTTTTGCTGGCTGTGTTTCCTGAATGGAGAGGATAGATTGAACCAAACCTAGTGTGGGAGACTATTCCTTGATTTCCAAAGGCTAGCCATGACAGGAGTCACACAATCCAGAGGCAAGTGTAATGTAAGGGAAGAAAGTGTATTTTTATGTGACTGGAACTTTCTACAGTCCATACCCTGAGTATGTCAGGTGTTCTGGGGTACGCACTGACCAGTGCTGTGTTCATTCACCATCATTTCAGTTGATAACCCCCACCCTCCAGTCTGTCATCCATTCACCTGGCACGCCCACCTGGGGTATCTTGCACAGCTATTATCAGTGAATTCCAACCCTCTGACCAGCACATGAAAGCTCATAGGTACTCACCCTGCATACTGGGCACTGCCAGTGACTACTGCTGTCTCTAAGCCTGTACTCATCAGACAAACACTTGGAATGATACACACGAAAACACAGGTCACATATCAACACCTCTCCAGGCAAATGGCATTCAAAACAATACCAGTCATGATTTTCTGTTTCCCAGTCCTACAAAAAATACAAAATAATTTCGTATGACATTTTGTCAATATCTGCAATGACTAAGAACAAAATTGAAACTAAAGTCCATCAGAAGTTAGGCATTAAAAACAATTTTAGACATTTTACTGTATTAAAACAAGAGGGAAAAAATACCTAGAAATTTGCTTCTTTAAATTTTGAATTTCTTTCCTGAACAGTATTAATACTCAAAATATTTTAAGGTGATCTGATAGTAAAACCAGCCCAAATGAAGTAAGTCCAGAGCCAATCCCAGTTCTAACATTATCTTTCGTTTTTTTAATATAATCTATGGAATTATTTCTTCAGTAAACTGAATACCCCAAACCAGCATCTACAGCTCAGTATTTCAAATAAACCAACCTGTTTTGTTCTGCATTTTAAACAAAATACAGTAAGTACTTAGCACACTGTGGGAACAGAGAGAATAGTAGTAAATATGATGCTCACTATTCTTATCTTCTCATCCATGGTATTGGATGCTTTATTGAAAATAACATTAATCAGAATGTCCATGTTCTGACAGTTGTCAAATTTTCAGGGTCTGTTGAATTTGGAAAAATAAATTGAAAATGTGAAACTAAAGGTTTAATCACGTTCTCCAAAGGACATTACCATAAAGAAACAAAACAGGAAGCAGGCTTTTTTCTTATTGGGACTATCCCCAGAAATGAAATAAGGACGGGTGCTCTTGTACATTTTCTGTTACACTCTGTGTGTGAACAGCCAACACCATTTAACTAGAAACAGGAAGATGTTACTGGTTGTCGTAATTTAGCACTAATTCATTAATACATTCCTTATAAATATCACTCTTAGCTTTTATCAAAAATCCCTGTGTTAAGAGTGATGGATTAACTCTCAGCCTTCCTCTGTTGATGTAGTTAATAAACGAACAAGGGTCGAGCCCTCACGTAGTGCAATCCAGGCCACTTTCAACGGGGACCCTGAAATTCCAGGCCTAAGCTCCACCATCATTTTTCTTTTCATAAACCACTGCCTACAGTCTGCTTCTGGGGCCGGGCAGCTCTCTTGTTTTCTCTCAGGTCAGTAACCCCTCCCCCCCCGGTACACAGGCTTCCTCGTGGACTTGTCCAGAAAACACTGGAGCCTCTGGCACCGAAGGTCCACATTATCACTGCTTGACCTCACAAGGGGCTTACCACCCACTCCTTCAAAAGAGAACGTTCCCAAGTTCATGTCTTCCTACCCATAATCAGAGTCGTGGCTAGAGTACATTTACCAAATTCTACAAAAGTGTAAATTTTTGGTTTGCTTTTTATTAAAAAAGTGGTCTTTATCAACCAAAGTAATAAAAAAGCATGACCATTTCTGGTTATTTGCTGCAGATTTGCTGCAAACTTACTTTGGTGGAGGGATTTCAGTCAGACTACTTAAAAAAATCGTAAGATATTGATTTGACATAAAACCCTAATTTGCACATGGTAGAAGAAACATAGCTCACCACGCTGGATACAACACGTGCGTGTGGGCGCCTGGCAGTGACAATGGTCATTGGGGGCGCCCATCGTACAGGGCTTAGGTGGGAAGCTGCACTTCAGCTATTTCAAGTTTTGTCTCATAATTTGTCGATAAATTAGGTTTCAGTAAGAATAACATACTTTGGTCTATTTTTAATCAACACAACTCCTTCCCAGTTTGAAACAAAGTCTTGCAGAATATTTTCTTCCTAGCTGTTCAGAAACATCTTAAAGGATTTCGATGGCTTATATTTGATTCATTATGAACAAAAGAAACCGCCATCTTCCATCATTTGAATTTTTTTTACATCAATTCATCTTCCTGTAATTCTTCGCAAAATGGGAACTCGGCTCACCAAGACAAGGCACGCAGCTCAGGTTCCCCTAGCGTCTCCTGACTTCTTCTTACCCCCGTTTCCCGTCCCACCATGACACAAAGAGGAAAGTGGATCTCTCTTCACCGGTGTGTGTAATCCTAGACCTAGTTTTTCACAAAAATTGTAGGAATGAAAGTATACCTCAAGTCAAGTTAAAGTAGAGGAACATGTGGACACCTGTTTATGTAACAGCATGTAGGTGCTGTTCATTCTTTTAAGGGCCGCAGTAGCTGCTCAGAATACGTAACATGCAAAAGTCAAGTTCAAAAGTTATTAGATTTTGAATCCAGGAAACGTTGTTAGGGCTATAAATGATATAAGAATGTTTGTTACAGGCAGATTTGCCTACAGTTTGTCTTTTAGTAAACACAATCCACTGATTTAGTACTTCTGAAACACTCAATGTGTGCCAAAAGCTAAGCGTGCATTTTCCCTGGATTTCACCAGATGTCAGCAACCACTCTAGACAAAGCCTGATCGACAGCATATTATGTGAAATGACACTCCAGTACTTCAAGAAAGTTTTAAAAATGCAAACCTACTAGCATAAAATCCAAGACTAGAAGCAATGTACAGACAGTTTGATTTTAATGAGTAATTCTAGCAAGAATAAACTAAGATAGCCTAAAAAAAGATGGAAATGTAATACAAAAAAAGGGCAGAATTAAAAAGTAAAATAACATAGTGCAAAATTAGTTCACCTTGTTTGGGGCTGCTGTCCTGGAGAAAGGCTGCATACTGTAGGCCTTTCAAAATAAAAACAAAATAATCTTGGTCTCTCTACTACAACTTTGCTCATTATCAGGCAATACACAGAGCTAAAGGGATTTTGTACACAAACTATTAATTGCTATACAACTTACGTTATTTTGTGGATGGTATCAACTGATAATCTCTGAATGTGCTAATCATCAATGAAAAACAGCAGCATGCAAACTCAAGAGTCATTACTAGTTTACGAGGAAACTCTGACACTAACACAGAAGCTACACATGGACAAAGAGAAAATTCAAAGAGAATTCATGTGCCACAAAACCTGTAGTGATGTTAGCAAAACAGCTGACTGACAAATTCGGTGCCATTAAAATCTGCACAAGACCATGAATGTAATGTCCTTTTGATCAGAAAGTGGTTCAAGACTGCATTTTTTTAAGTTGGGAGTGAGGAACGTGAACAAGGTAAACTCGGTACTTGGTCACGGTGTGAGGTCCACACAGGCGGTCTTCAGAGCCTAGGAGAAAACAGCCCGCCATCTACAAGCGGCCTGCTGACCTATGTCCGTCACCACGTCCAGCATTTGCTCAAAACTCGGGAGCCACACTGGCTCAAGTCCCGGTTCTGGCCTCCGTGGGCTCTGTGATCTGGGGCAGCACACCTAGCTTCTCTGTGTATCATTTTCTATCTGTCAAATGAACTAAACTGTGCCTCGTTTACAGGGTTTTTGTAAGGATGAAACGAGTTACTGTGCTCAGTGAGTGCTGGCTGGCTACTGAGACGGTCTGCTAGAGCGCACAAACGACTTGAGGGCAGGTCACATAAGACGTGGCGTTTGTAACACTACCGTGCGAGTTTCCGTCTCAGGACTCTACACTCCTGATGACGGCTGACGCAGCATTTCTGTAACGAGACAGCAAGACACGCTGCTGACCGAGGGCTCGCTGGGAGAGCTGCGTCTGTAACTGGGCCTCCCAACTGTAATCCACCCTCCCCACACTCAAAAGAGATTCTCACCTTTCTGGTCATTCCCTACTTAATGCAATGAGCAGATAAATCTCACTTTATCAAATATGTGTTTGATGTGGTATTTAACATAGATACAATGCAAAATTAATCATTGAGAGCTAAGAATTTGATGATTAAATATCTCCAGTCATTTTAAAAATTATTTTTTAAAAATAAAACTACAATAACACTGCTTAGTGAACTAGAATTTAGAAAGAAGGAGGGGGGAAAAGGAACCACACACACACACACACACACAAATCCAGTCAATCAAAGCTGAACGGAATGTAACAGGATAGCATGACCCAAAATGCTCTACTGAAAAGAATGGAAATACTTTACCAAATAAAGAATAATTTCTAAGTACATTACAGTTTGAATACACATAGAACCATAGTACAATTGGTTTCTAGTTAATTCATAATCACAGACACTTAATACTTCACTTCGTAAATAAGTGACTTTACACATCTTTGCATCCGAGACAGGTAACAGCTCTGGAAGCAACGTGCAGTTCTGCACATGATTAGCATAAACGTAATAAGATATATTTCACTTAAAAAAAATCAATGCCATCCAAAGAGCTTCAAGTTTTGCACTTAAGTACTTAAAATGTATGACTGATTAATTTATGACAACTAAACCACAAAAATGCAAAGATCTACATTTAAACATTTCTCAGTTCAGTACTTGGATTTACGAAGTGGGCTGAGGCGGTCAAGCTGCTTGAATTCAGCGGCTTCTCTTCATCTTTTTTCAAGAGCAAATCAAGAGAACACTTCTTGCCATGGCTGTATAATGCTGTGACTTCTGAAGGAAAAGACACAGATGCAATCCTCTCTTATCTAAAAGATGTGAACGTAACAAGTTTCTAGGGGTATGGAAACTGCAGCTGCTCTTAGACTGGTCATTCTGAATGTGGAGAAACAGAATGACAGGAAAGTGTCCATCTTGCCCCTCTGCAAATTAAGACCAAATCCACGTAACCCCAGGAGAACATGGGATCCCTTCAAAGAAACCACAAAATGTGTATTTTCATTAATTATGCTTCTTTAAGTGTTAAAACCTTAATTACATGAGAAAAAGCAAGAAATAAAGAATTCTACATTTTCACCTAGGCCTACTTTAAAAGCAGCATGAGGTCCTGCTTATTGGCAGGACGAGCTGGATTCCATGGATGGAAGCAGGGCTCGGCAGCTAAGACCTGAGCTCCTGTGTGTACGTGCGTCTCAGTCAGCAGCAGGAAGGCTGGCAGAGGGCTCGAAGTGACAGTGCAAGGGGTCCTGGGGAGGCTACTCTACAAACACTGATTCTGACATAGCAGTGATTGGGAAAGAAGAGACGAGACCCAAGTCCACATCTGGGAGGCGAGCAGAAAGCGTAATAGCGCGTGTCACTGTTGTGCACTTTTAAGTCAACCTCGACACTGGTAACCAAATCGCTTAGTGTCAGATCAAACGTATCTGTCAAACAGTAGGGCCGAGTCACAGCTCTGCACCAGGAACCATGAAGAAAGCGGGAAGTCATGAAAATAGATAGTATTACAGCTGTCTCAGTATCGAAACACATATTTGATGTTTTATCTGCACGTGATCCCTAGCTCAAGGCTACCTGCCCTACTAGACTGCACTGAATTCTTTTATAAGACCTTCCTAATCTCTAGCGAGCTCCTTCTGAGTTAAAAGTTTAAACCATGAGAAATTAATGTGTTTACTACAAAGGGAGCTACTAAATGCCAAATTCAGCCCAGCAAACGGTAAAATTCTGCCCAAGAAATAGGTTTCTCAAGATGTGAGAATCACACATGGACTGAAGCAGCCCGCCACGCATCTTTCTCCAGCACAAGCAGATGATGAAGCCTTCGGGAGAACATGCAGGATTGCTTTAAAAATCAAACGAAAAAAGCTTTGCTCTAACAAAATGTTGAATGGTCCGACACACAAGGTTTCACTCTGTGCCCTGGGTCTCTTGGCCTTGACTCAAATAATTTTGAAAGCTCTGAGAACCACCTCTAGAAGAATTGCTTGGATCCTATCAGTGACTATTAATGACATACAAATCTGGAAGAAAACTAAAAAATTTACGAGAGTGTTCCCCAGGGTCAGCAAGGTCGTTTTTTAAAATTGGTTGGAGCAGATACTTTTCCTGCTTTGTTGACTAATATTTAAGCAAACCATTTAAAATTGAGAGCAGCCTCATTTTTAATAATTGCATATTTACTTCTGCCTTCTCAAATGGACATACTTAAAATGTCACCAGGAAGATGGTTATCTACTGCCTAATTTTGTCATAGTTTCTCCCAGTGAATCACCACTTGGACAGGGCTCTAGTGGTGGTTGGGATCAGAACCCAGATGTCCAGAAATCATTCCAGCCTGGCAGAAGGAGCCTCAGCATGATGGAGGCCAGTCCTTGCTTATACAGGCTTCCTCTTCAACAGATTATATATAATTATATCCTACATATTGTTATGTTAGGCATTTGTCACATGATTGCTGGTTTAATAAAAATAATGTTTAAGATATGCATATCTTTCAATTGTATCAGTTTTTAAAAATAAGCATCGGGAGAAAAGGCAGCCAAGGTGGAATACAAATGTGACCCCAACGGGCTCTCCGCTCAGCTACCGTGGAGCGGTATAAGGACCACCTTCTCCTTCCCACCATAACGGCAGTAGAGACGAGCCCATCCTCTATGCTAACACAGAGCATCTCAGGAATACACCGTGGGGACTTACCAAGGGAAGTCAGCTTCTCCCCGCCTCGGAGCTACCGCTGCTACTTTTAGAGATTGAGAAGAGCTTTACTACCCATGTTTCAAATGACAGAACTTCCTGAGTAAAGAATAGTTTAACTTCAGGGCGCCTGGGTGGCTCAGTCCGTGAAGCGTCTGCCTTCGGCTCAGGTCATGATCTCAGGGTCCTGGGATCAAGTCCCACATCGGGCTCCCTGCTCAGTGGGGAGTCTCCTCCCTCTGCCTCTCCCCCTGCGTGTGCTCTCTCTCTCAAATAAATAAATAAACTTTTTTTTTTAAAAAAAAGAGAGACTATTTTAATTCCAATTAAAGGTTTAAAAAGGAATAAGCAAAAAATCTTATGTCTTTCCTTCCCAAGGCCGCATATACCTGCTTGACTTCTCTTGACAGGGAGTCATAAAGTCAACAGTCAACAAGATGAATGACATGCATCTTCCAGTTTAAGAACTCGATGTCCAGAGAATCGTGTGTACAAGGTGGAGAAACTATGAAGAAGGGCCCCAGACTCAAATGCCAGCACGCGGGGCTGGCCCACAGAACACCTCTGTGCGAGTTAGAACAGGGCGCCCTCCCCTAACGCTGTTTTCACTCGGGGAGACATATGGCTGCCACACACGTGGGGGTGGCTGGCAGCAGGGGCTGAGTGCACTTTCTGAGCGGTGCGGGTCAGAACGGGCCCCGTACACAGCAGCCCGCACGCCCCGGCCGCACCTCAGCTATGTGTCCTTCTAGGGTACTCAGTGCATGAGCACGACAGCATGCCAGCACTGGAAGCAGGGGTTAACCCAGTCATGGGTTTGAGAAACACACACAGTCTCATCACTCCATACTTGCACCTTAAACCCAGTGTCTCGGGGAAACCTCTTTACACATCTCCTTGTGTTTGAAGATACAGGTTTAAAAGTAAAAAGACCCTGGGGCACCTGGGTGGCACAGCGGTTGGGCGTCTGCCTTCGGCTCAGGGCGTGATCCCGGCGTTATGGGATCGAGCCCCACATCAGGCTCCTCCGCTAGGAGCCTGCTTCTTCCTCTCCCACTCCCCCTGCTTGTGTTCCCTCTCTCGCTGGCTGTCTCTCTCTCTGTCGAATAAATAAATAAAATCTTAAAAAAAAATAAAAATAAAAAAAAATAAAAGTAAAAAGACCCTGATGAGAATTTCTGCTCGTGTGGTTGTAAGAAATGCATGTGTTTTTGCTACACTGTATACAGACATTTCTTAACCATATTTATTTGCTGGCCAAAACTTGCTCTGAACACATGGTTATAAGCTTTATACAGATAATCTCACTTAATCCTTAAAACAATCAAGTGAAATACATATTAATATGCTCATATTACAGGTGAGTAATGAGGATCAGCGGTTAAGAAATTTCCTCAAGATCACACAACTAAATAAACACATGAGGTGGGATGGGAGCCCTCTCTGTTAACATGTAAGACCTGACCTCTCCGCTACACTACACTGCTGCGTATTTCACACACTGGGCACAATTTTCACACACCCGGCTGCACTTGCAACATGCGTACTCAGTATAAGAAACGTTAGTAAGAAATTACAGAACCTGTACACTGGTTGTTTGACTGAACATCTAAAATTTCACCTTGAAAAAAGAAAAAAGGTTGGCGCTACAAATATGTGCGGGAAGGACACGTCCACGTGCAGCACCGAACACAGCGTCCATGTTGCGGTGAACACGGGACAGCTCTTCAGCTGCTCGTGGGAGCCGACAGACAAGTCCCACCTGAAGAGGGAGAAAGCTCACGCGGAGGCACAACCCTAAAAAGGAAGGAAAATCTCTTGCATCAAAGATGCACACGTGGTAGACAAACCAAGATCCCGTGGACTCAGCTGCACTTACTACTGGCGGGTTGTACGCAGACCCCGGAAATGTCCACACTAAGTCTGCAAATGTCCAAGTGTTTGGGACTAGACATTTTCTACTACCTGGATTATTTTCAGTATATGATAAGCTATCAACTGCCAAAGTGTGGTGGAGACAGGTCTAGCTCACCTCACACTGTAACTATTGGGACTTGGCACCCAAAGTTGTTTTGCTGGCAACAAAGCTCTGCTTTTCTGGGAGGAAGTGAACAGAGCAGTTATTATGATAGACACATTCTCACTTAAGTTTTCAAGAGCACTTCAAGGGCACAGATCAAATGAGACCAGTGAAATTAAACATTTTTTTCCCACGTTTTCTATTTGTGGGAAGTGTGAATTTTCTTAACTCTGAAGGCACAGATTACACTGACAAACACAGTATTACAACTGAACAACTGCTCTAACATTTAGACTCACTGCTGCTCCTGGGGACCAGCTGCCCCAGAAAACGTGCTGTCGGTTTGCTGCTCTAGGGCCGGACAGCAAGCGGGAGCCAGAAAGGGAAATACAATTCACAATGCTTGGGGAAAGATCCCGCAAAGAACCAATTTTAAGATTTTGTGTCATTTTTATGATGTTGGAGAATTCATGATAAACATTCTCAAAACACCTACTTACTAAGTCAATTCCTTTTAGAAGCAAACAAACAAAAAAAGGATCTATTATATTTGAAACCTATCATCCTTAAATGATGTTCCTTAGCAAAAATTAAGACTTTTCTAATCAAGGTAT
The DNA here is from genome assembly GCF_024610735.1 of Ursus americanus. Lineage (NCBI taxonomy): Eukaryota > Metazoa > Chordata > Mammalia > Carnivora > Ursidae > Ursus > Ursus americanus. Next base: position 36,717,826 of record NC_142157.1, read on the forward strand.
TAACCATCAAATGCAAATTAAGGTAGGAATACAAAAACATTACACATGAAACCAAAGGTTACATAAGAAACAAATGCACTTCTGTACGTGCCGAGGTTCCAAATAAAAGATTATAATGTCCTTACTTAGAAGAGGAGTCAAAGTAAGAACTAGGCAAAATATAAAGAAAATTAGCTTTGTCTTTCCTGATTTCTGCTGGAGCGCCAGCAAACCGGTTACAGTCACAGTCAGTGAGGACACCATCCAAGGAACCTAGTTCCCCAGAAGCCACGGACAGGTGGCTGCGGGCACAGACGACATCAGCCCGGAGAAGACAGTCTCCTGCTCACTCTGTCTAGATGGCATCGACATTATCCTGCATTGAAACAGTCTGTACTAACATTTACTGAAGAAAACAGGAAGACCATTAGTTACGTGAACAATAAAAGGGACTTTGTTTTATTTTTCAGATTCAAGGTAACCTAGACAGAGAAAGGAAGCTCTTTGTAGAAGTGAGTTTTCTCCTAAAGAGGGAGGAAATTATCCATCCTGCCGACGTAGGCCTTTCATGTTAATAAGAAATACTGAAGTGAAATATTACTAAACTTCTAAAAATGAATTACTATGGGTTGTAGTTAAATAATGTTCAAAGACTTAAAGTCAGCATCCCCAAATTTATCAAATAAAATATACTTACAATCTCATCTCCTGGCAACCAGTATCCTTCCTGCTCAATACCAGCTTTTGAGCCTTTGCAACCCACTGTTAAGGTTTCGACAATGAGACCATCTTTCACAGCCAGGCTCAGCTGACGGGTGGTCTCTTTTGGATGCATACCGTGGACTCGAGACATATACCTGAGTACAGAGGAAAAACAAATTAAAAAATCCCTTAGGACTTGAAAATAAATAAATAGAGGTGATTTATTTCTCCTTTGTTACAACTGGTACTTATGAGGGCCCTGCTAAAGAAACAAGGTCCTGGATACTTAAGTCTTTTAATTATCATGCTATTTTATTATTTATTTTTTTATTTTTTATTTTTTTTTAAAGATTTTATTTATTTATTCAACAGGATAGAGACAGCCAGCGAGAGAGGGAACACAAGCAGGGGGAGTGGGAGAGGAAGAAGCAGGCTCCCAGCGGAGGAGCCTGATGTGGGGCTCGATCCCATAACGCCGGGATCATGCCCTGAGTCGAAGGCAGACGCTTAACCGCTGTGCCACCCAGGTGCCCCTATCATGCTATTTTAAACCTTAAATCTATTTGTATATTTAGAGGAGTATTTGTTCAAAATAGTCCTTAACTAGCAAACAGAAATCACTTAACAGATTTTACTCTAACATCCCATGTAGTTCTGGCCTCTGCAGCAACCCAACTAACTTTCACTCTGCAAATTCAAATTCATAATTCTATCATCTCTAGACATAAGACTTCAGAACAGAAAACACTAGGACTCGAAACGTAGGAAACGACACCAACGAACGTACAAGAATTACATGACTGGTACCGACATATAAAGAAACAAGAAAGTATGTTGGGATCAGTCAGGCAGAAATATGATTTTCAATGAAATATACTTTGGATTGGATCACTAAACAGAATCCCGGACCTACAGTCGCAGCATTTTATTCAATTTTTAAAAATGTAACATTTCAAACATACTCTGGCCCACAGAGAATACCGCTGCAGGCTCCCTTGCATTCGCCAGCTCTGTGAACTCATGCTAACATGAGCGCACATTTGCTTCATAGCTTGTTTCTTAAGGAAGCACAATGTTACAGATATGTTTGAATTTGTGCTATTTTCCCGTTCCCTCCATTGAAACCTCAACACCCTCTACCAGGAGGCTCCTGGGCATCAGACACAAGACACAGGACGAGGCAAACCAGGCCGGCCGCCATCTCCCCAAATAGGCGCTGCACGTACAAGACATGGGGGCAACGCCCACAAGATTCATCTGTCATTTCAATACCAAAGCCTTCACAACAAATCATTCTACAAATGCCAAGTACCCATCATGGAACCACCTTTCTAATTCAAAGAACACATTTCAACAAAGAAAAGTAGTGAACCCCAACTGAGGACTGATGAACTTGCAGAGTGTAGCAGACACCTGTTCTGTTCACAAGATCGTGAACTTTTCAAAGGTGTGCTCCGTCTGTCAATGCAGGTAGCTGGAGGGCTCAGGAGGGGCGGAGGGGATGACAGGGAGCATACCCCGGCCCTGACCAACTGACATGCAAGCACAACCAGCAGGGCCCCGGGAGAGACCCGGACGCTGACGGACTGCCCGAGGGGAGAAAGCGGGTCGCTGGTGGGGCTCGACTCTGATGCATCAAGTCAGGGCTAGCAGAAATCACCAGTCCAGCGGGGGGCGGGGGCCAGGGGGGAGGGAGATGGGCCAAAATGAACATGTCCTAACGTCCTCACTGTTCACGGGAGGGAACCAACAGAAAAGACCTCAAGGATGAAGTAGTCCATCTAAATTTATAAAGGTAACCCTCAGAACAAAAATACAAACGTTCTAAAGTATCTGAAGAACTCATAAAAAAACACATTAATTGGCAAAACAAAAACACCAAAAGAAACAACAGAAAGCGTATTACATTCGATGACAGGACCAAAACCAACTTTGTTTAATAAATACACACTGGCTAAACTCCACAGTACGAAAAAGACAGCCTGCATCACAACACCGAACTCACAGTCTACAGGACACACTTCTAAAGTGGCTCAGGACAACGAGGCAAGAACGGGCACAGGCACATCACAGAAATGTAGTCCGCACGAAGCCGGGACCAGCACGGCAACCAACAAGATCGGCAATCCAGGACAAGAACTGTTTTTTAAAAAAAGGCAAACAGGGCATAGGTTGTTATAAAGCAAAGACTGTAAGAAATAAAGGAAATACTGACAGGAATACAGAATTACGAGACTTCACTTCTCTCCGTCCACAAAAACATCCAGGAAACAGAACTAGGTATTCATACAGAAGACCTAATTATCAAGGCAGATCTAGTTTGGTTAAATTTATTCTGAAACCCAAAACGTACCTTCAACAGGTCCAAGGAAAATTCATTAAAGTTGAGCATAAAACTGGACACAAAAACAACCTTATTTAAGATCGTATTCATTTATTTATTTGAGAGAGAGCGAGAGTGTGAAGGGGGAGGAGCAGAGAGAGAGGGAGGAGAAATAACGTATAACGTCAGGCAGACTCCGTGCTGAGCGCAGAGCCCGACGCGGGGCTCGATCCCAGGACCCGGAGATCATGCCTGAGCCGAAACCAAGAGTCCGACGCTCAACTGACTGAGCCCAGGTGCCCACAGAACAACTTGGTCCTTACAGTGAAAGCAAACCAGGACAACTGGAAAACTCCCATGAACCAGTGACTCTAAAAGCTGCCCAAAGATATCCCAGCACAGTACCTAGAAAGCCAAAGCAGAACCAGTTAAAAAATAAAAACCTAAAAATAATATTAGTCCAAGAGCCCCTTAAGGGAAAAACAGAGACATCGCTAACTAATTGAGCCAACAGTCAAGACACAAAGCACAAAAACAAAGAAACTAAGAAATGTCTACAGAGCCACAGCCATACATAACAAAAAATTAATTATAAGCAACTACTTTGTTCATTCCTGTGCAAAAATTGAAGATAAACTCTATAATTTTCTAGGAAAATATAAACGACCAAAACCTGACCAAGAAAAAACCAGAATACTCGAACAATTCCAAAAGAATTTAACAGAGGAGGTTGGCAAAGAGCCTAAATTTCTTAGAAAAACACCAGGAAGGGACATATTCACAAGGCAATTCTATCAAAATCTTAATGGCCAGATAACTGCAATGTGATTTAAACTTCTCTGGTACGTAATAAAGGGAAGCAAGGAATCTAGCAAGATAATGGTAACAAACCCCTACAAAAATAGCACAGAAAAACTAGGCCAACACTGTAAAAACCTTAAATATTTCAACTGACAAAATAATATTAAGTGTTAATATAAGACAGATATTAACATATTAATACACTCCAAAAAATACCTTAACCAAGTGTCTAATTCCAGGATTTCTCCAAAGATATTAAGAAATCAAGAAATACGATTTATCCCACTGATAGATCAAAACTGAGAAATCATGAAGATTTCTATATGTATTAAAAAGTAAAATTCGACAACCTGCCCCTAACAAAATGGAGTAAATACTTTCATAACCTGATCGGGAATAGTCAAAGATGTCTTTAACACTCTGCCAAAGGTAATCAGCAGCACAGCTGGAATAAAGAAATGGTGTAAAAGTCGGTAAAGATTTAAAATGATCATTATTTGCAGATTACATATTTAGAAAACCCAAGAAAATCAGCTGACATACTATTTTAAATAACCAAATAATATAATCAATTATTTGTGTGGATACAAACTAATATACTAAAATTAATAGCATTCATATATACAAACCAAAAACACAGGAGATTTAAAACAAGACCCCAATTATTTACAACAGCAGTAAGAAAGACAGTAACACACAGTGATAAATAGAATAAATGACAAGATCTGTATGAAAAAAATCCTGAAATGTGACAGATACAGGAGAAGATGAAGAGATGGAAAGACATGCCTGCTATTTGAATGGAAGACCCCAAAATCCGAATTGCCCCTAAGATTATTTAATTAAGTGCCACCACAAAGAGGGCAAGTTAATTCTAAAGTTCTATAGAGAATTAAAAAAGAACTTCCCAAGAAAATTCTTTCAGGGTAATATCAGATATTAAAACATTATAGAGCCAAAGTAATTGAACCTGGGCGGAACAGCGGGCCAACAGAACGAACACCAAGTCCGGAAAGAGACCCCAACATGCAGTTTGATTATGATCAAAGTGTCACGTCAAATAGGCGGGGGAAAGATCGATCAATCAACACATGACATTAGGACAAGGGCTCACTGACTTGAAAAAAGAAAAAATGTGGAGCGTGGAGCCCTACCTTAGTCTGTGCCCATCAGTAAATTCTGAATTGGTCAGATTTAAAGATTAAAAAGAAAACCACACAATCATTAGAAGAAGAACATGGGAGAGCAATCATGGTGTAAGAAAAATCTTCCTAATATGAAACAAAAGCCAGAGTGATTTAGGAAGACTGAAAATTATACATAAAATCAGCAATTTCTACATAGCAAAAAACCAGGATAACCAAAGTTAAAATCACAAATGCTAACCTGGGAAATACATTTTTAATACACACACCCAGAAGATCTAAGTTATACATACTCCTAATATGTTTTTAAAAATCCTAAGTACTGGGATGCCTGGGTGGCTCAGCCTTTAAGCGTCTGCCTTCGGCTCAGGTCATGATCCCAGGGTCCTGGGATCGAGTCCCGCATCGGGCTCCCGGCTCAGCAGGAAGCCTGCTTCTCCCTCTCCCACTCCCCCTGCTGTGTTCCCTTTCTCGTTGTCTCTCTCTGTCAAATAAATAAATAAAATCTTTAAAAAAAAAGAAAATCCTAAGTACTAAGAAAAACCACAAGAGAACATCGTGTATCTGTCGTGTCCATGAAGACGCTGCACCGACAGACAAGGCTTGGTGGGCAGTGCCTCACTGGGGACGATGAACAATCACCACCACGCAGGGCAAACACCCACCGAGCACAGAAACGGGAACACCTGGGAGCCAGCAGTTCCACGTCTGGAAATTCATCCTACAGACAGGCAGGTGTGAAGTAATATATACACAAGACAGGAAATCCATGACAGCATTGTTGGCCACAAGATTAGAAAGGATCTCAACATAAACCTTAGGGGACTGGCTAAATTGTAATAAGCCATACAAAGAGCTATTACATAATCAGTAAAAAACGAAGCAATGTTATAGATGTTAGGGTAATGTAAGCTCTAGGAGACATCACGTTTAAGATATCAGGGGATAGGGGTTAACACCCAGCACCTATAGAGAAATACAACTCAATAACAAAGAGACAAAAAATTCAATTAAAAAGTGGCAAAGGGCGCCTGGGTGCCTCAGTTGGTGAAACAGCTGAACTCAGGTCATAGTCCCAGGGATCCTGGGATCGAGTCCCGCATCGGGCTCCCTGCTCAGCGGGGAGCCTGCTTCTCCCTTTCCTCTCTGTGATCTCTCCCTTTCTCTCTCAAATAAATAAATAAAATCTTTTTTTAAAAAATGGCAAAACATCTGAACCGACACTTGCAAAGACGACATAAAGATGGCCAGCAGGTATGCAAACAGATGTTGAACACCGCTAACCATCAGGGTAATGCAACTCAAAACCAAACCACCCCCCCACACACGCACCAGCACACATGCACGCACACACGTGCACACGCACACACACACACAGGAATCTTATTCAGCCACAGAAAGGGATGAAGTTTTGCCATTTGTGACACCGTGGATAAATCTCGAGGGCACAGCGCTGCATGCAGCAGTCTGACCTATGACCTCACTGGTAGGGGAATCTGAAAACACACACACACACCCATGCTCACAGACACAGAGAACAGACTGGTGGTGGTCAGAGGTGGGAAGTGGGGGTGGAGGATGGAATGGGTCAATGTATCAACTCTCAGCCACAAAATAAAGGTCGTGAGGGTAAAACGCACAGCATGGTGCTTACAGTCATGTAAGGTACAGTTACTGTACCGCATATTCAAAAGTTGCCAAATCCTCACCACAAGAAAACGTTTTTCTAACTATGTCAGGTGATGAATGTACCAGATGAACGAGATGTACTGTGATCACGGTGAACAACGTGAGGTTAAGGGCGCCGACCCCTGGCACAGTCAAAAATCCACATGTAACTTTCGACTTCCCAAAATTTAACTACTAATAGCCCATTGTTTGCCAGAAGCCTAACCGATAACATAAACTGTCAACACATATCCTGCATGTTCAATAGACTACATACTATCTTCTTACAATAAGCTAGGAAAAGGAAAGTGCTACTAAGACTCTTATGAGAAAATACATTTACAGAACTATCCCATCTTAAAAAAAAACCACTCGTTTGTAAATGGATCCATGTAGTTCAAACCCACGTTGTTTAAGGGTCGGCTGTATATACGGATACTCAACCGTGTTGAGCACCTGAAGCTAATATGTTATTTGTAAATTATACTTCAATTTAAAAAGAAAAAGGGAAAAGAAGTTGGTAATTAAAATCATGCTATAAAATGGTAGTTTCTCAAAAACATTCTAGGATCATGTCTGTACTTGCATAAAATCTAAAGTGGGTCCAGGAGGGTCGAGAGAAGTTCCTCCCGAGAACTGGGCAGCTCAGCGAGCAGGGGCACGGTGCAGACCTCTGTCCCCTGTGCCCTCATCGAAACTGCGTCTGTCTCTCTATTAGCTGGAGTCTGCTGCTACTTTTCAAAAGCAGCTACCGTCAGCCACCCCTGCAGCAATCAGCAAGCTCCTCCCTTCGACACCAGCGTGCCCGTCACAGGTAGTGTCCCCTTTCTTCTCAAACTCATCTTGGCTCTTCTTGCTCATTTATTCACCCATTATAATTTTAAAACCACTTTGCCAAGATCCATGAAAAAGCTTGAAATTTTAGCAGGGAGATCAGTAGGAGAAGGAAGGGAAGAATGAACCGGGGGTAAACAGAAGGGGGAATGAACCATGAGACACTATGGACGCTGGGAAACAAACTGAGCGCTTTAGAGGGGAGGGGTGTGGGGGACTGGGACAGGCTGGTGATGGGTTATTAAGGAGGGCACATATTGCATGGTGCAATGGGCGTTATACAGAAGTAATGAATCATGGAACACGACGTCAAAAACTAGTGATGTGTTGTATGGTGACTAACATAATAAAAAATTTTTTTAAAAAAGGTTGAAATTTTGATTAATTTGAGAATAAATATCACAACACTAAGTCTTTCCTCTGATAAACTTGGTACATCTGTTCATTTCTATATTCTATGTCTTTAACAAAGTTTTATAATTTTTCTTCCTAAATTTTTGCACACTTTTTGTGAATTTTTCCCTAGGTATTGCGTATTTCTTGTTTCTTTTGAAAAAGGGATTTTATTTTATCTATTATTTTCTGGCTGGTGGTTTCCAGTACCTATCGAGAAACCGTGCTAACCTCTCACCAGGACCCGCAGCACAGCACTGCCAGGTGGTAACGTGGGCACCCTTGTCTCAGACTTTGCAAAGGATTCTTGTAACTGTTCCCCATTAACCCTGACACCTGCTGAGGGTACTGGTAGATGTGTTTTATCAAACATAAATAAGCACAATTACAAACACGATGCTGCTACAGGGTACCGGTAGCTGCGTCTTCTTAGGGAAATTCCTTGCCAGTCCCAGTTTGCGGTTTTATTTTAACAAGAACCGCATCACATCACATTGTTCTTGGAAGGACCGTGCCCTGGACGCGTACCACCCTGGAGCCGCACAGATAGCGGAACAACACGCAGTAAGACACAGGAGAGTCGTTTTCTCTTTACTGGCAGTGTGCAGACCGAAAGAGAAGTGGCGTCAGTGGAAGGCAGCTTGGGGACAGAAGGGTTACACGCCACACACACGCGGAAGGCCACAGGGCAGACCCAGGAGTCCCCTTCCACGGGGACAGGATGACCAGCAGTGCACAAGGATGAAGGACCAGTTCTCCCTAGAACACGGGAACCACCACAGCCTGGGGAGAGAACAGCTGCATGGAAGGGTTTGCATTTTCTTTCTTTCTTTCTTTTTATTTAAATTCAATTAGCCAACATGTAATACTTCATCAGTTTTTGATGCAGTGTTCAGCGATTCATCGGTTGTGCATAACACCCAGTGCTCCAGGCAATACGTGCCCTCCTTAATGCCCACCACCTGGTCACCCCATCCTCTACCCCCTCCCCTCTGTAACCCTCAGTTTGTTTCCTGGAGACCAGAGTCTCTCATGGTTTGTCTCCCTCTCTGATTCTCCCCTTCAGTTTTCCCAACAGCATTTTCCACAATAGCCAAACTGTGGAAGGAGCCGAGATGCCCTTCAACAGACGAATGGATAAAGAAGATGTGGTCCATATAGACAATGGAATATTACTCAGCCATCAGAAAAGATGATTACCCAACATTTGCATCGACATGGATGGAACTGGAGGGGATTATGCTAAGGGTTTGTGTTTTCTGAATGAGAGGTTTGGCTTTAGGCAATTCAGAATAAAGAGTAAGTAATTAGTATGCATGTAAAAGCTTTGGTTAGGGGCGCCTGGGTGGCTCAGTCAGTTTAAATAAATAAATCTTTTAAAAGAGAGAAAGAGACAGAGAGCACGAGTGCAGGGCGGGGGAGGGAGAGAAGCAGACTCCCCACTGAGCACAGAGCCAGAAGTGGGGCTCAATCCCACAACCCTGAGATCATGACCTCAGCCAAAATCAAGTCAGACACTTAACTGACTGAGCCACCCAGGCGCCCCAACAAATTCTTTCAGATACTGCTTTGCATAAAATTGGCATTCAAGAAATGCTTCTTGGATATATAAATAAGTAACAGAATTTCAACATCATCTTTTAAATTTTTTATTTTAAATTAATTCTAGACTCGCAGAAGAGTCACAAAAACAGTCGAGTCCCCAGATGCCCTTTATCCAGCTATACCTAAAGTTAACTTAAGTAAAAAAAAGTATAACTATCAAAAGTTCTTAATTTTCCCTCTAAAATTTTATTTTTTTAACTGAGCTATAAATCACATAGAATATAGCTTCAGGTATATGAGATAAGGGTGCAGCGTTTGTATATATGCTACAAGACAGTCCCCAAGTACGTGCAGTGGCCACGTCAACCTCTCCCAGGCTCACTACTAATGCTGCACAGCGCAGCCCACGGGCACTGCCAACTGCAGACCCTATGCAGGCTTCACCCATGGCTTCACTAGGCTGTCTTCTGTCCCAGGGACCAAATTCAGGATGTCTCAACATAGGATTTTATGAGCTTAAAGAGCATCCAAAATTGAACCATGTTATCATAAATCATATTTTAAGAAGGAAGAAAAATGAGTAATGACTAGCTCTGCCCCACAGATTGTCAGGAAACACTCCACTGGAACAGGGACAACAATGCGGCTGGCACTGAATCTTATTACTGCCGACGGCACCGACAATTTAAAAACAACGAGGCTGGACAGAAACAGGCAAATAAAAGAACAGTACAAGAGATCAGAATATCTAGAAATAGGTCCAAGTACACAAAAATCTCAATACGAAAGGCAAGTATTACGAAAGAAGGGAAAATTTAACGATATTTACCAAGTGACAGTAGAATAACTAAAAAGCAACCTGGATAAAAATAAGCTAGATGTGCATCATAAATTCTGAAAAAGTCACATATTTAAATATAATGTGAAAGAACTGGAACAAAGCGCTTATCATCTATTCAGGGCTAAGATGAACGAAAACGATGGTAGAACCAAGCGAAAAGAGAGCTTTAAACACATAAAATCAAGATGCAAAATCTAAGAGAAAACTCACAGAGGAAACAAAGAATTAGCGAAAGGGCACAGGAAGTGCGACCGAAGGTTCAACACGTCCCTGCCAACAGAGCTGGAAGCCTCCTGTGAGGTGGTCCAGGCAGCACAGCCAGAACTTAGCAAGCAACACAAGACCTTTGCTCAACGTTTACTGTGACGGAAATCACCAGCAAGCTGGCAAAGTCCACAAACACAAGCTCATCAAGTGAGGCCTAAATGTGAACAACTCCTCGTTCTCACCTCGTTTTCTTACAAAGTAGAAAGGAGTCAGAGCGCCATCGATGCTGAGTAAGGAGCAATGCCGCGTCCCAGACATGACAGGCCAGCGTATGCTTGACCAGCCTCAGGCCTGCACTGTCCTGACTCAACTACACGGAGTCCACAGAGCTGACCTTCACGACCGCGAAGGGCCCCGCACACTGCTCCTTTCCTCAGACCATCAGGCAGCTTTGCTCTGGGTGCAAACACATTTGTCAGTAATGCAGGTTCAGGTCAGGCCAGGCCTCCCACTGTCTTACACGCTGTGGACCCATCACAGGGACGCACCTTCAACAAATCAGGAGGCAAACTTGCAAACTGGGTTTGAGATGCAGAGACAGCGGCCAAACCTAGCATGAACCATGAAACGGTACGTAAGTGTCTAATACTTAAATGTTACGTTCAGTTTCTCTGGACCTTCTCAGTAAAGTTTAATTTTCCCCCATCCTACCCATTCCCTTTCCTGTAGTCTGCCCCCAAAGTCTCCACTAGGGTACTACCCCCAACTGCAGCTCAGCACTCATGTGCGTCCAAGCAACAGGCTGCAAAGCCCAACGCGGCTCATCTCCCCGACATAATTCTGCAAGTCGCAAGACAAAAATACACACTCCGTTCAGTGGTAAACAGACACTGCTGATTTAACATTTTTATAAAAGAAACCTCACAGGTGATAATTTCCTAAAAGTGATTTTCTAGCTTTAATTCTTCTAATAATGATTCAATCTCAGGAACTAGTATCACACTATTAGAAATGACACACTCATGAAAACAGTATAATTCGTCCCAATCTGTGGAAGAAGGAACCACCACCAACGCACGGACATGTCCTCTGTCAACGACAAGACATAATGGACAGCTGCACACTATCACGGCATCTAGAGGATTTATCTGGAATAAACACAAACACACCTGTCTGAGTGTCTTCTGGACGATCTGGATAACGTCAGCCGTGTCCCACAGCGGTGCTACCTAACCCCCGCCAATCGTACAGTGCTCACGCTCAGGGGCTGAGAGACTCAAGTGAGAACACCAGAATCACGGAAGGAGACGAACGCTGAAGTGAACACTGACCTAATCTCGATGCTCAAGGACTCTGCGTGTAAAAACCACGGAAGTAGCACAGGAGAAGAGCCAAAGTCTCAGGCCACGTCAGCAGTGTGGAGTTCCTCCAGGACACAAATACCACAAGCCGTGTTCATCCAGCCCGTGGGGCGGTGACTATCACACCACCAGAGGAAACCGGCGTCACCCCGGGCCCGCATCTCTCCTTCGCACAGACCCTGCCGTGCAGCAGCGGGAGACGCACACTACGCAGGCATCCATTTGCTTGGCAGGCCCGAGGCCACAGCACGGTGGTCCTTCCACACCGCTGCCCCATGCACTCAGCACCAGACAGAGCTATTTACCATCGCAGACCCCCAGGGGCTCTGGGGAAAACCCACCAAAGCACGGTGAAATGTGCTGGGTTTCTACATTCTTTTATGGTTCTTGTTTAACTATAACTGTTCAATCTTAATTTCCCTCATTTCTGAACAAGTTAAAATAATTTACAGTGTTCAATGATAGATACACTTTGAAGGTTTGGGGGATTAATTAACAACCAAAACAAACAAACAAACAAAAAAACCCTTTCAATTTTCCCCATTAATTGTAAAGGCATAAAAGACGTTTTGTTTCAAAAACTGCTCCATTTTAATCACCCCAAACAGCACACCGTCAATTATTACATTATTTATGCCATGACTTTAATTAAAAGCAGTAAAGTAAAATCGTGCGTTGTTTTACAGCTAGATGGAAACTTAGAAAATATCAGGCAGGTTTCACCTGGAGGAAAGAGACATTTTCCCTGTGACACACACACTACTTATTTTCTCGCTAACATTGGTTCCATTTTACAAACAGGCAAACAGCTGACGCTGAAGAGTCTCAATCTCAGTCACGGTGAACGAGCATCTCAGCGCGAGCTCCGACCGAGCACACTGACCGACATTTCCCCGCATTGCCGAGCAGCGGGCAGCCAGGGCAGGCAGCTGCATCCCCGGGAAGATGCAAACTCAGGGCAGGGCCGGGGGCGGCGCGGGCACATCATGTCTGCACGGGTCCCTCCGTAGCCGGAAGCAGTGCAAGCAGCAGCAGCCTCCCCTCCCACTCACTCTTCGACGCAACAACCACTTTCGGTTAAAGCTGCGGCCTCGGCCTCGGCCTCGGCCTCGCTGCACGACACAGGACTAGACTCTGCCACCCAGCATGGGCTTTGCAACAGACACAGTAAAACGCTGGTGTTAGTACTGTTAGAAACCTCAGCAATGGAAGCCCTTACGGACACTGTTCAAATGTTGAGGCTTCCCCTCGAGCTAGCTACAAGAAAACGGAAAGCCAGATCTATAACAGGTCCTTCCTAACAAGCCGTGGGGCTTCACGGACACGGCTTCTGCAGCAGCTTCACTCTCAGCTCCACTCTTTGTCCTGACCCTACCGTCCCTCTTCCTCCTCACCTCCGTCGACTACAGCTGATCTGACACACGATGCACTCTGCTTACACCGTTTTCTAATTGTCCCAAAACTACCTGCGGAACAAGTGACATTCTGGCAAAGCACACGATGAGCATCTGATACACGTATGTGAAAACAACATACACATACAAATTAGAACCCAACCGCCATCGCACTCCTCTGGCTCCTCTGCCCCACGTTGTAACCATGACAACTGCCAGCAGCGCCCCGCATGCCTGCCCCAGGGGCTAGTGCTCCACCCTCAGACGCCGATCCACACACAACCAGCCACAGCTGCACAAGAGCACCTGCACCCTCAGCGCCGATCCACACAAACACCAGCCACAGCTGCACGAGAGCACCTGCACCCTAGGACGCCCATCCGCACACACACCAGCCACAGTGGCACGAGAGCACCTGCACCCTCAGCGCCGATCCACACACACCCCAGCCACAGCTGCATGAGAGCACCTGCACCCTCAGACGCCCATCCGCACATACACCAGCCACAGCTGCACGAGAGCACCTGCACCCTCAACGCCCATCCACATACACGCCAGCCACAGCTGCACGGGAGCACCTGCACCCTAGGACACCCATCCGCACACACACCAGCCACAGCTGCACAAGAGCACCTGCACAATCAGACGGCAATCCACACACACGACAGCCACAGCTGCACAAGAGCACCTGCACCCTCTGACACCCATCCACACACACACCAGCCACAGCTGCACGAGAGCACCTGCACCCTCAACGCCCATCCGCACACACACCAGCCACAGCTACACGAGAGCACCTGCACCCTCAACGCCCATCCACACACACACCAGCCACAGCTGCACAAGAGCAACTGCACCCTCAGACGCCCATCCACATACACACCACCTACAGCTGCACGAGAGCACCTGCACCCTCAATGCCCATCCACATACACGCCAGCCACAGCTGCACAAGAGCACCTGCACAATCAGACGGCAATCCACACACACACCAGCCACAGCTGCATGAGAGCATCTGCACCCTCAGACGCACATCCACACACACACCAGCCACAGCTGCACGAGAGAACACCATGCACCCTCCGACGCCCATCCGCACACACACCAGCCACAGCTGCACAAGAGCAACTGCACCCTCAGACGCCCATCCACATACACACCACCTACAGCTGCATGAGAGCACCTGCACCCTCAGACACCCATCCGCACACACAAGCCACAGCTGCACGAGAGCACCTGCACCCTCAGAGCCGATCCACACACACACCAGCCACAGCTGCACGAGAGCACCTGCACCCTCAGACGCCCATCCACATACACGCCAGCCACAGCTGCACAAGAGCACCTGCACCCTCAGACACCGATCGACACACGCCAGCCACAGCTGCACAAGAGCACCTGCACCCTCAGCGCCGATCCACACACACACCAGCCACAGCTGCACGAGAGCAACTGCACCCTCAGACGCCCATCCACATACACGCCAGCCACAGCTGCATGAGAGCACCTGCACCCTCAGATGCCGATCCACACACACCCCAGCCACAGCTGCACGAGAGCACCTGCACCCTCAGAGCCGATCCACACACACACCAGCCACAGCTGCACGAGAGCACCTGCACCCTCAGACGCCCAACCACATACACGCCAGCCACAGCTGCACAAGAGCACCTGCACCCTCAGACGCCCATCTGAGCACACACCAGCCACAGCTGCACAAGAGCACCTGCACCCTCAGACGCCGATCGACACACGCCAGCCACAGCTGTACAAGAGCACCTGCACCCTCAGTGCCGATCCACACACACACCAGCCACAGCTGCACGAGAGCAACTGCACCCTCAGATGCCCATCCACACACACGCCAGCCACAGCTGCACGAGAGCACCTGCACCCTCAGACGCCCATCCGCACACACACCAGCCACAGCTGCACGAGAGCACCTGCACCCTCAGAGCCGATCCACACACACCCCAGCCACAGCTGCATGAGAGCACCTGCACCCTCAGACACCCATCCACATACACCCCAGCCACAGCTGCACGAGAGCACCTGCACCCTCAGCGCCCATCCGCACACACACCAGCCACAGCTGCACGAGAGCACCTGCACTCTCAGTTCCGATCCACACACATGCCAGCCACAGCTGCACGAGAGCACGTGCACCCTCAGACGCCCATCCGCACACACACCAGCCACAGCTGCACGAGAGCACCTGCACCCTCAGCGCCAATCCACATACATGCCAGCTACAGCTGCATGAGAGCACCTGCACCCTCAGACGCCCATCCACATACACACCAGCCACAGCTGCACGAGAGCACCTGCACCCTCAGACGCCCATCCACACACACCCCAGCCACAGCTGCACGAGAGCACCTGCACCCTCAGACGCCCATCCACATACACCCCAGCCACAGCTGCATGAGAGCACCTACACCCTCAGACGCCTATCCGCACACACACCAGCCAGAGCTGCACGAGAGCACCTGCACCCTCAGACGCCCATTCACATACACACCAGCCACCGCTGCACGAGAGCACCTGCACCCTCAGACGCCCATCCACATACACACCAGCCACAGCTGCACGAGAGCACCTGCACCCTCAGACGCCCATCCACATACACCCCAGCCACAGCTGCATGAGAGCACCTCCACCCTCAGATGCCCATCCGCACACACACCAGCCACAGCTGCACGAGAGCACCTGCACCCTCAGACGCCCATCCACACACACCCCAGCCACAGCTGCATGAGAGCACCTGCACCCTCAGACGCCCATCCACACACACACCAGCCACAGCTGCACGAGAGCACCTGCACCCTCAGACGCCCATCCACACACACGCCAGCCACAACTGCACGAGAGCACCTGTACCCTCAGCGCCGATCCACACACACACCAGCCACAGCTGCACAAGACAGCACCATGCAGCTTCTACCATAGCAGCCCCCAAATGGACATATCCAAGTGCCCTCAGCAGGTGAACGGATTCTCCAACTCTGTTATGTCTGTTAACTGCCACAACCCACAGCAAATGAATCTCAGACCATGCTGACCAAGTAATGTCCATCATGGAGAAGAATATATTGCATGATTCCACTTATATAAAACTCTAGAACAAGCAAAGCTAACCACTGCCAAGAAAAGCCGATCAGTGCTTGTGGTTGGGGGCAGGGGCATGACCAAGGAGTACAAGGAACTTCTGGGGGTGATGGCAACTTTCTGTATCTTCATTAAGATGGAGACTACACAGGGGAGCTGGACTCGCTCAGTCCATGAAACGTCTAGCTCTTGATGTCAGCTCAGGTTATGATCTCAGGGTTGTGAGATCAAGCCCCGCGTCCAGCTCCGCACTGGGTGTGGAGTCTGCTTGAGATTTTTCCCTGTCTGCCCCTCCCCCACAACACCACTCACATGCTCTGGGGCGGGGGGTGGGGGGGGACGAAGGCCCTCCATGGGGGCCTTTATTTGCAGAGGAAGGAAAAGGAAGGAAAAGGAATTCCTGGAGGAGACAGCTAGTTACCAGGAGAGCTGATCCTGCAATCAGTGCAGGTCCATTAAAGATTTCATGCTCTCTGTGGACCGGACAGCTGGTTGCAGGAGAAGGGCCCACAGTCACGCAACTCACTCAACATTTAGCAAGCAGGTGAATGAGTGAATGCCAGGTGCCCCTTCCTGGTTTGGGGTTCTTGGCATTCACGGACACACAAAACAGAAAAAGATCCCTCCTTGCTTACAGAGTGGTGGGAAGAGCACACAGAAATCAAGGCACAGCTACCACGCAAACTACACGGCCCTCAATTATTTCCCACAAGAGTCTCTGACTCTAATGCGTAGATGCTGAAACAGAAGGCAGACTCACTAGAGAGAAAAACAAACTAAAACTGGACCCTTTCCCCCACTGCATAGAGAGAAACCACAGATGGATTAAAGAACCGTGAAAGGTAAAACTCTAAAGTTAATACAAGAAAATGTGCCAGAATATTCTTGTGGTCTTATTAAGAAGGATTCCTTACATAAAAAATTTCAAAAGCACAAAACATTAGACCAAAAACAATGAATTTGGTAAATACAAAACTAAAATTTTCTGTTTAACAAAAAACATTATGAGAAACACTGATTAGCAGACAACAGGACTTCTAGAAAAGATATTTACAAAGCCTGACGTACATAAAGGAACTCATGTCCAGAAGACCATGAGCTTCTGCCAATCAACAGGAAAGGATAAGAACCGCGATGGGAAAATAGGTAAAGGGGAACAGGCATCCACAGCAAAGAAAGGCCAAAACCTTATAAGAACGTCACGAGCCATTTAATGTCATTAATGACCAAGAAATGTAAACTAGGTCATGTCTGTGACAACATGTGTGCAATGAACAGCATCATGTACCAGCAGACACATGGGGGTGGAACCCCTGTGTCCGGCTACTGAACAGGCATCCCCCACGAGAGCTTAGCCAAATTAGTACCTGCACATCCTGCCATCAGGGAGAAATTCCGTTCCTGGACACACACAGTAACGAATCCCTCGTGTTTACACTGGTGGCCGTTTGTGGCGGAGGGAGGCCTGGGACAACCTGAGTGTCCATCAGGAAGCAACCCTTCTAAGCAGGAGGACACAGTGCAAGGAGACTACTGAACACAGTGAAAACTGGAAACACCCAGTTAGCCAGGAACAAAACAGCAGTGCGATGAGAAGTGCGGGCGATCACGCATGCTGGGCGGGTTGGACAAAGGCTAACGGAGGTGACGAACATGAGGCACTCAGCCCGGGCCGAGCGCTATGTTCGAAAACGTGGCCCCCACACTGACTGCCGCGTATCCTCCAAGCTCACACCTCATTGTTGGCATCACCCCATATTTGTATGAGGGGAACACCAGACTTGCAGGAATCCCACAGATGACGTATGGAGGGGTGAGCACGTGCAGGGGGAAGGACAAGTTACTGGATGAGTTACTCCACCTCCCTGCATCTCCAAGTGCACGTCAATGAAATCGGTAGTGCCAACCCGTGGCTGTTCCGAAGGCAAATAAATGAACACGATGTGAACCTTACAATGCATGTCTACCTTGCTTACCCCTCCTCCCTCTCCAAGTGCATGACAGAAGTCTCAACCTCTCGGAACTCTGCCCGACCATCACCAATGATAACTGAGGGGGACCACATAACAACATGGTCAACACTAAACAATGTTGAGGAAAAAATGACCAGAAAGAAATATATCCTATCTGGACAGAGAAATTATAGGTGATTATTCTTCGGCTTTCTCTTTTCCGAGTGTCCTGTAATACGACTATGTAACTTAGAGTAAAAACACATGTTAGTAACAATGATGTGCCACTAGGTGCTTGTAGACACAGGGACGGTTCAACACAAACACCTGACCGAGGGCGACACACCACACTGACAGAACGAAGAGATGCGTGTCAGCAGGTGCGTCTGACAGAATCAACACCCTCCCACCACAAAACACTCAACAGGCTGGGTACCGGAGGAAACCACCTCACCACACTGAGGGTCACCGCGGTCAGCTGTGCAAGCTGAGAGCTTTTCCTCTACGGTCCGGAACAACACAAGGATGCCCAGGGCGCCATCGCTAAGCGTCTGCCTTTGGCTCAGGGCGTGATCCCAGGGTCCTGGGATCAAGCCCCACATCAGGCTCCTCCGCTGGGAGCCTGCTTCTTCCTCTCCCACTCCCCCTGCCTGTGTTCCCTCTCTCGCTGGCTGTCTCTCTGTCACATAAATAAATAAAATCTTAAAAAAAAAAAAAAAAAAGACAAGGATGCCCACTTCCACTACTTCTAGTAAGAACAGTACTGCACCTCCTAGCCTGACCATTTAGATAACAAAAGGATAAGAAGCAACCAAATGGAAGACAAGAAGTAAAATGACCTCTGCAGACATCATTATCTCGCATGTATTAAACTCTGAAGACTCCACAAAAAAGCTGCTATAACTCACAGATGAACTCAGCAACGTAGCAGGACACAAAAGTCATAAAATCAGCTGCAATGGAACAATGACCAATCTCAAAAGGAAAACTATGAGAACAATTCTGTTTAAAATCGCTCAAAGAAGAATAAAATATGTAGGAATTAACTTAACCACGGAGGGGAAAGTCTGCACGACGAACACTACCAAACACTGAGAGGAATTCAAGACACAAACAAATGGAAACACACCTCGTTGGTGAGCTGGAGGACGTCATGCTGTGAAAATGTCAGTAGGACCCAATGCCATCTATGGATTCAGTGCAATCCCTACCGAAATCTCAATGAAACGTTCTTCAGATATAGGAAACCCATCCTAAAATTCGTGTGGAATCTCAATGGACCCCAAATAGCCAAAATAATCTTGAAGACAAGAAGAAACTGGAGGTCCCACACTTCCTCATTTCAAACCTACTACACGAAACTACAGTAACCAAACCACGGGGTACGGGGCATAAAGACAGACCGACGAGGGGAGGCAAACAGACAGCCCAGAAAGAAACCCTCACGTAGACAGTGAAAGGACTTTTGACGAGGATGCCAAGACCTCTCCATGGGGAACCGACAGTTTTTCAACAGACTGAGCTGGGAAAACCGCATCCCCACATGCAAAGGAGGAGGCTGACCCCCGATTAACTCAAAATGAATCAAAGACCTCAATGTAAGGCCTAAAACGACAAAACTCTTGGAAGAAAACGTGGGACGAAAGCTTCACGACACTGGATTTGGCAACGATTTCTTGCATGTGACCAAAGGCACAGGCAACAAAAGAAAATATAAAGTCGACTTCATAAAAATTCTAAAATGTTGAACATCAGGAGACACTGTCTACAGAGTAGACTGAGGAAAATATTTGTAAATCATACATCTGGAAAGCAACTGCTATCCAGAATATATACAAAACTTCTGACACTATCAAACAGCCTGACTCAGGAACGGGCAAAGAAGTTGAACAGACACGTCTCCAAACACGCAAGAATGGCCAACAAGCCCACGAGCAGATGCTCAAGGCCACTGAGCACCAGGGAAATGCAAATCAAAACCACAACGAGGTACCGCCTCACACCTGTCAGACGGCTAGACCCAGAAAGACGGGACACAACAGGTGTTGGCGGGGATGCGGAGAAAGGGGAATCTGCGCTGCCGGTGGGACGCAAGCCGGTGCAGCCACCGTGGAGACCAGTACGGAGGGTCCTCCACAAAACTAAAAATAGAACGGCCGTATGACCCCACACTCCACTTGTGGGTGCAAACCCCAAACCACTGAAAGCAGGGTCGGCAACAGCTCTGTCCGTACCAGCATCAGCCACGACAGCAAACGCACGGGGGCAACCCAAGTATCCATGGACGAGCACGTGGGTAACCACATGCGGGGTACAGCACATTCCGGGAGGCGGGCATCGTCCAGCCTTAAAGGACATCTTCCGTTTGCCACAACCTGGGTGAACCTCGTGGGCATCGTGCCGAGTGAGACGGTCAGGTGCAAAAAGACAGATATGATATGATTCTAGTTCTCTGAGGTACATACAGTCATCACCGCCACAGAGGAGAAGCGGGACAGCGGGGGCCAGGGGCAGAGGGGGCTGGGGTGCCGGGGGCAAAGAGGGTGGGGACCCAGTGATTACTGGGTGCACTCAGTGTCACAGGATGAAGTGAGTTTCAGGGAGGGACGGTGGTGACAGCTGCACAGCGGTGTGGATGTATGTCATGCCACTGAACCACACTTAAGAATGGTTAAGCTATGTACTTTGCCACAATAAAAAAATAAAAAGTAATGACCATGATCTGCCGCTAGGTGTTTTACAGATGGGTACACAAAAATTCCTTAAGGTATTTCACTGAACAAAAATAAACTTCAAACCCTAAAGAACACCTTTGTAGACCCTTCGCCGAGTAATCTATTTAAACATTTGGGATATACTCTGAAGATGTCGGTCGCCCCACACTTAACCGGGGACAACTGACTGGCTCGTACAGCCTCATCTTCTTGGCCCACGAAGCGAGGCTCGTCTGCACATCAGGGCTGCGGTTACTCGGTGATACGGAAGCACACGTACGGGACAGTGCCCTGAAGTCTTCCACACATGCAAGGGTACACGTCCATTAAACACCAAAGGAAACAGTGGGCGATCAGAGAGATCTATACTCACATTTGCGTTCTGTGGCTTCAGGGAAGGTCTTCCCTGCCTGAGCTCCATCACCTTCAGCAACGTGAGGAGAATGACAACAGGCCTCTTGGAGTTGGGAGAATTCACGGATATAAACTCTACACAGCACAGGGCTTGTCACAGAATAACCACGACTCTCAGTTCTGAGCCTCCCTGAAACTATGTCTTCAATGAATGCAACTGAGTATTTCTTATTCTTAGGAAACCTGTCCTCACCTCCTCGTCCCAGCTATGCCTCACACTAAGACGCAAACAGAGGAAAGATGTATGCCCTACCCACAGGGGCTGACAATCAGCAAAGGAAGCAGAAATTTTTTAGTAAGAAGAGACTGTAATAATTAATAAAGTGAATTTCAGACACAACCCGAGCAAAAGCAAGGGTAATGGGACTGGGTATCCTGAGGAATGAATCAGTACCTCACAGGAGAGAATATTTGGGCTGAATCTGAAAAGGGTAGGTTTTGTCTATTAATGAAGGAAAAATACAAAATAAAGAATCAAAATAAGCGCGTGCTCAGCGCGAAGAGATCAGTGTCACCAGATGGAAATGTGAGCGGGGAGCCGCAGGGCATGAAAAGGAGGACGCTCAGGGTCTAATGTGAAGGGCTCACTCAAGTGCCCTGTTCCGGGATTCGCACTTTGTGCACAATGGGGAAATAAAAAATAGCATCTTGAGAACAATATAAAGAGACCTATACTCAGTGAAAATACTGATCAAGTGTGAGGCTTACATTCACTTGCAGGAGTCAGGAACGACTTCCTTGGGGACGTGACTTCAGGAGAAGTCTGCCTGGCAGACGGTCCAGGGGAGTCAGCAATACAGGCAGTGTGGGCCACCGCAGATCGGGGGCCTGCAGGGGGCCCGGGGCATCCAGAGCACAGCACACTGGGTGGGAAGTGGTAGGCTCAGATGGTAATACCTTGGCACAGGAATCTGGGCTTCGCGAGCAGTAGAGATAGCTTTCGGCCATGCCGCATTTGATAAGATGGTGTTTTGGAAAAACATCTCTGATATCAACGGTTGGAAGCAACAGAGACTACAAGCACGGGCGGCCAGAAGCCCAGAGAGGACCGTGCTGCCAGTGCAGACGAGGAACGAGGCGAGCTCAGACCCGGGCCAGAACAGGGCAGAGCAGGCCCACTCCAGACCCCGAAAGGAACGTTCTAGCCCTCTGGGGAGGGACAAGTAGTGTATTTTATTCTCACTACTTCCATATTCCAAACACATTTGGTCTCGCCCTCTGAGATAAAACTCTCAGTCCTGGCTCAGAGGTCCTCCCTGTCTGGCCCTCTCCGTCTTCACCTCCTTTCCCTGAAATCCCTCCAATCCCTCTGCTTGGACTCTCCTGGGCCTGCATCCCACCCACCCTCCTAGGCCCAACCAATCCAGGCCTTCCACAACTTCCTGACATCCAGCAACCCCTCGACTACGGCCGGGTCAGTACAGAGCAGCGCGTGGGGCACAGGCCCAGGCCGTCCGCCACGCCTCTCCTATTACTCGATCGCACTCATTTATTCTCAAATGGTTGTTTAACACCTTTCTGTGCCTTGTCCATATGTTTCCTTCACAGAACTGCAGAGAAATGTCAAACATGAAAACTGCTAGATGGTCATCCAAGCCAAGAGGAGTGCCCTAAGAATTTAGCACACTGGAGAAGCTCACTGTAGGGCTGTACATTACGCTGCTCAGAATCCATGACTTCTTCTCCAAGGCCGTCATTATGTAAAATAAAGTAACAGTGTGGACAGTGGTAAAGTGTACCTGACAATCTGCTACCACAGAAGAAATGTAAGGAAGAAGAAATCATCATGGACTGAAAGGGGTATGCAGTTAGTAATTGTGTGAAGGATTCTTAGGATTGCATGTACAGAATATTAACTGCTAGTTTTTCAGAATAACTTATTTCCAAAGAAGGAGCGGGCAATGGCCACCCCCGTCCTCTTCAGCAAACCCGGTACAGCCGTGGGATCAACAGAGGGCTCACCCTAGCAGCACGCGCACCAAGACCAACGACAGATCAGCATGGCCCCTTGCAAGCAGGGGGTCTGGAAAGTCTGGGAAACGCTGATTTTTATGCTGTCGGCCAAAAAAGAAAAGAAACTGACACAGAGACAAAGCAAAATGATAACTTCTTAGTTCCCAGAGGTTTCATGAAGTGAATTGTCAACAAGTCAGCACAGAGATGGAGTGTGCCTCGTGCACCTGAAAAGCCAGCCACACGTGGACCACAGTCCACAGCAACAGGCGGCGCTCCAGGAGGACACGGTCACTGCAAACATGTCACAAGAGCTCAGAGGGCACAGCTGTATCTGGGGTGTGACCCCAGAGGAAGCGACAGAGGTCATTAATTGATGCCCTGATCTGAAACATTAACTGGAACGGGAACAGTCTTCCAGCCCTGTGTCAGCCTCATCATGCAAGTCAAGCACATCACCTCTGGAAACACAGTCACAGGTACCGAGACAGCAACACAGACAGGGTCACTGGCTTTGTCCAGGAGGCACAAAAAGCCATCTGACCTCTCGTAACGGCATGAACTAGCCCGTAATACTGGCGGAGACGCACACGAAGTCCGTACTTGCTTCAGCGGGATGCATTTACATTAGAACCATTTACTCAGAATACTTTATGAAACGCTAATGCCACCTTCTAATTGTCCAAGTTAGATGTGAATAGGTGAGGGCTGAAGACGAAACAGAATGACAGATGGGACGTAGTTTACAGAATACTAAAGTATGGGTGACCGTAAAGGACGTGATAATGAATTATGAGTAATACTGGAAATTGTAGGGACTGAAAGTTTAAATTTCATTTGTTACTGATTTTGTTGTCATATATTTTTTTAAAGATTGTATTCATTGACTTGACAGAGAGAGAGAGAGCACAAGCAGCGGGAGAGGGAGAAGCAGACTCCCCACTGAGCAGGGAGCCCGATGTGGGACTTGATCCCAGGACCCCGACATCATGACCTGAGCCGAAGACAGACGCTTCACCGACTGAGCCTCCCAGGTGCTCTTGTCTCTGATTATTAATCTTTGCTCCTTGACTTAAAAACTGTAAAACAAGAGCTAACATTATGATCTTAAGCATAAAACTGTTTTAAATATTTGTTTTACATAAATATTAAGCAATCAAGTATTCCAAAGCTTTAATTTCATGACACCTATTCAAATTTCATAAAATTTATGAACTCATACGTGCTACTTATAACTCAGCACTTACAGACTTTTAAACTAAGAGAAGCTACTCTTGCCCGTGCTCACCTTCATCTCAAATGACTACTGTACTTAATGTTTTATGATAAAATGACTTGTTGGTTTCAATTTTATGATAATTAAGCATCACAGAAAACATACTTCAGTTTCTAAAAATGTAAAATGTTTTTACTGAGAGACCAAAATTTATCTGTTTATTTAGCTCTTAAATGAGAACTATGGAATTTTATATTATCCCCAAATCCAATTTATAAACATGCACCTTTAAATGAGAGGAATAGCTTAACCATCAATTTAAAAAATCAAACTTAATCCCATACGTGTACTTTGATTTCAGACTGATTCCTTTGACGAAAGTACTTTCCACCCCAAATAACAAAACCTGTTAAAGAAGTTTCTGTTAGACTTTTTTTTTTAAGATTTTATTTATTTATTTGACAGAGAGAGAGATTTTATTTATTTATTTGACAGAGAGAGAGAGAGAGAGACACCAGCAGGGCGGGTGGGAGACGAAGAAGCAGGCTCCCACCGGAGGAGCCTGATGTGGGGCTCGATCCCAGGGATCCAGGATCCTGACCTGAGCCGAAGGCAGACGCTTAACGACTGAGCCACCCAGGCGCCCCCGTTAGTTATACTTCTTGAACAGAACAAAGCTCTGTTTTTAAAAACAGAGGCAGACACTTAAAAGAAACTGGTAAAAAACACGCAGGCCTCCTTCCTAGGCTGCATGGCGACCACAAGCAGCTCTTTAAGCCGGCATGGGGAACATATAAAAACCCCAAGGAAAGAAAATAAGTTAAGGGTTTTATATCCAGTCAAACTGATGTGCTGAAAAGGCTGCAACCAGCGGTGACGACCCAGTAAGAACTTGAAGATCAGCTCCCACGAAGTCCTGATTAAGAATGTCTTAGATGGTGCAGCCACTGTGGAAATCAGCACCGAGGCCACTCAAAAACTAGAACAGAAATACCACACGATCCAGCAATCCCACTGGACACTGGGTATTTATCCGAAAGAAATGAAATCACTACCTCAAAAAGCTGTCTACGCCCCACCACGTCCACAGCAGCACTATTCACCGTAGCCACGGCATGGGAACAGCCCACATGCCCATCGACAGAGGAGTGCGTGAAGATGACGTGGGGTATATACAAGGGAATGATTCAGCCATAAGAAAGGAAATCCTATCGTTCTGTGACAATGTGGATGGATCCCGAGGGCACTGTGCTAAGGACAGTAAGTCAGACAGAAAACGACAAGCCGTTTCATCCCACATGTGGTATCGACAAAGACCAAGCACAGAAACAGAGAACAGACTGGTGGTGGTGGCCAGCAGTGAGCAAAAGGGAAAAACTTCCAGCTGTAAGAGACACCAGTCCCGGGCACGTCAGGGACGGCATGCTGACTACCGTTAGTAACAACAGACTGTGTATTTGAACGGTGCTAACAGAGGAGGTCTCAAAAGTTCTCACGACAAGAAACAAAAGTGTGTGACCATGTAAGGGGACAGGTGCTGCCTGAACACACTGAGGTGACCGTTCTGCAACAGGTTCAAAGTCACGATGTTGTACACCTCAGAAACACAGTACTGGATGTCAATTATATCTTAGTAAAACTGGGGGGAAAGCATATAAAAAAGAAACCGACAGAGAATGAACTCTGGACACCGAGAGAGGGCTGGTGGTGACCGTGAGATACACACATACTGCCGAGGGAAACCAACGTTCAGTGTGAGCGAGAAAGTGCCCCAGGCAACTGCGGTCACCTCTGGCCGGTTACCATCAGTGCAACTGTTCAAGAACAGGGTAACAGTCTACACCGTTCCCAGGAAACACATTACTGGTCACAGTGTTGGTGGTGGGACTCTCCGATTGCTGGGTACATAACGTTGGATGCAACAAAGGAGTAACGACGATTCATGACCTCCTTCCTGTGCAAGAAAGGAAATAAAGATTTTTGGTAGAACGGTTACAAAAAACCCAGTAGCCACAAATTCTATCAAAAATGTAAGTATTCATCACGTGTTTTTTCTCTTACAATTATATTTACTACCTCTGCCCACGAGAAGGCCTGGAAAGACCAAGCAAGCTGCAGCGAGCACAGGGAGGGCCAGACATGCTTCTGAGACATAATTTCTACGGGACAGAAACCAGAGCCCCTTGGAGCAGTCAGAGGCTCCAGGTCTGGGGCGGGGCGCAGAAGAGGTGAGCCTGAGAACTCCTGTGGGGGGAGGGAGCAGAAAGCCACTTCAGGGTCCACACGGAGAGGCTCCAACCCATGACAGACAGAAAAATCTGAGCATAAATAAGGATTTTGCCAGAAATGGGTTGAAGTATATAAAAAGTACTGAGATGCATGAATTCCAAACGACACTTAAGAAAACTAATTAGTTACCACAAGCGGATGCGATTTTAAAAACTGGCAAAAAAGGAAAAGAGTCTGTTACTCTACCTTTGGGCACGAACACACCACAGGATGGCCCAACAGCATGCGATGGCCAAGTGTGTGTCCTCACCGACGTTTTCCAGTTTAACACAGGGAGATGAAATTAGATTGCCACCATTTTGCAATCCTTAATGAATTACTGGCACTAGCCAAGACACATCAATGCTACCAATCTGACCACACGAGAAGCCCGCATCACGGCCTCCCAACCTGTGAAGGGTCTCGCCCCACCCAAGCCTCCAGAGCACCTATGCACTTCACGAAATGCAGAGAACAAAGACACAAGATGGGACCAGCCAGAGCCAGATTAGGGGAAACCACAGAGCAAATGAACCAGTTTCTTCAGTAAGTAAACTGCAAAGGAAAACCACAAGGATGAATGGCAACCTTTAGACTGAAGGTGACCTCAAAGACATTTTTTCGAAGAGAAGCAAACACAAGCAGAACGAGAACACTACACGGAAGTTAACTCCAGCGTTGAGGGTCTGCCGGCTTCCCAACACGACCGAGAGCCCAAACGTGTGCGGGTGTGCGGGAAGCTGCGTGGCTTTCATTCTGACCAGACACAGGAGAGAAGGAGTCTTCACAACCACACGTGCCTGCTCTACCACGACTCCACCACAGCCGTCAGACACGTCACACGTGTGCGACATGTGCTCGGCTGTAAATGAGCATAGCATCTTGATTTAAAGTTAATCGAAGACTTCAATAGTATTCGCCAATTGAGAATACAAACGAGACCCCTGACTCCCCGTCACGGGGCAGGGCTCCTCCCTACGTGCTCCGGCCGGGGTGTGACAAGGGCACCAGTGCAGCCCGGACACTCGAGCACAGGCCAGCTGGAAGGAGTGGGGCTCAGACGGGGGAAGACACACCGGCCGCCACTCCTGACAACACTTACCCTCGGATTTCTTAGTTTCTTTCCATCTTTAGACGGCACTGATAAGACATGGACTTTCTGGTAGGTGAATGCCTTTCTTCCTATACACCTTAAATCTACGGACCCTCGCGCACGGAGAAAAGCCAGCCTTGGCAGCCTGAGGACAGGATGCAAGATGGGCATGCGTGTGCACTCCTGCGGGGCATGCCCGCACCCAACACGGCCACGAACTAACGGCGACCCTCACAGCCAGGCTGTGCGCCCTGGGCGGGGAGAGTGCCTCCACAGCTCTCGGAGAAGGACGCTGGGGAGGGAGAGACACTTGCAAGAGCCCAGTCAGTGACCTAAGTTTAAACATTAAATCCAAAGAGCAGCATCTGATTTCCACAGTCTTCTGTAAATTATTTTAATACACATAAACCATGGTTTTTTAAAGAAAACCCCAGCCATAGAAAAATACTTACGGCTTTTTATTCTTGAGGTTGCGAAGAAATGTTTTTATACATACCACCGCAATACCACCTCACCATAACTTGTGCTTTGTAACATACCATCAAATTACTTGCTTTTTATAAAAACATCCTAATTTGACTTATTATGTACTCTTTGTTTTATTCTTATTTTCCCTGTTACCTATTTTTTCTTCTCCTGACCTGCAGGCGCTAGGACGTGTACACGGTGACTTCAAGGGCTCGAAGGGTAAATACCGATGCAGAGCTACACACAGCAACACCCTTTCTCTCTCTCTGGTCCCTCCCCTCGTGAGCAACCTTTACAATCTTTAACAGAATGTGCTCAATTCTGTTACTTTTTAATAAGGAACATTATTATTACGAGCCCTCTAAAGGGGCTGATAAATCATTCATTCCCCATTTTTACATGCATCATATCTCAAATCTAAGGAATCTGTGCAAAGAATAAAGAAAGAAATTCTGTCCAAATTACCAGGAAATATCATTCAAACATTTAAAAAAAAGATGAATTCAGCTTTATTCCCTTAAGAATACTCAGAGAAACAAATAAAATCACGTTCTCTTTGAAGACTGCCTTATAATTAGCATATAACATGATAGACTGGTCTGATTGTTTCCTACCCTGAATCTGGGTCTACCAAAATAAACAGCAATGGAAACTAGGGGGAAAAAAAACACTTTTTTTGAATTGATGATTTAATATAACTTCCAAAACACAGAATGAAATGGTCAGGATGTCCTGGTTAGTGGGTGCGGGCCGGAGAAGAGCGTGTTTCCTCTTGTCCTGTAGTCACAGTGAACAATGAACAACACTCCAGTTTTACACAGTGCACACAGAAGCAAAGCCTTTTTAATAAAAAGCCTTAAAGATTTGTTCCCAACAGTTAAAAAATGTCTGTTGTTAAAAAGCTGTTACAAATAGTACATCCTGGTATTTTACTTCTCTGGTATTTGTGGTAAGTTCCCTGTCTCTGTGTCTCTGCTGTTTTTCTAACAAGTGTATCCAAGGCTAAAGGTGACTGCTACTTTGTAGTGTGTTGATGAGCATAATACATAAGTTCTTTCTGGACCTTTTTTCCCCCAAATTTTATAGGAAACTTTACAAGGGTATTTTTGCTTAAATTTACTTACTTTGTAATACGGTCAATGTTGGCAATTTGCTTCTGGTTCCGTATAATCTCAATGGCTGCCCAAAGATGCTGGATAGCTTTTGTATCCGCCTGTCGCCTTTTTGTTAGACGTGCCATGACCTGTTCACTTCTGTAACTGTAGGAAAACACAAGAACATAAGGGGGAAGAAAGCACGGATTACAAGACGAACTACCATCAATGTAAGTAACAGACTCAGCACCTCCTGACTACTGGTGGGTACACTGACGTAGGATATGGTACAACAAACTTCATTTTCTACCATCTACGTTACCAATTACTTTGTTAAAACTGTCATTCACTTTGTTACTTCATAAAGAATGACATTTGAAGGCCAATTAAAAAGGTCTTCCCAAGAAGGACAAGTGGTCACCCTATTTGTAACATATCAAAAAACACGTACATTTCAATGTCATTCCAAAGCAAAAACAGAACATAAAATTTCACTTTTTGATATTACATTGTGTGTAACTATAACTTGACAGATCAGTATACATGGAATTCAAATGTCCTAATTCTTTGGCTCTTAATTATACTCATAGTTTTAAAATTTCAATTTTATGTAGACATACTGACAAATGGAAACAACATTCTTTTTCTTTTCAAATAAAACCATAATCAGAAACTATAAGATAGTTATTTCTGACCGAGGCATGAAAGGCTGGGAGCTGGTGTCCCAGAGGACGACGTGGGTCGACCCATACCATCAGAAACGTTCACATGCTTGGGTTGGGGCAGTTGTTCATTATATTACTCAGAACCAATATCGCTACTTCCTTCAAATTTCAATATTCTGAGCGAAGTGAGGGGAATGGCCACCGGCTGTGTCAAGTCTAGGGGGGATCTGGGCTGCCTTCTGGTATCGGACAGGCGGTGGTGCAGCAGGCGAGGCTCCTTGCACACTGGCACTCCCAGCTGGGCACAGAGGCACTGGGCCGCCAGGAACACGCTCGCACACTGGGGCGCGGATCCCTCAATCACACAGGGTAGTGTGGGCAGGCCCTCGGGCATTCGGTGAACACCAAACCTCCTGACCTGACCTGTCCTATCTTTCAAGGGAAGAGAATGAGTGAAGGAAAAGTCATTCTTGACACCTTCCCGGGTTCCATGAGCGTCTGGCGGAGCCTACAAGTCTGCTTTCTCTGCTTCTACATTTCTCTTCACAGACAAGTCAGTTCTCCCTCCTTCTCTGACAAACCCCAATGAAACCAGCTGCCGCCATCAAAGCTCATTTAGAGCCCTCCCACAAGTCTGGGGTCAGCCGGCCTCCTGGAGCAGGTACCTTTCAGAGATGCATTATGAACAGAAGAATTGTGAGCACATTCTAGGGTATTCCTGAATGACCTCTTTCTTCCCACCACTAACTTGTAATAGTTGCACTTTGCCCCAAAGAGAGAATAACCAAAACATAAAGCCAGCATCCAAATTCTAAAGAAAATTAAAGGAAAATCAGCTGGGTTCAGTACAGACTTAGACACAGAACTAAAAGATAGTAACAGTTACAATTACAATCTACGAATGTGTGTTCGGAAAGAAACCACTTTCAAACGTACAGAAACTTCTCAGCGTGAGCGCACCTGCTGAGAGCCGCCTTCCTGAACCTAGCTGCACTGAGGGAGGGAAGGTGGGGCAAGAATGTCAAGTACGTCACAGAGTGACATCTAATGGTAAACTGCGGTACTACAAGTAGTCAGGTTCTGCAGATACTCCCACAAAAAAAATCTCAACCATACTTACGTTCTGAAAGACAACAGGTGTCTATTGTGTGTAAGGCACAGATATAGATACAATAAAGTATTTTAAAATGTAAGAACTGTGTAGTCCCTGCCAGAAAATAGCGTAAGGCCGGCACAGGAAGTCTGACATAACCTGAACCGCTAACTGCAAGGGCAGACAGGACAATGCCATCCAAATGCCTGCTGGGGGAGTCCGCGCACCTGGGTCACCACTTCCAGCCCAGGGAACGCTGCAGAATGTAAATATACGGGGAAACTTAAGAGAAATGTCCTTAATTTCTTTAAAAGATACATGGCTATTTAAAGCCAAGATAAAAATCACTGCTCAGTTTCATCAGGCCTGACGCCCCTAACAAGAGAAGGATCTCAGGGCACGGACTACATCATGTAAACGTGCAATTCAACCTGTGTTTTTCCTAAGCACATATGTGTAAAGTTAATATTTACTCAGAACTACAGAAAATACATAAAACCAAAGCTAGCATTCTTTAATAATACCTAAACAGTAGATACAGCTATTTGTATAACACGACCACCAAAAGAACAAGGGGGGACATTAAGAGCAGAAACTCTCGAGGTGATGTCACCGAATGGCTAGAAATGGTTAAAATCAAGACTAAAGAACTAAGCAATGCACACATCAGGAAAACAGATGTAAAGTTAAAACCAAAGATTTCTGAGATCTCCCTGAACGTGAACCCAGTCAACACAGGTACACACATCATAAGGGAGATGCTTGGGAGCCCAAAGAGGGCCTTGCAAAGAACGCAGACTGAGACAGGTTACAGAAGCAACAAAACCAGCCTGGCCTATCAGGACAAGATCTCTTTAAAGAACCACCATGGAGACTTTCCCTTCTTATGAAATCTAAAATCACGCATTCACTAACATAGCTCAGACATGCCTGTTATAGGTTGGACACTCTTCTAGGCTCTGGGACTATATCAATAAGCCAGTCAGACAAAAGTCCTTACACCATCTAGTAAATATGAATAATGTGACTAGATATCAAAAGATAGCAACTTGGGTGTTCATCAATAAAAAGAAAATCTTGGAAAATTAGTTGCTCAGATCCTTCATACAGACAGCTTCTCATTCACGGTCTTCACTGACGTGGCCAACTCCAACTCCACAGCCCTCTTTCCTGAATGTATGCTCTTGCTAAACTTAACTACTCAACACTAAGTCTGCCCAGAAACGCGGTACCTCCATCCCCTTGGTTAAGCTGTACTCTGCCCCCTTTGCTCTCCTTGGGACTTGTTCCTGACCAACTCCTCCCCTAGAACTTAACTCGACTCTCTTGTATATTCTAGTTATAATTTGCTTATAGGTCTCTCACAGATGTATTGCCTTGTGCAAAATAATGACAAATTCCTCAGAAGACTCTAACCATTCAACTAAGAAGGGACAGGACTCATCCGTGTCTTTCAAGGTGGCCTCGCAGTTAGGAACATGATAAGCTTCTGATACGAAATTATGAAATTCAACTTTTCCAGCTATGTTATGTTAACAACAAAGTCTCAGGGTAAGCCTTGATTTAGGTTACAGCAAAGATTAAGATACCCAAAAAGAAAAAAGAAAAAAAAAAAAAAGACCATAAGACTTGGAGAGATATTTAACGCCGTCCTCAATCTTTTTTTGGCTCCCTCTAGGAAGAGGAGCTCCTTCAGAAAGTGATTCTCAAGAGGTTTATGGTTTAAAAACAACAACAACACACAAAACCAAAAACTTCGCACTAATTTTTTTCCTCAATTTCTCTTATTATAGCAAAATACACATAAATTGGCATCACCATTTTTAAGCATACGGTTCAGTGGCATTACATACATCCACACCGCTGTGCAGCTGTCACCACCGTCCCTCCCCAAAACTCACTTCATCCTGTGACACTGAGTCTCTGCACCCAGTAATCACTGGGTCCCCATCCCCTCCGGCCCCAAACCTGCCATCCCACTTCGCCTCTGAGACGAATCTAAGTCCCTCACGGAGGTGGAATCATACAATACTTGTCCTTCTGTACCTGACGTATTTCCCCTAACACATCCTCAAGGTTCCCCCACATTCTCTTCCTCTTCAAGGCTGAGTAGTATTCCATTGTGTGCTATACGGCACTTTGTTTCCCACTCATCTGTGGATGGACACCCGGGTATACAAACGTGCCATCGCAACCCTGCCTTCAGATACACCATGATGCCATATGGTAAAACTGCCATATGACCCAGCAATTACAGGGCTCACCTTTTAAAGACCCGCCATACTGTTTTCCATAGCAAGTGCCCTATGTTACTTTCCTGCCACTAGTGTACAAGTTTCTAATTTCTCCACATTTTCATCAATATTTGTAATTTTGTAATAGCAGCCATCCTAATGGGTGTGAGTTGGTCCAAGTAACTCTGGCTAGCCCCTAGGTGATACAGATATTCTCTACCCCTACAAATCCAGATTTAATGCAACCCCTTCCACCTACATATCTTCTTTTATATCCTGCAAAAGCTACAAACAGGGGGAAAAAAGGAATAAATCAAATCAGGAAATTAAAAGATAAGCAGAATTAAACAATGCAATACTTGGAGATAAACACATATATGGGAAAACTGTGTATTGCAGGAATTGGTAAACGTGATAGTAAGGAGATTAAAATAGTGGGAAGCAGAGAAAAGAATGCATCCAAAAGGACCCACCAGGAGGACACACAGCATGAAGTATGTTCCGATGTCTGCTTCTGGTGGTGAGTGGGTTCAAGTTTTTGTTTTATTATTATACTAACAAACATGTTTTATAAATATTTTAAAGTAATTTCATCAAATAATACATGAAATTTAAAATTTAATCTCATTGTATAATGTCATTCCTTTATTACTTAGGTTAGGTTGAAATTTTCCCGAAGTCTACTCGTAATTTTATTTTTTAAAAAAGATTTTTACTTATTTATTTGAAAGAGAGAGTGAGAGCATGAGCAGAAGGGAGGAGCAAGGGGAGAGGGAGAGGGAGAAGCAGACTCCCCACTTAGCAGGGAGCCTGATGCAGGACTTGATTCCAGGACTCTGGGATCATGACCTGAGTTGAAGGCAGACACTTAACCCACTGAGCAACCCAGGTACCTGAGTCTACTTGTAATTTTAAATTACTTTTTATTGATAGTATATCCACACCATTTTCCCATTTATATATTAACACCTTTATATATTAAGGTTATTCCCCAAATACTTTTAGTAAACACTAATTGAACTTACACAGAAATATAGCTAATTACGTATTCTTTTATGATAATTTTTCTGATCAGAAATCCTTCCACATTCAGGTCAGAAAAATATTCAAGTGTATTCTCCTGGTTTTGAATTTTTAATATTGACTTCTTAATCCACCTGAGAATAACTTTTTTAAAAGTAGTAACACTAATAAACTTTGTTTGGTGGATCAGTTTAGGTTCGCAGCAAAATTCAGCAGGAAATACAAACAGTCCCATGTCCACACAGATCCACCACCTTCCCCGTTATCAACATCCAAACCAGAAATCCCATTTGTTACATCACACCACTCTTTGCCCCAAAGACCACAGTTTACCTTATGGTGCAGTCCTGGTGCTGTACACACTATGGGTTTTCACATGTGCGTAAAGACAAGTATACACCATCAAGGCATCGTACACAATAGTTTCCCAGTCCTATGTTCCACGTATTCGTCCCTCCATGCCCCCAAACACTGGCAACCATGGATTTTTTTTTTTTTTTTTTTTACTGGCTCCATCATTTTGTCTTTTCCAGAAAGTCCTATAGTTGGAATCACATAGGATGTATGCAGCCTCTTCAGATTGGCTTCTTTGACGTGGTAATATGCATTTAAGACTTCTTCCGTGTCTTTTCATGGTGTGATAGCTCATTTCCTTTTAGTGCTGAGTAATGTTCCCTTGTATGGACGTAACATAGTTTATTTACGCATTCACTGACTATAAGACACCTTGGTTGCTCCCATGGTTTGGCAAGTATGAATAAAGTTGCTGTAAAACAACCATGTGCAGGTTTCCTGTAAGTTTTCAGGTCCTTTGATAAATCACGAGTGAAATGGCTGGATCGCACAGTAACAGAACACCTAGTTCTGTGGGAAACTGGCCTTCCGGAACGGCTGCACCATTCAGCACTCCCCCCAGCAATGACTGACTTCCTATTGCTCTACATTCTCCTCAGCGACTGGTGTTCTCCGTGTTTTTTTGGATTTTAGCCATTCTCACAGACATGTGGTAATAATCAATGCTGTTTTAATTTGCAATTCTCTAATGACATAGGATTTTGAACATCTTTTCACACACTTACCTTCCACCTGTATATCATCTTTGGTGAGGTGTCAGTTCAAATTTTTTGTTCATTTTTTTAAATCAGGTCCATTTTCTGAATGCCAAGCTTTAAGAGTTGTCTATTTTGTGCATCAGTCCTTTATCAGATGTCTTTTACAATTTTTCTCCCAGTATGTGACTCCTCCTACCATTCTCTTCACACCATCTTTCATGGAGCAGACGGTTTTCATTTTACTCAGGTCCAGCATATCAACTATTACTTTCAAGGGTTGTGTCTTGGTGTCGTATCCAAAATGTCACTGCCGTACTCAAAGACAGCGAGGTTGTCTCCTGTGTCGTTTTCTAGAAGTTTTACAGTTTTGCATTTTACATTTAGGTCTACGATCCATTTTAACTGTGGCAAAGGGTATAGGTCTGTGTCTAGATTCATTTTTCTGCATGTGGATGCACAGTCGTCCAGCGCCATTTGATGGAGACATTTTATTTGCTCCATTATACTGCCTTTGTTCCTTTATCAAAGATCATTGGCCTTATTTATGTGGGTCTACTTCCAGGCTGTCCATCTGTCTGTTACTTTACCAATACCACACTGTCTTAATTAACATAGCTTTATAGTAAGTCTTGAAATCTCTTAATTTGTTCTTCTCCTTCAATATTGTATTGGCTATTCTGGATCTCTTGCCCCTCCATATGAATTTTAGAATCACATTGTTGATATTCAAAATATGATTTCCTGGGATTTTTACTGGGATAGTATGGAATCTATAGATCAAATTGGAAAGAACTGATATGTTGACAGTATTGTCTTCCTATCCATGAACAAGGGTTCCCTCTCCATTTATTTCATCAGAATTTTGCTGTTTTCCTCATATGGACCTTAAACATATTTAGTCAGATTTATACTTAAGTATTCCATTTGGGGGTGATAATGTAAATGTAATGTGTTTTCACATTCAAATTGTTCATTGCTGGTACACAGGAAAGTGATAGGCTATAATTTTTTGTCATACAACCTTGCTATAATTATTTGTTTCCGGTCAATTCTTTCAGATTTGTGTAATCATGTTATCTGTAAATGAAGAGAGTTTTATTTCTCTCTTCCAAATCTGTATACTTTTATTTCCTTTTCTTGTCTTATTGCTTTCCCTAGGAGTTCCAGTCCAATGTTGAAAAGGGATGGTAAGAGGAGACATCCTTGCTTTGTTCCCAATCTCAACAGGAAACCCGTGAGTTTCTCATGATGAAGTATGATGATGTTAGTACAGAGTTTTTGTAGGTGGACTTTATCAAGTTGAGGAAATTCCTCTCTATTCCTGGTTTGCTGGTTTTTATTATGAATGGGTGCTGGGTTTTGTCAAATGATTTTTTGGGGCATCTGTTAATCACGTGATTTTTCTTTAGCCTGTTGATATGATGGATTACATTGATTCCCAGATATGGAAGCAACTATGCATACCTGAGATAAACCCCATTTAGTCACCGGGGATACTACTTTTTATACAATGTTATATTCAATTTGCTAATATTTTGTTGGAGAGTTTTACATTTATGTTCATGAGAGATACTGGCCTTTAGCCTCTTTCCTGGTAATGTGTTTGCCTGGTTTGGGTAATGGGTAAAGCTGGTCTCATTGAAGGAGTTAGGAAGTACTCCTGCTTCAACCTTCTAAAAGATTGTGGAGAAAATCTATAAATTCTCCCATAAATGTTTGGGAGGATTCTCCAGTGAACCCATCTGGGCCTGGTGCTGTTTTTGAAGTTTATTAATTACTGATTCAATTTATTTTACATAGCCCTACACAGACTATTTCTTCTTGCAGATGTTTTGCCAGATTATGCCTTTCAAGGAATTGATCCATTTCATCTCAGTTATCAAGTCTGTGGGCACAGAGTTGTTTATAGCATTCCTTTATTATCCATCAGTAGTGATAGCTCCTCTTCCCCCCCTCCTTTTGCTCCTATTTCACTTCTAATATTAGTTATTTCTGCTTTTAAGTTAGCTTGTCAAGGGGCGCCTGGGTGGCACAGCGGTTGGGTGTCTGCCTTCGGCTCAGGGCGTGATCCCGGCGTTATGGGATCGAGCCCCACATCAGGCTCCTCTGCTGTGAGCCTGCTTCTTCCTCTCCCACTCCCCCTGCTTGTGTTCCCTCTCTCACTGGCTGTCTCTATCTCTGTCAAATAAATAAATAAAATCTTTTAAAAAATAAAAAAAAAATAAGTTAGCTTGTCAAGAGACTTACTGGTTTTATTAATCTTTTCAAATAACTAGCTTTTTACTTCATTTTACCACTGATTTCCTACTTATAATTTCACTTCTCTGCTCTTTCTTTTGTTTACTTTGGATTTAATTCTTTCTTGTGTCCTAAGGTGGAAGCTTAGAATACTGATTTTAGATCTTTCTTCTGTTCTAATATCTACATTTCCATGTAAGAACTGCTTTTGCTGTATTCTACAAATTTTTATATTTTCATTCTCATTTAATTCAAATTTTTAAAAAATTTTTTCAAGATTTCTTTTCTGCCTGTGTGTTGTTTAATGTCCAAGTATTTTGACATATCAAACTTTTTTATTTTGATTCCGTTGTGCTCTAACAGACATTGTATGATTTCTAATCTCTTCAAAATTTATTAAGTTGTATTTTATGGCTGAGAATATGAGTGTTGTATGTGAGCTTGAGAAGAACATATATTCTGTTGGTGTAGGATGAAGTATCTATAGATGTTGAGGATACCCAGTTAATATTGCTGCTGAGCTCAACTGTGTACTGACCGTCTGCCTACTGCAGCTGTCTATTTCTGAGACTGTAATAGTGCATTCATTTATTGCCCCTTGCAGTCTGTTTTTGCCTGAAATACATTGACATTCCTTTGTTAGGCACGTGCACATTAAGAATTGTTATATCCTGAGTATTGATCCCTTTGTCAATACTCCCCTTTATACCTAATAACATTCCTTGTTTTGAAGTCTGCTCCATCTGAAAATATAGCTACACCTACTTTCTTTTGGTTAGTGTCAGCATGGTATATCTTTCTCTATCCCACTTAACCTATTTGTGTCTTCATATTTAAAATGGGTTTCTTGTAGACAACATAAAGTTGGGTCTTCTTTTGTTAATTCTGACAATCTCATCTTTTAATTGTTGCGTTTAGATCATGTTAAGGTCATTACTTGATATAGTTGAATTAATGTCCATATTTGTTACTGTTTTCTATGCCTTTGTCCCTTGTACCTATTTTTGACTTCCACCCATATTCTTTTTTGTTATTTTAATTGAGTACTTTACATGTATCCATTTTATGTCAGCACACTTTTTTGGTGTTACATTTTTTAGTGGCTGCCCTAGAGACTGCAATACACATGTACAACTAACCCATGTTTATTTTTAAATAACAGTGTATAGATTCACAGGTAGAAGGACCTGAAAACAAAACACTCCTAATACCTCTCTTCTGTTCCTTTTATCGTTGGTGTCATTCCTTTCACTGATGCATGAGCATACATGAGTATTTCAACACATATAAGCACATAAAAGCAAATACATTGTTACTATTGTGAACAAACTTATCTTTTAGCTCAATTAAGAATAACAAGTTTATTTTACCTTCACTTAATATCCAATGATCTTCTTTTATGTATATCTAAGTTTCTGGCATGTACCATTTTCCTTCTAAAGAACTTTTCTGGCAACAAATTTGGTCAATGTTGGTCTCAGAAGTATTTCTCCTTTGCTATTGAAAAATAGTTTTGCAAAATACACAACTCTAATTTGGTGGGGATTCCCCCTCACTCCTTTAAATATTTCATTCCATTCTCTTCTTGCTTGCATGATTTCTGAAACGAAATCTGATGTATTTCTTATTTTTGCTCCTCTATAATGCTGTTTTCCTCTGGTTTCTTTAGGATTATTTTTTTAATCTTTGACTTTCTGAAATTTGGAATGATATACCTAAGCTGCAGTTTTGAGGGCACCTATCTACTCGATATTCTCTGACATTTTTTTTAACATTTTATTTATTTATATGACAGAGAGAGACAGCGAGAGTGGGAACACAAGCAGGGGGAGTGGGAGAGGAAGAAGCAGGCTTCCAGCAGAGTAGGGAGCCCGATGCAGGGCTCGATCCCAGGACTGTGGGATCATACCCTGAGCTGAAGGCAGACACCTAACGACTGAGCCACCCAGGCACCCCTATTCTCTGACGTTCTTGATCTCTTTTGGTGTTGGACATTACTTTCAGAAAATCTGCAGTCATTACTGCTTCAAATACTGCTTCTGTTCTCTCTTTCTTCGCCCGTGGATATTTCCATTAGGTGTATGTTACACCTTTTGTAGCTGTCCCACTGGCCTTGGATGGTTTGTTGTTGGTTTTTTTTCCGTCTTTCTTCTCTTTGCTTTTCAGTTTTGGGAAGTTTTATTGTCATATCCTCAAACTCAAGGATTCCTCCCTCAGCCATGACCAGTCTACTAATGATCCCAGGAAAAGCATTCTGTATTTCCATTACAATGTGTTTGCACTCTAACATTTTTTTGGTTTTTAAATTTTTCATCTCTGTTTACAGTATTCATCTAATCTTGCATGTTGTGTAGTTTTTCATTCAAGTTCTTGGCATTTTAATCTGTTTTTTAGGACACCTGGGTGATTCAGTCAGTGAAGCATTTGCCTTCGGCTCAGGGTGTGATCTCAGGGCCCTGGGATCAAGCACCATGTCGGGCTCCCTGCTCAGTGGGGACCCTGTTCTCCCTCTACCTTTGCCCCTCTCCCTGTTCATTCTCAAGCTCTAAAATCATAAAAACTTCCTGTTCTGATAATTCCAACATTCCTGCCATGCTGACCCAGGTTCAGACGCTTGTTCAGTCTCTTCTGTGTTTGTTTTGCCTTTGAATAGGTCTTTTCTTTTCCTTGGAAAGGTGGACATGAAGTAAGTAGCAGGAAGTGCATAAGATGGCATTTGGTAACACAGTGTGAGGTGTGGGGGAGGGAATGCTTTCCAGAGTCCCAGGGTTAGTCTCGGTGTTTTGGTGAGCCTGTGTGCCTGCACCGAACTTCCCAAGTACTTCTCGGCTCTATCTACCCCATGAGGTGGGACAGGATCCCTAGAGCGAGCTGGGGTTGGGGATTTCCCTTCGCTATGTCAGTTAGGCTCTGGTCAAAGTTTCCCTGGCAGGCAGGCCTTGGTAAGGAGAACAGAATGCTCTGGCGTATTTTTAAATGGTTCTTTTTTTCCCTCGCCCTCAACGGAATGGCAAGGGCACTTTTCTCCAATATTCCCTGGGAGGGCCAGATAGAGTTTCTGGGTAAAGCAGTAAGAGCTCCTTGCTCCTCTGGTAAATCTTACCAAAGTGTGGGGGACCCCTAGCACTGGGTCCCCCTAGATTTTCAACTTCGATTTGTCCACCCTGAGCCCGCAGCCATTCAGTCACACTCAGGTTTCCTCAGCCGGCACCGTTCCTGCACATGTTCCTGCGGGAGGGTGCCTGCTCCAGTAGTTCTGTTTTTCTGTCTCTCCAACTTTTGTCCTGTGGCCTCACTGCCTTCACAAATCCCAGTACATTTGTTGGTTTTTCAGTTCTGCTTTGTACTTTTTATTAGGACGGAGTGGCAAATTCCAAGCACCTTACATGCCCAAATGGAAACTGTGGGGTTACTTTCTGAACAGAAGATGAAAATATAGAAGGTTACCCCAGAGAGGTGCTCAATTGTACAAGCACGATTTACTGAAAGATTTCTTTCTTCTCTAGTGAAATGTGATACACTTCTAATCATCCATTAAGTTCTAATCTATATTAGCATTAGTTTCTTTGATGTGTTTGGTCTTTTGTTAATATCTCACAAAAGATATTTATTTCCTATAACTTGTGTTATTATTAGTTATAATCAGGTTAAAGTTACAATTAGGTTGTATTCAGTTTTTATTATAATAAGCTACATATATAAAGTCTACAATCACAGTTAATGCCACGTTGCTACTGATTGCTATATAATTATTTTATATGCATTACCCAGCATGTTTGTTAAAGGCAGGCCGTATTTCAAACTCTATGCCCTAACACTCGTACCACGAAGCGTACAATAAGCACTTACTGACTGAACACATTCCTGAATAAGGCCTGAGATTAAAAAATAAAAATAAAAGGAGGAATAAAGGTAGGCTGGTCTATGATACTAACTGGTTGGCTACTAAGTCTCGAGACTAAAGAGCAACGATATTCCCCTAAACC
This sequence comes from Ursus americanus, assembly GCF_024610735.1. Lineage (NCBI taxonomy): Eukaryota > Metazoa > Chordata > Mammalia > Carnivora > Ursidae > Ursus > Ursus americanus. The sequence goes on from NC_142157.1 coordinate 36,759,590, forward strand.
TTCAGAACAATCGGCTGCTGTCCAATTTCCACCTGTAGCAAGTACAGAAACACGGAGAACTCGCGAAACAGCACTTCTGCTAGGAAACCTACCTTGTTTATTTAAAGCAAATTACACTAGTTTAACAACAGAAAACAACAGCACGTAAATACTGATCAAGATTCCTGATAACAAGCGTGTTTCAATTTTTTTATTAGCTATATTAGTCAAGCAAGAGCTCTCCAGACTTCTGGATTTGACAAAATACTCGTTCAAAAAACAAAATGTGCATGGGGATATAAGGTTTAACCCTTTAACACTTTTATTGAGATATAATTCAGTTTCATCACTACAAATGTACAATTCAGTGGTTTCTGATGTAGAATATTAATTTTTTGAAGAATAGTGTAGTAACGTAAAACTTGCCATTGTAACCATTCTTAAGTGTAGAGTTCAGTGGCATTACCACCTGCTGATGGACACCTGGGTGGCTTCTTGTACAGATGCTGTGACTAACTGCAATAAACACAAGACATCCACCCAGGTCTCGCCTTGCATCCTGTGGGCAGACAGCCAGAGTGGGGCTGCTGGCTTATACAGTAATTCCACATTCGACATTCCACATTCGACCTTCTCAGAAACCACCCAGCTGTATCCCACACTGGCTCTACCACCTCAGAGCACACGAGGAGCGCGTGGAAGTTCCAGTTTCTCCATGTCCCAGCCAACACTTGCTACCTTCTGCTTGTCTGAGCTTTTCCGTAGCCATCTTACTAGATGTGATGTTGTATTTCACTGTGGTTCTGATCTGCATTTCCCTAATGACACTGAGCATCTTTTCACGTTTATTGGTTATTTATCTTCTTTGGGGAAATGTCTATTGGAGTCCTCTGCTCATTTTTAATGGTGTTTTTTTCTTGGTGAGTTGTAGTTCTTTACATATTCTAAATAACCCCTTAGTCTATATGTTTTACAAATCTTTTCTCCATTTTGTAAATTCTGTCCACTTTGATAATGTCCAGTGATTGTGATGCACAAAAGTTTTTAGTTTTGGCACCTGAGTGGCTCAGTCCACTGGGCATCTGGCCTTGGCTGGGGTCTTGGGATAGAGTCCCGAGTTGGGCTCCCTGCTCAGCAAGGACCCTGCTTCTCCCTCTCCCTCTGCCACTTCCCTCTGCTCGAGCTCTCCCTAAGTAAAGAAATCTCTTAAAGTTTTCAGTTTTGATAAAATATGATACATTTTTTTTCTTTAATCGCTCCTGCTTTTGGTGTCATACCTAAGAATCCAAAGCAATATTGAAGGTCATAAAGATTAATCCTTTCCCCCCCCCCCTCAGAGTCTTATGGTTTTAATTCTTCTGTTTAGGTCATTGATCCATTTTGAAATTTTGTCTACGGTATGAGGAAGGAGTCCAAACTCATTCTTTTACATGTGTAAATCCAGTCATCCCAGCACCCTCTTTCGAAGAGACTATGCTTTCCCAATTGAATGGGCTTGGCATCATGGTCAAAAATCAACTGGCCAAACTGTGGAAAACAGCACACAGGTTCCTCAAAAAGTTAAAAACATATCTACCCTGCAATCCAGCAACTGCACTGCTAGGTATTTACCCAAAAATACAAAAACACTAATTCAAAGGGATACATGCACCCTGATGTTCATAGCAGTGTTATTTACAACAGCCAAACTATGGAAGCAGCCCAAGTGTCCACCAACTGACAAACGGATAAAGATGATGTGGTGTATGTACAATGGAGTATTACTCAGCCATAAAAAAGAGATGCTGCCATCTGCAATCACATGGATGGAACTTGAGTGTGTTATGCGAAGCAAAATAAGTCAGTCAGAGAAAGACAAATACCAAATACTATGATTTCACTCATATGTGGAACTGAAGGAATGAAAGAGCAAACAAAAAAAAGAGAGAAACCAAGTAACAGACTCTTAACTACAGAGAACAAACTGATGGCTATCAGAGGCGAGGTGGGTGGGGGATGAGGGAAAACAGATAATGGGGATGAAGAATCACACCTGTGATGAGCACCAGGTGATGTGTGGAAGTGCTGAATCACTACATTGTACACCTGAAACTGATACAACAGTGTATGTTAACTATGCTAGAATTAAAATTAAAAAAGCAACAGGCCAAAGAGGCATGGACTTCAGAATTCTAAATTCCCTATGGCTATCCTTACATCAGTACCGCTGTTTTGATTACTGTAGCTTTGAAACAAGTTTTGAAACAGGGAAGTGTGTGTCTTCCACTTTGCTCTTTTTCAAGACTATTTTGGCTCTCCAGCGCCCTCTCAAATTCCACATGCATTTCCAGATCAGCTTTTTCAGTTCCGGGGGGGGGGGGGGGGGGCACTGGAATTTTCATGGGGATTCTCCTGAACTCTATACTGCTCTGGTAAGTATCGTCTTCCCATTCATGAACCCAAGATGGCTTTCCATTTATTCTTGTCTTCTTTAATTTCCTTCTGCAATATTATATAATTTATGGCGCACAACTCTTTTACACAAGTTTACTCCCAGGTATGTTGTTCTTTTACGTGCTAATGTGAATTGTTTCCTGAATTGCCTTTTCTGATTGTTCACTGCTGGTGGTATTGAAACACAACTGATTACAACTTTGCCAAACTGGTTTATTAGTTCTGATGACTTTCTTGTGGATTCCTTTTGAATTTCTAAATACCTGATCATGTGATCTTCAAATATAGTTTTATTGCTCCTTTTCCAATTTGGATGCCTTTTCTTTTTGTTGTCTAATTGCTCCAGCCAGAACTTCCAGTACTATGTTAAGTAGCAGTAATGAAAGTGGACATCTCTGTCTTGCTCCTGATCTCAGGAGGAAGGCTTTCAGTCTTTCACCACTGTCTACAGTATCAGCTTGGGCTTTCATAAATGCCCTTTACCATATTGAGGAAGGTCCGAGCAGCGCTAGATTTTTGACAGTTTTTAACTTGAAAGGATTTTGTCAAATGCCTTTCTGCATCAGTTGATACAATCATGTTTTTCTCCTTCATTCTACTAATGGGATACATCACACTGATGGATTTTATGTTGAGCCTTGCTTTTCTACTATAATTTTCACCTGGCCATTGTGTCCATTTGTGTCCCCCCAAAATTCATGTGCTTAAACCTAATGCCCAAGGTGATGGTATTAGGAGGTGTGTCCTTTAGGGAATGATTAGCTCATGAGGGTGGAGCCTTCATGAGTGGGATGAGTGGTCTTACAAAAGTGGGCCCAGAGGTACCCCCCCACCCCTTCCCCATGTAAGACAGGAGGTCAAAAGTCCAACTTGTTGGAAGGCTCTTCCCCAACCATGCTGGCACCCAGAATGGATGTCCAGCCTCCAGAACGGTGAGAAATAAACACCTGTTCTTTATAAACCACCTAGTCTGTGGGATTGTCACACCAGCCCAAACAGACCAAGACGCTGGTTTTAACATTTCATAAAATAAAACATATTTTAATCACAATAAAATAGACATCAGAAATACACTGTGATGTAAGAAAAGTGAAAAATGATAGTTTTTTATGAATCTGTATTTATTCCCTTTAAAGGACTTATCTTTGACTTTTATCAGTCTCTGAATGCGTGTTTGCCATGAACCATCAGAGATAGTATTTACCCTAAAATTATAAAAATGATGAACTACAGCCATGTTTTTGTTAACAATATTTGAAAGTTAGGAAAAAGAAAGCTGTGAAAAATTGAGATACATGAATTTCTCTTACTAATTTACGCCTGTCCCTTACAAAAAAAAAAAATAAATGTAACTACACTTTGAATAAAATTGAGCTGTGTACAACTAGTCAGATATACATATTCACTGTTAGAAATCTAGAATAAAAATTACTAAACAGAACATAATAGCAAAGCACCTGCCCATGAGAACCTGAAAACCTGAACTGAAAAAACCTGTCTGAAAGGCATCAAAGAACAAGCACACACTGAAATCTTACAGAATTTAAGATCAAGGAAAACAAAATACCAAGAGGTAAGTCACATTTCTTCTCTATAGGCTCCTGGCAATTCTATATGAACAGCTCAGAACACAAGCAAATCTTTCAACAGGTACAAGGCCTAGTTTGGGAGGAGGGGAATATTGTAATCCCACAAACTAAGTTTGGACACCAAAGGGCTGCATCCTAGGAGTACGAAAACTACAAAGAATTCAATCTTCACATATAAAATAATTACCTAGCAAAAAATGAAAGTAGCTGATTAACTATAAAACTACCTACCATTTTTCTTAGACTTCAAATCATCTCAACTGCTGATAAGATTAATGTAATCTAGGACTACTGGGGTGGGGGGGGGCTGGCTGTCTATCAGAAGCAAATATAAATCCTCTCTGGATAACATCATCGTGAATTTCACTTCATTCCTCTAATTTTTCATTACAGTATCTGGAACACCTGTAAAAATAACCAAATCCACAAAGAATAAGACAGTATCACCAAAAGGCAAGAAAAGCCAAACAAAAACAATAGAAACCACACTGCAGGAAGAGGTCTAGATGGTCCATTATGAGACACAGCCTTTAAAGTAACAATGCTTGATATGTTCAAGAAATTAAAAGATTCATAACTTCAGCAAAGAACATGAAATGAAAAGAAGCTAGATGGAAAGGATAGATTTGAAAAGATACTATAACTAAAGCACTCCATGAATAGTTTACCATCAGATTTGATACAGATGAAGAGAGACTTTCTGAACTGGAGGGTTACTTTCAAAAGGAAGTATCCACAGAACGCACGGATAAGCAAGAGCACGAGGCATACATGGACATAATAAGGTCTAACACATTTCACTGCAGTTCTAAGAAGAGAAAGAGGAAGACAGAAGAGGAACCAACGTTCAAAGAAATAGTGGCTAATTTTCAACAACTAACAAAGACATTTAGCCTCAGAATCAAGAGTCATTCCCAGAAAACAAAACCAAGTGAGCAAACAACTACACCTAGTCATTTCACAGTAAAATTGCTTGAAGCCAAAGATAAGGGAAGAGTTAAAGTCCCCAGGGGAAAAGCCATACTACCTTCAAATGAGCAGTACCACAACTTCAAGTGGACTTGTCAAAACAATGGACGTCAAAAGATGATGAAATAATGTCTAAGAAGTTCTCAAGATAGCTGCCAATCAAAAATTCTATGCCTGCAAAAATGAAAGGTGACAACAGTTTATATAAAGCAAGACTTCATCACAGCAGTCCCATAATACAGATAATACAGACACTGGAGATATTCCTCGGGCATAAGAAGAATCCCAGATAAAAACGGATGCAGAGCAATGAGAAAGGAACAGATATAGGGAAATCTAAGTAAATGTTGAGTGTACAAAACAAAAATGTCTTCTAGATTTAGAATACATACAGAATTTAAATATTTAAGTTCCTTGAATTATCTGGGAAAAATAACTTATACTAGACCTTGATATATCAAAGACAGAAGTTACTGCCTCTACGGAAATTAATAAAAGGACAGTTAGTAAAAGAACACATAAATACCAAGTTATTAGGTGCAGAAAAAAGAATACAAAATGCTTTATTAACACCATCCCCAACAACAACAAACAAGAGAGAAAAAAGAGCAAGATGGATAAAAAACATATTATGATGCCAGATTAAAACCCAAACACATCAGTAATTACATTAGATCTAAACAGAGTACTTCAATAAGAGACGGCAATTTTGAGCCTGGATTTTAGACAAAAACTCAGCTATGTGCTGCTCTCAAAAAAACAAATCTTAAATATAACGACATGAAAAGTTTGTAAAGAAAAGAGTAAAAAGAAAAAAAAAGTACTATGCAGAAATATTATCAAAAAGAAAGCTGGGGGGCACCTGGGTGGCTCAGTCTGTTAAGCATCTGCCTTGAGCTTAGGTCATGATCTCAGAGTCCTGGGATTGAGCCCCTGCATCAGGTCCCTGCTCAGCGATGAGCCTGCTTCTCCCTCTGCCTGACGCTCCCTCTGCTTGTGCTCTCAAATAAATAAATAAAATCTTCAAAAAAAAAAAAAAAAAAAAAGAGCAAGCTAGGAAGACTGTAATAACTAAGTATTACTAAGGAAAAACAGGGTCATTTCATTATAATAAAAAAATTCAACTTAATATTCTAAGGTTTATGTACTTAACATGTCAAAACATATAAAGCAAAACAATTGACAAAACAAAGAAAAACAGACAATCCAATCACAACAGATTCTAACATCTCTCTCACAACTGATAAAAAACGACTAAATACGTAGAAGATTTTCAACGTTTGACAAGCCTGACCTCATCTACATAAGCGTCTTCAGTCAACAAGTGCAGTGTTTACCAAACGGATCACTTACAACGGAGAGCAAGTCTCAACAAATTTCAAAGGACTGAAATTATATAGCTTGCTCTCTGCCCACAGCAGAACTGAAGAAGAAATCAGTAACAAAAGATAATACAGAAATTCCTGTTTTTGGAAGCTAAACAACATACTTCTAAATAACGTATAAGTCACTGAAAAAAGTCACAATAAAAATCAAGAACTGTAACAGGGGTGCCTGGGGGGCTCAGTTGGTGAAGTGTCTGCCCTCAGCTCAGGTCATGATCCCAGGGCCCTGGAATGGAGCCTCATGTCCAGCTCTCTGCTCAGCGGGAAGCCTGCGTCTCCCTCTGCCTGCCATTCCCCCTGCTTCTGTTTCTTCTCTGGTTGTATGTCTCTCTAATAAATAAATGAAGTCTTTAAAAAAAAGAAAAAGAAAAAGAAAAAGAAATGTAACAAAGGGAATGAAATTATAATGAAAGGAATGAAATAGTAATCATCAAAAATTTTAAGATGTACTTGAAACTTATACCTTAACTGCATATATAAGGGGAGGCACTAAATAATGTAAACATCCATCTCGAGAAAAATCTAAAATAAAAAATTAAACCAAATAAATGGAAGGAAATTACACACATACACACACCACACACAGAACGGAAATCAATGAACTACACAACAAATACACAAAAGAGAGATTCAATAAAAGGAAAAGCTGATTCTCTGAAAAAACAAGATTGATAACCCCTGGTTAAACTACCAAATGACTACTAAAACAGACACGAGAAGAAACAGAAAACCTGAATAAGTCTTTACCTATTAAAAAAGGTTAGACTGATGATTGAAATTTTTCCCACAAAGAAAAACTCCAGAGCCACATAGCTTCACCTACAGTCTACCAAATCTTTCAAGAAGAGAAACACCAACCTTACAGAAACTTCCTGAGAACAGAAAAAGAGGAAATACGTCACAAGTTGTTACGTAACATCAACATAAGCCTAATATCAAAACCTGAAAGGGACATTGAGAGGAAGTTAGAGGCCTTTGTCGTTCATATTCATGAATGCAAAAATCCTAATATTAGCAAATCAAATCCAGAAATACATAAAATACAATACAGTGTGACCCAAGTTTGTTACAATCTTTGCAATTCACCCATTAACAGAGTAAAGGAAAATAATAAAATCAGCTCCATAATGCAGAAAAGCTCTGAATAAAATTATTCATCCTTTCATAACAATCAAAGCAAAATAGAAATAGAACAGAAACTCCTTAATCTGAAAAAGGGTATCTACATAAAACCACAGCAGAAAAACCACTCAATGAAATGATGGAAGTTTTGGCTCTGCAAGTGAGAATGAGTGAAGACACCCATCCTTACCACTTGTACTCAACACTGTGCTGGAAGACCTAGTCAGAGCAGTAAGGCCAGAAATAAAAGATATGCGGACTGGAAAAGAATAATTACAACTGTCATTCAGACAGGACACACATCTACCTATGGAGAAATCCAAAAAATCTACAGATGAATTACTAAATTAATAAATGTCTTCAATATCAGGAGATCAGAGAGGAAATGGGGCTTACGCACATCTCCTGTCTCTAACCCTCAGAACTGTTGCTGAACTCAGCCCGAAACCCAGGCATCTGTCGCCTGCTGGAATGGACACAAACGAGGGGCACCTGGGTGGCACAGTTGAGGGCAGGACTCTGGTTTTGGCTCAGGTCACAATCTCGGGGTTCTGAGATCAAGGCCTACAATGGGCTCCACACTTGGTGGGGAGTCTGCCTGAGAGTCCGTCTCTCTCCCTCTGCTTCTCTCCCTGCGTGCATGCACCCTCTCACTCTAAGTAAATCTTTAAAAAAAAAAAGAGAGAGAGAAAGACAGAGACAGAGACAGAGAGAGAGAGAGATTGTACATAAACGCACTTCCTGCCCAGCAGTAGCCCTCGCAACCAATCAGGTACAGATGAGTGTAACTGCAGCCACACCAGCACCAACCACATTTCGTTCAAAACAACTTATATAAATTCCCTCTTTCCCCTTTAAAACTCTAACCTCCTTTATCTCTCTGGAGCACACTACTGATTTTGGTCAACTCTGGGTCTCCCGGACGGCAATCCCTAAGAGTCCAAATAAATGTACACATTTTAATTTGCAGGTTGCAGTTTTGTCTTTTATTGGTCAACCTTAGTAACAATGAGTAAATGAAAAAAATTAAGATGTTACTTACAGGGACGCCTGGGTGGCACAGTCAGTTAAGTGTCCGACCGTTGGTTTTGGCTCAGGTCGTGTGATCTCAGGGTCATGAGATCAAGCCCCACATCAGGCTCCATGTTCAGTAGAGTCTGCTTAAGACTCTCTCCCTCTGCCCCTCTCCCCCAAAATAAATAAATAAATGTTTTAAAAATATATTATTTACAGGGGCGCTTGGGTGGCTCAGTCGTTAAGCGTCTGCCTTCGGCTCAGGGCGTGATCCCGGCGTTATGGGATCGAGCCCCGCATCAGGTTCCTCCGCTGGGAGCCTGCTTCTTCCTCTCCCACTCCCCCTGCTTGTGTTCCCTCTCTCTTTGGCTGTCTCTCTGTCAAATAAATAAATAAAATCTTTAAAAAAATAAAAAATAATAAAAAATAATAAAAATATATTAATATCACCCAAAAAAGTCAGATCTAGGAACAAATTTAACAAAAGATACGCAAGATCTCTATCCAGAAAGCCACAAAACATTGAGAAAAAGTAAAACTGACTTAAGTAATGGAAAAATACCTCATATTCACAGATTAGAAGATAATTATAAAAATGTTCTTTCACAAACGGATTTAAAATTCACTGCAAATCCAATAAATATTCTAGTAGAATTTTGTGTGTAAATTAACAAAAAGGTTCTGAAATATATATGGAAATGTAAATGGTCAAGAATGGCCAGTAACATAAACAAATAAATAATAAGGCCATAATGAATAAAATAAAATTGGGAGATCTGATACCATATATCAAAATTTATAGTAAAGCTACAGCAATTAAGACTGTCAGATAAGGACACAAAGGGTCATAAATTCATGGAAAATAAGAGAGAACCCAAGAACAGACTCGTGTCCATGGACACTAGACTTAGGTGACAAAGAAGGCATCAAAGAGCAGTGGATTTAAGGTAAGGCTTTCCAGAACAGGAGACAATTAGATACCCATATGGGGAAAAGAAAACCAGATAACCAGCACAACACACACCAAAACTAATTCCCAATAGATTATGTGAACATACAAGCTTCCAGAAGACAGTGTAGCATACTATTTTCATGACCTCAAAATGGAGAAAGCTTTCTTATACAGGAAACCCACAAACAGTAAATTGCTAAACAGGACAACATTAAAGTTAAAAATTTCTTTATAAAGCGCTGTCATAGGACAGTAAAAATTAAAAGACAATCCCAAGCACAAGGAAGGTATGAGCCGAAGGCGCTGGTATACTCTGCTGCTTGAAGTGTAGACTGTGTACTGCTTTCAACAACAGCCTGGACTTACACATTAAAGCGGAACGTTCTACTCCTAGGTATACACACTCAACAGAAACGCATGCACGGGGTCACCAGAAGACAGGTACAAGAATTTCAAAGCAGTGGGGGCACCTGGGGGGCTCAGTCAGTTAAGCATCCAACTCCTGGCTTCAGCTCAGGTCGTGATCTCAGGGTCACGAGATCCAGCCCTGCACTGGCCCCGCACTTGGCACGGAGTCTGCTTACGACTCCCTCTCCCTCCACCCCTCCCCACACCACACTCTCTCACTCTAAAATCAGTCAATCAATCTTTTAAAAAACAAAACGGAACAAAGTCCTGCCATTTGCGACAACATGGATGGACCTTAAGGGCATTATGCTGCATGAAACTGGTCAGAGACAGGTACTGCGGTCACACGTACCGAGCGCACAGTAACCACGGTTAACAATACTCTATCGTGTGTCTGAAAACTAGCGAGAGTAAACCCTGAAAGTGGTCCTCACAAGGACAAAACCATGTACGTGAGGTGACAGAGGTTAACTTATTGGGGTGATCGTTTCACATAAATGAATGCATCGAGTCATCATGCTGTATGCCAAAGACTAATAGAACGTTACATGTCAACTGTTTCTACATCAACTGTCCTTGTGCATTTTATCTTGACCACATCAGAAACACACGAGCACACACAAAATGACCAAACACACAGCTCTGCCGTCTACTGCAGATTTCATCATAAAATGAAAGTCTGCAAAGAATCAAATTCTGAAAGAGATTTGGGCTGTAAACTCTTATAAACAACTGATTAAACAAACAAAATGGGCACATCATCTCGACCTAAAACTTCTGGAACTGCAGCGTGAAACCCAAACTGTTAGTTCTCCTGCTTTGCCCTAAACAATTTCAGTTTTACATAAAGTGGGTAATCTATCTGACTTTAGTATTTATGTACAGAAATTCTTGTTAAAAACTCTAGTAATTTACACTAACAGAAGCATAAATATAAAAAGCTTAAAATTTCTAAAATGTGAAAACTTTTTATTTAAAGAAGAAACTTTTCCTAAGAATGTCATCTGCAAACAAAAGGGAGTAAAGCTAGTAACTACTCATTTCTGTGGGGACAGAAAGAACTAGAAAGATGTAAAAGACTGAAAGATTAAAAAGATTAAGAGATTAGGGTTTTTTTTTAACATTTTGTAACATAAAACTAATTAAACAGAACACAAATGTCTCTCCTTATTGAGCAAAGATATTTTGTTATGCAAAAATATTATATAACAAAGAGATGAAAATATTTGCTTTTAGACAACACTCCTAATTTTGCATTTCCATATTGTTGAACCAAGGAAATTTTTTTTTTTAAAGATTTTATTTATTTGACAGAGATAGAGACAGCCAGCAAGAGAGGGAACACAAGCAGGAGGAGTGGGAGAGGAAGAAGCAGGCTCATAGCGGAGGAGCCTGATGTGGGGCTTGATCCCATAACGCCGGGATCATGCCCTGAGCCGAAGACAGACGCTTAACCGCTGTGCCACCCAGGCGCCCCAAGGAAATTCTTTTCAACCAGTAATCTTAATTGATGTAATCATTGGAAATTTATGAAATTACAAGCATATATATTGTATTTTTGTCATAATTTTGTCTTCTAGTGAAATTTTTAAGTTTTTAATTCCTGTTTACACAGGAGTTAATTCCTGTAATGTTAGTTTCAGGTGTACAATGTAGTGATTCAACATTTCCATCCATCACCTGATGCTCATCACAGGTGCGCTCCTTCACCCCATCACCTGTCTCCCCCACCCCCCACCACCTCCCCTCTGGTGACCAGCAGTGTGTTCTCTGTAGTTGAGTCTTTTTGTTTCTTTTTCTTTCTTCATTTGTTTTTTCTTCAATTCCACATGAGTGAAATCATATGGTATCTCCTTCTCTGACTTATCTTTGATGAGAACAATACCCTCTAGGGGTGCCTGGGTGGCTCAGTCGTTAAGCGTCTGCCTTTGGCTCAGGGCGTGATCCCAGGGTCCTGGGATCGAGCCCCACATCAGGCTCCTCTGCTGGGAGCCTGCTTCTTCCTCTCCCACTCCCCCTGCTTGTGTTCCCTCTCTCGCTGGCTGTCTCTCTGTCAAATAAATAAATAAAATCTTTAAAAAAAAAAAAAAAAAAACAATACTAGCTCCATCCACCACGTTGCAAATGGTAGGTGACTTAACTACTTTTTCTAAAATATTCTGAATACCTAAACATTAACTCTTTAATATTAAAGGAAACTACCGTTAGCTGTCTACAGCAGTTCACACTAAAAGCACACCTAACTTTGTTTAATGGGTATACAAGAAAATAGAGACGCAGCTCTACAATCAAGTCTCTTCAGTAGAAAAAGCTTTCACGATGTGCTTCTTTTAAAAGCCCATCCTCTAGTCATCATGCATCCAAGGTCTATGAGCACCCGCTCCTTGCCAAGCACTGCTCTAGGTACTTGGGCCATCATGGACAAGCCAGAAAGGCGGGTGGGGGCAGACAAGAAACATAAAAATGACATGAATTCAGATAGGGCCAAGTCCTATGAAGGAAGGAGAGGGGAGGGCTCCGGCAATGGTTATGTCAGTGTCACAGGCCACAGGCACCTGGATGGCTGACTAGACCCGGTCTCTGGGTGAGATTACCATCTGAATCTGTGAACTCAGCAAAGCAGACTTCTCTCCCCACTGTGAGTCAGCCTCCCCCAATCCACAAGGAGCCTGGACAGAACAAAAGGCTGAGGAAGGAGGGAGGTGCCTTTTCTTTCTGCCTGTTAAGGTGGCCATCTCACCTCCTCTCCTGGCTTGGGACGGGCATTTACACCATCAGCTCCCCTGGCTTTCAAGCCTTTGGACTTGGACAGGAGCACACCACCAGCTTTCCTGGTCTCCAGCTTACAGATCTTGGGCCCCCCTACCCCCAGCCTCCATAAACACACAATAAATCTCCGTTTGTGGGCACGCACACGTCCTACTGGTTCTGTTTCTCTGGAGAAGCCTGCCTCATACAGCTCCTCTGCTTTGGTCAAGTTGCTACGGTAGTCCTTAGTGTCTGCTCACCAAATTCTTACAGTTCTTGTCCCCAGCACTGGTGGGACTGCACCAGCTTCCCGCTTTCCTAAAACTGGCTTGGCCACGTGACTAGGTCTGGCAAATGGATTCTGAGTAAAAAGGATCTATGCCCATTCTATTTGGAAGATTTAGAATCCCTCTATGATCTACTATGCTTTTTCTCCTTTATGCCATGGGTCATGACAATGCTCCAGATGGTGGCTGCTGTGTCATCCTGGGTCCCAGAATGAGCACAGTGCACAGCAGACAGAGCTCCCAGCCAATCTGTGAGAGATGTGTCCAATGAGCAGGAGTCACTGTTCTTTTAAGCCACTGAGATGTGGGGGTCGCTTGTTATAGCAGCATAACCTAACTAATCCTGACTCTCCTAGAAAATTAAGGAGATTCTATTTGAGGTAAGACCTGAATGATGAAAAAGAACCAGTCATGCAAAGGGAAAACACGTGTTTTAGGCCACAACAGGAAAGCCTGGGACGGGGGACACAGAAGGGGCAGTGGCCATACTGTGCAGAGGCAGGTCTATGAAGATCAAACCACACAGGGTCCAAAGGCCAGAGGAACCAAACCAGCATAGATTTCCACACTTCAACAGGCAGCAACAGAGAGGATTTCAAACTTGAGTAGGGCAGGAGTGGCAACATAATCTGATTTAAGAAGGTAATCCTTAGATGACAGAACAGAGTTTTCTCTTCTACCCCTAAAAGTAACAAACAAAACCAAACAAACATCTTTGATGAACATATACTCCACAAAAAATGGAAAAAGATAAATGCAGGAACTACAAATGTTCTGGCCAGAGAGCAGACTTACACAGGGCTGTACTGATGACAGCAGCTGCCTCCAACTCCAGAAAAGGTTGGGAACAGGGAGCAGCAGGTACTGGGATACTCAGGGATGCTGAGTAAATGGCTTCATGTGACAGACTGGAGGAGAAGCAGTTTGACTCCTGGATCTGCTGCGTCATCAGCTTCAGCCAGACGGCAGCCCACCCTCATCCCTGAGGAAGCAGGCGATGCCGGCTACGAATATGCAGAACCAGAAAGCACAGCCACGAACAAGAAGGGTGCAGGGGAGATGCAGACGACACATAGGGGGTTATATAAAAATTCTACATGATGAACTGTAAACACCTGGCATCTCCTTTCTTCCACCAAATTCCAGGTACCTGATCTCAGGCTCAGGCAAGAGGCCAAATGAGAACTTTCCAGATAAATTAAATTATCTCAGAGAAAGGACCTTTAGACACTGATGTTTGAGGGAACCTAAGAAACAGCCATCTGGCCCCCTGACACCCCCATAGTAAAGCCCATACACAATTTCAACTAGCTTTCTAGTGCCTCACACTTCAATATGGACAGACAGCCAAGGATCACCAGACACTGGAGAACAGCCTCTCAGTAAAAGAGAAAAAGGTCATTTCACACAAACAGAAAAGGGGGTAGGGGGACAAGGGACTTAAACAGAAAATGAGAGAATAGTAAAGATTTTCAAAATACACATAACTAATATCATCAAAGAGACAGGAAAAGAATTGCATCTATGAACCCATAAACAGAACACCATGAACGGGAATATTGAGAACATTTTTAAAGATGATAAATAACATACTCCCTTAAAGGAATAAAAGATAAAGTTGAGGCAATGTCTCATAAAGTTGAACAAAAAGAAAAGAAATGCACAGTCGGAGACTGGAGGAGAGAATCTGACAGGTGGTACACTATCTGAGTAACTAGAGTTTCACAAAGAGAGTCTGGAGAGGAGAAAGTGATTCGAGAGAAGCAGGCGGAAAGGGCCGGTCAGGTGCCCGGTGCGGGGATGGCAGGAGGATGGGGAGCAGAAGCGCCTCCAGGCTGCACAGCCGCAGGGAGGCCACACACTGGGAGGTGTCTGGCAAGCCAGGAAATGACGGGTCAGTGCCTTCTAAATTCTGAGGAAAAATCATTTTCAACACAAATTTCCGTAACTACTCCAATGATCAACTAGTGAAGTTTGAATTGTTAGTGAAGAGCCTTTCCATGTGCAGACAACCAATATGAGTAAACACACCATCATCAAGGAAGACCCGGGAGTCCTGTGCTGTCACAGAACAGGACTGAACACAGGAAGCAGAAGGAGGGAATTCCTGGACCAAGTGCTCTAGAGCAGACCCCAAGAGAACCCAGTCCACATCAGACAGAGCACGAGAAGGGTCAGGGTGAAATGGAGAATATCTTAGGTTTAATAAACACACAAATTTATACTATAAACAATAAGCAATAGATATAAGTTTATGGATATCCTTGCAGAAATCTTAAGTAAAACTTTTGCAAGCAGAACCAAACAGCACATTAAAATAAACACAGTTTCCCAAGAATGAAGTGATGGTTCGACATTAGGAAACACATGAACATAATTAACATGAGAAGAGCTTAGAAGAACAGGATTACTCTGTAAGTGCTAAAAAAGGGCTTGACAAAATTTAACATCCATTCATGTAAAAAACACAAACTGAGGAATACTATATGTACATATGCATGTATATAGCGACAAAGCCAGCATTACTGAAGAAATATTAGAGAATTCTCTGCTAAAATAAAGAGTTACGGGTCCTCGCTACGTCTGTTCTTCTTCAATACTGCACTGGAGGTATTTTCCAATGCAGGGACACAGCAGGAAGCAATCAGAACAGAAATTGGGGGGGGGGGGGTAGCACTATCTCTATTAGCACATGATGCAGACGGTATGATTATGCATCCAGAAACATAAAAAGAATGAAAACTACAACCAAAATACTTTAATAAAATGGGATAAAAAAGTAACATGTAGCAATCAACGCCTTTAGATATGAACAATAAAGTTAAAAGAAATAAAAAAAAAATACATCCCATTTACAAAAACGAAGATAAAAGAAACTGAAATATCTGGTAGAATCCAATATGGTGAGGATTATAAAATGCTCCTGAAAAATATAAATGTATAATTGAGTGGATAGGAAAGATCTATCATGTTCTTGGGTAGAAAGGCTCAATATCATCAAAATACCAACTCTTCCTATGTTAATGTATAAGTTAACGCAATTGCATTTACAATACTCAAAATTTTTTTTTCTGGAGCAAGAAAACATTTTTTATAAAACTTCATTACAAATAGCAAACATTTCCAAAAAAAGAAGGACAATGAGAAAGAGCTAGCTCTAGCAGGAACACATAATTGTTAACAAATATAATTTATAGGGGTGGTACCAGAACATGAAAAGACAGATTAACAGAACAAGATAAAAAGTTCAGATTTAGCCCCAAATGCTTACAGAAATCTATTCAAAGAGTAATCTACTCCATTTAAAGAAAACCATTTCTCACCGATCAGACTAGTGGAAACAGAAGAGTCTGGCAATACCCTCTATGTACCTTGTTGGTGGGAGCGCAAACGGCACAGTCCTCATGGGAGGGAAGGTGGCAGTAACCACCAAAATCACCTACGCTTTTACAGTCACAAATGTTATGTGCACAAGGCCATGTATCACAGTGCTACCTGTAATACTGACTGCTTCGATACGGCATGGGGCACCCCCATAGAGGAGCACAGAGCAGGTATAAAGAAGAATGAGGGGTCATGTAAAAAGGCACCGAAGAAGGCTTCGTGAAAATTAGAAGCTCCTATGCTTCACAGGATAGCATCACAAAAGTGAAAAGACAATCCAGAAAAAGGACAAAATATCTGCCAATCATGTATCTGATAAAAGACTTCTATGCATAACCTAGAAAAAAAATTCTTAAATTTGTTAAAAAGACAACCCAGTTGAAAGATGGGCAATGACATGAACAGACATCAGGACATGGAGACATTTCCCCAAAGATAAATAAATGACCAGTAAGCACATGAAAAGATGCCTGACATCATCGGTCATCAGGAAAATGCAAATCAAAACCACAGTGAGACAGTACTTCACGCTGGTAAGACTAGACTCAGCCAAGGAGACAACAGCAAGCGCTAGCAAAGACGGAGAGGCTGGTTGCCTCAGATGTAAAACACGGCAGCTGGTTTTGAAAACCGTTCAGCAGTTTCTCAAAAGAGTAGGAAAGAAGTTGACAGATGACCCAGCAATTTTTCTTGGCAAATGACAAAGAGAACTGGAGAGATGTTGGTCAAACGGTAAATATTCCCAGACAGAAGATAAGAAAGTTCTGGGGGCATAATGCACAGCCCTGTAATTATAGTTAACAACACCATATGATGCACTTGAAAGCTGCTGAGAGGCCAGACCTTAAATGTTCTCACCACAAAACAGAAATCCTAATCATGGCAGGTGATGGAGCTGTTGGCTAACTCCATGGCGGTGACTGTATGGAAGCGCTTAAGTGCATCCGCTCAACACATGGTACACCTTACATACAGCATGAAGGAACGAAGCTCTGACACACGCTACCACGTGGAGGAACCTTGACAACAGTATGCTCAGGGACAGAATGTGGACACAGAAGGTCACCGGCCACAGGCCTCTACCCACAGGAAAAATCCAGGATGGGCCAATCCTCAGGCACAGTGCAGAGGGGGGGGGGCAGCACCATCTTCAGAATGTGCTAGAAACCACTGAATTGTGCACTGAAAACGCAAGTCACAGAAGCCAAAGAACACCCTCTCATTCAAGTGAGATGCCATACACAAAAGTAGGATTACACGAACCTTCCACGCTTCAACAATTAACATTTTGCCATATATTTTAAATCTATATTATTTTCCTCAAGTTCCCAAGACGTAGTATCAAACATTCAATACTGTACATAGTAGCTTATCCTTTTTTTTTTTTTTTTTTTTTTTTAAGATTTGATTTATGTCAGAGAGTGAGAGAGCATGAGCAGGGACAGGGGCAGAGGCAGAGAGAGAAGCAGACTCCCCGCTGAGCAGGGAGCCCAACGTGGGGCTCGATCCCAGGACTCTGGGACCATGACCTGAGCTGAAGGCAGACGCTTCACTGACTGAGTCACGCAGAAACCCCCATAGTAGTTTATTTTTTATTTTTTAAGATTTTTATTTATTTATTTGACAGAGAGCACACGCAAGGGAGCTGGAGGGGGAGAGGAGAAGCAGACTCCCCACTGAGCAGGGAGCACAATGCAGGGCTGGATCCCAGGACCCTGAGATCATGACCCCAGCCGAAGGCAGACTCTTAACCAACTGAGCCACCCAGGCACCCCAGTAGCTTATGCTTCATAACAGAAAATAACAGTGATTAAGTATAAATTATAAAATTCAGTTTAAAATAACTTTTTATAACATCCTCCTGTCCTCTGCCAGCAAATATCGAAGATAGAGTATATACTGCCAAGTTTCAAATATCAATGAAAAGATTAAAATATTACTAAGAAGGTATTTTTTGTTTGTTTGTCTTTTAAGATTTTATTTATTTATCTGACAGAGATAGAGACAGCCAGCGAGAGAGGGAACACAAGCAGGGGGAGTGGGAGAGGAAGAAGCAGGCTCCCAGCAGAGGAGCCTGACGTGGGCCTCGATCCCACAACGTCGGGATCACGCAATGAGCCGAAGGCAGACGCTTAACCGCTGTGCCACCCAGGCGCCCCTTTTGTTTGTATTCTTAATTTGACTCAAATTAATTTGTACTTTTACTAATAAGTACCCTGAGTCATGCCCTGGATATTCATGAAAATGCAGACCAAACTATGCTACCTCTCAGAAAAATATAATCTACTACCAAATTTACGGTTTTCACACTATCTAAAGGTGAGCATACTAGAGCTTTTTTAAATTTAAATAAGGGTCTTTAAGCTAAAGTATTCATATCCCTGATTACCATATTTAAGAAATTAATCACATGACAAGGAAAAAAGCTTTCCAACAAGTTACTGTTACAGGACTCACATAAGTAAAAAACACTAAAAAACAAATACTTAGTTTATCCTTATTTAAAAACAAGATGTGTAAAACTTGTTGAATCATTACATTGCACATCTGAAACTAATGTAACACTGCATGTTAACTATACTGGAATTTAAAAAACTTTAAAAAATTTAAAGTAATATGTATAAGTTTTTCCAAATAAGTGATTTTTTTAAGCATTAAAATTTCCTTAAAGCAGAGTGACTGGAAACCGAACATAAAGTAAACCGCGTGCAGAGAGCAAACATGCATTCTTCTGATAAGCCAGGGTCATCACCACGCACGCAGAGACCGGCCTGCCCTGCACCAGGGTTCCCAACCTCGGACTCTCTCGCGAAGCAGGTGTCTGTGCTGTGCGGGCTGTCAGCGGAGTCCCTGGCGTCTACCCACTAGACACCAATGGTATCTCCCAAGGCATGACAAGCATGTCTGCACGTCTCCACACTGCTGAAAATCCTGAGGGAAGCAAACACACGTACACACCCGTCATGTTTCTTACATTTGTGGACTTGACTTTTGTTAACTACCCCTTATTGCTCACCAGTCACTGACACACTAATAACCTCTTTCTAGTATGCATGTTTCTCAAGATTCCCTTTCCCTTTAATAATTGTCTTAAGTTGTCCACCAAATAGACCACCACCCTGATTGCAGGTGGTCCTCCCAGGGTTATGCTGTAGAAGGGTAAAAGCTCTTCTTCGAATAAAGGGTGGGGTTTTTAGAAACCTGCTGCCACGGATATAAATTAGCCTTTTTAGAGCCTTTGGTCTTCTTAAGTCAGCTCTACGACCAACATGGGACTCAAACTCAGTCCTGAGATCAAGAGTTGCACACTCCAGCCAGCCAGGTGCCCTTGGTCTTCTTCTAATGTTCAACCAAAATCAAAAGTGCAAACATTGTATCCTGTCTTCGTCTACTTTTCTTAAGACTGCTATTGAGCCCAAACATGTTTTCAAGTTTGTTTCTTTTAACATGTGTGAACTTTTCTACTCAAGTGCTGCTCTGTGTTCTCGATTTTTAGAGACAGAGAACTACAGGGGAAAAGCATCCAATTAAAAGAAGTCATAATAAGAGTAATTTTGTCATATTTCATTTGTAGCCATGAACTTTTGGATGAAATAAGATACAAACATGAAAATCAGCAGATCGCACATCTGTAAATTCACCTGCTTACTGGCCGTTCGTTGCTCAGGACAGGGCACCATCCCAGCTGTGGGGGGACCTCAGGCTGCCCCCTGTTCCAGCTCAGACTGTCAACATTGTCCTTTCTGCAGGCTACTTAATGCCCTGTTTTTCCCACTCCTGTGCTCTGTGTTGGTGATCTCCTAGTGGGAACGGCCCAAGACTAGTGCTGAAGGGCTGTGCTGAGCCCAGCAGGCTGTGGCTGCCTCACGGGTGTCAAGCAAGCTTCGTTCAGGCACTTGGTTATGGTTACGGGGCCCTTACCTGGAACCAGGGAGGAGAGAAGATGTGCCCACTTGGGGCTGAGGCCAGTCTGCGAAGTGCTAAAGGAGCATCTATCATGCACAGAAGATGGAAACGCAGCAGCACTGGTGGACCCAGGAGAGGACAAGAGATCAAAAAGTATAGTGGACAGCACCGTTCTGAGGCTGAAAGCCAAGGAAATTTACAGTCCCGTTACCTGGCGTCAGGAAAATGCTAACTCCTCCTGAGCTAGTGCTGGCTGACTGGCCTGTTTCAGAAAGGGACACCCCACGAGAAAAGGTTAAATTTGCAGGCAAATTTATGCAGTTAAAGGGTTATGGAGAACAAGTTCTCAGCACTGAGACTGGCTTTTTTTTACAAGGATTTTAGCAAATGACCCGGTAGAATGGAAATGGTACTTCTGTTCACAACAATGTGACCAGAGGGCTGGCAGGAACAGAAGCCTGTATTCCCCCCGAGGCACAGGATCCTGGCTGGGAATTCAGTGTCTGTGCTGACCTGACAGCACGGGACTACGGTGAATACAAAGAAGCAACTGTAATTAGAATAAAACGTCATCTTTACTTTTTAAATGTTTTATATAGTCATTTTTATGACACTGTAGCACAAACACCCTGAAAGCCAGGATATGAAGAAAAACCGGAGCTTGTACCGTATTTCCAGTCAGACAGAGCCAGCGAGGAGCAGATGCCAGCATGGCAGAAGACGGACTGCTCGACCCCAGGATACGCTCATCACATCATTTCCTAACACGCCTGGTGAAATGACACAATCACTGTCTTTCAGAAACTTAAAAATCTATGAAAGAGGCCACATGATGTTTGTGTTGGAAATCACTGTTGAGTGGCCGCTCGTTTATGACACAGCAATCATACTAGCTCATGAAAAGTTCACCAGAAGGCTCACTTTCTCCCAGATCTTTTCTCAAGAGGAATTTGTCATAACTTGCAGATGGTATGCTGGTAAACGTAACCTTGAGTAAGGACAAATAACCTTTCTGTCCTCAGAACCAACGTAAGTACTGATGAGCAGCACGATGAAGGGATTGAGAGCAGAGGGAAACAGGGCAATTTCATGCATGGCGAAAAGCTTACACTAATGGTAACACATATCACCTAATAAATGTTGGCATGAACTTAATCTCTGTTTTTAACAACCTCTCTTTCTTCCTAATACACTTACCTTTAAAATACCATCTCTTTAATGCATAAAATTAGACCAAAGTTGGCAGTTGAACTTTTCCATTATGTAGATTCTGACTACATGAGAATCAACTACAAGTTTTTAAAAACCTCAATTATTTAGCAGTCCCTTTAAGGATATTTTAGGATCGTGAAGGAGCAAATCTCATTTTACTGTATGTATATTTATATTATAATGAATGAGCAAGAGAAGAACTAAGAAGTTACATGACCATTTTCCAGATCACGGACCGCAAATCACGCGAGGGGTGAGAATACGCGGCACGCACTCCTGCACCAATGCCAAACCTCCAGAAGAGCATGTGGTCAGGCTGACATTTGACCTCTGAGCAGGACTGGGGAATACCCATTCTGGGCTTGTTTCTTATACTGTCTTTGTTGAACAGATGTAATATGTGTTTCAAAGTTTATACTACCTTTGAAAATGTATTAAATATTTGATTACGTATTTAAGACACTGAAATCTTCCCCATCTTCCACCGTGAAGTGTATGGCGACAGGAGACACTAACAGAGTCGCCAATAAATCTGGCACTGTCTAAATTCCCAAATACCTGTGATTTTAATACAATGTCTGTTTCTAAAGTACTTCAAGTTTTAATTTGGTTAAAATGTGTTTCCTGGGGCGCCTGGGTGGCTCAGTCGTTAAGCGTCTGCCTTCGGCTCAGGGCGTGATCCCAGCGTTCTGGGATCGAGCCCCACATCAGGCTCCTCCGCTGGGAGCCTGCTTCTTCCTCTCCCACTCCCCCTGCTTGTGTTCCCTCTCTCTTTGGCTGTCTGTCAAATAAATTAATAAAATCTTAAAAAATAAAAATAAAAAAATGAAATGTGTTTCCTGTAATCTTGAAAAAAGGTATGAGACGGTCTGGTCTCGTTTCACATTTCCACTAGATGTGTGGTGAGTGGCAGGCTGCTGTGTTAAGAAGGGTTCTGAGGAGATGGGGAGCGCAGGTACGTCTGCAGACCCCGGGTGCGGCAGGGGACTTCCGGCACAGGCCCGCCGGGGGCAGTAAGTCATTGTGGAAAGTGGACGACGAGCTGACGTGAGAGATCAAGTAGGATTTGGAGCCCAGATGACCGTGCAGCGCCTACACTGTGCAGGCAAAGACGACAGAAAGCAGCATCTTGTGACCACCTACGCGCACCACGCACAGCACTACACCAGCTCTTCCACGGGAATTTCAGTCAGGGTTCTCAGGTCAAGGAACTGGGAAGACGATCACGGGGTCAAGGTTCAATAATAACAAGTAACAGAAGAAGCAGCAGCGAAGGCTAAAGCAGTTAAACTGAGGGGACAGATCACTGAGGGTTGGCAATAAGGTGAAGACGAAACTCGGCAGAGAAAATGTCCACAAACCATAAAGTAAATTCTGAGCTGACTTCAGCATCAGAGGTAGATGAGGAGGGTAAAGGTGGGAACCCAAGCAAAAGTTGAAGTATTATTAATTCAACCAGTACTACTTGCACATTAAAATATAAATCACTATTGAAAGGACCAAGAGAATTATTGGCTGAAGTAAGTTTTACCTGAAGGACAACAGGAGAGGAGCACGGACTCCAAAACAGCCTGAATGACAGGGTGATTGGAATCCCGGGGGGGGGGGGTGGTTCCAGTTACCTCCACTCACTGCTCAACAGTGTCCAGGTCACGGTGCAGGGAACAGGCCCCAAGCAGAGCCAGTGGCCGACCAGCCTCAGGAGGCAAGGGAGGGGACTGGAGCAGCCAGCATTTGGGTGAGCATTTCATTTGGCAGAATTCAAATTTCTCTCAATTATTCCCTATAAATCAAACTTCCCATGATCCTCTATTATTTACAGTATTTAGAATCATTTTAGGAAATGGTATCTCGACTTAAGAACAAATACTGCCTCCTACTCGTGACACCCGTCTAATATTTCCCACGCTGCTCTTCAAGGTGAAAATCCTAAGAACACTCCATTTAGGGGCGCCTGGGTGGCTCAGTTGGTGAAGTGTCTGCCTTCGGCTGAGGTCATGATCCCAGGGTCCTGGGGTCAAGTCCTGTATCTGGCTCCCTGCTCAGCGGGGAGTCTGCTTCTTCCTCTCCCTCTGCCCCTCCCCCAACTCTTGCTCTAATAAATCTTTAAAAAAAAAAAAAAAAAGAAGATTCCATTTAAAATGCAATCCAAACACCAGCAAGTACAACTTTCGAATCTATCTGGTAATCTAGAACTGAGAAAATTGTGTACAGTTAAGAAAACGTGAGGACGTACTCTAGAAGCTGTGTTTGTCACATGAGGTACAAGTAGAAAAAGTCAGAGGACTGACAGCAGCCGGAGATGAAGTGTGGACGGGGCTGCCCAGGGCACTTCCTCCCCTTTCCAGTCCGTCTGCTACACACCCTGGCTTCTGCAGAACTAACGCACCAGGAGAAATCCTAACTTGAAACTGGACTAGTGGTTCTTCCCCTTAAGTCACCTGAAAATAACGGAGACTACATGCTTTTAATAGTCCTCAGAAAATATAATTTAACTTTCCAATTACTCAAACTGAAGTTTCTTACCTGAAACGATCCAACATGGACACAGATCACACGTGAGGCTTCCTAAGACGATGTGTGTCTGGAGTACAGGTGTGCAGGGTAGCAAATGAAGGCATTTCAAAGTAAAAGGTAACAGGTGCTCTGACAATATATATTACACGGGGTGTTTTTAAACATAAGAAATGTAAACTACAGTACAAAAGAAATGGGCCCCTGGGTGGCTTAACTGGTCAAGCGTCTGACTTGGATTTTGGCTCAGGGATCGAGCCCCTCATCGGGCTCCCTGCTCAGCGGGGAGTCTGCTTTAGATTCTCTCTCTCTGCCCCTCCTACTTGGGGCTGTCTCTTTCTCTTTAAAATAAAATCTTAAAAAGAAAAAGTACAACAGAAAAATAAATCACCTTGAACTTTATATCCTCTATAATCTAAAAAGACAACACCTCTAATGATAAATGAAATGCCTGAAAAATCTTTT
The DNA here is from genome assembly GCF_024610735.1 of Ursus americanus. Lineage (NCBI taxonomy): Eukaryota > Metazoa > Chordata > Mammalia > Carnivora > Ursidae > Ursus > Ursus americanus. The sequence continues at coordinate 36,783,957 of NC_142157.1, forward strand.
AAATACGTTATCAATGGAAATCCCGAACAAGCTAATCTCAGTTGTTCCTACTAGAAGGACTGAATAGTTAAAGTAGACGTGCTAGGCGTCAAAACCAACTTCACATTAAGGACTTGATCTCCCAGATAACATTTCTCAGGTGCAGCTTAGAGATGGAAAAACCACCAACAGGCAGATAAATGAAGGATCTACAAAAAACCTGAGAACTTCATAATACCTTTTGAGACAGTTTCCCCATGTAAAGCCTTCCCCATGCTTATCCTTCATTAAAAGACTTCTTAAAATCTTTCAACCACTCTTAAATGAGGAAACCATACTTAATATCCCATCCCAACATCCCTTCTGAGGAGCACCAGGGTCGTCTGGGTCTGTGTGTGCTACAACAGTTTGTCTCATCTCTCTTTACCATATGCCGCTCATACTACTTTATTTTAGGGAACAGAAAACACCTACTGAACCCTGAAGCCTCAGCACGTAGAGCTACTTTCAAATTAGCTACTTCCATCCAAATTGAACTTATTCGGCAAAAGGAATGCTAAAAGCTTCAAGACAATGTGTTCCCCTAATACAGCACTCTAGTGCTGGACTTCATTCTGAAAATGTTCACCTTTCTCTTGTATACCAGAGGATTAAAATGAAGACTGTAGGTTCCCCCAACACCTGTGCCAAGTCATCTTCCTAGCGTGAGCTGCCAATAGTGACAGTAAGAAGACAAAGAGCGAATTATTGATGCTTGCCCCTTAGAGCATTACCTATTATTACCAGTGAAACTACAATTAACCACAACTCTGCATATGGAACATTCTGATTACCGGGAGGTATCTAATACTCCTTTCTCCCCACATCCTACTTTTTGTGAAGGGAGCAGGCATAGTGTTACATTCTTTTATTATCCTGTGCTTTCGCAGGATGGTAAATGTACATTTGGAGGATGAAGATACCTCAGTATAAAGATCCCAGTAGTTGGTGGATTTTAGGGGAACAGCAGCCAAACAGAATATAGGTGTGGTAGTCATACACTTGAACTCAAAACCTATCTGATCATGTATTCTGCGTGACCTCCTGCACTGCTAACTTAACCCTCTGAGTCCACTGTCTTCTTGCAAATTATAGGATACTTACAACTATGTTACAACAACATATCTCATCACATAATCTTACTGCAATAATATTCCTCCCATTGGGCTGCTAGGCAAGATCAAAGTGACAACACAACTGCCGGATACAGTAGGTGCTAAGTGACCCCCCCCCTTTTTTTTTTTTAAGATTTTACTTATTTGAGAGATGGCGGGCCAGTGTGCGTACCAGCAGGGGGGGAGGGGCAGAGGGAGAAGCAGACTCCCCACCAAGCAGAAAGCAGGATGTGGGGCTCAATCCCAGGACCCTGGGATCATGACCTGAGTCAAAGGCAGACGCTTCACCGAATGAGCCATCCGGGCGCCCCACTAAGTGACCCTTTTTTAAAAAAATGGTGCTGCCACAAGTAAGATGTTTACAATGAAACCCAGCTTTCTAAAACTGCTTCCTAGGTAAGCTTCTCAAGGGACCTATGTGGATACAGTCAAGTTAAAATGTATTTATGACAGATTCTCTTGCTATAAATCACAATATCTGCCTGATTTTTAAAAGCTCAGCCTTTTTTAATCCCAATTCTGAGAATATTAGGTGACAAGCTCCCAACATATCCATTAAAAATTTTGTATATATATTTTTCTGTTTACACAATAAATGCCTAAGTAGGGAAGAAGATTCTTCCCTCTATATATTTTAAATTTAGTTAGCATATAAGTAGATCAAACTGGAAGAAATATTAAAAATCTTAAGTGGGTCTACCTGTCACTTAAACCCTTAGATAACATCTGGAGAACATAAAAAATTATTAATCCAAACAAAGTTGTTTTTAGTGGTGAACATAATAAAATCACAAAGTTACAAACCAGAATAAATTGGAAATCAGTGTTAAGGGGCGCCTGGGTGGCTCAGTGCATTAAGGGGTCTGACTCTTGATTTCAACTCAAGACATGATCTCAGGGTAATGAGATCAAACCCCACTCCCCCCCTCCACGCTCAGTGGGGAGTCTGCCTGTCTCTTGATTTCTTGCTCCCTCTGCCCCTCTTCCTGCCTGTGTTCTTTCTCTAAAATAAACAGAAAAAAAAATCAGTGTTAAACCCTCAAAAGTAATCTTAACTCAAATGCATATACTGTAACTCACATACATTGTCCTGCAGCAGTTAGACACTTTCTTCTGCCACACTCCCCTTGCTGCAGTAACTGTTACCTGGCATGTGTCTAGTACACACCAGTTTCCATAAATAACAATGTTTAATGAATGAACTCAAGGTATTAAAACATATTGTACCTATTGTAAGAAAACAATACTTTAATGTAAACTTATGAATCATAATTATGGAGTAATGCATGACAAAAGCATTTAAAACAAAACTAGTTAATCTACTATAAATATTACTGTTTTAAAAAATAAATAAAACACAAGTTTTCATCAATACGCATCTTTCCAACGTAATGGGATCTGCCAAATATACTTTTCTCATCTCTGAATAGACGAGCCATATGATGCTTTAAAATGTGGATTTAACGGTATTCCATTACCTTGTAATTTCTTTAATTTCATGTAAAGCTAGGCAAACATTTAGCCTTTTAGCTATCAAACAGAAAATATAACCAAAAAATACAATGAAAGATTAAATGTCTAAATATTTACTAGTTCGATATTTACCTCAATTTTACAAATCTAAGTATATGCCTAACAATTTACTAAACATCCCTACCAATACATAATGAACTACACAAATATTCTTTGTCCAATATACAGGCTATTTGCACTTGTAAATAACGTGTACATTATTATACAGCATTTTCACAATACAACTAAATAACTCAAGAATTTTCTGAGTGGAAAATTATTAACAGGCACACTATGTACAATGAGATCTTAAGGCAGTACAGTATGTTTAAAATACTACAGCTAAGACTTGATGGTTCAAAAAAACCAAACTCTTGGGCATTTAGACTTTTTTATCTCCCTCCCATTAAACTTCGTTTCTATCACTTTACTTCCTATCACAGGAATTCTCAAACTTTTTTTATGTTCTAGAGAGCACATTCTCTCACAAAGCTACTAGCCGGTCCACTTCGCATTAGAGTGTGTGTTGGGACAGGGGTGTGCTAGGAGGTGGTGGGGCCTTCCATAACTAAGAGACTGCTGTGCTCTTAAGGTGACCCACCCGCAGGATTTCTAACAGTGGAATACTGTGTGAAGAACTCTGCACAATGGCTAAGACTTGGCGAACATACACTATTTGGTACATAGTATCATGGTACTCATTTATGTTATAAACTTCTGAATACCAAAACATTTCAAAAATCAAGAGCAAAGGACAGACCACTGATGAAACAGAACTTTCTGATCATTACCGATCTCCACAAAATCACTGCACCAAAGCAGATTTAAATTGTTTTGAAATTTTGACAATGCCACTGCAAAAAAAGTTAACTCAAAAGTTGTTGTACAAGAAATACAGGTAGAAATTAAACTCAAGTCCGTTATTTCCTCAAAATTCCTAGAAAAAATACTGGGGAGGGATTATGAATTCCACAATGATTAAATCAAGAGGTGACAAACTGTGATTCTTTATTCAGAAAGTCTTCCTGCTTCAAGTAAATACAAAACATATAACCTGAAGCAGTTACAGACAGGGTGACAGATGTGGGAAAAGAGAAAATGGTTCACTGATTACAAAACAGAACTCGTACACTCTGTGCTTCAGTTACCCAGACCCTTCATCAAAGACACAGAAGTCATGATAGGTGGGTACTGGGCAGGGAGTCGGTGCTTAACATGTCTAACAGTACGGAGTTCAAGTCTTACAAAATGAACAGAGCTCTGCGGATGGGTGGTGATGATCTCTGCTCAACAGTGTGAATTTATGTAATACCACTAGACTATACACTTTAAAATTAAGACGTAAATTTTGTTATGTGTATTTTACCAGCAAGGAGAATAAAAGCAACAGAAGTAATGACAAAAAGATCCTTAAAAACTGCGTCAAGTAAACAAGCCCCAAGGAATAGAACAAATGCTTATTTTCCAACTCTGGGATAACTAAAGTGAACATACGGAGGGATTCAGAGGTACGCTCCAACGCACACAAATAGTAACCAAGGCACACGGAAGCATGCTGTGCTGCACTTTCAGAGGTCCACCCCTTTCCACACACGTTTCACTTATCAACCCAAACTGAATCTGAGTCACCTGAACTGAATTAGTCTAGTAGTGATTCATGCATCCATAGGCCTATGAAGTTGATAGTTACTATCACTCTTGTTTTCCAGATGGGGAAACTAAGACCAGGCTGGCGAGTTTAAGTAATTTGCCCGCTGTGAGTTTGCTAGTAAATGATGGAGGAGAAATTCAGACCCAAGCCATCCGACTTCAGAGTCATTTTGCTATATGCTACCTCTCTAAATGCCAAAAAAAAAAAAAAGTCAGTGTTAAGTCCAAGTTAAGGTTTTCAAACAGTAAAAAGTTTTTAACTATCATAAGGCAAAGTTTGGCCATTTATTCAATTCCCCCCACACACACACATACACAACCTCTTTGCTTAAATGATGTCTTCCATGTAAAAGTCAATTGAAGGATAGTAAAGGTAGGTAAAGAAAATAGGACAACCAGAGGATTAGGTCTTGAAGCATTATTGGGACAGCAAGTGATACGTCTGATACAAATGCTAAAATTCTTAATTTCAACTAATGTCTCAAGTATGCCAAAGGGTAGGAGTGACTCTATTACACACTATCTGAACCACCCCTAAAGGAAAAGGGGTAGAATTACAGAAGGGTTAGAGTTTACATAAACACGTGTCAATTCAAGGAAACATGCAAGCGGACATTCAAAGTACTGACAAAACCATGTCCCAGGAATATTCAGCATGCGCTCAGGGGTGTCTGGTGATTTTTCTTTGTAAAGCAATTACATGTGCGTGTATTTAAACACCTTACAACGGGTAACTGCAAATTGCCCACTTTACGGAATGTAATAGGGAGACTCAGTTTTCACATGAACAACATCTACGGGGGGGGGGGGGAAGTACCACGTAAAAGACAGAAATCCTCTGTTAACCACAAGTAGAGTTAAGCAAGGGAAAAAAAAATTATTCTGTCATAACCCCATCCCACATCTTCTGATCTTTGCTTCTCCAGCCTAGCCGTCTTATAAAGAACACTACAATAATTCCTGTAACCAGCGCCAGTTACCCAAAGACATGGGAAATAACACACCTGAACAAAAATTCATATTCTATCTCCTTACTGTACAAATTAGAACTCAGAAAATTCACAAAGGTGACCTTGCTTACCAGAAAGCATTCAAACTTTTTAAGTACAACTATCTCCCTGATAACTTCCAAACCATTAATTAGAATCAATAACCCCAAAACCTGAAAACGTTATGCATCCCACAATTACTAAGCAACAACTACTCCGCTTCTCAGTTGAAAAGAAAACAAGTTAGCCTTTTACTTTCTGCCTTTCAACACACAGATGCTTCTTCAGCAGGCTTACAGTGGGATGCAGGGCACCGGACGAGCCAGGACCTAACCTCGGGGAGCCGGATGGGCCACTGCGGCCCGCGGGCGCCGCTTTCCGCACAGGCCACCTGGCACCTGCTGGGCGCCCCCGGACCCCCCAGAGCCCACCCGCGCCCGGGCCCCGCGCACCGCCACCAGCACGCGGCCGGCCCGCACCCCGGCGCGAGCGGCCGTCCACGTGGAGGCCGGGGGCCCGGGCCGCCCCGGGAGCCCTGCGGCCCCCGGCCCCGCCGCTCCGCTCCGCACACGCTGCCGAGGCCCCGGGAGGACCTGTTGAGGAGGCGCAGGCCTCGCCGCCGCCGAGCCCGGCCCCAGGGGACGCGGAGCGGGCCCCGCCTGGGTGCTCGGGGACCGCCCTGCCCGGCCGCGGCCGCCGCCCTCGCACAACGAGCCACGCCGGCGCCCGCGCCCCCGCCCTCCCCCACTCACAGGGCCGCGTTCCGGCGGACCCCGGCCCGAGGGCCCCAGGCCTGGCCGCGCGGGAAGGGCCGGCCCGGCGGGCGGCGCTCACGCGACTCCCCGGCTTCCGGCCCGAGCAGGCCCCGCGCGGTCCTCCTCCTCCTCCACCTCCTCCTCCTCCGGCCCGCCCCTCCCGGGCCCGCCGAGGGCGAGGGGGCGCGGGCGGGACCCCCGCAGGCCCCGCCGCCCCCGCCCGCCTACACAAAGCCCGGCGGGCCGCTCGGGGCTGCTCGCGGGAGGGCGGGCGGCGAGCGCACCGCGCCGGCGGCCAGAGAGGCTGCAGCCGGGGCCGGGCTCCACAAAGCGACGGCGCCACCGCTCGGACGCCCCCGCCCGCGCCCCGCGCCCGCCGCGGCCGAGTCTCCCACCATTATGTTTCGGTCCTCGCCGCCGCCGCCGCCGCCGCGCCCGGCCCTCCCCCGCCGCGCCCGGCCCCGCCGCCGCGCCGCCTCCTTCCCGCCGCCGCCGCCTCCCGGGCCCAGGCCTGCGGGGCGCGGGGGGGCGGTGGGTGCTCCCCGCCTCCCGGCCTCCGCGCCGCCTCCCCGCCTCCCGGCCCCGCGTCGCTGCCCGCCGCCTTCGTCCCCGGGCCACTCCCCGGGCTCCCCGGCGGCTCCCCCGCGGGCCCGGCCTCCGCCCGGACGCCCCACTCCCCGCCGCCCGCCGCCCTCCCCGGCTCGGCGCTTCAGGGGCGCCATGTTTACAACCCTCGGCCGCGGAGAGCCGCGCGCGCCCGGCCGGGAAGGCGGCGGCGGCCCGGTGGGCCGGCGGGGGAGCGGGGGGCCCGGCGCCGCCCGCACTTACGGGGTCTCGGCGCCGCGCGGCAGGCCCGGGGGCGGGAAGTTGGGCCGCCGCCGGGGAAAGTTTGCGTCCTGCGAGGCCGCGGCGCCGCTCACATGGCGGTGTGTGCGCGGGGCGGCCGCTCGCCCGGCCCGGCCTCCTGCACCTCCGCCCGCCCGCCCGCCCCCGGACTTTATTGTGTAGCCGGGCCGGCCGCGCCGCGGGCTCGGGGTGCGGGCCGCGGGGTGCGGGCCGCGGGCTCCGGCTCCCTCCCGGCCGGGCCGGCGCCGCGCACGCCCACACCCACCTTCCCTCCGTCCTGTCCTCGGCGCCTGTCTCCAAATTTGCTTCAGCATATTCTTACATATCCACACATGCACTTGATAGCGGCACACACGTGAAGGCTACGTACGTGCGGGCACGCGGGAGCCGGGAGCCGAGCGCACAAAGCTCCCGGCGCTCGCAGCATCGCCAGGCTCGGACCTGCGGGGCTGGGGGCGATGCGGGCCCACGTCCGCTCCGGGTGGGCCGGGCCGCGCGCGGCGCTGCGCCGGCCGAGCTGCCGGGCCGGGCAGGCGTCCGCGCGCGGGTGAGCGGCACAGATAACCTGGGCTTGGTGTCTCGTTAACTCGATCATCAAAAACAAGTGCGGGCAGGTGTTAGGTGCCGCGGTTCATGCACGCACACACGGGACTGCCGGAAGAAGAGGACCACCCATTACCAGTTGGGCAAAAACAGTACAAATCTGTGTCAGGCAAGCAGCTCCTCCGTTTTCGTTCGAAGTTCTGCATCTCACAGAGGAGATCCCAATGTGTGGTCTACTAAGTCTCAGAGATAAGCAGACTTGTAGAGATAGATGCCACGTATTTTCCCCAGTGACCTTTGCCCACTGGGAGTTTGGAAGGAAGACCTGTCAACCAAAATTTCTTACTCTGGTTCTCCTTGGGCATGTGTACCTGAAAATCATTGGGAAGGGGCTGTCCAGGAAATTTTGGGATTATAATCCAGGTCATCAACCTTCTTTCATCGCTGGTCTCTAAGACGAAGAATTTAGAAATGGGTAGTACTGCATAGGTGTTCTGTGATGCATCCACTCAAGAAAACAGTCTTTCAGCCACTCGCAGCACTGCTTCTGATACATCTCAGAGGGTTTTTGGTTAGATTAAAATCCAGCTGATGGGTTAAAGGGTGTCGGAAAAAATCAAGCCAAACCTGGTTTGAATACTGGACCAGGAATTCCAGCTTTAATTAAATCACCTTTTCTTTCTTTCTTTCTTTCTTTCTTTCTTTCTTTTTTTTTTTTTTTTTTTTTTCTTTTGTCATCTATAAAACAGGACTGCACGGCATGGTTCTGTGTATTTCACGGAGGCTGCTCAAGTAAGACAAATTCATGTAAGTATAAAAGGAAGCTTACTTTTTAGGAAAGAACTGACTGCACAACTCTGCATTTTTCTCCAATTAAATTGTATAGGCATCATTTCAATGTTTGCACCCAGATACTCTCTCTCATTCTATCTAATGTAAGTTAGTTTATTCCCAAATTTCCTATTTGTTTTGCCTAGAATTTAGCCCTTGTTTCCCCTTTGCCTTCAGAACAGTGTTATTTACCTCATTCCCTCAGCTACCTGAACATGGAGGAGAGGATGTGGTCTGAGCCAATAGTTTGGGGCCAATGATTTAGGGTGGGGAGTTGGGGGAGGCCCAGAAGACCAGAATACTTACTTTCATACAACTTAGGTTATACCATGAATTTACCTGTCAGACTGCAAAGAGAGGGCAAGTGTATCAGAGAAAAGAGAAAAGGAAGAGCAGTGGGCCATGAGGAGTGAATTATATCAACTAAGACGTGTTTCAGAGACTTAACACCACCCAACAAAGGACCCACAACAGTCCTAATTCTTCCCAAACTCCACCAGCATCTTCTACATTTAACTAATGCTTGACTTGATCAGCATATTACTTTTTCCAGCTTCTGCTTTAAGAAGTATTATTTAAATAGAAAAGACATGAATTATCCAACAAATTAATATGGCAAATATGTCTCTTTAAAAAATAAATTATATCCTACCTTGCACTAAAATAACCCAACGACTTACATGTCATTGTAAAAACTAAAAATCATTTTCCAATAGATAGAAGATAATATAGGTGGGTATTTGTAAGATTGAAGGTAGAAAAGAATATCCCAAGCCCTAAAGCAATGACTTTATCACAAAAGGTAAGAGTGATAAATTTGGCTGTATAAAAATATATGAATCCTGTAAGTCAAAACCAAATACAGACCTACTTTAAAATATGCCCACTGGGGTTACGACTTTGACCCTTCATAAAGAGAGTCTTCTAATACCCTCCCTCCCGCTTTGTTCACATATGAGGACCAATTCAGATTTCTTGGGAGTGGTAGAGAGGGATACTTCACAGCTATAGTGCTGGGGACTCCTGTTGAGTCCTTGCTTCAGTGTGTTCCTGGTTTGCTAGTATGTAGCAATAAAGACTTCACACACATGCTACTTAAATGCATTGCTTTTATTTATTTTTCCTTTACTATTATGTTTGATTTTATCGGTTTTTTTGCATTAAAGATTGACTTGAGAACGTAGTCTTAAGTATGTAATGCAGAATTATTATGAAAAAGCTTCAGGAATGCAAATGAACAGCACATTAGAGAGAAATTGGCAAATAGAAAGTGTTACATTGTATTACCTTAAGCAATGTAAACAAGTGAAGTAAACAGGTCCATTCCAATGTTTTTCATGAATGCGGACTCCAGAGCCAAGCATTTCTTCTGATTTAAAGTAATAGCAACTGCATTTTCGATTTACGAGAATGTTTTTTTCAATAGCAAATTACCCTTGTAAGTGGGAAGACTGTACAAGTAAAAGTAAAAAGCAAACTGGTAGAATGTATATATATAAATGCATCTGCAAGAAATGAGAGCTAAGGTAAACAGTCCTTAGATACAAAAAGCAGGGGGCCTGGTGGCCTAGTCATTTGATCCTCTGATTCTTGGTTTCGGCTCGGGTCGTGGGCTGGGGTTCGTAAGATCAAGTCCCATGTCAGGCTCTGCACTCAGTGCAGAGTCGGCTTGAGATTCTCTCTCCCTCTCCCTCTGCCCCTCGTGCTCATGTTCTCTCTCTCTCTCTCTCTCTCTCTCAAATAAATAATAAAATAAATCTTTAAAAAATAAAGAAGCTACTTCACATCAATAAGGTACATACCAACATTACCCTCCTCAGAAAAGGGACAAAAGTCATTGGTAATTTATAAAAGAGGAAATATAAACTATTAGCAAATATTGACCAATATTCAAGTTAACAATAAAATGACAACACAACAGAACACTGCTTTTCTTCAAATGACAGAATTCTTCAGTGATCCTATTATTGAGAGTGAGAGAAATGGACACTCATGCACTACTGAACTGACTCGGTATGAACTCTTGAAATAGCAAGAGCCTGGAAAAGATTCCTATCTTTGACCCCAAATGTCCACATTTAGAAACCTAGCGTAGAGATTCTATTTGAGAGACAGACAAAGATGCATGAACACATTGTTCATACTCGGCTCTCCTTAAAACCAATGATTTTTCTGCTGCATCTTGAGTAAAATCAAACCCTGTTCTTGGGCACACAAGGCCCAGCATCTTCTGGCACCTACTTAACTCCTAAATTTAAATTCATTATGCATTTCATTCCTGTCTCACTGACCATTGTCCCATCTCAGAATGGTGCAAAGTTTATCTCCTCATTCTAGAACATATTTCTCCCATCTTCCTAGGGATAATCCTACTCCTCAGGTTTCTATCTGTTTAACTGTCACTTTTTCTAAAAGGACCTTCCTGAGCCCCCAATCTAAATTGGCCTCTTTGTTGTTCCCCATAACACAAAATTATTTTTAATGATATATTTACCTCAGTGTACATATAGTGTTTATAGGTTTAGTGTTTCTGGACTGATGAAAGGATTCGTTTTCTATAGAATACGCAGACACTCAATAAATATGGTTAAGTGGAAGAATTCCACAGATAAAATGGGTGATCTCACTGCACTTGACAGAGCCCTGTCAGGATATTACTGTTTTGCTTTTAAATAACATACTAGTGGCTCTGTCAATCAAGTATTGCAGTCCTTCTTAACACATTAATTAAAACTACATGTTAATTAGATCATGTTGTACTTAGGTTAATAGCTCAAGGGTTGTGAAATAAAGAATCTTGTACATGCAAGTCTTCCAAACTTTGAGAGGAGCTGTGCAATGTTCTCTCTATCCATGGATGCGTGTGTGTGTGTGTGTGTGTGTGTGTGTGTGTGTGTGTAAAACAGAAAAGGTATGTATACCTGGACTAACATTCTTGAGGCACGTTAATATGTTTTCTCCTTTGCATTTCCATGCACAAGGTCCGTAGTTAGCCTGAGGCTCACTACCTCAAAAGGCATCAGGATTGTCAAAGCAAGAATGTATATAGAAGAAAAGTTAATACTAAGCCGCTGACACTCCAAATAGGAAATTTTAATATGCTGCAAGACAATAGGATTACAAGCATGACTTTGTTGACAGAGAACACAATTCTCCAACAAGTTACTTTTTCTCCACTTTTAACATATTTGGAAACAGGTCTGGCATAGCAGACCACTGAACCTCACCACCCAAGGAGGGGGTTGGGAAGAAACAGTTGTGGGTAGGGGAAGAGAAGGCAGGAAGCTGGTAGTGGGGTGTACAACTGCCCAGGGTTAGACACTTTTTCCAAATATTTGGAACTCAGAAATATTTGATGAATTAATGAATGGGGTTCATCACAATGTTTTTTGCAGTATCAGTACGGTCAAATGGAAAGATTTTAAAAATCTAGCATTAGAAACTGTTCTTTGAAAAAAATACATATAAAAGCACGTATACATATGATTTCCATTTTGTTAAATATTAATATGAAGGAAATACCATGGAAGAAAATGTCAATTCATATTTCTTTGGGTTACAGGTATCTTATTTTTAAAAAAATCTTTGCTTATGATCAGGAAAAAAACTGGTAATACTAGTCTGAGAGACTGTTCCCCATGTATGGAATGACACTGTGTAGGTCTCCCTCACTTGAAAGAATATCAACTTTTCAGAAAACTCCCTACAGAATGAAATTGTATAGAATCTTATTTTCCATTGATTTCTTTCGTGTATAGAGAGATTTGTGGCGGCAATCTAGACATAACTCACATGCCAAAATTCATATGAAAAGCCAAAACATATAGCTGTTGGGCAACTGAATGAAATTAAGAGCAAAACAGACCTGTCTGATGTAGTTTGTTGTGAGAAAGCCTTACAAATGTGTTACTTACCAATGAGACTAAACTACCCTAACTGACCCAAAGTGAGTTTAAGGCATTCCTGCTTCACACGTAGTACATTGTCACAGTTGCCAGGTAATGAGATCTTATCCAGATATTCTTTGTAGAAAATAGATAAAAAGCAGAGGAGGAAGGTCCTTCAGAGAGAGAGACAGCACCTGTGAGATCTCTGAGAAACCCCGGGGCTCTGTAGCACCCACTTCAGAATTCCCCAGTCCAGAAAGGGGAATTAAGAAGTAAAGACCTGTCTGTGTTCGGTACCACCAAACATATAGGTTTGCGACGTAAGATGTTTGCAGTGGCAATGAGTTACTGGCAGTAAAGTGTGGTGTGGGAGCAGGATTGCGGGCTAACCCTGTAACAGCATCCCTTTTTACTCATTTGCCTTCAGGGACGCTTTCCGATGTGGGAGAGAAAGGGATGATAGTCGAACTTGCATACATGGGACTGTGTGGTCTAGGTGAACAATGTCTCTCTCTTATTTTTTTTAAGATTTTATTTATTTGAGAGAGAGAGTGAGAGAGCATAAGCAGGGGGAGTGGCAGAGGCAGAGGGAGAAGCAGGTTCCCCACGGAGCAGGGAGCCTGATTTGGGACTCCATCCCAGAACCCTGGGATCATGACCTGAGCTGAAGGCAGACACTTGACCATCTGAGCCACCCAGGCACCCCTGAACAACGTCTCTTAAGTGTAATATGACCCCACACACACCAAGAGGATAAGAACCATTTTTTAATAAAAGAGAGAGACTAAAGTGAATGTCCATGTGCTGGCCATCATAGACGGCAAAGTGATAATGTCTCTTAGGGGCCAATGAAATGTTCTCAAAGACTGTACCTTGATTTTACAAACTTCTTTTGATTTCATTCTGTATCTTTCTGGCTTCCGATTGGATTTTGCCAGTCTTTCATATTAGATATTGGTGTTTTAGTTAGGAATATAGTTTCTCCCTATCTTCCCTATAAGCGAATTAGCATCCTGATATTAAATTACTATATAATGAGTTTAGTTAGTGTTGCTTAGTATCCAAGTGCCTAATAGCCTGTGGATGATTAAAAATCATGTTTTCCAAAGTGGAAAGTTGCGGACTGAACCTTGTAATGGCAATTACTATTCATTGAAGTTGCCATCCTTCGTGGCTCAGACTGAAGCAGGCATTGTGCATATTTTAATTTTAAAAACATTCCAGCATAAACTAAGAGATCTATTTCCCTGGAAAGCCAGATTCCCCCACACTGTGTGGCTTCTTGGGACAGCCCTCTACAGACCCACTCCTCCGGGGCCCTGGGCTTCAGCCTCGGGTCCAGGTGTTTCTTCGGGGTCCTATCTGCACTTCCTGAAACTCTCCTCCTGCTTCTGTCTGTGAATGGACAGGACTAACTTGATGTAAGTCCTCCCAGACCCTGGTTAATTTGCTTCAGGGCATTTAAAGGAAAGCAGAACCCCATGTCTTTTCACTGGGAGCTCGCCATACAAGATGAAAAGGCTCTTAGTGTAGGCATGTGTCTTTTCCCCTCCAAAATTCCCTCCAAATTCCCTCCCAGCCTTTTCCCTGTCTCTCACCTCTAGCATGATATAGCAAAAGTACACGGGCTTTGGCACTGGAGCACCTGAGTTCAAATTCCAACGAGCCATGAGACCTGTTGAGGAAGGGCCTCCATCATCAGTACCTGTCAGAAGCATGGAGTTCCGACTTCAGATTGCTTGGATGGGAATCCTAACTGCCACATTCTCTGCTGTCGACCTTGAACCAGGAATTCGCGTCTCATTTTCGTCATCTGTAAAATGGGAATGGTATCATTGCCCTATTTCATTGAGTCATTGAGAGGAGTAAATGAGAACACAAATGTCCTATCCCCATAACAATACCCAACCAGAATAACTTTGCACAATTAATACCTCTTCTTCCCATTATCACCTGTAAAATGGGGACAGTAACTCCCACTTTACAAGGTAAACAAAGATGTTTAATGAGTTAAGGATTGTGAAATGGGCTTCCCTGTCACCACGACCTCCGGCTGGGCACACAGGAGAAGAGAAGCCAAGAACACTGAGGGTAGAAGGATGTGCCCAGAGTGAGTCCCAGAAGCATCTCCCCATGGCTCCAGCAGCCAAGCCCTTGGACACATCCTGGGGACTGCCGCTGTTTCTGATGTCCCACTTGCCACAACATGCAACAGAAGAATTTTAAATCTCAGGCTGCATTGGTCCCAGCAGCTACTTTCCCAAACATTGCTTCTGACTAGTTATGTAACTCTTGGCATGCAGCAACATCTCCAGGCATCAGTGTTTCCTTTGCAAGTGGAGAAGGCTTTAAACTTCACATGAGAGCTAAGATTCTACAGAGAACTGCAGTGCTGTCCCCGTGCCCACACCTGTTCCTGGAAGGCGCATGGTCCCTACCTGCTCCCAGCTGGCCCGTTCTAAGAGCCTTCGTGGCTGCTGTTTCATCAGCTACTCTTCCTGGTTCATGCACGCTTCTCTTTACCCTTGGTTTATCTTCTCCCCCCCCCCCCCCAGCCTTCTGATGGTTGGTTTGTCTGGGTTTAAATGACTCCCGACTTCTTTAAGGCACCAGCAGGTCTGTCGGCTCCAGGTACAGGCCTTTCCCCTCTTCTGTTTGTTTGTTTGTTTGTTTGTTTTTCTTAAGATTTTATTTACTGATTTGACAGAGAGCACGAGCAGGGGAAGTCATAGCAGCAGAGGGAGAAGCCGACTCCCCGCTGAGCAGGGAGCCTGATGTGGGACTCGATCCGAGGACCCTGGGATCATGACCTGAGCCAGAGGCAGATGCTTCACCGACTGAGCCGTCCAGGACCCCTCCCGTCATCTTCACTAACATTTAACACACCAGGGAATGCACCTGTGTTTATGTCCCTCCTCCCCTCTCCTCAGGGATACCTCTTCAATATCCTGTCACTTTCTAGGGAGGACAAGTTAATTCCCTGTTGCACCACCATCCTATGAAGGATTTCGTGCAGGGGGTTGACATTAAGACAGGAAACACCGGCCCTTACCCAAGATGACTGAGGTTTAGGGTCTCAGGGATGGTGCACGAGCACAGCTAATCCCACACGGCTGTGAGCAGAGGCCCTTCCGGGCACTGCACGCCTCAGAAATGATTTTCTCGCATCGCTCCGGTTTGCGGGGACAGCGCGGCGTAGCTGCGCAGGAGCTGAGATCTCTGCTGCTCTTCCCTCAGCGTCGCCACAGCCGTGGTCGTGTGGTGATGTGCCTTCCCACACAAACTCGTGTTGAAGGAAACAACTCAGCAGTTCCTGGGGGTTACTTTGGAATCGTCCCTCGTTCTGAAGGAGCCTCCCTCTTCTGTAGAGAAGCTTCCCTTCAGATTTGGGTAATTGACCTAAAGTTAAAAGTGGTGTTATCTTGACGCAGGTTTCAGCTTTGTAACGTCGACAGACTCGAGAGGAGTTTTTAAAACCCTTAGGGAACAGGAACATAAGAGGTAATAATTCTCAATAAGCAGCCTGTGAGAAAATTGTCTCATAGAAATGGTGAAATATAGCATGTCCCTCTGTGTCCTTATCTTCTGGCGAGTGTGGGAAGGAAACTGTATTTTAGCTATTTGCCCAGGGGCAAATCCTTGAGAGAGCAGAGGAAAAAACGTGCCAAACACTTCAGCTCTCACAGGAGTATGTGTAGTGTCAAAATCTAGGGGAACAGTGAAAGGAAAAATAAATAACGGTAGCGGTAAAGTACTTTCTTTCGAGAGATTACAGCCCAAAAGCATTTCCTGAATGAGTCGGTCGCCGTCTGTGTACCTACAGTTGGACGGTCACTTAGGCTCATGTGCAGTGTTTAGATCAAGTCGGAGCCAAGCTGCAGGGAGCAAGCATGGGTTCCTTTTTTTCTTCTTACTGAACTGCACCAAGAATTTCAAACACAGGAAGTTCGCTCCCTCGACAGCTCATGCGAGAACCCATGCGTTTCTTCCTGTTTCTGTCTGCCTCGTCCCCAGCCACGTCTCTTGGGGTTTGCTCCTATGCCTGGTGTCACCCGAGCCCCACACACAGTCACTCAGGGCAGCTTGTCTTTTCCTTTTTGTATTCATTTCTCTTTTCTTATTCCTGTTTTGAAAACTCCTCTAGAATACGGGCAAATGAGGTAAATGAAATAGTGAAACTCAGCGCGTTTGGGGGTTTCCTTTTAGTTACTGTATTTTTTTTTAAAGGACAGTTGCTGAAAGAGAAAGTAATTGAGTCTGTAGATTGCAATGGATTTGGGGATAATTATAGAATTTCTTGTATCTTTACCCATGTACTGAATACTAATTGTAAAGCTGTTTCAGCGTGTACCTCCATGCTAGGTAAATCTGTGGCTGAAATCAATGCTTGCTGTTTGTTGCAAATGCGTATGTGTTTATTTCTACTTACTGTTTAACCAAGAGTTTCTATTAGAGGTGCGTAGTTGTTACTTGTTAAACACATTTTGGAATCCTTTGTGTAGACAGACTGTTACATCAGCAAGACACACACACACACAATAACAACTTGACTAAATAGGGGTGTATTCGTAGATAGGATTTATGTAACCATTGAAGAAATTGTTGCTAAAGGGTTTTTTTTATGTTAAATAAAAAACTAGGTATACATTAGAGAAAATGATCACACCATATAAAGATAAATATACATATTAATAAAAAAGACCAAATAAATTACTAAATATGTTAATTTCTGAAAAATAAAATTATATGTGATTTACTTTTCTTTTTTTATATTTTTACCTTCTTGATCCTGTATTCAATTAAAAAAAAAAAAAGTTGTCCTGAAAATAAAATGTTGGTTGTTAGGGGCGCCTGGGCGGCTCTGTCGTTAAGCCTCTGCCTTCAGCTCAGGGCATGACCCTGGATCCCTGGGATGGACCCCCACATCAGGCTCCTCCGCTGGGAGCCTGCTTCTTCCTCTCCCACTCCCCCTGCCTGTGTTCTCTCTCTCACTGGCTCTTTGTCAAATAAATAAATAAAATCTTTTAAAACAAAATATTGGTTGTTAGAAGATTTGCTGTATTGTTGTAAATGGTATTTAACAGTAATGAGACTACCCTCAAAAATACCATCTAATGCAGTTAACAGAACATTTCTTTTCAATTAAAATTTCTATGGATACATTTATTCTGTCAAATAGGATCAACTCTACTATTCCTAGTAATACTAAATTGAAGCCATTTTTCTCAAAGAAATTGAGTATTAACACTTTCATATTGTTTAACCTGATAGCATTATCTTCAGATTCCCTGACTGGGATTCTTGAAAAATAGAGGTGAAAACGAAACCAGACATAAATGTGCCCTTTAGGAGAAGGAAGCTGGAGTCCAGTCAGAAGAAAGTACTCATAGCATTTCAGGTCAGTTTTCCCTCAAAGCCAACTTCTAGAAGTCAGTTCAATATTTCACATTGAAAATCATAGTGATGTTTAGCTCACACACTAATATATGTCACATATATAACCTGTTACATATAAACATATAATTGTAAGTATGTAAATAAGATACTTACAGAGTGATATGTATTGTTTCTTCACAGGGACTGTATAGATAACATTTAGATATTAAAATCAAAATAAAACTTGTTTTTTTGTAGTCATAAGACTAGTTCCCTAAAGTGGAAACGTAGAGGATTGATTTTAGATCTTTCTTCTTTCCTAATATATGCATTTGATGCTAAAATTTTCTCTCTAAGCACTGCTTTTGCTGCATCCCACAGATTTTAAGTTGTATTTTCATTCTCATGTAGTTCGAAATATTTTAAAATATTTCCTGAGACTTGTTCTGTGCCCCATGTGTTATTTCAAAGTGTGTTGTTTAGTGCGTGCTATAGCCCAGATTGTGGCCTATTTGGGTGAAAGCTATGTATGAGCTAGAAAAGAATGTGTTTTCTGCTGCTGTGCGATGACAGACAACAGACCCTCGAACAGACATGGGCACTGACCCTCTGCGTGATTGAAAAATCTGCTTTTGATTCCCCATAAACTTCACCACCAACAGCCTCCTGTTGACCAGAAGCCTTACTGATAACATACACAGTCAACTAGCACATGCTTTGTGTGTTATATGTATTGAATACTATGTTCTTACCATACATTTAGAGAAGAGAAAATGGTAAGAAAATCCCAAGAGCAAATGCATGTACAGGGCTGCCCTGTACTTACTGAAACTGTGGACCGCACAGTACACACCTGTGCTGCCCCAGGGCCTCCTGCAGCTGGCAGGTGTCTGCAACATCCCGCTGACGGGTACCGTTCTGGAGTTCAGCTGCGCCCACTGGATCTGCCCATTTTCTTTCTTTGTTTTTTTTTTTTTTTAAAGATTTTATTTATTTATTTGACACAGAGAGGGAGAGAGAGCACAAGCAGGCAGAGCAGCAGGCAGAGACAGAGGGAGAAGCAGGCTCCCCACCCAGCAGGGAGCCCAATGTGGGGCTCAACCCCAGGACCTTGGGATCATGACCTGTGCCAAAGGCAGACACTTCAACAACGGAGCCCCCCAGGCACCCCTGGATCTGCCCAGTTCTGAGAGCAGGGGCTTGAAGTCTCCGAGAAGAGGGTGCACTTTCCCAATCCTCCTGCGGTTCTATCAGTGTTTGCCTCACATAGTTGGATGCTCTCTTGTTAGATGCAGACACATATAAGGATTGCTATGTCTTCTTGGAGAATTGAGTCCTCTGTCATTATGTAATACCCTTCTTCACCCCTGATGACCTTTCTTGCTCTGAAGTCAGCTCCATCTACAGTTAATGCAGCTTCCCCTGCTTTCTTTGGATTACTGTCAGCATGGCATCTTTTCTTTGCATCCCTTTCCATCCCATTTATATGCGTCTTTATATTTAAAGTGGGTTTCTGCAGACAACATAGACTTGGGTCTTGTTTCTTTATCCACTCTGACATTATGTGTCTTTGAATTGGTGTGTTTAGACCATTGACTTTTAAACTGATTATGAGTACGGTTGGGTGAATATCTACCATATTCTTTACTGCTTTCTGTTTGTGGCCCTTATTCTCCATTCCTATTTTTCTCTTCTACTCTTTTTCTGCCTTTTACAAAATGTTTTAACTGAACATTTTGTATGATCCTATTTTCTCTCCTTTATTAGCATATCAGTTGTATTTTTTTTTTTTAGTTTTTTGTAGTGGTTGCTGTACAGTTTACAATATGCATTTATAACTAATCCCATTCTACTTTCAAATAACACTAGACATGTAGTGTGAGTACCTTAAAATAACAAAATAATCCTAATTTCTCTCTCCCTCCCCTTTGCTGTCATTCATTTCACTTATGTATAAGCATACATAAACATATATATAGTATGCCTAAGCACATGTCAGCAAATACCTTGTTACTATTAATATTTTGAATAAACTGTTATCTACTAGATCAGTTAAAATAAGAAAAATAAAAGATTTTATCTTACCTTCCCTTACTCCTTCTCTGATCTGATCCTTTTCCTTTCTTTACGTAAATCTAAGTTTCTAACCTATATTATTTATTATATTATTTTATTATTTATATTATACAATTATAATATTAATATATTACATAGTATTTTTGTATTATTATATTATTTTATTATATTCTTTCTGTCTCACTAAAGAACTTCTTTTAACATTTCTTGAGAGGCAGATCTGCTGGCAACAAAAATGCTTAATTTTTGTTTGTGTGAGAAAGTCTTTATTTCTTCTTCACTTTTGAAGGATAATTTCACAGGGTAAAGAATTCCAGGTTGGTGGGTTTTTTCTCTCACACTAAATATTTCACCCCACTCTCTTCTTGCCTGCATGCCTTCCGAGGACAAGTCTGATGTGATTCCGATCTTCATTCCTCTATAGGTAAGGCACCTCCCTCCCCCGCCTCTGGCTTTTCTCATGGTTTTTCTTTATCTTTGATTTTCTATCGTTTGAAAATGATGGGCTTAGGCATAGTTGCATAGTTGTTTTTTCTTTCTTTCTTTCTTTCTTTCTTTCTTTCTTTCTTTCTTTCTTCCTTCTTTCTTCCTTCCTTCCTTCCTTCCTTCCTTCCTTCCTTCCTTCCTTCCTTCCTTCCTTTTTCTTTTCTTGGCATTTATGCTGCTTGATGTTCTTTGAGCTTTCCGCATTTGTAGTCTGGGGTCTGTCAATTAATTTGGGGAAATTCTTCGTCCTTGTTTCAAATATTCTGTTCCTTTCTCTTTCTTTTCTGGCATCCCCATGATGTGTATATTATACTCTTGTAGTTATCCCACATGCTTGGATCTTCTGGTTTGGTTGGCGGGTTTTTGTTTTTTGTTTTTCAGTCTTTGGTGTCTTCGCTTTTCAGATTTGAAGGTTTCTACTGATGGATCCTCAAGCTCAGAGATGCTTTCCTCACTGATGTCTAGTCTATTAATAAGCCGATCAAAGGCATTCTTCATTTCTGTTACAGTGTTTTTGGTCTCTAGTGTTTCCTTTTGGTTCTTTCTTAGGCCTTCTACCTCTCTGCCTACATTCCCCATCTGTTCTTGCATGCTGTCTTTTTTATCCATTAGCATAGTTGTTTTAAATTCCCAGACTGGTAATTCCAACATTCCTGCCATGCCTGGTTCTGATACTTGTTGTCTCTTCAAATTGTGTTTTTGTTTTTTTGCCTTTTAGTGTGGCTTTTCATGTGTTCCTGATAGCCAGACATGACATACTGGGTAAAAGGAGCTGTTAGTGATGTGTGGAGGTGTGGAAGGGAAGTGTCATATCCACGGCCAGGTGTCAGTCATGGCTGGGCCTGGACCTCCAGACTGTGCACTTCACAAGTGCTTTTTTTTTTTTAGTATATTTTCTCTACCCTTTTAGTTGGAAAAGGGTGGCTTGAGTGGGCTGGCATTGGGTATTTGCCCTGTGTCCTCCCCTCCTACAGATCTGAGAAGAGTTATTGATTTTTCACTCTGGTTAGCATTTCCTCGTTGCCAGGATGGAGTGGTAACTGCTCAACTCCTTACGTGGGGAACCAGAAACCACATTCATGAGCATATTCAAAATTGTTAGTGGCAAAGCTGGGCTTTATTCTTTAAAATCCTGAATATTAGCATGCACAGAGAGGATGAGGCCCTATCACAGACACAGTGAGAATGCCAGTTTGAGCTTAGACAGACTTTGAGAAAACAATATCCAGGTTTGATTTTACTCCCTAACTGGAGGATTGTAATTCTGATTACAGCTCAGGGCCTGCCATATAATGTTGCTGTTACGTTATACCATTAATGGGTCTGGGACAAGGTACATACCCCTTGTAGGATACAAGGGTATGGGTGACTCGCACATTATAATTTGTTTATATGTGTACCCGACATACTAGGTACCTGATAAACATCAGCTTTTGGGATTATTGGGTAAATAGTCAGTGCTTACCAAAGATTTGTTCATTTAAAAGGTGATAAATAGACAAAATGGTATTTCCTTCTTAATCCCTGTAGATGTCATTTCTCACTGAAATAACTAAGCCCTTTTGCTGGAAGCACCTTTACAGGACACAGGAAAAAATGGGAGAAAAGGGGATTTCTTTGTGTTAAACTCCTTGTCACTATATAATTAATGCAAGGCAAAGCTCTTAAAGCTAAATCAAAGGTTAAACACTGGCATACCAGGCACAGCAAAACTAAATCTTTATTTTGCTTAAATTAACTTAAAACACAACAGAAATGATTTTCCCCCCATCCTTGTTTTTCTGCTCTGCAAAATAAGCCCCCAGCAGGATTTCTAGTGGTTTGGTTTGCTGAAAATGAGAGAGCATGAGGAAACATCACCCCCAGGTGCTCTGGCCCTCGTGTGTAAAGACCACAAAAGTGCTTCCTATGGCACAGGAGCCCCCTTTCTGCTACATTAAACAAAACACCTGGGGGTCTGGTTTCTATAAGCTAGCTGCTCTAACCCCGGTATTTGCCTTTCCTGATTTCTGATTAAAATTCTTAATATAGCTGATAAATTCTTCCTATGTCTCAATAAAACTAAACCATCTGTAAATGAATGTGAGTAGTAACACAAGTGCAGAGAAGTACTTATTTAGTACTTTAAGTGACTCTAAACTCACAATGAATTAATTCAAATTACATGATAGATTCTCACAAACCTTAGAGGTTCATTTCAGGGTGTTAAATTGACTTAAAAAGGAAGACAAAGGTTTTAGGAAATTTCAGTGCAGAGGGTAGAGGGCTGACTCTCCTGTCCTCATGTAAACAGCCGGAAATGTGCTCACATATATGCCACTGTTGTTATGATAGGTAGTGTGTTGGGAGTGACATTTGATGGAAGATTTTTTTTTTTTAGCATCCCATTACTTTTGATATCCTGTCTTAGAGACTTTATTCTGAATCTAATGTTATATTTAAGTAGAATTCAATACAACAGAAGATATTTCATAATGTTGCATTTCATGATTGGAATCAATTAAGTTAATTAGGGAATTTCTTTCCAACTTTTAGGGTTTACCTTCATATGGAAGTGTCGTTTTCCTTCTGTACAGTGACGTTCCAAATCAGCGACATGTCCTCTTTCAGTGCCTGACATCGCGGGATCTCTTTGTCTGAACACTGACACAGGTAGGGAAAAATGTGCTTTGAACTTACTTCTTTTAATTTACTATTTTACCCATATGGTTGAAGTAGATTCTTAAATTACCAAACCCACTTGTATTTATATTTTTTCTATTTGCTGGAGTTATTTTTGAATGGTATGTATTCGCGGACTTTAGGATAGCAATGGCAACAACACGGGACAGTTCAGTTATCGAAAACCCAAAGGAACAACTAGAAATCATTGTTTTTTGTTAATGGCTGGAGCTGGAGAAGTAATCTTGGGCAGACACTAAATGAGACTTTGGTTAATATAACTTTATGCTAAGCAGGTGTATTTCATGAATAAAAGTACTTGTGAAATATATTTAATTTATAGTTTTGTAAAAGTAAGACAAATTTAATAGACAATCTATTTTTATCTCATTCTCTGTGCTAGCTGTTCTCATTTAGTGCAGGGTCTGGGATGCCAGGGAGACGGGGTTTTATCTGACTGGGGTGGGCCAGGGTGTGCTGGGGGTTGTGTGATTGTCCAGGGAGATTTGTTGGGTCAGAGGAGATGTGCATGTGTCCATGCTAGGCCCAGGACACAATGACAACCAGAGTCCATCTGGACACCATTTCTAGGGAGGCTTGCTCAGAGTGTCCTGTTCACTCACCAAGTTACCTTGATCTCAAACTTAGGGAGTACACGAAATGCCTATTAAAACCCAAGTAAGAAAATTAGCAGAATTCCATATTGTGCCCTTCATGGGAAATGAGAGTGAGGAGAAAACATTTTTTTGTTTAAACTGTCACTTGTTTATGTTTTCCTCACTCTACTGAGATGGCTCACACATGCACTCCCACTTTTCTAAGACATCACACCTTTGCAGAGGCCTCCTAATCGTGTGATTCCACAGCCAAGCGTGCTTCCTCTGCATTCACCCACTGAAGGTCTGGCTTCTATGCACTGATTGCCCTGTTCTCAGACCTCATGTCCCAGGAAAGATGCAGGGAGATTCCGTGGGAACCAGGCTGCCACTCCCAGCCAGCCACAGGAGGGCTTTACTCACTGTTTTACCAAACCCGTCCTTGTCTGGATGTGAAGATATCCCTTAAAATAAAACCCATGTTCAGACATGAGGTTAACATCTGTTAATTTTTACTAATGCAATTTTTTCAGTAAATAAAAAAAAAAATTAGGACCAAAGTTTTAAATCTATATAATAGTTTCAGAGGAAGTGTTTAAAAAGTACTTTAAAAACAGTATAATCCCTATCTTACAAAATCACTAAAGTCAACACAATATTTTAGTGCTCGCTTCCTTCCCTGGAAAATGCAGAATTTCAATCATTTTCATTGGAAAAAGAATAGTAATTAGTTTTAGCAGTCATCTAAAAAATGGTATTATCAGACATCATTACAACAATTTTAAAGATTTTATTTTTTTAAGTAATCTCTACACCCAACATGGGGTTCAAACTCATAACCCCGAGATCAAGAGTCGCACGCGCTCCACCGACTGAGCCTTCCAGGTGCCCCTCATTACAAAAATTTTTATTTTTTTATTTTTTATTTTTTTTAAGATTTTATTTATTTAGTTGACAGAGATAGAGACAGCAAGCGAGAGAGGGAACACAAGCAGTGGGAGTGGGAGAGGAAGAAGCAGGCCCCCAGCAGAGGAGCCTGATGTGGGGCTCCATCCCATAACGCCGGGATCACGCCCTGAGCCGAAGGCAGACGCTTAACCTCTGCGCCACCCAGGCGCCCCTACAAAAATTTTTAAATTCAGTGTGTGAAGATACATAATTCTATGTATGTTAGAAAATAAAATCACATTTTCCCACAGAATAATAATTCTGATAACTGAATTTAGATTCCATAGCATGCCTGATGAAGTACCAAAGCTAGCATAAGGCTTCTGAATTTCGGAAAAGCCAAGCACTTTGGACCCAGCGCACACGAGGCATACTCCACTCAATGCCTTGTCTACAAAGGAAGGCGTGAGCATCAAACTCCACTGCTTATGAAATACATAAATATTCTTTGTTTCATTTCAGGGAATATTTTCTAAATGATTTTCAATGTAGCAACATGAAATAGAAATACATTCCCGTATTTGAACTGACTCTCTTCTGATCATGAAGGCTCTCTTATTCCTTTCTCAGAAGAGATCAAGAGAGTAGCTGGCTTTTCATAGCTCCTCCTGATTGCTGATCACCTGAGTTCACCCTCATCCTAATCAGAAGTTTTCTTCTGTTCCTTGTGTAAGATTTTGATGTTGCACAACCCTCTTATCAGGGTGCGAGGCTGAGATCCCATACGTGGTTAGTAAGGCCCCCTCCGCCCTCAACAAACCCGAGCACAGAGGTTACTGTCAACCCTTGCACTGGGCTGGCGTTGCCCGCAAGGATGCGGAACCAGAAAGCTTTGCTCTCCTAAACTATGTTCTTGTCAAATGATGTGCTTATCATGTATGTTGATGTACTTGGGTAAAGTTAAATTTCAAGTCCTTCATTTGAATGTCATCAGTATGAGAGGAGTGTTGAGCAGATCTGCTTAACCCTGGAAATGACTCCACAGTGGATGCACCAAAGACAAAGGAACACACTCTCTGCTTATATTGATAACACATCAGGAGGTTTTGCGCCCAGAAGGCACTATCTCTAAGTACTGTAAAGAATTCCCCCTTCTTTTTTTTTTTTTTTTAAAGATTTTATTTATTTATTCGACAGAGATAGAGACAGCCAGCGAGAGAGGGAACACAAGCAGGGGGAGTGGGAGAGGAAGAAGCAGGCTCATAGCAGAGGAGCCCGACGTGGGGCTCGATCCCATAACGCCGGGATCACGCCCTGAGCCAAAGGCAGACGCCCAACCGCTGTGCCACCCAGGCGCCCCAAGAATTCCCCCTTCTGATTCCTTGTGAGTCTTGGTTACGTGAGCTCCGATTGTAACCATTAAACAAACCTCCTTGTACACTCAGCCTGTATTTTTATGCCTGGCTGGAGGGAATAATGGCCCCGTAGTCCCTGCAGCGCGCTGTGTGGTTGCTGGGAGAGTGGATTAGCTATGCCTGTTTTGGTTTTGAATGAATATACCCCCTGGCAAGCCGTGCGGCCGAAGTAGTTTCCTAGGTGGCACAGTTACAGAGCTGGTGGCTTCCCCCTCCAAACACCCTATCTTCCTCTGGGCTCAGTTCTCCTTATCCAAAATACAGAGGCACAGGGACAGCACCCAGTGGTTTTGCCTGCCTGCCTTTCTTACTCCCTTTCCTCTTCCAAGCTGTGAAAGGAGAAAAGAATGTAAGGACAAGTCTGAAAGACTTTACCTTGTTCCCTTCCTGTCACATCTCTGGGAAAATAAGACCAACTGGTTTATACGAATGATGTACGTCAGGAGGTTAAGAACAGTGAGACCAGCTGGCCCTGAATTTTGTGCTCCACGTATTACTCACGAGAAAAGTATTTGCCTGAAGCCTGTTTGCCCAGCTGGTTGCCTCCCCTGATCTCTCTAGTAGACACGAGTGTATTGTGTGAGCAAATCTGGGGCCAGTGTGCATGCAGGGCTGTGAGCAGGGGAAGGCTGTGTGCTTTCTGCCTCGCCCCTGGAGCTGGGAATTCTAGTATCAAGGTCCTGAGAACGTGGGGGAGGAGTCCGTCCCCGTCCCCCTCAGGCTGCGGGGAATGAATCTCCAATCCTGTCTGTACTCCATACAGGGGTTATGAGGATGGCCTGCTCTTCAAATTGACATTTGTGTATTTAAAGATCTACAAACAAGAACATAATTTTCTTTTCTTTTCTTTTCAAAGACGTTATATATTTGACAAGAGTGAGAGAGAGCGCACGCACAAGCAGGGGGAGGGGCGGAGGGAGAAGGAGAAGCAGACTCCCCGCAGAGCAGGGAACCCAACATGGGGACAAGGGCTCCATCCCAGGACGCTGGGATCATGACCTGAGCCGAGGGCAGATGCTTACTGACTGAGCCACCCAGGCGCCCCAGAACATAATTTTCAATTAACTCTCTCTCAACACCATACACTTCTACCAAATGAGAGACAAGGAGTAGTCAAAAACTACTGAGGAAAATTAATACCTGGCATAGTTAGAGTTCCGATAGCACCCATTCTAGTAAGGAAGTGTTCTAATCAGTTTCCCCTGCTTCTCGATGCTGGTTTCCATGAGGTGTTGTGGATTGGTGTGCATTTCTTTTATTTAGTTAAAGGGGGCATATATTCAATTCAATATGTACTATACTGATTATACCCATATAACCAAGAAAATTAATAATATATTTATGTGTAAGGGACTATGCCAATTTCCGGAGGGGATTAAAAGGATCAAATTTTTTTTATTTTTCTTTATTAAGGTGGAAAGGGATAGAAATCCAATTTTATCTTTATTGCCCTTTTTCTTTTTCACTCAGAAAATATAGTTTTTATTTCTTTCTTGCTACATGCACCTGCTTTTTTCTTGACTTCTTTCCAGGTTTGTGTAGCTGCTTTCTGGGTTTGTTTGGTTGTTTTTTTATTTGTTATTTTGTTCTCTGACTTCTTAAGCCCGTCAATACTGTGGCTCTGGGTTTCCTCTGCTTTATATTTTTTCTAGAGATGAAGTGACCCAGGGCAGAGCATTTATCAACAACTCCGCAGGCTCCCACCCAAGTTCGCTCTCTTCTCATGAACACTCCTGTTCACATGTGAAAATATCCATCCACATACAAAGACATGAGCACACGGGGATTTCCTATTTAAGTAAACTGATTTGAGTGCTTTTTTTTTTTTAGTTATTTTTTAAAGATTTTTATTTATTTATTTGCTAGAGAGAGAGAGAGCACAAGCAGGGGGAGTGGCAGGCAGAGGGAGAAGCAGGCTCCCTGGTGGAGCAGGAAGCCCGATGGGGGACTTGATCCCAGGACCCTGAGATCAGGGCCCGAGCCAAAGGCAGCCGCTTAACGGACTGAGCCAGCCAGGCGCCTGGGGGTGCTTTTTTAATTCAAGGAGTCTCCTTAGAATACACCTTCAATATGGCAGCAAGGCTGCGCACGAGGCAAGCAACACCTCTTTTCTTTCAAAGCCATTCGCCTGTCTCTTCTCAAATGATGAGGTGAAACTCGCTTTAACATTTTTAAGAAGGCATAGCTGCACATTGAGGAAACAGTCCTTGAGCTCCTTGTCCGTCCCCATCCTCCTCATCTACCTATTCCTCTTTTTGGAGGCTTCTGAAGAGCTGCCTTGAGCAGGAGAGCTCCGTGCTGAAGGAGCGACAGTGCGCGGGAACGCACACAGTGCGCGGCTGGTTCCTGCGGCACATGGCGCGGCAGGTTGCTCGTCCTCCCAATGCACGTGCGGCCGGTGTCACCAAGGCAGCGTCTCCCTCAGCACCAGGCTCCGTAGAGACCCAGAGGAGGAGCTGCGGTGCAGAGCTCCGGGGACAGGAGGAGCTGCGCAGGCCGGCCCCCCTGCGGCCCTAGCGCTCCTCCCGGGAGGCGGCTGGGCTCCCGGAGCCCTGCGCGGAAGCCCAGAAGGCCCCCTGACAACAGGTGCATTCCGCTCAGCTGGCAGCCGCGCGGGGGCAGGGGAGCCCGGCTCACAAAGAAATCCACCTGCACAGTAATCCCAGTTGCATCCCACCTGGTAGGGATCTTTCCCTCACCGGAAAGGGTCTGAACAACCACCTCCCTCCTGGAGCTCACACATCTCAGCGCACTCTCCGCCTTCTGGGTGTTTTTTGTTTCGTTGCGTTGCGTTGCGTTGCGTTGCGTTGCGTTGCGTTGTGTGTTTTTCCTTTTTTCTCTCCTGGGCGTGGGTGAGTTCTATTGTCCCTTGCTTTGCCTTTTTATTTTTTAATTGAGAAAAGCCTGAGGATTAAAGAACTGAGAATTTTATCTTCAAGGTTCCCATGTCATTATGTTGTTACATGGTATTCTTTATTTCCCCATTAAGTATATTAATTGGCAGCTGGGGAAATTTCCCAGAATTGTGCCTTGCCTACATACTCCTTGCAGATGCAAGTTTCTTACACACACACACACACACACACACACACAAGAAGGCACATGACAGGCTTAATACAAAGTGAAATTAACTAATTTACTTTGTATTATTTATTAACTTATATAGCATTATTTATAGTTATTTTTGAAAACCAGGTAATAGTAAAGGGGAAATAAATTAATATTTTTATGTAAAATCCTATTTTTGCCCTGTCCTGTTGTGTTTAGAGTTAATAAATGTGCTTCCCATTTTAAGATGTGTAAAAACTTATTCTAAAACTTTATAGGTAAATATCTGAAGTTTTCCGAGATATTTTAAGCAAGCTTTGTCAAAATAGGGCATCTGAAAAAGATCTATTTCCTCATTTAGTGACAAAATATTTTATTTCAAGATTCTGATTATTTTTGGTAGACGCCAAGGTACTCGTTGGTGGTTTAATCTGTGCCCTTTGACTTTCGGTAGCACTGTGGCAGGGTTATGTAAGTAGGGGTAGTGAAGGAGCGGAGCTATAAAATGTAGGCCTGCACACACGTAGAAATGACTATTCCGTGCCACGCGAAGCAATACCTTCTAAGCATCTTGTTAAGAAGCAAGTAGGCTCTAAGTGGGGGCTCAGTTTTTGTTGACTTATTTTTGGCCGTAAGAATTAAATTATATTATCTTCATGAAAATGAGATTAATCCAAGAAAGATGGATTTTGAAAATGAAAACGATAAAGAATTTTCATTGCTGTAAATAAAGCCTGAAACTTCTAGCTCATGTGAGTGTTAGGAACCACAGGATGTATTTACAAACTCTGACTACCAGCGGCAGATCGGCGTGCCTCAGGACAAGGGCTGGACCAGCGTGCTGCTCCAACAGGGATTGACAAGGCTAAGGCCTCAGGTGGCAGCTCTGAAAACGAGCGCGGTAACGGCTCTTGTACACATGGGGCAGAGGCTGCATATGATTTGTCACCCCTACAATAATGCACGACAGCCTCACGTTTTCGTTTCTCACTGCATCCGTACACACCATGTAGAGCTGAGGTGTGTAGATCTCCAAGACAATGCCACCTCTTATTGCTAATCCAATTCAAATACCAGGGTTTCTCTGAATTAAATCCTCTCTCTTAATCGTAACAGCAGCCATGTATTGGTTACTAGGACACTCTGTGGTGTAGATATCATCATCATTTACAATGAAGAAACTATCGTTCAGAACGTCTACCTAGGTTTTAAACACCGCAAACCCAAGTCTTTCTGACTCCATGTGCTCTTTCCCTTCATAATACATAAATTCCCCTCTGGGATGGTGGCTGGGGTGGACATAAGTGGGGCTAAATCCAGGGACCCTTTTTCCATCCAGATTCACCCACATCTGCATAACATGTGTCTTGGCACCGTGAATAATAGAAGCAGCATCTTATCCATACTCTTTCCTTGTCCTTCTTTGGCTTCTGATATGGCTTTATAAAACTGGCATTGAGGAAGAGAAAACAATTAATAAGAAAGGCTAGCATACAAATAAATTTTAGTAGAGGATATGGGCTTTTTAAAAATTAAATATGATTAACACAGAGTGTTGTACTGGGTCCAGGTGTCGAATGTCATGAATGATTGAACACATCTATACTCAGCTGAGTGCTCATCAGGACAAGCGTGTTCTTGGTCTCCGTGTTTCACCGCCCCCACCTCCCCTCTGGCAGCCACCAGTTTCTTCTCTGTATTTGAGTCTGTTTGTTGTTGTTTCTCTCTTGTTTCGTGTGTTTGTTCTGCTTCTGAAATTCCACATATGTGTGAAATCATATGGTATTTGCTTTCTCTGACAGACTTTTTTTGATTGGCATAACACAATCTAGCTCCATCCATGCGTTGCCAATGGTAAGATTTCATTCATTTTTATGGCTGAGTGATATTCCATTGTACATATACCACATCTTCTCTATCCATTCATCCATCAGCAGACACCTAGGTTGTCTCCATATCTTGGCTCTTGTAAATAATGCTGCTAAAAACACAGGGGTGCAGATATCTGTTCAAATTAGTATTTTCATATTCTTTGGGTAAGTAATTCCCAGTAGTAAAATTACTGGATCATATGATAGCTCCATTTTTAATTTTTAAGACACCTCCATACTGTTTTCCAGAGTGGCTGCACCAGCTTGCATTCCCACCAGCAGTGCACAGGGTTCCTTTTCCTCCACATCCTCATCAACAGTTGTTGTTTCCTGTGCTGTTGGTTTTAGCCATTCAGACAGGTGTAAGGTGAAATCTCATTTTGGTTTTGATTTGCATTTTCCTGATGTTGGACATCTTTTCTTCTGTCTGTTGGCCATCTGGATGTCTTTTGGAGAAATGTCTGTTCATGTCTTCTGCCCACTTTTAAATTCATTTCTTTCTCTCTCTCTCTCTCTCTCTCTCTTTTTTTTTTTTTTTTTTTTGGTGTTCAATCATACAAGGTCTTTATATATTTTGGATACTAACCCTTTATCAGATATGTCATTTCCAAATGCCTTCTCCCATTTTATGGGTTGTCTTAGAGATTTCTTGATTGTTTCCTTTTGCTGTGGAGAAGCTTTATGTTTTGATGTAGTCCCAATAGTTTATTTTTGCTTTTGTTTCCTTGCTTCAAGAAGCATAGATATAAATATGTTTCTAAGGCTGATGTCCAAGAGATTATTGCCTGTTTTCTTTTAGGAATTTTATGGTTTCATGTCTCACATTTAGGTCTTTAATCCATTTGACTTTATTTTTGTGTATGATGGAAGAAAGTGGTCCAGTTTCCTTCTTATGCATGTAGCTGCCCTGTTTTCCAAGCACTTTTAATTTACTCATTGTATTAGTCTACTTGGGCTGCCACAACAAAATACCATAGACTGAGATTTATTAACAGAATGACAGAAATTTATCTTCTCACACTTCTGGAGGCTGGGAAGTCCATATCAAAGTGCTAGTTGATTAGTTTTCTGGTAAGGACTCTTTTCCTGACTTGCAAATGGCTGTCTCCTTACTGTGTCTTCATATGGCAGGAAGACCGGGGGCGGGGGGGGGGGGACCTGGGAGAGGAAGAGAGAGGAAGAGAGAGGGAGGGAGAGAGAGAGAGAGGAAGAGAGGGAGGGAGGGAGAGAGAGAGAGAGAGGAAACAAGGTCTCTGGTCTCTTCTTCTAAGGACACTAATCCTATCAGATCAGGGCCCTACGCTTATGACCTCATTTAACATTAACTACTTCTTTCTCTTTTTCTTTTTTTTTTTTAAGATTTTACTTATTTATTTGAGACAGAGAGAGCACGAGAAAGAGAGAGAGAGATCACGAGCAGCAGGGAGGGGTAGAGAGAGAGGAAGAAGCAAACTCCCCACTGAGCAGAGAGCCCAATGCTAGACTTGATCCCAGGACCCTGAGATCATGAACTGAGCTGAAGGCAGATGCTTTGTTTTTGTTTTTTTTAAAGATTTTATATATTTATTTGAGAAAGAGATTGTGTGTGTGTGTGGGAGAGAGAGATCACGAGCAAGGAGAATGGGTAAAGAGAGAAGCAGATTCTCCATTGAGCAGGGAGCCCAATGCTAGACTTGATCCCAGGACCCTAGGATCAGGACCTGAGCTGAAGGCAGATGCTTAACCGACTGAGCCACCCAGGCATCCAACATTACAACTTCTTTACCTCAATACAGCCAAACTGGGGGTTAGGGCTTTAACATATGAATTCTAGAGGGCATCATTTAGTCCATAGCAGTTTCCCCATTCACTATTCTGTGTTTGTGTGAGAGTAAATTAGGTATGTCATTATCATTAAAATCACACGAACAGCCATAGCCATAACTAAATGATTGTGAAGGGATTTGTAAATATGTTAAAAGAAAGTTTGAATCTGTGTGTAAACATAATCATCCCTAATAAAATTGCTTTTAATAAATACATAAACAATACAAAAATTAGGGGATGTCGGAAAAGCAGTTCTAAGAATGAAGTTTATAGACATAAACACCTACATTAAGAAAAAAAATATCTTGGGGTGCCTGGATGTCTTAGTCAGTGGAGTGTGTGACTCTTGATCTCAGGGTTGTGAGTTCAAGTCCCACACTGGGTGTGGAGAGTGCTTAAAAATAAAAGTATTTAGAGAAAAAGAAAAATATATCTCAAACAACCTAACTGTACATCTCAAGGAACTAGAAAAAGAAGAACTAAGCCCTAGGTTAGTAGAAAAAAAGGAAATAACAAATATCGAGAATAAATCAATGAAATAGACACTAAAAAAACAAAAGATCAATGATAATTACGAGCCAGTTTTTAAAAAAGATAAAGATAGATAAACCTTTAGCTAGACTTACCCAGAAAAGAGAACTCAAATAAACAAAATTAGAAACAAAAAAGGAGACATTATAACTGATACCACACCAATACAAAGGATTCTAAGACACTACCATGAACAATTATACACCAAAAAATTGGACAACCTAGAATAGAGAAATTCCTATAAGAATATAATTTATCAAGACTAACTTATGAAGAAACAGATAATCTGAACAGACCAATTACTAGCAATCAAGAAGCTCCTAACAAAGAAAAGTCCAGGACCATATAGTTTTACTGGTGAATTCTGCCAAACATTTAGAGAAGAATTAATGCCAATTCTCAAACTCTACCAAAAAACAGAAGAGGTGAGAACGTTTCCACACTTATTTTACAAGGTTAACATTACCCAGACGAAGACACTACAAGAAAATGACAGCCATTATCACTGATGAACATCGATGCAAAAATCCTCAACAAAATATTGGCAAACCATATTCAACAGTGCATTAAAACGGCCATTCACCACGATCAAGTGGGATTTATTCCAGGGATGCAAGGATTGTTCAACATCCACAAATCAATCAATGTGATATAGCATATTAACAAAATGAAGAACCACAATTATGTGATCATCTCAATAGGACAGTCTCTTTAACAAATGGTGCTGGGAAAACTGGATTGCCACTTGCAAAGGAGTGAAACTGGACCACTATATTACACCATACACAAAAGTCAACTCGAAATGGATTAAAGACTTGATCATAGACCTAAAACTATACAACTGCTTGAAGAAATATAGGGGGTAAGCTCCTCAGCAATGGTCCTGACAATTATTTTCTGGATATGATACCAAAGCAAAGGCAACAAAAGCAAAAAATAAACAAGCAGGTTTATATCAAACTAAAAAGCTCATGCTCTGACTCTATGATAGAATAAGACATTCCACAAAAATAAAATTTTTGGGAAACTAAAATTTGCCTCGTCATACACCAAGACTTGTTTTATTAATCTGTTTGAAGGAAATATTTCTAAACTTTATAATATACTTTTTCTTTTTTGGTAAATAATAAATGCAATTTTTAAAAATGGGGCATAGGGGCGCCTGGGGGGCTCAGTCGTTGGGAGTCTGCCTTCAGCTCAGGGCGTGATCCCGCTGTTGTGGGATTGAGCCCCGCATCAGGCTCCTCCTCTGGGAGACTGCTTCTTCCTCTCCCACTTCTCCTGCTTGTGTTCCCTCTCTTGCTGACTGTCTCTCTCTGTCAAATAAATAAAATCTTTAAAAAAATGTTTATTCAGGTTCTTTGCTCATTTTGAACTTGTTTTTTTGTAGGGCTTTTTTGTTTGTTTTTCTATTGTGTAATATAAATTCCTTATATATTTTGGATATTAACCTCTTATTGGATATTGGGTTTGAAATATTTTCTCCCATTCCATAGGTTGCCTTGCATCTTGTTGATGGCTTAACGACTGAGCCACCCAGGAGCCTCATGAATAAACATTTTTGCAAAGACATCCAGATGGCCAACAGACACATGAAAAGATGTTCAACATCACTCATGATCAAAGAAATGCAAACCAAAACCAAAATGAGATATTACCTCACACCTGTTAGGATGGCTATTATTAAAAAGATAAGAAACAAACAAACAAAAAAGACAAGAAACAACAGGTGTCGGCGAGGATGTGGAGAAAGGGGAGCCTTCTTACACTGTTGGTGGGAACGCAAACTCATGCAGTCACTCTGGAGACCAGTATGGAGTTAAAAATAGAGCTCAAAAAGTTAAA
This sequence comes from Ursus americanus, assembly GCF_024610735.1. Lineage (NCBI taxonomy): Eukaryota > Metazoa > Chordata > Mammalia > Carnivora > Ursidae > Ursus > Ursus americanus. The sequence goes on from NC_142157.1 coordinate 36,818,702, forward strand.
AATGAGCTACCCTATTATACTTCTGAATATATATCCAAAGGAAATGAAACCATTATCTCAAAGAAATATCTACTTCCATGTTCATTGCAGCATTATTCATAATTACCAAAGTATGGAAACAACTTAAGTGTCAGTGGATGAATGGATGAAGAAAATAGTGTGTGTGTGTGTGTGTGTGTGTGAGAGAGAGAGAGAGAGAGAGAGAGAGAGAGAGAGAGATGGAATATTATTCAGCTTTAAAAAAGAAGAAGCCCACGTTGGACTCCCTGCTCAACAGGGAGTCTGCTTCTCCCTCTTCCTCTGCCCCTCCCCCCTGCTCATGCACTCTTTCTATCAAATAAATAAATAAATAAATAAAATCTTTTAAAAAATAAATAAATAAAATAAAAAAGAAGGAAACCCTGCGATTTGTAGCAACATAGATGAATCCGGAGGGCGTTATTACTAAGTGAACTAAATCAAAGACAGACTAATGCAGCATGGTAGCACTTATATGGGGTTGAATAAAAAGTCGAGCTCACAGAAATAGAGGGTGAAACCATGGTTGCTAGGGGCTGTGGGGTGGGTGACAAGGACAGATTGGGAAAAAGATATAAACTCAGTTATAAGATGAGCAAGGTCTGAGGATATAACAAGGTAACTACGGGTTGATAACACTGTATCGTGTAACTGAAATTTGCTGACAGAAAGAACCAAAATGTTCTCATCAAAACAAAACCCAAAGTGAATAAGTGAGGTGATGGGATGTGTCAGCTCACTGGACGCCTCCACCATATGCACCCCTGTCAGATCATCATGTCCACTTTAAACACCTGACAATTTTATGTCTCAACTGTACCCTAGTAAAGCTGGAAAAAAAAATACTCAGGCATACTCCTAAGTTTTCCTTAGGCCTCTTTGTGAAAATCACAAATTATTAGTTGCTTCTTAAGTGTGCTTTTCTCCTTTCTAAATTAGGGGTCTTTAAAACATTTGTCAGACACATGGTTTACATAAACCTTTTGTTCTATGCAAAACTGGGTTTAAGGAGTTGACAGGGTTGATTGGGGGGGGGATTCAGATAGGAACTGGATGTTAGGGTAAAGACAAGGCCTGGGGGGACTAAGGGGAGAAGTGGGCAGAAACCAGGGCCATAGTAACTCAGACCAGGCAATAGGCAGTACGCTGGGGAATTTGTGCTTTTGTCATTCAGAAAAGGACGCATGAGAACAAAATACGCATGCTTGTGATTTTTATTGTTTTCCTAAGGCCAAAAACTCTTCATCATAATTTCTTTCTTTTTTAAATTTTTAAAAAGATTTTTGTTTGCTCATTTGAGAGAGAGAGAGAACGAGCTGGGAGAGGGGCAGGAGACGAAAAGCGGAGAGATCCTGAGATCATGACCTGAGCTGAAGGCAGACACTTAACCCACTGAGCCACCCAAGCGCCCCTTCATCATCATTTCTGTAACAACTCACGCTTATTATTCAAGTTAGGGTCTTTCACTAAGGAGCTAGTCCCTAGTGCAGATTTAGTTTTCAAACAAAATTTCCTGAGGCACAGTACACATTTTATTTTAGACCAAAGAGTGGATACTACGTAATAGTTTTCCTCCACCCTCCGCCATACTGTGATTTTACTGACAGAAATAACTAAGTAGTGGGGCGTCTGGCTGGCTCAGTTAGTTAAGCTCCCAGCTCAGCGGGGAGCCTGTTTCTTCTTCTGCCTGCGCTCCCCCTGCTTGTGCACTCTCTCTGTCAAATAAATAAATAGAATCTTAAAAAAAAATAAGTAGTAAGCCCGGTTTGTTCTTCAAAACTTCACTATTGTTTTCAAATTGATTCTATTTGCAAAAGATTGGATTCAAATATATCGTTTTCACAAAAACCTCCCTCTTTGAATTGGTACCATATTTGTTTTTTAGAAACATTGTTTCCTAGCACTCAGTGATTTAAGAAATAATGGACTTAACCTTCTCAAATCATTTATCTCAAACTACTCACTTGTATGGTACAGTCTCCTATGAATCTCTCTCGTTTTGGGGAATGGACGGTGTGTGTGTGTTTGTGTGTGTGTTTACACCAACAGGCTAACTTTCCCAAGTGAGGTTTCTCATTTATCTGGTAAAAAGCTTAAAATGACGTGCAAGCATGGCTGAGCTGATCCGTTTTGTGAAACTCACAACCTGTTCTCGGTTAACCGGTGGCCTTTCCTTCACTGGCATTAATTCAGTCTTCTGTGTTGCGTTATTTTTCCCTAGGAAGCTTTACCACAAGTACATCTTGTCTTTATATGCATTTTAACCACTTTTATAAATTTTTATTTCATTGTTTAAAGAAGGTTTTTAAAAAGACACACACTGGATTTTTTTTTTTTTCTGATTTTCTCTCTTTCTTCATTATGGAAAATTTAAAACATAAACAAACGTCAAGAGAATGGAATGATTCATTGCTGTGTTTTATTACCCAACTTTAACAATCAATTACTAACACATGGTCAGTCTTGCTACATTTTGTGTATTTTTGCCCTATTCTGCTGGTTTTTTCTTGGATTTCCTGAAGACACTCACTTTATCTGCTATTGTAGTTAACGTTTTGCCCTATTTTCTTGAACAGACTTACTGTGCTAATTTTCACAGTGCCTTGTTCTGTCTGCACCAACGTCATCCACACTTGACCATAAGCATTCCATGCGTGCAAACACACATGTCAGCAAAGGACACCTTTTATTTGGGCCTTCCTGGATTACCAATAGTGAAAAACTGGTTCAACCAGCTTGACTGACACCGGAAATGTACTAAAAATAGTACGGTTTTCAAGTTCAGTGAAGGTCGACACCGGTCATTTAAAATGTTTAAGACACTCCGTTCCTCTGTGCACTCCTGTGTATGAGGGGGCAGGGAAGCGAAGCCGGGGTCTCGCACACTGTGGGAGGGGCTGGCTGTCTTCATTTTTATCAGTTCTCACTTTCTTATTCTCTCAAGTGCCCAAAGTCGTCCGTGGAGGAATTTATCAAGGGTGTGCCACTTGTTAGCATTTTCTACGAGTTAGTGATGTCAGTGGTGCAGTGGTGATTACTTTAAACTAGGTAATAGAAGTCAGAACAAATTTAAAATAATATATTCAGATATGTTAAGTACTCTTCCTATAAACTTTAGTATCATTAAGCTGTGCGTTCTAATTTTTCTTTCACATTTAGCAATTTCCTAAGACTCTTTCTCTATTTGATTTTTTAGGTCATCTCTACACCCAATGTGGGGCTTGAACTCTTGACCCCGAGATCAAGAGTTACACGCTCCACTGACCAAGCCAGCCAGGCACCCCTTTTCTCTCTCTTTAGAGTCATTCTTTTTTTTTTTTTTTAAAGATTTTATTTATTAATCTGACAGAGAAAGACAGCCAGTGAGAGAAGGAACACAAGCAGGGGGAGTGGGAGAGGAAGAAGCAGGCTCCCAGCAGAGGAGCCTGATGTGGGACTCGATCCCAGAACGCTGGGATCACGCCCTGAGCCGAAGGCAGACGCTTAAGGACTGCGCCACCCAGGCGCCCTCTTTAGAGTCACTCTTAAGATCAGTGTTAGGAAAGCAGCAAAATGGAGGGGAATTTCCTGTATGGCCCGTCCCTCCAACCTCTGCGTGGTCCATGGGCATCAGGATTAGGCATCTATCACAACTGGTGAACCTACCCGGGCACACTGTAGTAAGTCCTTGTTTCCTTTGAGGCCACTCTTGGTGCTGTACATTCTGTGTGTTTGGACAAATGTATAATGACATGCCTCCATCATTACACTATCACGGAGAGGATTTTCACGATTCTAAAAATCCTCCGTGCTCTATTTATTCATCCCTCCTTCCCAACCAGTCCCTGGAAAACCCTGACTTTTTTTGTTGTCTGTATAGTTTTTCCTATTCCAGAATGTCGTGCTATTGGAATCATACAAGATGTAGCCTTCCAGATGGGCTTCTTTCACTCAGTGACATGAATTTCAAGTTTGTCCTTGTCTTTTCATGGCTTGATAGCTCACAGTTAATCTATCTTTTTACCTTGAAGAGCATCTTGCTTGCTTCCAAGTTTTGGTAATTATGAATAAAACTCCTGGAAACATTTGTGTGCCGCTTTTTGTGTAGTCATATGTTTTCAACTTCTTTGCATAAATACCAAGGAACGCGATGGCTGGATTGTGTGGCAAGGGTGTGTCTAGTTTTGCAAGAACGTACCAAACTGTCTTCCCAAGAGGCTGTGCCGTTTTGCATTCCGCCCGCGAGCGAGAGCTCCTGTTGCTCCCGTCCCTTCCAACACATACTGTTACCAGAGTTCTTTACTTGGGTCCTTCTAGTTCATTTGTGGTGGTAACTCCTTGTCTTTGTTGTAGTTCCCTGATGACATGTGATGTGAAACATCTTCCATATGCATAGTTCCCATCTGTATAATTTCTTTGGCAAGATATCGGATCAGGTCTTTGGCCTATTTAAAAAATTGGGTTGTTTGCTTTCTTATTATTGTGTGTTTTTTTTTAAAGATTTTATTTATTTATTCGACAGAGATAGAGACAGCCAGCGAGAGAGGGAACACAAGCAGGGGGAGTGGGAGAGGAAGAAGCAGGCTCATAGCAGAGGAGCCTGATGTGGGGCTCGATCCCATAACGCCGGGATCATGCCCTGAGTCGAAGGCAGACGCTTAACCGCTGTGCCACCCAGGCGCCCCTCTTATTATTGTGTTTTAAGAGGGTTTTTTTTTTTTTTGTATATTTTGGATAATAGTCCATTATCAGATATGTCTTTTGCAAATATTTTCTCCCAGTGTATGGCTTGTCTTCTCATTCTCTTGACATTGTCTTTTGCAGAAGAGAAGTTTTTAATGTTAACGACGTCTGGTGTATCACTTCTTTCAGTGCGCCCCTGGTATTGTATAGAAATAGTCATCACACACTGAAGATAACCTACATTTTGTTCTCTTCTAGGGGTTTTGCAGTTTTGAATTTTACGTTCAGGTCAATGACGCATCTTGAGTTCATTGTGGTGGGTACAACATTTGTCTAGATTCATCTTTTGTGTTTTTGCATGTGGATGTGGAGCTGTTTGTTTCCGCACCGTTTGTCGAAGCGCCTGTCTTTGCACCATCAGACTGCCTTTCCCCGTTTGTGAAAGACCGGTTGGTTGTACTTACGGGGGTCTGCAGCCTGCCTCTCCTGTTCTGCTGTTCTGCTTGTCTCTTCTCTCAGTCTCACTGTCTTCATTACTGTAGGTTTACAGAAAGCCTGAAAGTAGTCATGGAAGTCTTCGGATCGTCTTCTTCTCCCACACAGAATTGGCCGTTCTAGGTCTTTTGTCTGTCCATATAAACTTTACAATCAATTCTGCTGTAAGGACAAAATAACCTGCTGTGGTTTTCATTGGGATTGCATGGAATCTGCAAGCCAAGTGGGGAAAAACAAACATGTTGACATGGTTAGTCTTCTTATCCACGAACAAGGGCACTCCCTACATTTATTTAGTTCTCCGATTTTGTCAGAATTTTGTAGTTTTCCTCAGATGTTTAAATATTTTTTTTAGGGACACCTGGGTGGCTCAGTCAGTTAAGTGTCTGCTTTCAGCTCAGGTCCTGATCACAGGCTCCAGGAATCAAGTCCTGCATTGGGCTCCTTGCTCAGTGGGGAGTCTCCTTCTCCCTCTGCCCCCTTCCCCTGCTTGTGCTTACGGTCTCTCTCTCTCAAATAAATAAATAAATAGTCTTTCTAAAAAATAAATATATTTTTTAGATGTATGCCTAAGTATTTCATTTACTTATTTTTAATTGAAGTATAGTTGACATACAATGTTATATTAGTTTCAGGTGTACAACACAGTGATTTGACATTTATATACATTACAAAATGCTCATTACAATAAGTGTAGTTACCATCTGTGACCATACAAAGTTATTACAATGTTATTGACTATTTCTTATGCTGCGCTTTAGGTCACCAAGACTTACTTATTTTATAACTGCAAGTTTATACCTCCTAATGCTCTTCACCTATTTTGTTTATTCTCCTCCCATCCCCTTGGCAACCAGCAGTTTATTGTCTGTATTTTTTAGTCTGTTTCTGGTTCGTTTTGTTTTGTTTTTAGATTTCACATATAAGTGAAATCATATGGTACTTTTCTTTCTCTCTCTGCTTATTCCATTCAGCATTATACCCTCTAGGTCAATCCAAGTTGTCGCAAATGGCAGAACTTCATTATTTTTATAGCTCAGTAATATTCCATTAGATAAATTACATCTCCTTTATCCATTTATCTACCGATGGACACTTAGGCTGTTCTGTATCTTGGCTGTTGGAAATAATGCTGCAATAAACAAAGGGGCCCATATATCTTTTCAAATTAGTGTTGTCTTTGTGTAAATACCTAGAATTGGAATTGCTGGATTATATGGTATGTCTATTTTTTTTTTGAGTATGCTCCACACCCAGCATGGAGCCCAACGTGGGCCTTGAACTTACAACCCTGAGATCAAGGCCCGAGCCAAGACCAAGTGTTGGATGCTCAAGTGATTGAGTCACCCAGGCACCCCTGGTATTTCTATTTTTAATATTTTGAGGAACCTTCATATTGTTTTCCACAGTGGCTGCACCAGTTTGCATCCCCACCAGCAGTTCCTTTTTCTTCACATCCTCGCCAACACTTGTTATCTCTTGTCTTTTTGATTTTAGCCATTCTGACAGGTGTGAGGTGGTATTTCATTATGGTTTTGATTTGCATTTCCCTGATGATTAGTAATATCGGGCATCTTTTCACACATCTATCAGCCATTTGTATGTCTTCTCTGGAAAAATATCTATTTAGGTCCTTTGCCCACTGTAATCAGATTTTTTGTGAATGTGTGTGTTTGGTTGTATGAGTTCTTTGTATATTTTGGATATTAATCCATTATCAGATACACCATTTGCAAATATCTTCTCCCATTCAGTACGTTGCCTTTTCATTTCGTTGTTGGTTTCATTTGCTGGGCAAAGACTTTATAGTTTGACATAGTCCCAATTGTTTAATTTTTGCTTTTGTTGCCCTTGGCCTGAGGAGACAGATGCAAAAGAAATTGCTAGGACCAATGCCCAAGAGTTTACTTCCTAAGTTTGTTTGTTAGGGTTTGTATGGTTTCGGGCCTCCCATATAGATCTTTAACTCATTTTGAGATTTTTTTATGTGTGTTTAAAAAGTGGTTGACTTTCATTCTTTTATGGGTAGCTATCCAGTTTTTTCAAATACATTTATTGGAGAAAGTATCGTTTCCCCATTGCATATCATCCCCATTGCATCACCATCACTGGAGGAGATTATGCTAAGTGAAATAAGTCAATTGAAATAAGTCAGTTGTAGAATAACTGATCATAGAGCATGGGTTTATTTCTGGGCTCTCTATCCTGTTCCATTGATCTATGTGCCTATTTTGGGGCCAATACCCTACTTTTTTGATTACTATAGCTTTTTGGTATAATTTGAAAGCTGGGATTGTCGTACTTTCAGCTTTGTCTTTCTCAAGATTGCTTTGGCTATTTGTTTGTGTATGTGCAGTTCCGTACAAATTTTAGGATTACTTTTCTGGTTCTGTGAAAAATGTATTGGTATTTTAGTAGAGATTGCATTGAGTATGAGGATTGCTTTGAGTACTATGGACATTTTAAGAATATTAATTCTTCCAATCTATATGCATGCTATATGTTTCCATTTATTTACATCATCTTCAATTTCTTTCCTCAGTGTCCTGTATACTTCAGAGTACATGTCTTTAATCTATTCAATGAAACTTATTCTTATGTATTCTATTCTTTTTGGTGTGATTATAAATAAGATTGCTTCCTTAATGTCTCTTTTTGCTAGTTTATGATTAGTGTGGAGAAATGCAACAGATTTCTGTATAATAATTTTGTGTTTTGCAACTTTACTGAATTTATTTATTGTTCTTTTTTTTTTTTTAAGATTTTATTTATTTAGTTGACAGAGAGAGAGACAGCCAGCGACAGAGGGAACACAAGCAGGGGGAGTGGGAGAGGAAGAAGCAGGCTCATAGCAGAGGAGCCTGATGTGGGGCTCGATCCCGTAACGCCGGGATCACGCCCTGAGCCGAAGGCAGACGCTTAACCGTTGTGCCACCCAGGCGCCCCTTATTGTTCTAATATATTTTTTGGTGAAGTCTTTAGGGTTTTCTGTATTTAGTATCATGTCATCTTCTGACCGTTTTAGTTCGTCCTTCTCAAGTTGGATGCTTTTTATTTCCTTTTCTTCTCTGATTGCCATGGCTAGGACTTCCAATACCATGTTGAATAAAAATGGTGAGCGTAGGCATCCTTATCTTGTTCCTGATCTTAGAGGAAGAGCCTTCAGCTTTTCACTATTGAGCGTGATGTTAGCTTTTGGTTTCTCATATATGGCTTTTATTATGTTTAGGTACATTCCCTCTATTCCCACTTTCCTGAGAGTTTTTATCTTCAATGGATGTTGAATTTTGTCAAATGCATGGATTTTTTTTTTTTTTTTGTAGTCTTTGTCTAGTTTTATATCAGGGTAATGGCGTACTCATCAAATGGATTTGGAAACACTCCTTCCTCTTCAAATTTTTTAAATAGTTTGAAAAGAATAGGTATTACCTCTTTTTAAAATATTTGGTAGCAGCATTGTCCACAATAGCTAAATTGTGGAAGGAGCTGGGATGCCCTTCAACAGATGACTGGATTAAGAAGATGTAGTCCATATAGACAATGGACTATTACTCAGCCATCAGAAAGAACGATTACCCAACATTTGCTGCAACATGGACGGGACTGGAGGAGATTATGCTAAGTGAAATAAATCAAGCAGAGAAAGACAATTATCATATGGTTTCACTCATTAATGGAACATAAGAAGTAGGAAGATCGGTAGGAGAAGGAAGGGAAGAATGAAGGGGGGGAAACAGAAGGTGGAATGAACCACGAGAGACTATGGACTCTGGGAAACAAACTGAGGGCTTCAGAGGGGAGGCGGGTGGGGGATTGGGACAGGCCGGTGATGGGTATTAAGGAGGGCACGTATTGTATGGTGCACTGGGTGTTATACGCAAATAATGAATCATGGAACTTTACATCAAAAACTAGGGATGTACTGTATGGTGACTAACATAACATAATAAAAATTATTATTAAAAAAAGGGAATGTAAATACAACTAAATGAAAGACCACCTGCTTGCATATTACATGCAGAGCCATCATTTTGAGGTGACTTAAAATGGAGCCGTTGTCACTCTTGATATCTTCATGTAAATTTTATTTTAAAGCTGTGGCTCTCTCGTAAACCTGTGTCCAAGATAAAATGTTTCTTCACATTAAATGTTTCAAGAAATAAGTGGCTGCCAATTTTGAAAGTAGCAATTAAAATGACATTTTTAATGAAACTTTTCAGAAAACGTTTATTTTTACATCATGTTGAACAAGAGTCCAATGTCTTGATGAGTAGGGTGAAGAGGTAAATAAAAGACTAAATTTTGAGACTAATCTTTTCTTTATGTATAAATCAGATCATGAAATATTTTTCTTTTGAAAGTGAAAAATACATCTCCTCTTGTAGCAACTTAATGCTTCAATATTATTTAATATTCTTAAAAACAGTTTCCATCCCAGTAACATTTTTTTGCCTGCTCTAAATGTGTAGATTTTTAAAGAACATTAAAGCATAATACTAATATGTCTTTACTTTGGCATGGATTATTCTCTTTGCCAGGTCAAAGACTAGATATTTTATTTGCTAAATGATATTTCCAAAATATGAGTAATTTACACAGTTTCTAATTCTCCATCATTGTTTAATTATTTAGGAAAAACCCTATCTCATACCCTTCAAAAAGATGTGTATGCGTATGTGTGTTTGTGTTTCCTAAAGTGCTACAGGTGATCATACCAAAATTAAAGATTTTGTATAATGTTATTCTTATTCACTTAGTAATACTGTATTTCAACCTGTCTTAATCTAAAAATGCATGATATATCATGACTATAAAAGAATTAAGTTGTCACTTTAGACATTATTTATATATTGAAGCTATTTCTTCTATGCTGAGAACATTAAACAGGATTCAAAGAATTGATCAATAATTATAACAACATGCATTTTGAGTCAAAAGTGTTTGCTTTAGGTTTTTAGTATCCCTGCTCCAAAGCGTATTTCATTTTCTTTAGACTTATGGAATAAATTTGTATTTGAGCCACGTGATAGAACCTGAGAAAAGAAGTAATCAGAATTCCAGATTTCCTGACCAAAACCAGTAACAGTTTGAATCAGTGGTTATTAATGAAGGCATCCAAGCCTTAATCATGGGCTCCAAGTCATCCAAGACCCCTGAAGCAATAGGGGGGCAGATATTCTGGACAGAGTCTGGGCTGTGTCCCACCTGTCTTTGCACTGTAAGTGTTTGGAGTTGCCCATCAAGGGTGTCTTGTCCAATTCCCTTCATCACCGAAGAAGAAACTAACAGCTGAACCATACCACACTGCTGGCTCCTTATCTAACATTTTCCCATCTTATTTTTGAGAAATTATATCAAAATGAAATAATTTTCTTAAAATGATCAGCTATGACTGAGAAACTGACAAGCCTATTGAAAATACCTGACAATAATAATTTTAATGGAAAATTTTGTTTTGTGTTTAAATAGAAATCAATTCACTGGTCTAGAGTTAATTCACTGGTTTAGGGTCATATTTATTTTACAGCACAACATCCTCCAGTTCTTGCTTTTGCACGATGCTTTTCCCTGAAAACTACTCAACATCAATATTCCTTACTTAGAAAACCATTGACTAGGAATCCAAATCCAAGTCCTAATAACCTGCATCTTGAAGTCTTAAGATTTACTTTCAAGCATTTACTGTATATCCGCACATTAAGAAAAAAAAAGCTGACTAAAGTAGCAGAGGATACAATGAAAAGGTGCTTTTGTAAAATTTTTGTGCAGAAGCACTTGTGAGACAGAGTTGAAGGTAAAGTTGCCAGAAGTGAAGACATCATTTCCATCAGAACCCACTGTCTTCATTTTGAGAAATTTACTGGGATGGATCTTACAGTTTGCAATCTGACTTTTGTTTTGTTTTGTTTTAATTAAGGTTATGCTCTAGGTGGGACTTGAACTCATGACCTGGATAGCAAGAGTTGCATGTTCTATTGACTGAGTCAGCCAGGCACCCCCATGATCCACCTTTCCTGGTGAGAACTTGGAGATCTCCTAAAATCATGGAGATTTTGCAGACTGAGATCATAAGCACTTCCTTTCTGTGCTCAGACATTGCTTCTGTGAGGTGGTCTTTTTTTTTTTAAGATTTTATTTATTAATTTATTTGTCAGAGAGAGAGAGAGAGAGAGCACAAGCAGGGGGAGCTGAAGGCAGAAGGAGAAGCAGGCTCCCCATTGACCAAGGAACCTGATGTAGGACTCGATCCCAAGACCGTGAGATCATGACATTAGCCAAAGGCAGGAACTTAACCGACTGAGCCACCCAGGCATCCCCGAGGTGTTCTTTCTGAGAGAGATCTGTTGGGGCCTCCCCTGCCAATGCCAGTGGGATTCAATGATATAATGCTGGTGTGATGTTTGGAAGAAAGTGCTATATACTAGCAAAATGAACGCTGTAACTTTTCTCCCGCCCTGTTTTTATTAGAGAAAACAGAGAAGCTGCTTCTGGTGGGAGTGGTCTCACAGCTGGCATGGTGAGTGTCAGTAAGTGGTCCCTGAATTTCTCCCTGAAGTGCTGTCAGCTAGCTGTCAGGCTTCTGTTAGGCTGAGAGGTCACCGAAACCAAGGGCGGGAAGTAAAAGTGTCCAGGCATGAGAGTGATTTTAGAAGCAATGTGGGGAGAGTGAAAATGGAAGGGGAGAAGGTAGAGAGGAGATGAAAGAGATAAAATTTCAGAAAAACAGCAGCAATGCCTAAAGGGGATTTTAATGAAGTTCAGTGTTGGGCGTACTATAGAAACCTTTCTTCTCCTCTTTCCATGAAAATTTTAAAACCCGCCTCACTGGCTAATGCATTGGAAATCTAATCTTTGGGTAGGATGAGGCATCTTCTTCTTTAATAAACAAATTCAGGTAGATTTTGGACAGGCAACTGAGGCTGACACTTTAGGGAACACTGCACAGTGATGGTGCGATCACCTGATGCAGAAATGGGATAACAGGCAGCCCCGCTGCCTGTTAGTGAATAATGAGCCGTCTGTCGTTTGAGGTGGTGGCTCAGACCGCGCAGGTACAGTGCCGCGAGAATTCAAAAATCAAAGGAAAAGTTTCCATTTAAGCTTGTAAATCAGAAGCATTTTTGTGTTTTTATACTGCTTAAATCTGTTATGTCAATGGTCCTGATAAACCTACTGGGTAGAAATGACCAAGTTAAAAAAACATTTAAAAAAAGATGCCTACTTCGTTCCAGGCGGTATATTAGCCCTTTCACACAGGTATTGGTGCCCCAGGGAACTGAGGCACAGAAGCTTTAACTGATTTTTCCAAATTTACATAGTAAGAAGGTGCCAGAGCCACAAGGTAAATCAACTTTTCTGTTCAATCCAGTGCTTACTCCATAATATGCCGATTCTTCACGTGAAGCTCCAGAGTGTAGATTAACTTTTTTGTTTTGAGTTGGCTCTGCATGTTGCACAGGGAGATTGCCCACAGTGGGCTCTGCATGTTGCACAGGGAGATTGGCCACAGTGAGTATGCTTGGATTTTCTAGTTAGTTTTCTGCCACGTCGGTTCGCCGTCTTCATGGCAGGGAGAGGGCACTCCAAAAGCCACATTCATGACCCCACACTTTGAGACTTACTTTGGAAAACACCATCTGTGTGCCCGCCGCTGTCCTAGGTTGTTTGGGGGGGGGGGTGGTGGTGAACAAAACGAACCAGATTTCTACATTCAGGCAGCCTGCACTCTAGTGCAGTAAGACAGAAAATAAACATGAAGAAAGATGGGAAGTATCATTGGAGATAATGGTAAACGATGTGAAGCAAACAAGATAGCATAGTAGAGGGGGCTAGGAAGTGACCGCGGAAGGTGATACCCAAACACTGTGGAAATTAGTATCATAAGTAGATGACCTATCTTCCCTTTAACACTCTCTAGACCTCCTTGCTTTGATTTCCCATTACGTTGACAATAGCTCTTTCTCTGATGTGTGAATTTGCCTTGATAAATTAAAATTTTCTTGGAAAATTGATCTGTAAGTATCTAAGTCATAAATGAGATGATATATGGGGGGAAATTTGTAAGTATTAAAATCCTATGCTTATGCTAAGTAAAAAAACAACGTGGCTTCCTCACCCTGGAGACTTCCACTGCCGTCTTTTAACAATTAAAATCAATGACACTGGATAGAGATACCCAGCATAAAGGAAGAATGACTTTAACCCTGGGCAGCAGCAATATTTTCCAGTAGCACTTTATTCCATTGGTTTCAACTGAGTGTTGACTTTAGAAGGGGGATGATAAATGGTACTATAGTCATAGTCAGAGCAGGGACTAGAATTGGTTATTTTGTACTTCAATTAATACATATGTGTGTGATAAATATTTATGTATAGTGACCATTCACTTGGTAGTCATTCTTCAAAATCCTATTAATTTCATGTAGTCAGACAGTAGTGCAGAAGATTGCACTTTATCCTCAATGGAAGAACACCCCTCCACAGTCTTGCCCAGGCTAGCATTCAGGCAGTTATCTCTGTAGCCTGATGTTACATTCTGATGATACTGCTTGGCTTTCCCATGCATAGGAAATCCCAGTGTTTGCCAGCTTTGATTTGCTCTGGTAGGAAGTCATTCAAGTCAAACAACTCAGCAAACCTCATCCTGGGAGGCTGTAACACTGACGCGTCTACTGGAAAGCTGTGCTCTTGGAGGGACACTTTGCGTGTGCTATGGAGATGTTCATAAGAGTGAAAAACAATCAGGCTGTGTGGGCTTCTCTGCTGAGTATGTCATCTGTTTAAGTTTAGCCCTTTGTGAAGGACTGGACTGGATATCACAATATGTCAAACTTGTATGATGCTTCCACTTTCATCCCCATTTATTCTACCCCATTCTGTGAAGAAGGCATTCAATCATTTTTGAAATGCCTTTAACATAATATGACTCTTTGACAGAGCTTTGTATTTTCCCTTCCTCCAGGAAGTTCTTTATGCAGTGGAATTAAATGATGATTTCACTTCTCAGTGAATGATAGAGTTAAAAATCTGTCTGTGGGAAAATGTACATAAGGACTTGAAAGCTAACATAAGAAGGTGGGTTGTGCTCTCTTCCTACTCAAAATCTTCCTAGTGATAGAGATAAATTATAATGAAAATGCAACACACCACAATTTATGGGATGGAGTGAAAGCAATACCTAGAGAAAAATTTATAGTTGTAAACATCTACCTTAAAATGATGAGGAAGATCTCAAATCAATAACCTAACTGTTCACCTCTAGGAGTTAGCTAGCAGGAGGAAGGAATCACTATAACAGAAATGAAGAATGCCTTTCAATTGGCTAACCAATCGGCTGAACTAAGCTAAGGAGAGAATCAGTGAGTTAGAAGAATGGTTAATAGAAATTTCAAAAACTGAGATGCAAAAGACAAAAGAATTAAAAAGACAGAAGAGAATATCCAAGAGCCATGGGACAATTTTGAAAGGTGTACTATGTGCCCAGTGGAAAGACCAGAAAGAGAAGAAAGAGAAAAAAAAGTCAAATAAATATTTTACGGTAATTGCTTCAAAGTGATTGAGAATTTTCTAGATTTAGTGATAATCTCTGTATTAGTTTGCTAGGTCTACCATAACAAAGTTTTGCAAATTGTATGGCTTAAACAACAGGAAAATATTGTGTAGTTTCAGAGTTTAGAAGTATGAGATCAAGGTGTGAGCAGCATGGATTCTTTTTGAAGGGTATGAGAAAAACAATCTGCTCCAAGCCTTTCCTGTAGCTTCTGGTGGTTTTCGGGCAAACTCTGTCACGCCTTCTTGCAGAGCATCATTGCCATGTCTGTGTCCGTCTCCACACGCATTCTCCCTCTTTGCCCCTCTGCCAAGATTTTCTCCTTTTATTTTATTGTTCTATTTTTTTAAAGATTTTATTTATTTATCTGAGACAGAGAGGGAGAGTGAGCAGGAGAGAGAGAAAGCCAGCATGAGAGAGGGAGAGTGAGCACCAGAGTGGGGGAGGCAGTGGGAGAGGGAGCAGCAGGCTCCCCACTGAGCAGGGAACCCAACCTGGGCTCGATCCCAGGACCCTGGGAACGTGACCTGAGCTGAAGGCAGACGCTTCACCAATTGAGCCACCAGGTGTCCCCAAATTTTCTCCTTTTAAAAGGACACCCAGCAAGGGGCGCCTGGGTGGCTCAGTTGGTTAAGCCAGATTCTTGATTTCAGCGAAGGTCATGATTTCAGGGTTGTGAGGTCCAGCCCCATGCCAGTGTGGAGCCTGCTTAAGATTCTCTTTCTCCCTTTCCCTCTGCCCCTCCCCCGGCTAAAAATATTTATATATGTATGTATATGTGTGTATATATATATATATATATATATATATATATATATATATATATATATATATATAATTTATTTTACTTCAGTAAGTGTGTTCAGTCCCTTTCCATCCAGAAGGTGCTAGGTGACACCAGAATCAACAATCCCTGAGACCCCACGTGCACAGTGTCCTCACTGGGAGGAGCGTGGCTGGGGGAGACAAGACAGTGGGGGTGGGAGGGTCAGGTCTCGGGGGAGCTCCAGAACAGGTCTGTCCCTGCTTCTTCTCTGTCCTGGGAGAGGAAAACCCCAGAACAGCAAGGGGAGAACCAGCAGGAGGAAGAGTTCCCTGGATGGCTAAATGGTCTGCTTGTTTTTTCTTTATTTAAGGGTTCATTTTATTAATGTGTATTTTTACTACAAAATCACCCATTTCCTCTAGGCTTTCAGTTTGATGCAACAGGTTTCTCTTATTTGACCTTTAATTTCTGCTCTTTTTCTATTTTTCTTCAGAATTGTCACAATTAATGAACAAATACTGATAGGTTATTTTTAGCTAAAGTCCGTATTTTATTCAGGTTCTCTCTGTTCTACCTTTTTCTACTCCAGGATCCCATGCAGGGCACCACATGACATGTGGTAGTCATGTCTCTTTAGGCTCTGCTTGGCTATGATGGTCCCTTGGACTTGTCTTGTTTTAATGACCTTGACAGTGTTAAGGAGGACTGCTCACCTGTTTTGTAGAAAGTCCTGCGTTCATTCAGATTTACGGTGTTTTCCTCATGATTAGACCCCTCATGGGGTTATGGGTTTTGAAGAAGCAGATCACAGAAGTAAAGTGCTCTGTCATCACTTTATATCAAGGGAATGTGGTCTGGAGGCCACTTGTCACTGTTTGTGTTAACGCTGGTCACCAGATACTTGGCCAGGCTTCCCCACCATGAAGCTATTTTTTCTCATGTGTGTATGGTGTGTGTCCTTGGGCAGGAAGACACTAAGCAGAGCCCACACTGTGGGACAGGGAGCTAGCTCCTCCTCCTTGATGGGTGGCTGAGCGTCTGCATTTTTATTTTGGAATTCTGCATAGCACAGGTCAATTCAACCGCATTTGCACGCACACACACACACACACACACACACACACACACACACACACACCCAAACAACCAACCAAACAAAAACCCATGTAATTTGTTAATAAAAATGTAACTGAGTCATTTAAAAGATTACATTGCTTTACCGAATAATTCATGAATCGGCAGCATCCCATCTAGCAAACAGAAGGAGCTCCCTTGAGGTACAGGGAAGAAAAGGTTTTTAAAGGCAGAGAGGGAATTGAAAAAAGGAAATTATTAGCAAAGGATGCATTGTTTTAGGCAAGGTCACCCTCCTAAGGGGACCAGAAGAGGCCATTCAATGCATTTTCCAGGTTAACTGGTTAAAAGTTACATGGGGTGTGTGTGTGTGTGAAATTGCAGTTAGGTTAGGTAGTAAATGTTAGTTTGCTGGCTTGGGTCTCTTAACACAAGTGACTCCATTTTGGCCCTATGGTTTCTGATGAGGGAACAGAAGCCAAGCTGAGGACAAAGCAGAAGCTGACACCCCACAAACCCCTCCCCGCATGGGATGTCCTAGCTGAAGGGAAAGAAACACATAGTTAACCTTGCAGGACAGCAGTCTCCCTCAGTTTTACAAATGTCTTAACAATTTACAAGAACAAAGCATTTCTATCAATAACTTAGCTTCCTGAAGGAAATGTAGATACAGTTGAATGTCTTTGTAACCTGCAGCCTATAGACAGATACTTGAAGGGGGCAGAGTGTAATGTTCCTCCAGGAAGTTCCCAACTATCTTCATGTTAATGTCTTGCTAGAGGGAAAAACAACCTTAACTTGACAACAGCAAGGCCTCTGGTATCTTGTAGGTCCTCTTCAGCATATGAAAGTACTTTCTCAGAAACCTCCCTTTTTCCTTACCTCCCCCAGCCCCCTAGTATATAGTCAGCCACCCCTCACTATCCCCGGGGCAGCAGCTCTTTCTGCCCACGGGTCCTGTCCCCGTGCTTTAATAAATCACCATTTATTTTGCACCAAAGACGTCTCAAGAATTCTTTCTTGGTCGTGGGCTCTGCACTCCACCCCACGGAACCCCACCAATATTCCAAAACTACATCAGTTTCCTTTAACCAAGTCTTTTATTTTTTCCAGTGTGGATACCAGGGTAGTCATTTTAGGCCTTTGGTTTTCTCCAGCCCCTCAGTGTGTGGTCGCTGGTTTATTCCTGCTTTGGGATTGAGAGCGCTTTCCATTGGCTCCTGTTTTCCTTTGACATATTTTCTTGGTACTCCTTACTTTCTGTTACTTCAAGATTATCCTGGTTCCTATGTTCACTGTCTTAGTCCTAGTGTCAGCAATTTCTTCAAAGAGTCCTGGTTCTTTTTATTAGAGAAAGGTATTAAGGTCTTACCTGTAGGAGCTGACTGTGCTCAGGGGATGATGCAAGGCTGTATATGCGTGTGTTCCAACCGATGTAAATGATGGGGTTGTGGGATACAGGTGAGGTTCCGTGGGGGGAGTCCAGAGCAACGGCCAAGAAAGAATTCTTGAGAGTCTTTGCTGTAAAATGGTGGTTTATTAAAGCACGGGGACAGGACCCGTGGCAGAAAGAGCTGCTGCCCTCGGTGGTGAGGGGTGGCTGATCATACACTGTGGGGTTGGGGGAGGTAAGGAAAAAGGGAGGTTGAGAACGTACTTTCATATGTTAAAGAAGACTCACAGGACACTGGAGTCTTTGTCATTGTCAAGTTAAGGTTGTTTACCCCTCTAGTGAGGCATTAACACGAAGATAGTTGGGAGCTTTCTGGAGCAACATTATGCTCTGCCCCCTTCAAGTATCTGTCTATGGGCTGCAGGTTACAAAGACATTCAATTGTGTTTACATTTCCTTCTGGAAGCTAGGTTATTGATAGAAATGTTTTGTTCTTGTAAACTGCTAAGACATTTGTAAACTGAGGGAGACTCAAGTCTTGCAAGATTGTGGTCTCTATAGGTTAACTATTTCTTTTTCCTTTAGGGCAGCCAGGAGTGCCTGAGGAATGTCACATACATCCCATGGGGGGGGGTGCGGGGTGTCAGTTTCTGATTTGTCCTCAGCTTGCCTTCTGTTCCCTCATGATAAACACACCTAATTATAAAGATTTCAACGTGGAATTGTCTGTATCCATATTAAGCTGAAGATGAGTTTATGCTGCTGTCTCCAACCTGGTCCATTATCACGTGGATATCGCGATCATCTCCCTTTGTAGATTCTCTGTAACTTCCCACTCCAACAGTGACAAACCGACTCCCACGATGCCATGTATTTAATTCATTGATGCATTCCAGACTACAGATGCGGTGTTTTTAGAACTGTTAGCTACCACCCTGATGGGAAAGAACTTTATAAAATAATGTTCCCTCTACTCTTTTAGGCTCTTGGCTGAGACACCTTCTGGCAATATACGATTAACAGGAGAAAAACAAACAGAAGCTTAATTACGTGTATATGTCCTGTATACATAGGAGATACTAGGGGGGATGAATAACTTCCCCAAGTGGCTCAGCCATCACCCTACTGGCCATCTTGGGTTAAAGTCAAAAAGAACTTGGATGATCGGAAGGCCCATTAAGGGAGGTCATCTGGCCAAGCACAGTAAATGACGGCATGGTTGTTAGGCAAATTTAAGTCTGTGCCGTCCCCTGTGATAAGAGTTCTAGAGACTTAGTCATTCTTCTGTTCCTGGGATGCCTTACAAATGGAACTTTCCTTTACAAATGTAAATTTTGCTCACCTAAGGGCAATTTCTACTCAGTTTTCAGAGATTCTCTTGTGTCTGCTGTTTCTTAATTATCCCCAAATAATCCTTGTGCCAGAGAAGCGTATTTTGGGGACGCAAATTCTGCTTCCTTCACACGGATGCACCCTTGTTTGCTTATGGATTCATCTACTGAAGAATATACTGATTTAAGTTTTTAACCATTATGAATAGAGCTGCTGTGCGTAATTGTGTGAGTTTTTGTTTGGAAATAGTTTTTCAAATACTAGAAGTCTGGCTTTTGGATCCTTACTTAGGGACTTTGGAAAAACTGCCAAACTGCCTTCAACAGTGGCCATATGTGTGATGTGGTTTTGGAATACAGGTGAGGTTCAGTGGGGTGAAGTCCAGAACCGATGACTAAGAAACAGTATTTTTTAAAGAGTTTATTTATTTATTTGACACAGAGAGAGAGACAGCCAGCGAGAGAGGGAACACAAGCAGGGGGAGTGGGAGAGGAAGAAGCAGGCTCCCAGCAGAGCAGGGAGCCCACTGCGCGGCTCGATCCCAGGACCCTGGGATCACGCCCTGAGCCGAAGGCTCAACGACTGAGCCACCCAGGCGCCCAACTAAGAAACAATTCTTGAGACATCTTTGGTGCAAAATGGTGGTTTATTAAAGCACAGGGACAGGACCCGTGGGCAGAAAGTGGGGCTGTCCCAGGGTTGTGAGGGTGGCTGATTACATACTATGGGGTTAGAGGAGGAAAGGAGAATGGGAGGTTTCGAAAGAACTTTGATATGCTGAAGAGGACCTACAAGAAACCAGAAGCCTTGCCATTGTCAAGTTAAGGTTGTTCCCCTCACCCCAGCAAGGCATTAACATGAAGATAGTTGGGAGATTCCTGGAAGACTGTCACACTTGTCGCACACAGGAGTGGGGGTGGGGCTGTCAGCTCCTGCTTTGCCTTCAGCTTGCCTTCTGTTCCCTCACCATGTGCATTCCCCCATCATGAAGGAGGGTTCCTGTCATCCCTCACCCTCCAGCAACTGTTATCCTTGTTTTTTGGAGTTTAGCCTTTCTAAGAGGGGTGCAGTGCTACCTCACCGTTGTTTAAATTTGTAATTGCCTAGTGATAGAGGATGTTGAACAAAGTTTTGTATTCGTATTTACTATCTGTACATCTTTGTTCAGGTGTCTGTTGAGATCTTTACCCATTTTCACCTAGGTTGTCTTCTTATTGTTTAGTTCTGAGAGTTTATTGTATAATTTGAATACAAATGCTTTATCAGATGTGTGTTTTGCAAATATTTTCTCCCAGTTTGTGGCTTGTCTTTTGGGTCTCTGAGCAAGGTCTTTCACAGAGTGGAAGTTTTACCTTTATAAGGTACATGTTATCAGTTTTTTTCCTTTGTAAATTGGTTTTTAGTGTTGTGTGTTAAAACTCATCACCAAACCCAAGGTCATGTAGATTTTCTTTCATGTTTTTAACCTTCTAGATATTTTGATAGTTTTACATTCTAGATTTATCTACAGTTTTGAGTTGATTTTGGTTTAAGTTGGAAACTTAGTGCCTACATTTCATTTCATTCCATATGGTCTCCCATTCCAAAATTTAACGGATTCAGGTGGATTCTGGAAGGAGGCAGATGCATCCACCGAACTCAGTGCACCGCATCCTGCACTGCCTCCACCGCCCGCAGGGGGCGCCCGCGTCCCCACTCGCCCGCCGGGGCGGGGCCTGCGCGCCCAACCCGCCTTATCTCCGCGGCTCTCACCCGCGCGGCACCGCTTCCTCAGCCCCCGCGGTGAGGCTTCAGGAGTGTGTTTGTCCGCGCCCACGCTAACGGAACCCGCAGTGGCGGCTTCTAGAGGACATGGGGTGGTGTCCACACTGACAGGACCCGCTGTGGAGGACGTGGGTGCACGTCCACACCCACAGGACCCGCAGTGGACGAGGTGTTTCCAGTCCACACCGACAGGACCCGGGTCTCCTCAGGACCCGCCGCGGGAGGAGAAGGTGAGGAGAAGCCGTCTGAGCGGGGACTGCCGAGGGCTCCGTGCTCACAGGAGCCCGCGGAGGCAGGGCGCGCAGTGTAGACGGTGGGGTTTCCGTGGTTCGTGTGCGGTGCCGTGGGGTCGCTGGCGGGGCTGTGTGCGGGGCTGTGGGGTCTCCCCTCTCTGGGCCCGGATCCGCTGGGCTGGTCCGCGGGTCCGTGTTTACGCGCACACGGATCCGGTTCCGGGGGCTCCGCAGGCGGTCTGCAGTCAGGGAGCCTCCGGCCGCCCGCCCGGTGCTTGTTCGGCCCCGCAGGGTGCTCCCCGCGTCCACACCCGGTCCGGGCTGTCGGTTCCGTGTCTGGAGGTTCGGTAGCGACGGCGCGCGCTCTGCAGACACACGGCTGTGGGGAGAGCAGGTGTTCTCACGGCGTCGGTTCTTCCCGAGCGCAGAGTGTCTTCCGGTCTCCGCGTGTCTCCCTCGACGTCTGTCGTCGGTGTCTCCCGGGTGTCCGTCTGTCGTCGGTGTCTCCCGGGTGTCCGTCTGTCGTCGGTGTCTCCCGGGTGTCCGTCTGTCGTCGGTGTCTCACGGGTGCCCGAGGGCAGGGCCGTCCGTCTCCCTCGACGTCTGTCGTCGGTGTCTCCCGGGTGCCCGAGGGCAGGGCCGTCCGTCTCCCTCGACGTCTGTCGTCGGTGTCTCCCGGGTGTCCGTCTGTCGTCGGTGTCTCCCGGGTGTCCGTCTGTCGTCGGTGTCTCCGGGTGTCCGAGGGCAGGGCTGTCCGTCTCCCTCGATGTCTGTCGTCGGTGTCTCCCGGGTGTCCGTCTGTCGTCGGTGTCTCCCGGGTGTCCGTCTGTCATCGGTGTCTCACGGGTGTCCGACAGCAGGGCCGGCCGTCTCCCTCGACATCTGTCCTCGGTGTCTCCCGGGTGTCCGTCTGTCGTCGGTGTCTCCGGGTGTCCGAGGGCAGGGCCGTCCGTCTCCCTCGACGTCTGTCGTCGGTGTCTCCCGGGTGTCCGTCTGTCGTCGGTGTCTCCCGGGTGTCCGTCTGTCGTCGGTGTCTCCGGGTGTCCGAGGGCAGGGCTGTCCGTCTCCCTCGATGTCTGTCGTCGGTGTCTCCCGGGTGTCCGTCTGTCGTCGGTGTCTCCCGGGTGTCCGTCTGTCATCGGTGTCTCACGGGTGTCCGACAGCAGGGCCGGCCGTCTCCCTCGACATCTGTCCTCGGTGTCTCCCGGGTGTCCGTCTGTCGTCGGTGTCTCCGGGTGTCCGAGGGCAGGGCCGTCCGTCTCCCTCGACGTCTGTCGTCGGTGTCTCCCGGGTGTCCGTCTGTCGTTGGTGTCTCCCGGGTGTCCGTCTGTCGTCGGTGGCTCCCGAGTGTCTGAGGAAGGGCCGTCCGTCTCCCTCGACGTCTGTCGTCGGTGTCTCCCGGGTGTCCGTCTGTCGTCGGTGGCTCCCGAGTGTCTGAGGAAGGGCCGTCCGTCTCCCTCGACGTCTGTCGTGGGTGTCTCGGGGGTGTCTGAAAACAGGGCTGTCCTCTGTTCGGTATTTCATGGAGGAGGAGGAAGTTGGGAGGGTTGTTTGAAGGAAAGTCCCCTGGAGAGAAGCGCAGTTCAGGGTGATGGGGGGTTCTCACCTGCTGAGCTGCAGGGGTGGTGACTTCTTGGAGGAGATCAAACCTGCATCATTCCCTTTGGGGCCTGTGACTGATGAGTCTCTGCTGTGGGGCTTCTAATGTGGGGTCTGCAATCAACAGTTGTTCCTGTGACTGACACTGAGTGGTCGGCTCCCCCGCCGAGCCCCCCTTTCTGGTGACCCCAGTCCACTGTACTGAGGTTTCCCTTCATGCATTTTCACAGTTCTAACCAGTTTTTGGTGGAGAGTTGTGGAAAATTGGAATTCCAGATCCCGCTGCTTCTCCTGCACCCAAGACACAGGGGCCGCCGATGTCATCCTCCCACGAGTCTCTTGCTAACGTGTGGCCTCCTATACTGGTGAGTGGTCTCTCTTCGGTGGGTGAACTGGGTCTGGGAGGACGTAGCCTCCATCACGAAGCTTGATGTGGTCTCTGCTCCAGTGACCTGGTGCTGACATGATTGTTCCTAAGAGTAACTGACTCTGTGGTGATTTCAAAGTGCAGTGAACCTGTCACAGCAGCACAAATACCCTGTATCTCCACACTCAGACTCCCCAGCTGTTGTTTCTTTACCACATTTGCCACTTATACTTCAGTGCCTTTTACCCCACTGAGGGACACTGTTCTGTGGACAGCTACAACCTGAAATGAGATCATTACAGTTTCCACATTATAACAATGAACACAGACCCACCACTTGTACTGTGTCCACCTGCCCGACTGTCCAAAATGTTTTTTACCATTCTCCAGTTTTCTTCTTCTGGTTAGGGTGAGGGTTAGGCATTAGGGGTTAGGAGTTAGGGTTACGGTTTAGGGTTTAGGATTAAGGTTAGCTTAGGGATAAGGTGAGCGTCAGGCTCAGGGTTGGGCCCAGGGGGCCCCTGAAAGTGGGGGTTTGCTAGGATTGGCTCAGGTTGGCATTCAGAATTCTCCTGCCCTGAATCCTTCCCGGAGTCCCAAATGGCATGGTTTCCTTCTGGGTGGCAGGCTGAGTCCCCTGGTATTGCTAAGGTTTCCCCAATCCCTCAGGCTTTGGAGCCAGGCCTCTGGGGGTGGTCCTTTCAGAACCTGATCTAAGGTTAGGGTCTAGGAGCATGTCAGGTCTGATCTGACTGCTATGTGGCAACCTTCTTGGAGGGCTGAGTTGAGGGTGTGGGTTAGGGTGAGTGTTAGCCTCAGGGTTTGTGTCCAGGGGGGCCGCTGAAAGTGTGGGTTCGCTGGGATTGGCCCAGGTTGCATTCAGTTTTCTCCTTCTCTGAATCCTTTCTGGAGTTCCAAATGGTACCGTTTCCTTCTGTGTTGCAGGCTGAGTCCTCTGGTATTGCTGAAGTGTCCCCAATCCCTCAATCTTTGGAGCCAGGTTTTTGGGGCAGGTGGTGTCAGAACCCAGCCTAGGGTTAGGGTTAGGGTCTGGGAGTACGGAAGGTCCGAACTGCTGTCATTGTGGTGGCCCTAACGGAGGGCTGAGTAGAGGGCAAGGGCTAGGGTGAGGGTTAGGGTCAGGCTTGGGGTTTGTGTCTAGGGTGTGCCGAATGTGTGGGTTAGATTTGTGTTATTTTTTGGGGGCAGATGGCCAGGGCAGAGTGACAGGGGTCTGTGGACCTGGCATGTGGGGGGTGGTGGATCTTGGGGGTGGAGGGGCCAGGGGGGAAGGCAGGGGCGGGGGGGGGTGGTGAGGAACAGGGGTCAGGAACCCAGGGGCCGGGGTGGGAGTGGCCTGGACCGGGCTGGTGGTCAGGGCACCCTGGGGTAGAGAGTCCGGTCCAGTGGGGTGGGAGTGCGGGACTTGGGGGGCAGGGGGCTGGTGATCTGAGGCCTGGGGATGGTGGGGCCTGGGCTTGGGGGGCAAGGAACTGGGGTGGGTGGTGGTGGAGGATCCAGGGGTGGATGTGCTAGGACCCCTGGGATGGGTATAGAGGCCAGAGGCGCGGTGGGGGCGGGGGGGATGACCGCGGCTTGGGTTGGTGGGTGGGCAGGCATGGCCCCTCTGTGATTCTAGAACCCAGTGGCCAGAGTCCAAGTGGGCAAGAGGGACAAGCCGGTGACCTACGGGGAGGTGCACGCGCGGCACTACATTGCCCACCGCAAGGGCTGGCTGTCTCTGCACACAGGTGAGGGGCTGCGGTGTGGGGGCCCCACAGATGAAGTTCTCAGTCGTGGCTATCACAGAAACACCAGATAAACACGTACAGGAGGCTTGATTCAACTCTTCCGTGTTCAGAGGTTTTCATTCACGGATTTTATATTTGGGAATCACTGTGGGATGGGGGTGAGCAGCCATCCCGCACACACCTTCCCTGTGGAGGGCACTGCCTTCTTGTTTTGCTCAGATTGTAAAGAAGTGTTCTTTTCGAGATCCATTAGTGCCCCATGTTTATAGTTTGTGCTTTTTGTCGGTGACTTCGCTGCCTTAAAATAGCCCTAATGCTGGAGTGTGAAGCACCAGAAGGGTGTGACGTACACTGGGGAGAAAGTGCATGTTAGGTGAGCTTCCTTCAGGCACCAGTTACAGTGCTGCTGGCAGAGCTCAGTGTTCAGCGGTTATGTGTATCAAACAAGGGGTCTTTAAGCAGAAGCACACATGAGACAAGGTTATATATTGATGTGTCTTAACCAAGGGCATGCGGAAACCTAACTCCTTATATCCCCTAGGAGCAAGGGTTTGGTGTTCCCTAACTTATTGCTCATGGTGACTTTATAGAATGTAACGACCGGGAACTAAAGAAAATCCGCTGTGTTTTGTTCTGTATGAGGCTTCTCAACCTGGGTGTTTTGAGAACCATCTGTCTAGAGGACTTAAAATACAGATTCCTGTCCCCCACCCTTCTCAGGTTCTGGTTCTAAGGCCTGGGGATGGGTGTGGAGACCCTTCATACATACTGTACGAGATATAGTAGTTTCAGGATCTGGGGATCTAGGGATGGTTGTGGAGACTCTTCACACATACTGTATAAGCTGTGGGAATTTCAGGATCTACACTGAGAATCCACTGCTTGAGGCCATGGCTCTGGTTAGTGAGAGAGCTCATGTCCCTAGTCTCAGAAGTAGCTGGTAGCCTCATCTCTCTGGGCCAAAGGATGGCCAGTGCTTATATAAATTGTCCAGAAAGAGTGGTAAAGGGCTAGACTGGAAAGGATCATCTGAGTTTTATGCCCTGCTAAGGTCTCAGTCTTCCCTATGGTAAAACCAGGATGACTGAGAATACCTACTTCACAGGATTTGTTTGCAAATGTAATGAAATAATGTACTTTGAACCTTAAAGTGTTATTCTTTTTATTCCACTTGTAGAAGAAGAGAGGAAAAGCCAGGGTGGGGGTGGAATTGAGTGCCCTGGATGTTACCTCTGGAGTTTCTGCTGAGTCTTCAAGGTGCCCTTCTCCTTTCAGGTAACCTGTACGGGGAGGACCATGCTGCAGAGCAAACAGTGGGGGATGTTTTCCTTTGAAAGTTCATGCTGGGCACCTTCCCAGGGTATCTGGCCGACCTGCTGATCCTAAAGCGCCGGGCTTACGAGTTGAAGGTCTGTGCCCTGGTCCTGAGGCAGCTGCCTGCACACAAGTTCCACTTGCTGGTGGGGTACAGTGAAACTCTGTTGTCCCACTTTTACAAACGTCCTGTCTGTCTGCACCTCCAGACTGTGCCCTCCAAGGTCGTGTATAAGTACTTCTAAGACAGTCCTTTTTTTTTTTTTTGCATCAGGCTGTAGCCTGGGAAGGACAGAAACGTGTGGGAAAGGAGTGAAGTAGAATGAGGAAATATATCCCCTCACTGTCTCACGAGGATTCCTTTTCAAAGCTGCTGTTGAATAAGTAGACCTTCCGTGTTGTCTTGCCCCTTGGTTTGTCTTTCCTCCTTAGAGAAGAGAACTAGAGTAGGGTTTCTTCGAGGGTGCTCCAAGGCTCCCAAAAGGCTGCCAGTTGTTTGAGCCTTGGGTAATAGCTACAGTGCAATGAGTGTCTTGTCACCTTATCAGGAACTTTACCTGGAGTTCTTTGTTTTCTCTCAGAGTGGAAAAATCCGTTTTTGGTCATTATAAAATAATCAACATTAATTTTTAAAATTTGAAACAATATGGACATGTGTCAAGTCAACCATGAAAGACTCTTGTAATTCTTCCATGGAGAGAACTACTGTGAACAGTTTATTTCCAGATGTACTTTTTCCCTCCAGAAATACCTTAGTGGATACTCATTGCTTATGAAACAAGCTTTCGATTGAGCACTACTCTGTGCCACAGATGTTCTGAGCGCTTGGAACCCAACAGTGTACAAAACATTCTGTTCCAAAAGCCCTGCCTTCGTGACACTTGTATCCCCGTGGAGGTGGGCAGGGAGGGCTAGGCAGCACTGAGGACTCCAAGCAGGTGAGGGAGGTAGACCTACAGCTCAGTGCGGGAGAGCATTTCAGGAGGTGGCATCTGCAAAAGCTGCAGGTGGTGATGGGCGGTGGGGCAGGGATTGCTGACTGACTTCACTGTGACACTGACCTTGACCCTCACCTTGACCATGACCCTTGAACCTCAGCCTCTCTCACACACACACACACACCCTAATTCCAACCCTGACCTTGACTTATTACCAGGACTCTGATTCTACCCTAAGCTTTACCCTCATTCTAACAGTAGTGGTCTCCCTAAGACTACCCACAACTTGACCTTCACTCAACCTCAACTTTTACCTGAGGGTTTCACTCGGACCCTGGCCTGATCATGTCAGACTCTGACACTGACATTGATTATGTCCCTCAGGTAACCCTGACTTTCAGTCAGAACTTCACTCTGAAAATATCCTAATGCTATCTGACCTTGTCACGACCCCGACTGTGACCTTATCCTAACCCTAACTCTGAGGCTTGCTTTGACTCTGACCATAATCTTCACCCAGACTCTTATCATGATCTTGACCATAAAACTGACAGTCATTTAAATTTGACCCTAGCCCTCATCTTCCATTATTGATAAACTGGACTCTGACCTTGACCTTGAAACACAGCCATCACCCAGACTCTGTCCCTCAACAGATCTGAGCCCACTCTTAACCTTTGTCTTGATGCTGATTCTAACACTCAACAACCCTGGATTGATGGGACTGATTGTCATTCAGGCCCTGAGACACCCTCACACCCTGCTGACAAAACTCAACCTTAACCTGACCCTGACCCTGACGCTTCCGACCTTCACTCTGTCACTGACCCTGACCCTGGACTAAATGTGAATTTGATCCTCACCCTCTTCCTGATTCCCACCCTAACACTGACCTTGACCCTTCCACTAACAGTGATCTGACAACCTCAGCTAGACTTGATCATGTTCCTGACCCTCATGACCCTGATCTACCCACATACTGATCATGAAACTTTACCTAACCCTGACCTTGACCCTGAACCTTATTCAAATCCTTATCCTGTCCCAGACTGTTACCCTGATGCACAGCCTTGCTTTGATATTCACCCTATAGACTCACCCACATCTTGACCCTGATCCATTTTTAATTGAAATATATTTGACATATAACATTGTGTACATTTAAAGTGTACATGTTGATACATTTATATATCTTAATACTTTATATATCATAATATGATTGCAACAGTTAGCACCTCTGTGTTACATAATTATTCTTTTTAGTCGTTAGAATAATTAAGTTCTAGGTTTCTAGCAAGTTTGTTGATTATAATACAATATCATTGTCTGTGCTTACTATTTATTATAAATTTGTACCCTTAGGCAACATCTGCCCTGTCCCCTCTACTCTCCAACCCCTGGTAACCACCATTTTGCTCTCTGTTTTTGCAAGTTTGGCTTTTTTAGATTACACATGTAAGTGATGTCCTATAGTATTTGTCTTTCTCTGTCTGACTTATTTCACTTAGCATAACTTCCACGAGGTCCATCATGCTGTTGCAAATGGCAGGATGTCCTCTTCTCATGGCTGTATAATATTCCATTATATTTATATACCACATCTTCTTGATCCATTCATTTGTTGATGGGCACTTATTGGCTATTATGAACAATCTTGCAGTAAACATAGGAGTGCATTTCTGTCTTCAAAATCCTGTTTTTATTTCCTTTGTGTGTATACGCAGAAGTGGAATCACTGGATCATTGTTGGGTCTATTTTTAATTTTTTGAGAAGCCTTGATATTGTTTTCCATTATGGTTGAATCAGTGTACATGCACACCAACAGTGTGAAAGAGTTCCCTTTTCTCCAAACCCTTGCCAGCAATTTTTATCTCTTGTTTTCTTGATAATAGGCCTTCTGACAGGTGTGAGGTGATACCTCATTATGGTTTTGATTTGCATTTCTCTGATGGTCAGTGATGTGGAGCATCTTTTCATGTGTCTGTTGGCCGTTGGGATGTGTTTTTTGGAGAAAGGTCTAGTTCTACCCATTTTCAGTCAGATTGTTTTTGATTTTGTGTTGTATGAGTTCTTTATATATTTTCAGTATTAACTCCTTATCCAATGTTGGCTTGCAAAAATTTTCTTCCATTTTGTAGAGTGCTTTTTCATTTTGTTAATGGTTCCTTTTGCTGTGCAGAAGGTTTTAAGTTTCATGGAGACCTATTTGTTCATTTTCACTTTTGTCTTTGGTGCTGCTGGTGTCATATTCAAGGAATCATTGCCAAAACCAATGTGAAGGATCTTCTTCCCTATGTTTACTTCTAGGAGTTTTACAGTACCAGGTCCTTCTGTTTCAGTTTTTAATCTATTTGAGTGAATTTTTTTTATTTTATTTATTTTTTATTATTTTTTTATTATTATTTTTTTATTAATAATGATTTTTTATTATATTATGTTAGTCACCATACAGTACATCCCCGGTTTTCGATGTAAGGCTCGATGATTCATTAGTTGTGTATAACACCCAGTGCACCATGCAATACGTGCCCTCCTTACTACCCATCACCGGTCTATCCCATTCCCCCACCCCCCTCCCCTCTGTAGCCCTCAGTTTGTTTCTCATAATATTTGAGTGAATTTTTGTGACTGGTGTAAGATAGGGGTCTAATTTCATTGCATGTACTCATCCACTTTTCCCCACCTCACTTGTTGATGACACTGTCCTTTCTCCGTTGTGTGTTCTCAGCTTCCTTGTTGAATATTTTTTTGACCAAATAAGCAGAGGTTCAATTCCATGCCTTCTATTCTGTTCCATTGGTCTATGTGTCTATTTTTATCTGTCGATGCAATAACATACTGTTTTTATACTGAAGCTTTGTAGTATAGTTTGAAGTCAGGAAGTGTGAAATCTGTGGCTTTGTTCTTTTTTCCTCAAGAAGGATATTTTTACAATATAAATTCTTATGATCCATGAACACAGGATGTCTTTCCATTTGTTTGTCTTTCCATTTCTTTGATTTCTTTCAGCAAAGTCTTGTAGTTCATTGTACAAGACTTTCACATCCTTGGTTAAATTTATTCCTAGTATTTTATTGTTTTTGATGCTATTGTGAATGGGATAGTTTTATTTCTTTTTCAGATGTTTCTTTCTTAGTGTGTAGGAAAGTAAATGATTTCTGTAAGATGATTCTGTATCCTGCAATTTGACTGAAATCTAACAGCCTTTCAGATTTTCTATATACTGAATCATATTATCTGCAAATAGTGACAGATTCACTTCTTTCTTCCTGATATGGATGCCTGTTATGTCTTTGTCCTGCCTAATTGCTTTAGCCAGGACTTCTAATACCAAACTGAGTAAGAGTGGTGTGTGTGGGCATCCACGTCTTGTTCCTGCTCCTTGAGGAAAAGCTTTCGATTTTTCACCAGGGAGTATACTGTTAGCCATGGGCTCACAACATATGCCTCTAATATATTGAGGTACGTTCCTTCTATACCTGATCTGCTGAGGGTTTTTATGAAATGATGTATTTTGTCAAATGCTCTTTCTGCATCTATTAAGATGATCATGTGATTTTTTTCTTTCATTTTATTAATGTGATATATCACACTTATTTATTTTTATTTTTATTTTTTTAAAGATTTTATTTATTTATGTGACAGAGAGACAGCCAGCGAGAGAGGGAACACAGCAGGGGAGTGGGAGAGGAAGAAGCAGGCTCCCAGCAGAGGAGCCCAATGTGGGACTCGTCCCAGAACGCCAGGATCACGCCCTGAGCCGAACGCAGACGCTTAACGACTGCGCTACCCAGGCGCCCCCACATTTATTGATTTGTGTATGTTTAGTAATCTTTGCATTCTGGGGATAAATCCTACTTGCTCATAATGTATAATCCTTTTTATGTGTTCTTGAATTCAGTTTGCTAATATGCTGTTGAGTTTTTGCATTTGAATTCATCAGAGATATTGGTCTGTAGGTTTCTTTTCTTGTGGTGTCCTTCTCTGGCTTTGGTATCAGGGCAATGCCAACCTCACAAGATGATTTTGGAAGTATTCCCTCCTCCTCAATTTTTTGGAAGAGTTTGAGAAGAATTGGTGTTAATTCTTTGACTGTCTGCTAGAATCTCTGGTGAAGCTGTCTGGTCCTGGGGGAGGTTTCTTTGTTGGGAGGTTTGTAAATCCTGATTCAATCTCTTTAGTCTCTATTGGTCTGTTCGGGTTTTTTATTTTTTTCTGATTCAGTTTGGTAGGTTGCTTGTTTCTAGGAATGGATCTGTTTCTTCCGAGTTATCTGAGTTTTTGTCTTGTAACTGTTTAGTCACAATCCTGTTTTTCTGCAGTCAGTTGTAATGTCTCCTATTTCTTTTCTTTTTCTTTTTCTTTTTTTTTTTTTTTTAAGATTTAATTTATTTATTTGAGAGAGCACAAGCAGGGGGAGGAACAGAAGGGGAAGGAGAGAGATAAGCAGACTTGTTCTGAGCAGAGGGCCCGATTTGGGACTCAGTCCCAAGGCCCTGAGATCATGACCTGAGCTGAAGGCAGACACTTCACCAACTGAGCCACCCAGGCGCCCCTAATGTCTCCTTTTTCACCTTAATTTTATTTGAGTCTTTTGGTTTTTTTCTTAGTCTAACTAAAGGTTTGTTGATTTTATCTTATTCATAGAACCAGTTATCAGTTTCATCAATCCTTTCTGTTGTTTTTACCATTCCTATTTCATTTATTTCTGCTCTGAGCTTTATTGTTTCCTTCCTTATGCTAACTTTGGGCTTAATTTGTTGTTGTTGTTGTTGTTGTTTTCCTAGTTCCTTGAGGTGTGAAGATAGGTTGCTTATTTGAGGTCTTTCCAATTTCTTAATATATGCACTTCTCACTTTAAACTTTCAGAGCTGCTTTTGCTGCCTTCTGTAAGTTTTGATATGTTGTCTTTCCATTTTCATTTCTTTTGAGATAATTTTTAATTTTCCTTTTGATTTCTTCACTGACCCATTGATTGTTCAGAAGTGTGTTGTTTAGTTTCCACATACTAGTGGATTTTCCAGCTTTCTTTTTACTGATTTCTAGTTCCATACCATTGTGGTCAGAAAAGATAGTTGGTATGATTTCAGTCTTGTTAAATGAGCTATGATTTGTTGTGTCCCAGCATGTGGTCCTTTCTGGAGAAAGTCCCCCTTGCCCTTGAGGAGAATGCATGTTCTGCTGCTGTTGGTTGTGTTTTTAGTCTGTGCTGCCACTCTGTCTATTGATTGGCGAATTCCATTTATTAATATTTAGAGTGATTATGGATCTGTAAGAACTCAATACTGCCACCTTATGTCTTGCCTTCTGATTGTTTTTTAGCTCCTTTGTTATTTTCCCCGTCTGTTTCTACCTTTGTGAAGTGCTGGTTTCCCACGTAGTGTTTGGTCTCCCCTTTTCTTGTTTTGTGACTCTAGAGTTTTGCTCTGTTGTTACCATGTGGATTACAAACAACATCTGTTAGATAAAATAATCCTTTTTATGCTGATAGCACCTTATTTTCATTCCCTGTAAAGTTTCCACACTTTTATGCTTCCCCTTTGTTTTGATGTTAAAATGCACCTCTTTTTATGATGCAAATTCACTGAGAAGTGATAGTGACTTCCGTTATTTCTCATGCTCTTTTTCTTTCGCCTCCAAACCGTAGTTAAGTGGTTAGTTAACACACCCTTCTAATACAGAGTTGCTATTTATAATTGAGTTAATTTTTTTGCCTTTGCTAGTGTTTTATGTACTTATATTTGCATTTATGTCACTAATTAGTGCCTTTTCATTTCAGCTGAAGAACCAACCCCTTTGAGCATTTCCTCCAAGGCTGGTCTAGTGTTGGTGAGCTCTCTTAGCTTTGGTGTGTCTGGCAAAGCCTCTATCCCTCCTTTCTATCTGAAGGGTAGATTCTCGTGATGAAGTATTCTTGGCTGGCAGTTTTTATCATTTAACACTGAAGAGGTCCTTCCACTCACTCTTGGCCTATGGAGTTTCTTCTGAGAAATCTGTTCGTAGCCAAACAGGGGCTGCCTTATAGGTGACTTTCTTTTGTTCCCTGGCTGCTGTTAAGATGCTTTCTTTATGATTGACTTTTGACAACTCCATTACAATGTCAAATATGATGAATGACCTTCCTTGGAGAAGGTCTTTCTGTTTTGGGGGTGCCCATGGCCCAGTAGGGGTATCCTGCAGTGGGTGGACTCCCAGACATCCACAGGCACATCTCTTGCTGAAATCTTGAAGCAGATAGCAGGGAACATGTTCCTCTAATGCCTTTGGTTATTCTTGTCTGCCTCTTTCCATTCCTCCAACTCCCCTGGTCAAGGACTCACTCACCACTTTTGCTTTCCACCTGCACTGAGGGGCAGGCTGTCGCCAGTGTTGCCCTGGGGAGGGGCTGCCTCGAATTCTTCTTTCTCCTCTGACTCCAAGCCCTCTCTACCCTGCTTCAGTGGTGTGCCTGGTTTTCCCCTCAGCTGGCTGGGCTTCCACAAATTCTCTATCTTCAGTGAGTGTTGCCCTGTTCTGTACTTTCCAGTTGTGTTTCCCCCAGTCATAGCAAGTCAGGGTGGGGCAGGCTCATCAAACTTCCTTGGATCTGCAACCCCCCTTCACAGTCCTGTCCACTTCCTGTCTGATGCACAGGTGCGTAGAAATCTGGGTGTCCTATTGTGATGAGCAGAGGCACTTTTGTTTGATTATGAGTTGAAGTAGTTGTAAATAAAAGGGGAGAGGAAAAAAAGGAAGACTCCTGCAGCCACCATGCTGATGTCACACTTGGCCCTGATCCTGACCCTACACTCACCCTTTCCTTGGTCCTGAACATGACCTTCACTTTGAAAATGACCGGACTTTGACCTTCACCCTGTTGCTGACCTTGCAGTGTACCCTTAACCTGATTCTGAATCTAGCTTTCACCATGATACTGACTCAGAATTGACCTTTACCTTCACTCTGACTCTGATCTTGACTTTGACCTTGAACCTACTCTCACCCTGAACCTGAATTGGACCCAACTCTCACAGTAATCTGGACCCTGATGTTCAAACTGAGTCATAATTTGACATTCACACTAACCATCTACCTAAAACTGACCCTGACATTGATCCTGAAGCACTGATATGACCCTGACCCTGCTCACCCTGATGCTTACTTTCACGCTAACCTTGACCTTCAGGGTGACCTTGACCCTCACCCCCAGCTGACCCTGTGCCTAACCTCAATGTGATTCTAACGCTAACCCCTCACCTCCACGCTGAATTCATCCCTGCATCTGACCCTTACCTTGACTCGTGCGTGGGTTTTCTACCGCCGGCGTGATGAACTACCATCAGTGTGATGGTTTCAAGTACCTCAGGTGTATTGGTCACAGTTTTGTAGGCCATAAGTAAAAACTAGGTCTTGCTGAGTTAAAATCAAGGTTTCGGGGGCACCTGGGTGGCTCAGTCGTTAAGCGTCTGCCTTCGGCTCAGGGCGTGATCCCAGCGTTCTGGGATCGAGCCCCACATCAGGCTCCTCCGCTGGGAGCCTGCTTCTTCCTCTCCCATTCCCCCTGCTTGTGTTCCCTCTCTCGCTGGCTGTCTCTCTCTGTTAAATAAATAAATAAAATCTTTAAAAATAAAATCAAGGTTTCAGCAGAGCCACATTCCTTTCTAGAAGCTTTGAAGATGCAGAAAGGGATTGTGAGCCATGGAATGCAGGAGTCCTCCATAAGGTGGAAAAGGCCTGGAAAGTGATTCTCTCCTGGAGCCTCCAGACACAGCCCTGCCCACCCACACTAGACTTCTGAGCTGCACAGCTGTAAGAGAGTAAGTTTCTGTTGTTTTAAGCCGCTAAGTTCGTGGAAATTTATTCAAGCTTTAGTAGAAAACCAATACAATACTCAATCTCGAGGTTAGGGTTAGGGGTTAAGGGTTAGGGGTTAGCTTGGGTTAACTTATTTGCCTTTTAATAAAAGATGTCAACGCTTAGAGAAGACATTTTTTCTTAGAACATTTTATAGTGAGCAAAAGTAAGCATGTATCCCAAAAAGTTAGGGAGAAGAACCAAAGGTCCCAAAGCAACACCTAAGTCAGAACCTCTCGACATTTATGTTTTATCTTTAGAGTTAATAAAAAATGTACTTGCTCTGTTGCTCTTCTCACAGATGGATTTGTTCCCCCTTTCATTCGGGTCTTAGCTCAAATGCCGCCTTCTCAGAGGGGCTTCCGATGGGCCTTTCTGGATATGATGGCCCCTTAGCCCACACTGTTCTCTTTTTAGCCAGCATTCCTTTGGATCCGTTGATCCATTTATTATATCCCATGCCGTTTCCAAGCTCCCGGGTAGGACTAGAGCTATACATTTGCACAAAGTAGATACTCAATAAATATTTATTAATTGAACCAGTTTTACTCTGTGATATGTATGGCTTCCTTTCTAATTAAAAGTATGGATGTTTTATCAGTGAACTTTTTACCTTTTTCAGAATATGTTTGGAGAAATCCATTGCTCCATGAATATACGCCTGCCACTGCTGTGGCTTTGTTATGTCTCCTGTCATCCTACCCTGAGCTGCCAGGAGCGCTCATTACCCATGTATGAAGCCCAGCTTCAAACCCTAGGGGTGAGTTCTGTGGAGGTTTTTTGGGGGGATATGGGGGGTTTGTCCTGTTGGACACCACCGTGTCATCTGGGGCCAGAAGTGAAGTGAGCTCCCATCTCTTTTGCTCTGCTTTTTCCATCTTCCTCTACCCTCTGTCAGCATGTGGGTCTCCTACCAACCATATCTTTGCAGGCAAACTCTGAGATGAACGATGGCTTGGGACTCCTCTGACATCACAAAATCTCGTTATAACCAGTGTAAGAGTTTCTGTGACACTGACATGACCTTTGTTTCCAGAATATGCCACATGAAGAGTCATGTTAGAGCCTGGGAGTCCTGAAAAGTTAAATGGGTGATTGTGCCTCTAGCTACAGCCCCTCTGGGGGATCCTGCTGAAGGTCATCTCAGATCTCAGTCTGGCTCTGTCACCAATTTCCAATACAATTTAGGTGAGTCACTTAATCTAAGCTTTAGGCTCATCATTTCTAAAATTAGGAAATGTTTTTAGATTAATTTATTCATTCAAGACTATGTAACGAGCTCCTATTAAGTTCTAGGCAGTCCCCAGGATTGATTCTATCTCAGGAATTCTGACTCCCGTCCTCGCCACTCATATGACTTCCCCCATTTGACACAGTGGCTGTTCCATGGGAATTCCCTAGGGCAACATTGGACTAGCAGGTGTCTTCAGGGTGTGCCCACTTGCCATTTGATGTGGCTGAGGGGCCACGAGCAATTCTGAACCCAAACGCAAGGTTTTGGCTAATTTGCCTTGTGCTGTCTTACTTGCACAAAAATAGCAGTGCCTGGATCAGGCCTTTCCTGCAACAGCTGAGCCGGCTTAGTGAGGACCTTGCCCAGGACACCAGCCCCATGACAGTGAGGGTATTCCTAGTCCCCAGTTAAGTCATGCAGTGCAGCAAGTGATACATCAGGATGGATGGTGCAAAGTATAGTTTCACTGAGAACATGACAAAAACATTTAAGTGACAGAATAGTAT
The DNA here is from genome assembly GCF_024610735.1 of Ursus americanus. NCBI lineage: Eukaryota > Metazoa > Chordata > Mammalia > Carnivora > Ursidae > Ursus > Ursus americanus. The sequence continues at coordinate 36,855,532 of NC_142157.1, forward strand.
GTAATTAAACATACATATATACTATGTAAGTGAAGGGAAAAGTAAACAACGGGGTCAAAAAGAGGAATGGGAGTTCCAACAAGCAGGCTGGAGTAGTCGGGGCTCAGGGGTGTCTCGTGGAGGAAGCGACCAGGAGACTTGTCACTGGTTACCACAGTGCAGCATCAGGGTATGTGCTCTGGCTGACCCTTGACCCCAGGGGCATTGGGGGCATTCTAGCTCCAGACAATCTACAGACTGCAAATTGGCCTGAGCTTAGCCTCTGTGGTCTGTGTTCTTTGCCCTTGGGTGTGGCTCTTTCTCTGCTGCTTGTTTTGTTTTCCTCTGAACTGCACTATTTTGTGTGGTACTGTTAATTGACACAAATTCTTTCTGAAAATAAGCGGAATATAAGTCATACTTGTTTCCTAAGTAGATCTGAACATACTCAGTAATAACAGCCTTTTCCCGGGCCCCTGTGTCTTCATCTGCTCACCAGCTCAAGATTTTTAAAAACATACTATATTTTCAACAGTTTCAAAGAATTAGTTTGGTTTTTTAAAAACTCAACAAAGTCACACTTTTAATAATCTATAAAATGATCTATAAACATTGAATAAGCAAGGCTTTACAGGATGAAGGAAGAATTGGCTTTGTGGTGGGGTTTGCGCTGTTTGCTCACTGTTGTCCCCATGTGGCCACTCTCCAGATAGCACGTGGCAGAATGTGTTACAACCTATCAAATTAAAGGGAGAATAAGAGAATAGGTTGGTCCCTGGATCCCCTAACTCCTAAAAACCATCATATAATTTATAAGCTGTATTCTAAATAAGTATATTTTAGCTAGACATTAGGGTTAGGGTCAGGGTCAAGTTGCATACATTAATTGTGTACGACTTTTTGTATGTCAATCATACCTCCACAAAGTGTTTTTAAAAAAATAAAATGGGAGAGAATACAGTCTCTCAAAACACTGAGCACCTTACCTGTCTCAGTAAATATGTAAATAAACATAATTATTGTTTAGCCTTAGCAGAGGACCGGGAGCTGGTCCTATAGGCACTTGGCAGGTGGCCTCTGTGGCCAGCTGCCCATCTCCCCGCTGCACCCACATCCAGCTCAGCACGTCCTCTGCTGTGCTCAAGGGCAGCCCACACAGAGCGACCAGGTCCAGGTGTGGCTCCCTCCTGTCAGGCATGGCTTGCTTCTGACAGGTAGAGAATGTGGCCATTCATGGACATGTGACGTTTTCCTTTGGTTACGTGCTATCTGCCTCCCCTTTTTTTCACCCGGGTCCTTAACCTTCAGCTCCTGTGAGAACCTGGGTTTTCAGGGTTCTGATGACATGTCAAAGTGTGTGGATCTGTGTTGCCTTTGTTCCCTGTCCTTGGGTCTGGAGATAAAGGTGAGAAAAGTCATCATACTGTGAAAGCAACAAAAATAAATATCAAGTGTGCTGTGCCCTCGGTAGCTCAGACTTGAAGGAAATGGCAAACTGCATACCTCATGTCATATACAACCAGCTTTAGGGACTCATATAAGCATGTACAATGAAATAGTACTGAAGGAAATCTCGGTATTGAACTTTTGCCTTGCAGAAGAAGTTCAGCAACACCTCCCCCTCTGCGCCCCCTCCCCCAGCCCTGTCATTTTCCAGTCTGGCCAATGCCCAGTCACACTGACACGTTAGCCACACAAGGACATAACTGTGATTATTCTCCTGGAGCGTTCCCGGTCCCCCTGCCCCCTGCTCGGCCAACCCTGCACACCCCCAGTCCTCCTGAGCATCCTCTGTAGTGACACAGCTGTGACCATCCTCCTGGAGTGTTCCCAGTCCCCCTGTCCCCTGCTCGGCCAACCCTGCACACCCCCAGTCCTCCTGAGCACCCCCTGTAGTGACACAGCTGTGACCATCCTCCTGGAACATTCCTGGTCCCCCTGCCCCTGCTTGGCCGACCCTGCATACCCTCAGTCCTCCTGAGCACCCCCTGTAGTGGCATTTTCACACCATGCTGTCATTCGTTGTCTCTCGGTCTGTCCTTTCTGCTAGGAATAGATCTCTCTCGCTGCTGCCTGGCTGGATGACTGGTGGATGAATGGTTTCGGGATCTTTTGTCCTGGAACAGCAGACATCCTTCAAAACCTTGGTGGGCAGGGTGAGTATCTGTCCCTCTGTGTGCCCCCAGCCTCAGTGGAGCATGGTGCCCAGGACAAGGGATTTGAGAGTCCTCCCACATGAAGTTTGTTCTGTGAAGGTGGATTCCTTCTGATATCATTATGTAACCACATAACGTGGCCATTACTGTGAGACAGAAAGCCTGCTACTGTATTGTATTCTACTTGCATACCGTGGCTAGCAAACAGTGAACACGCACTCACACTCACACGCTCACACTCACACCTCCGTCTCTGAGCATCACTACCATGTAAACTACAGCGAATTCCCACTGTGCTGCAGACATGTAGATGTGCCGTTAAAGGTGTAAACAGAGGAGGATGGATATGGAGCTCTGGCTAAAATGATGGAAGTCCTTGCCTATGGGCTTAAAGAAATGAGATTTAACCCAGAAGGCTCTACGTTCTATTCAAAGGAGTGACGTGATAATATCATCTTTAGAACAGGGATCGGCACAGAGTTTTCTGTGACGTCTTCTGTAAAGATTTTCTGTTAGGTGTTGCAATCCATGTGGTCTCTCAGACAATGACTCTACTCTCGCACTGTGGCTCGAAAGCAGCCACAGACCGCACATAACTAATGTGTGTGGCTGTGTTCCAGCCACGCTTTGTTTACAGAATACAGGGGGAGGTCACCTTTGGTCCATGGGTAGTAGTTGCCCACATCCCAGATTTGCAACCTGATGGACGATGGGTGAGAGGGCTCTTATTTTCAAATGGCAGAGTGGGCATACACTGGGACCTATCCTGCTTGACCCCGGCCCCTAAATTTGAAAGGAAAAAGGATGATAGCGAGATTGGCCAACAAGTAACACTTCAGGAATTCCCCCATATTTATCTGTATGCCTGGAGCTTCCCACGAGATGTTCGTCTGTGTTGAATTACGTGTAGGTATTGTTTTGCTGAATATGTCCCCATTGCCTGGCAGGTATATCTTGTGGGTTATATACCTCGCAGATGGTCACCTTGTTCAGGCCAAGACCGTGAGCACATTTATGGTTCTTGTGAGTCAGTGGAGGACCTAGCAAGTGTGGGCTTCAGGTCGAGTTTGATTCAGCCCTCAGCAATGTTATCGAGCACCTGGCTTCCTGGGCTCTCTGGGGCGCTGGCACTGGCCTGGCCTCGGCTGCTGCCGTGGTGATGGAAAAGCCCCTGGCCTGGGTGGTCCATCCCAAGCTTTGCTCTGCAGACCGAGGCCCGAGGTTCCTGCCACGTCATTGGCTGGGACCAGGTCACATGCCCATGGATGAGCCAATCGCAGAGCCAGGGAGTGGGACCGTGGAGACTGGCACAGGTTGTTAGGTCCTCTGTTGTAATGACTTTTCTAATTGCCGTGGTGACAATGACTTCTGAGATGCATTTGTCAAGAAAATGAGTATTGATTTCTGGTAGTGAGTGGGTCCAAGGTGCTGGCTTAGTACCTAGCACCTCAGTCCTGGCACCTTGGTACTACTGTACTAATCTGCAGAGACAGTGGCTGAGAATGAGCAAAGTTTATGGATACTGGTCTGGAATGCACAAGGTAATGGTGTGTATGTGTGTGTGGGGGGGTTATGGGGATTGGGGTTAATAGCTCTGGCCAACCCGTATCTCCAATTTACCTAGGTTCAAGGAGCTGCGAGGAATCCATGGTGGTTCACCGTCAATAATTTTGCAGATGAAGAATATGCCTTTTGCATGGAGTATGGCAAGACTTGTTCCAAGTATTTTCTAGTTGGTACAGAAGTCGGGGAGAGCGGCACCCTCCATCTGCTAGGATAGGCGTGAGAGTCTGAGTGCTCTCAAGAAGATATCTGGCTTTCGCAGGACTCACTGTGAGTCTGTACACAGGACTGACGAGGACACTTAAAGGTTTTGTTCTAAGGATGGAGTATTGGAAGAATGTGGTGCACCTCGTAATCCTGGGAAGAGGACAGATCTGGAGTCCACTGTGGAGTTGCTTCGTGAGAGTGGTGGTGATCTGCAGCATCCAGCTAACGAGATGTCTGTCCTTTATTAAGTCGTGGGTGTGGTTTCTGTGACTTTGTCCTAACGGCTGGGCTTTCCAAGTAGTGGGATTTTTTACATCACTGTAATAGTTGGTCCCCCGAGAGTGGGCAACTCCTGTTCTGTTGCTGAGAAGTGTGTCTCTAGCGGTTGGAGTGTGTATTACAAGCCTATAGGTAGTCTCTCATGCTTCATTCCCCCTTCTGATTACTCCCCCTTTCTTTGTCCCTTTCTTCCCCTACCGATCTTCCTACTTCTTATGTTCCATAAATGAGTGAAACCATGAGAGACTGTGGACTCTGGGAAACAAACTGAGGGCTTCAGAGGGGAGGGGGGTGGGAGAATGGGATAGGCTGGTGATGGGTAGTAAGGAGGGCACGTATTGCTTGGTACACTGGGTGTTACACGCAACTAATGAATCATGGAACTTTACTTCAAAAACCAGGGATGTACTGTATGATGACTAACATAATATAATAAAAAATATTATTAAAAAAAACCAAGCCTATAGGTAAATGGTGGGGTGGTTACAATGGTCAGCAGGCTATTGTTATTGATGACTTTTATGGGTGAATTCCATATGATGAGATGTTAGATCTTATTAGTAGGTATCCTCATAAGTGCCCATAAAGAGTGCTTTTTCTGAGTTTAATAACATATATTTTTATTACTTCTAATAGCCGTCCTTGTACTTGGTATTCCAATGAGCAGCGCATTACAATGTTGCCTGCATTTTATCCGTGTATCGATGAGCATTTGGGTATCGAAAATGTTGGGAATGCCTCCACAAATGTACACTGGCACATCCAAATAATTATTAATAAAATTTCATTTTTGACAACAAAATAGGAAGTAACCTCCTGTGATTCTTAGTTTAAACCAGGGGAGGGGGCCCTCTTTTGGTACTGGTAATGAATCCATAGTCCTTCCTAGGGAACATTACCAGATTCTACTGGGAACTTGGTCTTTGTTATTGTGGAAGAATCAGGAGTGGACAAATTATTTGTCTCCTGGTTCATTTTCCATGAACATTTCCACAATATTTGGTTTCACACCTCTCCTATTGTGAAATCATCCCAGATTTGGCACAGGCTGGCCTTTCTCTGCAAAGGGTATGTTTGAGCCAAGAAAAAAGCAGCTTCTGGATGACTGGGAGACTCTAGGATCAGAATGCTGTCAGTAGGCAGTAACTGTAACCTTAGATTCTAAACCAGCTCCTGACACCCGGACTAAATAAGAGTTCAGATTTATAAACTTCAGATAGAAATTTTGTGTCCATGATGACAACTGAAGGAATTGTGTAATCCCTAAACCTAACCCTAACCCCTAAATTTAACCCTAAACTTAACATGACCCTAAACCCCAAACTGGAACCCTGAATACCAAACTTGAAATTGAACCCCACACCCGAACTCTGAATCCAAGCTCCAAGTCCAAGCCCTGAACCATGAACCCAAACCCTGAACCAGAACTCCAAGTCATGAGCCCTGAACTCAAACCCTAGCCAGAACCTAAACTCCAAATTTGACCCTGAACTTTAACCCCTAAGCCCTAAGTCTTAAACCCTAAACCCAGAATCATAAGCCTAAAGCCCTAAACCCTAACTCTTACCATTACCCTCACCCTAAACCCTCACCCTGATCCTAAACCCAAACCCTGATCTAGAACTCTGACCCAAACCTGAACCTGAACCCAAACCCAAACCCTTAACCACACTTTGTTTATGCATTCACCATTGATGGACATTTGCATGATTTCTACCTTTTGATTATTGTGAACATCGTTAGGGTTGGGGGTTAGGGTCAGGGTCTTGGATTGGGGTCAGGGCCAGGCTTGAGATCAAGTTCAGGTCAGAGTGTGGGTCTGCATCAGGGTCAGGACCAGAGTCATGTTCAGTGCCACTGTTTGGGTCAGGGACTATTGTCATTCCATATTGTTTCCAATTAATTGTTTCTTAACTATTTTTGGAGAAGTTGGGGGATATTGGGCTCCATTCTGCTTGAATTTCCAAAATTAAATGGACTCAGCTGGACCCAGGGAGGGAGCAGGTGCTTCCACTGAACGGTGAGCTCACCTAGTCCTGCACTGCCTCCACCGCCTGCAGAGGGCGCAGGACCCCCGCTCCCACCCGCAGCCGGGCATGCGCAGACGCTGTGACGGAAGCCTGGCCTCCTCAGGACCAGCTGTGTAGGCTTCGGGAGGTCTTGGGTCCGCGCCCACGCTGACAGGACCCGCTGTGGAGCACGTGGGGTTGTGTCCATGCTGACAGGAGTGCGGTCTCCTCAGGACCCGCCGTGGAGGATGTGGGTCCGTGTCCACGCTGACAGGACCCGCTGTGGAGGCCGTGGGGCCGCGTCCACACCACAGGAGCTGCTGTGGAGGATGTGGGGCCGCGTCCATACCCATAGGACCCGGGTCTCCTCAGGACCCGCCGCGGGAGGAGAAGAGGAGGAGAAGCCGTCTGAGCGGGGACTGCCGAGGGCTCCGTGCTCACAGGAGCCCGCGGAGGCAGGGCGCGCAGTGTAGACGGTGGGGTTTCCGTGGTTCGTGTGCGGTGCCGTGGGGTCGCTGGCGGGGCTGTGCGCGGGGCTGTGGGGTCTCCCCTCTCTGGGCCCGGATCCGCTGGGCTGGTCCGCGGGTCCGTGTTTACGCGCACACGGATCCGGTTCCGGGGGCTCCGCAGGCAGTCTGCAGTCAGGGAGCCTCCGGCCGCCCGCCCGGTGCTTGTTCGGCCCCGCAGGGTGCTCCCCGCGTCCACACCCGGTCCGGGCTGTCGGTTCCGTGTCTGGAGGTTCGGTAGCGACGGCGCGCGCTCTGCAGACACACGGCTGTGGGGAGAGCAGGTGTTCTCACGGCGTCGGTTCTTCCCGAGCGCAGAGTGTCTTCCGGTCTCCGCGTGTCTCCCTCGACGTCTGTCGTCGGTGTCTCCCGGGTGTCCGTCTGTCGTCGGTGTCTCCCGGGTGTCCGTCTGTCGTCGGTGTCTCCGGGTGTCCGAGGGCAGGGCTGTCCGTCTCCCTCGACGTCTGTCGTCGGTGTCTCCCGGGTGTCCGTCTGTCGTCGGTGTCTCCCGGGTGTCCGTCTGTCATCGGTGTCTCACGGGTGTCCGACAGCAGGGCCGGCCGTCTCCCTCGACGTCTGTCGACGGTGTCTCCCGGGTGTCCGTCTGTCGTCAGTGTCTCCGGGTGTCCGAGGGCAGGGCCGTCCGTCTCCCTCGACGTCTGTCGTCGGTGTCTCCGGGTGTCCGTCTGTCGTCGGTGTCTCCCGGGTGCCCGAGGGCAGGGCCGTCCGTCTCCCTCGACGTCTGTCGTCGGTGTCTCCCGGGTGTCCGTCTGTCGTCGGTGTCTCCCGGGTGTCCGTCTGTCGTCGGTGTCTCCGGGTGTCCGAGGGCAGGGCCGTCCGTCTCCCTCGACGTCTGTAGTCGGTGTCTCCCGGGTGTCCGTCTGTCGTCGGTGTCTCCCGGGTGTCCGTCTGTCGTCGGTGTCTCCCGGGTGTCCGTCTGTCGTCGGTGTCTCCGGGTGTCCGAGGGCAGGGCCGTCCGTCTCCCTCGACGTCTGTCGTCGGTGTCTCCGGGTGTCCGTCTGTGGTCGGTGTCTCCCGAGTGTCTGAGGAAGGGCCGTCCGTCTCCCTCGACGTCTGTCGTGGGTGTCTCGGGGGTGTCTGAAAACAGGGCTGTCCTCTGTTCGGTATTTCATGGAGGAGGAGGAAGTTGGGAGGGTTGTTTGAAGGAAAGTCCCCTGGAGAGAAGCGCGGTTCAGGGTGATGGGGGTTCTCACCTGCTGAGCTGCAGGGGTGGTGACTTCTTGGAGGAGATCAAACCTGCATCATTCCCTTTGGGGCCTGTGACTGATGAGTCTCTGCTGTGGGGCTTCTAATGTGGGGTCTGCAATCAACAGTTGTTCCTGTGACTGACACTGAGTGGTCGGCTCCCCCGCCGAGCCCCCCTTTCTGGTGACCCCAGTCCACTGTACTGAGGTTTCCCTTCATGCATTTTCACAGTTCTAACCAGTTTTTGGTGGAGAGTTGTGGAAAATTGGAATTCCAGATCCCGCTGCTTCTCCTGCACCCAAGACACAGGGGCCGCCGATGTCATCCTCCCACGAGTCTCTTGCTAACGTGTGGCCTCCTATACTGGTGAGTGGTCTCTCTTCGGTGGGTGAACTGGGTCTGGGAGGACGTGGCCTCCATCACGAAGCTTGATGTGGTCTCTGCTCCAGTGACCTGGTGCTGACATGATTGTTCCTAAGAGTAACTGACTCTGCGGTGATTTCAAAGTGCAGTGAACCTGTCACAGCAGCACAAATACCCTGTATCTCCACACTCAGACTCCCCAGCTGTCGTTTCTTTACCACATTTGCCACTTATACTTCAGTGCCTTTTACCCCGAACAGGGACACTCTTCCACGGAACCACCACATAACCCTAAATGAGGAAATCATCCCCGTTTCCAGATAAGAGCCCAGACCACAGGCCCACTTCAGCTGTCACCAACTGCCCCACTGTCTGAAATGTCCTTCTCCATTTGGATCCAGTTTTCTTTTTCTGGAACTGCTCCCAAGACTTTCCCTTATTTGGGTAACCTTAATGGATGTAAAGAGCAAGTTGATCCCGATCTGGGTGGCCTTTTCTGGATGGCTTGTTACGGGGCTGTTTTCAGTGTCCATCCACGTGGTGACATGCATCAGTCCTTTATTTTTTCACTGTGACTAAACATAATAACATTTACCACTTAAAACATTTCAGGTACACAGTTCTCCGGCCTTAGCTGAGTTCCCACGGTGGTACATCATTGTCTAGAACTTTTTCATTCTCCCCACAGGAGACCGTATGCACGAAACACCAACTCCCCATTTCCCTTTCCCCTCGGCCCTGCAGCCACATTCAACTTTTGTCTCTAGATACCTCAAGAGGTGGAATCATACAGTATCTGTTCTGTGAAAGCCAGCATCCTGTCCTTGTTCCCAATTTCAGAGTAAAGCTGTCAATCTTCAGACTTGAGCGTGGTGTTTGCTATAGATTTATTGAAAAAGATTACCCCTTATTCCTGCTTTCAGGAGTGTTTATATCAGCAACAGACATTGGATTTTGGTTAGAACCTTTTCTGCATCAATTAATATGACCACATGTTTTTATTTAAAAATTTATTGCGGAGTATAACATTGCTTGGTTTCGCTATATTGAACAACCTTTGAGATGTTTGTGAAGAGACACTTACGATGCACAATATATTTAAGAGCTCTTAGTTTTGCAGTTTTTCTGATCAGACTTCTTACATCTATTTTAAGACAGGTGTAGGAATGTATTTTGCTGATTTTGTGATGATTTCATTGGGGTTGGTATTAGTGGTTAGGATTGGCGTTAGGGGTTAGGGTAATGGTTGGGTTAGGGTTAGGGTTAGGGGTCTCCCTGTCTTCTTCTGCACAGAGCCCATTCTCCTCCAGTAACCAGAGTGATCTTTTTGGAACATAACCTTTGGGCCTCTCTGTGGTCTGCTCCCCTCCTGCCCATCCTCTCCAGCCTCACCTCTCCCACCACGGCCTGCCCCTCTGTGGGCCACCCAGGGGTGTGATTGTCCTACATGTGCCTCAGGCCCGAGTCCAAGCCTTTGCATTCACTGTGCCCTCTGCTAGGAGCACTTTTCTCTCCCCATGCTTCATGTCTGGCTTGTTTCCCCATTGGCTGGGCCCCAAATTGCCCCCTGAGGACCTGACTCATGTCTGCTGGTTGAGTGTGCCTGTCTGCTATTTAAATGTAGTGCCTGCCTTTCCGATGTGAGCAATTTGCTAACCTGCCAGTGATGGGGCAGGCATATGGAAGTAGCCTTAGTGTCTGCACAAAAAATCAGTCTCAGAGGGGCTCACCACACTTACCTGACGATGGGGGAGCTGCTGTCCCCATGGTGGGGAGCAGGTAGTCCCCTCAAAGGGGGACCAGCCATGTGAGGCGGTTGGACAAGACTCCCAACTTCTTGTCTGGGCAGATGTAGACCTGGACCTGGAAGCTTACACCCTTGGATTCAAGGCTGGGGCCTAAGCAAGCTCCTTCTTCTTCCAGAGGTCCTCTTTCCCCTTCCCTGACCATGGGCTGGACCTGATTCCTGACCTGGGGGAGTTCAAGGGTGACCCCTCCTAGGAATACCAGTGGTTTACTGAGGACCTTGTCAGCAGGATGCCCAGTAGCCTTCAAGGGAAGACCCTACAGGAGGTGGAGACAGCTCTGTGGGGGCCGGTGACATCCCACTCAAAACAAAATGGGGAAGGTGGCCGGCCCTGCTGGTTCTATCCAGACTGTAGGGCATAGAAACAAGGGCTGTGCCCCAAGGTGCTCCACTCCTGGCAGGTGGGGACAGGACCTGGGGGTTTGCCCAGGAGCTCAGCACAGGGGGAGTGTTCTGGCTCCAGCATGCTAGAGCCCACGTGGGGTTGCATGGGCTTCCAACCTCCTAAGCCTTAGGCTCCCCTTTATAAGATGCAGTGCTGACGGCCCTCATCTCCGGGAGCAGAAGGTAGGGAGGCCCCATGGGCAGACTCACTCAGGAGAGGCCAGGAGAATGGCTGTTGCTTAAAGTAGCCCAGGGCCTGCCCCCTCGAAGAAGGTGAACATGTGCACAGCCCCCAGCTTTGGGGTCCTGCTGCCAGCCTCTGACAGTGACCCTCCTCTCACCCTGTCCCCTGTCCCTGTAGCTATGTGGTCTTCCTGGAGCTGTTCCTGCAGACGGCAAAGAAGCACTTCATGGTGGGACACAGAGTCACCTACTACGTCTTCACCGACCAACCACCTGCCGGGCCCATGTGTCCCTCTGGGAGGGCTGCAGGGTGGTGGTCCTCATGGTGAAGTCCTCGAGGTCCACAGCACCCACCTCATTGCGGACACAAGGTCACCTACTATGTCTTCACCAACCAGCCGGCTGTTGGGCCCGTGTGCCCGTCTGGGAGGGCTGGAAGGTGGTGTTCTTCGTGGTGGACACAGGGTCACCTACTAGGTCTTCACTGATCAGCCAGCTGCTGTGCCTCATGTGCCCCTCTGGGAGTGCCAGTGGGTGGTGCTCCTCATGGTGGACACAGGGTCACCTATTATGTCGTCACCAACCACCAGCTGCCGGGCCCATGTCCGTCTCTGGGAAGGCCAGAGGGTGGTGGTCCTTGAGGTCCTTGGCGCCCCGTGCTGGCAGGATGTGTCCATGCAGCACATGGCGATGATCAGCTTCTGCGAGCAGCACTTTCTCCGCGAAGTGGATGACCTGACATGTGCGGACGAAGACCTGAAGTTCATGACCACGTGGGTGTGGAGATCCTGTCCCCACTATTTGTCACTCTGTACTCCAGTTTCTACTGGGCGGCCCATGAGAACTTTAGCTACGAGCGCCGGCCACAGTCCCAGGCCCACATCCCTAGGGACCAGGGCGACTTTTACTATATGGGGGCCTTTTTTGAGGGGGGGGGCTCTGTGGTGGAGGTTCACTGACTGACCTCGGCCTGTCACCAGGCAATGGGGGTTGACCTGGCCAATGGGATGGAGGCCATGTGGCCTGACGAGAGCCACCTGAACAGATACCTGCTGGACCACACGTCCACCAATGTGCTGGCCCCAGAGGACCTGTGGGATCCGAAGCTGCTGGGCTGAACCCCGGAGGCCATGTGGGACCTGCAGCTGCTGGGCTGTCCCCTGCAGGCCATGTGGGACCCGTGGCTGCTGGGCTGTCCCCTGCAGGCCATGTGGGCTGTTCCCCAGAGGCCATGTGGGACCTGCAGCTGCTGGGCTGTCCCCTGCAGGCCATGTGGGACCCGTGGCTGCTGGGCTGTCCCCTGCAGGCCATGTGGGCTGTTCCCCGGAGGCCATGTGGGACCCGTGGCTGCTGGGCTGTCCCCCAGAGGCCATGTGGGACCCACAGCTGCTGGGCTGCCCTCTCCTCACCCGGGTCATGGAGAAGCTGAGATTCAGGCAGTGCCCAAGAATCACCAGGACATCCAGAACTCATGAGGGGCTCGCCCCACCTCCGTCAGGGTGGCCACTCTGAGCAGAGCCATAAGAGCAGGTTCCTTCTTCTGTCCCCTCGACTGTGGAGTCCAGCACTGCCCGCTTGGGCATGTCCAGGGCCCCCAGCCACCCCTGTGCCCAGGAGGCCTGCCTGCGGGCACAAGGTCCTCTTCCTGTGGTTGGTGCATTTTGATAATTTCTGGGTCATTTGCAGCTGCTAACGGCTCCAGTTTTACGTCGAATGTTTTTCTGTGTCAATGCTGAGCAACCATCTTTAAAAAGAACAATTGAGGGAAAAGGTTTTCTCCCTGGTTCTAAACAGACACGGCCTGGTGGGCTGGGAGCGGCCCTGCAGCAGCCTTGGATGCCATGCCGCAGCCATGGGGCTTCAGAGTAAGGGGTGCCCGAGCCATCTCTCCGACCCCCAGTCCCCTGACTGCCAGAGGCTGTGACCGCTAGCATGGCCTCGAGGAGCGTGGAGCCCTCTGGGGTATTTCCGGTTCCTGCCTTGGTTTTAAAAGGCTATTTCTGTGCTGGTGGTGTGGGCATTGGCTCCGTCTGGGTGTGCGTCCTGCTGGGATCCCTCAGTGTCCACTGGAGGGTTTGCACTTGTGGACTCTCTCTGCACTATGTGTTAGCAAGCATTCACTGAGTGCCTACTGTGAGCTTGGTCACCAACAAGGGGCAGAGCGTGAGAGTGAGAACCAAGATACAGGATCCCTGCTCCAGGGCCCTCCTGGGACTCGCGATGGCCCCGTCCTCCTGACTCACTACTTTCCTATTGTGGTGTAGTGGACATACGACTGATACCGTTAAGCACGTTTCAGGGTACAATTCAGTGGCAATACATACATTCACTGCTCTGCACCCGCCACCTCCATCCATCGCCACAACTTCTTCATCATCCCAAACTGAACCTCTACCCACGAGACCCATTCCACCTCCCCAGCCCCAGCACCCTGCAGATCCTTCTACCTCTATGAATCGGAGTGCTCCCCATCCCTCATGAGTGGGGTCCTCCAGTATCGGTCCTTTAAGGACTGGCTTATTTCACGTAAGATAGTAGCCTCAAGGTCTGTCCCCATGATCCTGGACCTGAACCACTTTTCCCCCAAAGGAGTGGCTCAGCCCTCTCCTGTCTAAGGTGAGCCTCCTCAGTCCCCTCTGCTCCCCTCACCTTCCTTCTCAGCCTGAAGATGATCCCAGCCAATCTGCAGCTTTGAAGACGTGTTCAGTCCAGATGCTAGACACACACCTGGGGGGCCTCGGGCCTCACCTACCTCATCTGTCCATGTCAGGTGCCTGCACCCCCACCATCTGGCCACTTGCTCCTCCCACAGGTGTCCCCATCTCAGGAGAGGGAAACACCAAGTCCAGACCCTTGGAGACCTCAGTGAATTCTTGCTTGCCACCAACTCTCCCAGTAGTGAGGTGGCTACTGGAGGGCATTCAATGTCCTAAACATTTAAAGGCATATGTGAATCTCTGCTTCCCAGGGCAACGGGTAACAGTTGGGGCAAACAGAAACCAAGTAGACTCACTGGAAGAAAGGCTGAGTGATGAGGAGCATTAGGGAAGAAGGGTCTGGAAGCTCCGACTGTCCCCACCTGATCTTCAGATGCTCCCCAGTTCCTCCTGTGCCTCTGGTGTCTTCCTGGAACCCTGACCTGGCTGTTTTCAGACAGCTCGCCCAGTGGTACCCTCACTTTCTGGGAGGGGGTTTGCTGAAATCCGCAGTGTATCCTGCTGCCCCACCTGGATCACATCGTCTGGGCCATCTGAGGACCCAAGACTGTGAGTCTGTGGCCTGGAGGGATTCTGAGCAGAGCTGGTGGGATGGGAGGGCTGCTAGGCACAGAGGCAGGTTTCCAGAAAGCTATAAAGCTACCTTCCTACAGTTTTTGAATCAAAGCCTTGAGATCTTTAAAATGCCAGCAATGTTACAGCATGGGCCAGAAAAACAAATGTCCCTGTGCACCCAACACCACCTAAACTATTGGCCACTTCTTGTCACTTGAGCTGAGTACAAAGGATTGGGAGTGGGGACTTGAGGGAGGGGTCCTGGGCCAGACTGTGTTTGGGGGACAAAGGCCATCCAGACAATCTTGTGCTGGGCCTAAGGAGGCGGCCTGTGTGGAGACCCCAGCTGGAGGCTCTGCTGTCTGCTGATGCCCCCTCAGCCTGCCCCAGTGCACCTGCTGCTGGGGGAGTGCCTGCCCCCTCCTCCCTGCGGAGGGCTCTCTCCTGCACCAGCGGTGCCTCCTCCCCTGCCAGCCGCTGCCAGCCTGCAGCCTGGAAGTGTGGATACCCTGAGTTCCTCTAGCTGTGGGGGAAGCGCCTGCCCCCTCCTCCCTGCGGAGGGCTGTTTCCTGCACTAGCGGTGCCTCCTCCCCTGCCAGCCACTGCCAGCCTGCAGCCTGGGAGCGTGGATACCCTGATGGCCTCCAGCCCTGGGGACAGAGCCAGTGCACGTGGGACGTGGTCTCCCAGCAGGCCTGAGCGCCAGGCCACCACGGTGCTCGCTCTCCTGCGGGCTCACTATGCCATGCCCTCCCTCAGGCTCCCTGGGCCCAAGTCCTCCTCTGCTTGGAGACCACCCTTGGCCCAGGCTCTACACGCTGGGACTGGGAGTGGGTCATCTGGACCTTCTAGACTCGTGCTACTATGCCTGTGACACAGGCACGGTCCGGCCTCACAGACTGCTCAGAGGAGACCCAGCGCAGGAAGAATCAAGCTGCTGCAAGGGAGATGCCAAGTGACCCAGAGTGAGCACACAGACCTTGCACAAAGCACGGGGCTTGCGGGGCCCAGCACAGGATGCGGGCACCTAGCCACGGGTCACGGGAAATCCCAATGAGGGCAGGCCTGGTGGGGAGGGCACAGAAGGGCTCCAGAAGAGGCAGGCGACAAGGAAGACAACAGGACAGAGCTTCCCAAGGAGGTCAATGGAAGAGTGAGAGAATCGCAGAGGCCTTGGGAAGATTTGGAGGCCCTGGAGATGTTGGTTAAGTGCTCTCATTTGGTCAGAAAAGGTGTGTTACAAACCCCCATCGACACTGGATGATTTACTCTTCATTGGTTCTGGGAATCAGTGCATACCTGCTATGAGAACTCACATTGCGTTAAGTCTAGGATATACTTACTTTTCAGGACTAGATTTTTCTAGAGGAAGTGCTAAGCATGAGTCTCTCCATTCTTTTCTTTGCGCAACTGGTCTCTGTTTTCAGGAGCAGATTCCTGGTGCTCATCACCCCTGCTCACCCTGAGGACTGGCCCCTGTCACCACCCACAGTGGATGTGACTGCATGGGTTGGGGGGTGCTCACTGATGAAGCCCCAGTGCTCAGTACACAGCAGGGACCCCAGATCCTCTGCTGAATGAGGGAGGGCCTGAGGGAGGATGGGAGTGAGGGAAAGAGTGAGGGAGGGAGGATGGAAGGGGTGGAGGGGAAGGAAAGAGGCGGGGGAAATGAATGACGGAGTGAATAAATGATGTAGGGAGGGAGGGAGTGAAACCACGGAAGTAGGGTCCTTACATCAGGAGCCATTATTTGGGGTGAGGTCCGATGGCATCATAGCCCGGGCCCTAGATGGTAGCTCAGGGCATGTCCAACTGTCCTCCCAGTGCTGACCATCCTTCTCCTCAGACCTGCCGTCATCCTGGATCCTCTCCACCTCCTCCTCAGACCATTCTGAATGTTCCCAGGAGCAGGGTGGCAGGAGGGGAGTCTCAGGAGGGGCTTCCCAGATCCTGTGCCCAGAGGAAGCTGTGACAGTAGCTACAGGGCATCCTATCATGAGGACTGGAACCGAGGATCCCATCCATCTCCTTGGGCATTAGCGTTGGTGCATAGCCTGCTCTCTCCACCACTGCTGTGATGAACACTCCTGAAAATACATCTTTGAAAAACCGAGTGAGAGTTTCCAGGGTGAGTCCGAGGATGAGCATGCTAGGTGATGGGTGCACCTGTGACCTGGGGTGGGTACTGCTCACTGCTCTCCCAGACAGGGGTGCCCATTGCCCTTCTCTCCAGGGGACCTGCGGGGGACATCTGTGTCCTCACATTCTCCCCAGGGCTGCTGGTCCCCAGACCAGACACTTGCTGGTCTGGGGGTGACCAGCGCTGCCTCCATAGGGTTTCCTTTGCTGGAGTTCTTCCCCAGAAGCTCCTGCATCTCTGACACATACTCCCCCCGTGCCTATCCTCCCCCTTGGACTTGCATGTGTTTGGTCTCTGTCCCTGTGGAACCCAGTGACTTGGAGCACGGTTTGGACCAGAGGCAGGGGAAACCTTTCTCTGGCCTTGGGTTGTGAGCAATGCTTTTGCCCTTTGTGATGTGTCTACTAGCTTTCTGCATTTCCCTGGTTTCTGTGTGGGTCACAGGAAGAGCCAGCTGTTTACTGTCTGAAGTCAGGCCGTGGTGTCCCAGCAGGAACAGGGGTCTCGGCCCTGAGATTGTGCCCATAATTCCTAAAGTGGTCTCTATGATTATGTCTGATCTGTAATCCATCGGGGATTTCAGTATCGAATAAGGGAAATGCTATGTCAAATAAACACAGAAAAAAAAAATCCCCTTGGAAAATAGGTGGGCAGACACGTAGGCACCTATTGTGTGATTCCACTTATAGAAACATCCGGAACAGGTAAAGAAACAGAGAGAGAGAGCAGCTTAGGGGTTTTGAGGGGCTGGGTTGGGGGAGAAATGAGCAGGGAGGGCTTCTGGTTCAGGGACTCCTTTGGGGAAGGAGATATTCTGCAGCAATGTTCTCTGGTGGGGTGGCACAACATTGTGAATATACTTAATGTGCATGACGTGTTGAATTGAAAACAAGTAATTTTACTTAAAACAAATAATAAACAGTATACAGAACATGAAAAGATAAAGTAACAGTCAATATGTACCAGAGAGAAAGAACATAGGGGGAGGGGATGAAACATTCTGGCGGGACATTGGGTTCTGGTGAAGGAACTAAGGGTAATTGCACAAGGAGCTCTCCCTGCAGGGCTGTGGGCTCTGGATGTGGCTCTGGGAGCCCTGTAAGAGCAGGAGTAGGGGCAGGGGTTGGGATAGGGGCAGGGACAGGAGCAGGGACAGGTGCAAGAACAGGGACAGGGACAGGAGCAAGGGGAGGGACAGGGTCAGCAGCAGTGGCAGGTGCAGGATCCAGGGCAGAAGCTGGCTGAGGGGCAAGAACAGGAGCACAGGCAGGGGCAGGGGGAGGGGGCAGCAGTTCTGGCAGGGGAGGGGGCAGGATCTGGGGCAGGATCTGGGTCCAGGGCAGGAACAGGAGCACAGGCAGGGACAGGGAAAGGGGCAGCAGTTCTGGCAGGGGAAGGGGCAGGAGCTGGGTCAGGAGCTGTGTCCGGGGCAGGAACCAGAGCACAGGCAGGGGCGGGAGCTGGGTCTGGGGCAGGAACCAGAGCACAGGCAGGGGCAGGGAAAGGGGCAGCAGTTCTGGCAGGGGAAGGAGCAGGAGTTGGGGCAGGAGCTGGGTCTGGGGCAGGAACAGGAGCACAGGCAGGGGAAGGGGCAGGAGTTGGGGCAGGAGCTGGGTCCAGGGCAGGAACTGGAGCACAGGCAGGGGCAGGGGAAGGGGCAGGAGTTGGGGAAGGAGCAGGGTCTGGGGCAGGAGCAGGAGCACAGGCAGGGGCAGGGGAAGGATCAGAGGCTCTGGCAGGGGCAGGGGGAGGGGCAGCAGTTCTGGCAGGGGAAGGGGCAGGAGCTGGGTCTGGGGCAGGAACAGGAGCACAGGCAGGGTCAGGAGAAGGGGCAGGAGCTGAGGCAGGAGCTGGGTCTGGGGCAGGAACTGGAGCACAGGCAGGGTCAGGAGAAGGGGCAGGAGCTGAGGCAGGAGCTGGGTCTGGGGCAGGAACTGGAGCACAGGCAGGGGCAGGGGAGGGGGCAGCAGTTCTGGCAGGGGAAGGGGCAGGAGTTGGGGCAGGAGCAGGGTCTGGGGCAGGAACAGGAGCACAGGCAGGGGCAGGGGAAGGGTCAGCGGCTCTGGCAGGGGAAGGGGCAGGAGGTGGGGCAGGAGCTGGGTCCAGGGCAGGAACTGGAGCACAGGCAGGGGCAGGGGAAGGGGCAGGAGTTGGGGAAGGAGCAGGGTCTGGGGCAGGAGCAGGAGCACAGGCAGGGGCAGGGGAAGGATCAGAGGCTCTGGCAGGGGCAGGGGGAGGGGCAGCAGTTCTGGAAGGGGAAGGGGCAGGAGCTGGGTCTGGGGCAGGAACAGGAGCACAGGCAGGGTCAGGAGAAGGGGCAGGAGCTGAGGCAGGAGCTGGGTCTGGGGCAGGAACTGGAGCACAGGCAGGGTCAGGAGAAGGGGCAGGAGCTGAGGCAGGAGCTGGGTCTGGGGCAGGAACTGGAGCACAGGCAGGGTCAGGAGAAGGGGCAGGAGCTGAGGCAGGAGCTGGGTCTGGGGCAGGAACTGGAGCACAGGCAGGGGCAGGGGAGGGGGCAGCAGTTCTGGCAGGGGAAGGGGCAGGAGTTGGGGCAGGAGCAGGGTCTGGGGCAGGAACAGGAACACAGGCAGGGGCAGGGGAAGGGTCAGCGGCTCTGGCAGGGGAAGGGGCAGGAGGTGGGGCAGGAGCTGGGTCCAGGGCAGGAACAGCAGCAGAGGCAGGGGCAGGGGAAGGGTCAGGGTCTCTGGCAGGGGCAGGGGAAGTTGCAGCAGTTCTGGCAGGGGAGGGGGCAAGAGTTGGAGCATGAGCTGGTTCCAGGGCAGGAACAGGAGCACAGGCAGGGGCAGGGGAAGGGGCAGCTGCTCTGGCAGGGGTAGAGGAAGGGGCAGGAGCAGGGGCAAGAGCTGGAGGGTAGGAACAGGAGCACAGGCAGGGGCAAGGGCAGTGGCAGGCGCAGGGGCAGGAGCTGGGTCTGGGGCAGGAACAGGAGCACAGGCAAAGCAAGGGGCAGGGGCAGGAGTTTCATCCTTTGCAGGATCAAGAGCACAGGCAGGGGCAGGGGCAGGAGAAGGGGCAGGATTTGGGGCAGGGGCAAGAACAGGAACACAGAGAGGGGCAGGTGTGGGGGCAGGAGCAGTGCCGGGCTCAGGGGCAGGCTCTCCGTGGGCTGGTTCTCCAGCAGGCTCTTCCTGGACAGCTTCAGGCTCTCCGTGGGCAGGTGCCAGGTCACCTGCTGGCTCCTGGTCTCCTGCTGAAGTCGCTGCAGGCACCACCCCTCCCTCTGGAGCTGCCCATGAACTTGGAGCCGGCTCTAGTTCCTCAGATGGTGGAGCAGCTGTGAGAGGAGAAAAGCTCACCCACGTGCTTGCCTCTCCCTGTGCCTTTGCAGAGAC
The DNA here is from genome assembly GCF_024610735.1 of Ursus americanus. Classification (NCBI taxonomy): domain Eukaryota; kingdom Metazoa; phylum Chordata; class Mammalia; order Carnivora; family Ursidae; genus Ursus; species Ursus americanus. Next base: position 36,874,939 of record NC_142157.1, read on the forward strand.
AGAACCCAGCCCAGGGGCTCCCAGAGAAGCTGCAGCCAGGAAGGAACCCTGACCAGGACGTGTCCCTGACTGCAGTCCACCCACTGGGTGCTCTGAGCCCGGTCCTTGCTCCTGGACCCACACCAGCCTGTGGGGGCTCCTCCCCATGGGGCCAGCACTGACCCATCCCCACACACCACACACACCCAGCCCCAGACTTCTCACCCTCGGGCTCGGCCTCCGTGAGCTCTGGCTCCTGGACCACACTCACTGAGTGAATGACTACTGGGGACAGTGGCCTGGGCGGAGTCAGAACCCTTCCCAGGTGATCCCCTGTCCCTGCTCCTGGAGAGGAGGGCGTGTCCACCAGCTTCCTCTCAGTCTCATCCGTGGCCATCTGCAAAGACAGGGACCGGTAGCCGGCCCAGAGGCATCACAGCCCTGCCCGGCTGTCTTCACTGTCCTCCTGCCCAGGCCCCCTGCTGCTCCCAGATCAGACACAGACCTGTGCGTGCACAGCCCTGCACCTGGGATGCAGTGACCCATCCCTTCAGGGCTCGGGATTAACCTTGGGCAGAAGGGCGCAGCCCACGCACACCCTGTCCCACCCAGCCAGGTGTGAACATGACCTGCCCAGTGGACATTGACCCCTCATCAGCCTGCTCCTGCTCGGAGTGGCCCCACCCTACAAGACTCCTCTTTACACACACACACACACACACACACACACACACACACACACACACGGAGGGGACCCGGGGCTGCACAGTCAGATCAGAGCGTGGGGCTGGGCCAGCCGGCTCTGGGCCTCCTGGTGTCACCTTTCGGTCCTTCCTGCCAAATGGCCAGAGGCGTCGGGGAGCCCTGACAGAACATCCCCAGCGAGGGGAAGTGTTTGCAGGGCGCGCTTTCCTCAGCCTGCAGCCTCCAGACTTGGGGATGCAACACACAAACATGTTCTTCGTTCGAGGATCTCCAACGAAATGAGCTGGGCAGGGGGCTGGCTCTGGAATGTGGGTGCCTGGTTACCCGTGTTCCAAATTCTGTTGGGGTCCGTTGTCAGGGAAGTGAGGTCACCACCGCCTGGGGTCCCCTTGCCCGACTTCCTCCGCAAACAAGAGCCCCCTGGGGTCCCCCTCCCCCAGCTGCTCAATGCTCACCCTCCACCCCATGCCCCATCCATACAGTGACACCCACACCGCCCACCCACAGCCCTCAGGGGGCCTGGGTGCAGCCAGTGTCCCTGCTGTGACGATGCAGAGCTGGTTTCAGACCGGGCTTCTGCTCGTGACCAGGGCCATGACCCTGGACAGACCCTGTGCCTCTCAGGGACTCTCCAGGCTCCCCATCTGCACAGTGGGGTGTTCTGGCTTCTACTTCTAGGGACACCATCAGGGGTAGGACCTCTACATACATTCCGTTCCTGCTATCACAGGAGGCTGGGGCACGCACTTGGCAATGCAAGGATGAGCCAGGGGCTGGGCGGGGCATGGAACACGCTCAGAGGGGCTGGGTCTGCTCTGGGGTCCAGGCAAAGCCACCCCTTTGTCCCAGGCCCCGTGGGAAAGTTGCAATGAACTGATTCCAACCTTATCCCCTAGCGACACAGACTTCCAGGGGCTCCCATTAAGGTGAGGCTCAGGTCCCCGGGCCTCGTCTGTGCCCATGTGCGGGGCAGTCTCCACAGTGGTTCCCTGGCATTCCCGAATCCTGGTCACACATCCCTGGGGAGTCCCCTCCCGTCCAGGGTGGATGGCCTGTGTGACTGCACTCTAAGGAAGAGAATGGAGCAAAAGGATGGGATGTCATTTCCAAGCTGATGGAGGAAAGTCTGTGACTTCTCCTGGTTCCCTCTCTCCTGTGTTCAGTCTCTGTCTCTGTCTCTGAGTGTCTCACAGGAGCAGGATCCGCGGGCTCCGGGGACGATGTGAGAAACCCTCAGAACTCTCCCTTGTCCCTGTTTCCCTTTCCTGTCCTGGTGCTCAGTTCCTTCCTAAGGCCTCCTCACCATGCCCAGAGCACTGACTCTGGAACCTCTTCCAAATGGGAACCCTGAGGCTGCACCAAGGAGGGTCCTGACCTTGGTCCCCCGAGCAGTGGTCAGTGCTCTGCCACGTTCTGCATACCCAGGTCCTCAGCCCCCCAAGCCCCCAGGCTGCCCTCTGCTCAGAAGGACCTCGAGGGAGTACAAAGCATTTTCCCAGGACTGGGAGCACAGTGGGTCAGGGATGGAGACCCAAGGCCAGCAGGCTCTTCTACAAGCCTGTGGGATCCTGGGACAGCCCGTCTCTACAGCCCAATTGACAGTAGAGTAAGCTGAGGCCTTTTGTGCTGTAGCCCCCTCCACACTAGCGGGGGGTTTCTATTCCTACTTCCAGGTGTCCAGGGAGGTGATGGACACCGGACCCCAGACCCTGTCCTCTCCCAGTGCCCTGGCAACCCTCCTGGGCCCCTTGAGGACCCCCTGACCATCAGCCTGGCATGTCTCCCCTCCCCATGCTATGGATCTGGGGTATTGCCAGGAGTCCTGATGCCCCTGCCCCATGGCCCAGCTGTCTCCGACCTCTTTCTTCTTTCCCCCTTGTCACCCACCTCGCTCCCAGGGTGTCCTCCCCTTCTGACCCCCAGCTGGGCAGTCAGAGTGGGGTGTGTGTGTGTGTGTGTGTGTGCACAGGTGCACATGCTTCTACCTGCCTGGGGATGCCCAAGGTCATGTCCCCACATGGGACTGAGTGGGGAGCTATCCCCAAGGATCTGAGGGGCTCTCATCCCCAAAGCAAACCTCATGGGAGGGTTGATGCTGGCCTAGGACTGGAGAGCAGCCCTGCTCCTTGGACTCTGCACCCCTCATTTGTCCTGGGCCAGTCCCTGCCTCTTTGGACCCCAGGTTCCCAACTGTCCCTGAGGGTTGGACATGGAAATGCTTGAATGTGGCCGCTCTTCTGGAGTAGGTGGAGGACAGGTGCACCAGGCACACAGGCCTCCCCACTGAGAGGGTTAGGTGTTCACAGGGGACCTGCACACAGCACGTGTATCATGACCCAGTCCTGCTGTGGACATGCACAAGACCCATGGCTCCACACCTGACTGGTCCCTCATGTTCCCTCACCACCGCCAAGTGCTCTGTCGCCCCAAAGTCTGCTGAGCCCCAGAACCATGCCCACCCCAGCCAGCAACCCTCAGGGTGCAAGGCCAGGTGGGTTGGATATCTGGGGATGCAAAGGTCACTGAATACCCCCCGCCCCACCCAGCTGCCTGGAATGCAGACTCCCTCCCAGGGTCTATCTAAGTGCATGGCTGGGCCAGGGGACCTGGTGGCAGCAATGGAGGCCGACTAAGGGCAGGGATAAGATCTGTCCGCCCCTTCCCCTTCTCCTCTCCTCATTCTCCCTCATCTTCCTGGCAGGACCTGGGACAGAGGTCCAGCCTGCCCCTGGCTGCAGCCCTGGCTAGAGTCAGAGGGGTGGGAAGGAGGCCAGGGAGGAGGCGCCCACCACCAGGATGCCCGAGTGTGAGGGTGTTGTTACCGTAATGAGGGACCCCGTGGGCATTCAGGGATTTCAGCCATTTTCAGACATGAGCTGGGCCCCAGGACTTGGCCCCTGCCCCATCCTACCCCCCCCCCCCCAACGAGGCCCTGCATCCTCCCCAGCCCAGTCCTTGACAGCAGCCAGTCCTCCCTCCAGCCCCAGGAAATCCAGCTGCTAGGGGGGCTGCAAAATCATTACAAGCTGGAGCCTGAGCAGCCCTATGGGGCCTGGTTCCGGGTCCTGGAGCCCCACAGTGAGGAGAGGTGAGGCCAGGCAGGAGTGGGGAGAGGGCAGAGTGGATTCTCCTTGAGGACCATGGCTCCCTGGTCAGCACAGACCATGTTGCATGCTGGCCCCTAGGGCACCCAGATTCCAGCTCCCGGGCAGGCTCTGGGAGGGAGACCAGAGTGTGGCTCCTGCTAGCTCAGACGTGTTGCTCTGTCCTGTAGCTACCGCCTGTCCCGCCAGCTGGACTCCCCCTCCCAGTCGACCAGCAACACCTTCAGAGCCAAGAAGAACAGGCCATCATCAAACTCAGGGGCAAGTGAGTGGCTGGGCAGGCGGGGAGGGCTCACCCTGGGCTCAGGGAGTCTCTGGCTGGGCTAGCGGGGGCTTGTGAGGGCTGGCCTCCAGGTTCTTTGCTGAGCAGCCCTGTGACTGGAGCCATTTGCTTCCCCTCTCTGGGCCTCGCTCTCCTCCTGTGTGCAATGGGGTGATGCTGAATGATTGCTCCCATGGCAGGAACATGTGGGGTGCTGGTGATTGACCTACGCTGGGCACAGAGCCTGGATTGCAGAGCACTGTGGGGGATAGTGAGCGGGGGCACCAGTGAGCACCCCTCCCCCCAAAAGCAATCTAGCCCCTCCATGCAGCCGCCAGGCCCCTGACTGGGAGCCCAGGAGCAGTGGCAGACCACACTCCTGACACAAGGTCCATGGGTGGGTGGCTCTTCTTCAGGAGTGGGAATGCAGCGGGAGCCCTGGGAGCACGAGGCCAGCCCCTCCCTCTGAGGGAAGGAGAGCAAGGAAGACTTTCCCTGGGGTCCCCCAAGGCCACGTAAGAGGGGAGGAGGCTGTCCCCATGCCCAGACAGCCCTTCCCCAGCACCCACTTACCTAGAGGGGAGGGGCAGGCGTCTTTGCTGCACACAGTAAATCTGGACTTGAAGGTACATGGAAATTCTGCTTTGGGCAGGATCTGAGCGTTGGGGTTTGGTTCTTTCACTTGCTGGGCTGATGAGACACATACGCTCTCCAGGACTCCTCGAATGAAGAGCTCTTGCAGAGTCCTGGGCATCCTGGACCTGGGGAGGGGAGAGGGGCATGTCCTCCCAAAGACAGGATGGTTTCAGGTCGTGATCCTGGGCCAGGGCCAGAGACAGCCCCTCACTGCTCCCGACTCTAAGGCTGAGGGGACCTTTCTCAGGCACAACGATGCCCACTGAATGCGGGGACTTCAGAAAGGACACACACCTGGACCAGGTCCTGCTCCAGGACAGTGACTGCCTTCCCCAGCTCTGGAGGAAAAGGGACATCTTCAGCCTCTATGGGCGGGGGTCTTCTGTCCCACCAGCAGGTACCGGACGGTTTCTAGTCTGCCTCTGGAAATGCACCAGCACTGAGTGGGCCAATCACTGTCCACACACGAACATGGACAACGTGCTAAGGAAATGCCAGAGGTGATCCTGTGCAAATGGCCTGTGGGCCGGCGGGGTTGGAGGCTTCAGTGCCTTCCAGGGGCTGCGGGCTTCCTTTCCCTGGGTGGGAATCCTCCTGGAGTCTCGTCTCTGCCCTCAGGACTCCCTTCCTGCTGGTTTCAGGACCAAGGGAGAGACTGTGGTGTGGCTGGGAAGGCTCTGTCTGGGCCTCCTTCCTTCCACACACATCACTGCTCCCCAAGAAGCAGGGGCTGCTGCTCCTGCGTGCCCTACACACGGCTGGTGTAAGGCACACATTCCCTCCAAGGTACAGCTGCTCTGGCTCCGTCACATACATGGTGCCCACGGCTGCCTGGCTGGGCCAGGTGTCCAGAAGAGCTCTCCTTTCCTGGGATCAGGGTTCCTATTCCTGGCCAGAGAAAGACGCCCCATCTTTCCTCTGCTGGTGAAGGTGAATTCCTGGGCCGGGTGGCCCTCAGGTTCCTGAGGACATGGTGGTCCCCACAGGTCCCCTGGAGAGAAGGGTGTTGGGCACCCCTGTCTGGGAGAACAGTGAGCAGCACCCATCCCAGGCCGCAGATGCACCCATCACCCAGCGTGCTTGTCCTCGGACTCACCCCCGGGAGCTCTGGCTGGGTTTTCCAGGAGTGTTCAGCACAGCGGTGGTGGAGAGAGCAGGGAACGGAACAACACTAATGCCCAAGGAGATGGATGGCGGCTCAGTCAGTTAAGCCACTGACTCTTGATTTTGACTCTGGATGTGGTGTCATGGTGCTGGGATTGAGCCCCACATAGGGTCTGTGTTCAGTGCAGCGTGGGCTCAGGATTCTCCTTCCACCTCCTGCCTCTCCTGTCATTCTCGTGCCATGCTCTCTCTCTCTCTAAATTAAATAAACAAGATCTTTATAAAAACTGAGGAGGGCACGTGCTGTGACGAACACTGGGTGTTATACATAACTAACGAATCATTAAACACTACATCAAAAACTATGTGCTATACACTAGCTAACTGCACATGATAAAAAAATAAAAATAGAATCATACAGAATACTTTTAAAAATTGTAAGAAATCATAACATTAATTTTGCCATTTTAAACATTTTCAGTATAAAGTTCAGTAGTGTTAAGTATATTTACACTGCTGTGAACATTCCATCTTGCAAATCTGAACTCCAGAACGTTCCATCTTGCAAATCTGAAATTCTGTACTCATTCTTCTTTTTTTATATTTTATTTAAATTCAATTAGCCAACATCATTAGTTTTTGATGTAGTGCTCAATGACTCATTAGTTGCGTGCTCATCAGATCAGCATCTTTATTTTTCTAATTTAAATTTTAGTTAACATACTGTGCAATATTGGTTTCTGGAGTGCAATTCTGTGATTCATCACTGAATACGACACCCAGTGCTTATCACAGCAAGTGCCCTCCTTAATCCCCATCACCGACTAGCCCCTCCCCCACCCCCTCTCTCCAGGGACCCTCAGTTTGTTCTCTATCATGAAGATTCTCTTATGGTTTGTTTCCTTCTCTGCTTTTTTTCTTTTCCTCCTTCCCACATGTTCCTCTATTTTCTTTCTTAAATTCCACATATGAGTGGGATCATATGGTATTTGTCTTTCTCTGACGGGCCTTTGACTGTCTGCACCCATTAAATCACAAATTTCCCCCTTCCCTGAATCTCCTGGTTACTACAGTCTAGTTTCTTTTTTTTTTTTTTTAAAGATTTTATTTATTTATTTGACAGAGAGAGAGACAGCCAGTGAGAGAGGGAACACAAGCAGGGGGAGTGGGAGAGGAAGAAGCAGGCTCATAGCGGAGGAGCCTGATATGGGGCTCGATCCCAGAATGCCGGGATCACGCCCTGAGCCAAAGGCAGACGCTTAACCGCTGTGCCACCCAGGCGCCCCACTACCAGTCTAGTTTCTATCTCTGGAAATATGGCTACTTTGGAGAGCTCCCAGCTGTGGATTCCTACAGTATTTGTCTTTTTGTGAGGGCTTATTTCACGAAGCATCGTGTCCTCAAAGTTCATGCATGTTGTAGCAGGTGTCAGGATTTCATTCCTTGGTAAGACTGAATAATATTTCATTGATGGATAGACCACATTTGGTTTATCCATTTATCCGTTGGTGGACATTTGAGTTGCTTCTACCATTTGGCCATTTGTCTATTGTGAAGAGTGCTGCTGTGACATGGGTGTGCAAATATCTCTTCCAGAACTTGCTTTCTAATTCTTTTGAATATATACCCAGAGGTGGGATTGCTGGATCATACTGTACCTGCATTTTTAGTTTTTGAGATGCTTTGATACTGTTTTCCATAGTGGTACACCATTTTACAATCACACCAACAGTGCACAAAATGTCCAGTTTCTCCACATCTTTGCCAACATTTGGAGTTTTCTGTTTCTGGTTGTCTTTTTTTTTTCAGTACCCATCAGAATGAATGTGAGCTGATATCTCTGTGGTTTTGGTTTAGTCTCCTCTGATTATTAGTCATATGAGTGTATTTTCATATGCTTGTTGGTCATTTGCATACATCTTTGGAGAAGTCAATTCAAGTCCTCTGCCCATTTTAAAATCAAGTCATTTGTTTTGTTATTGTGCTGTATGAGTTTTTTTTTTTTAAAGATTTTATTTATTTGACAGAGCAAGGGACAGCCAGCGAGAGAGGGAACACAAGCAGGGGGAGTGGGAGAGGAAGAGCTGGCTCCCAGCGGAGGAGCCTGATGTGGGGCTCCATCCCAGAATGCCAGGATCACACCCTGAGCTGAAGGCAGATGCTTAATGACTGAGCCCTCCAGCACCCCATGAGTTCTTTATTTATTCTGGATATTAACTCACCATCGGATATATGATTTGCAAACACTTTCTCCCATTCTGTAGGTTGCCTTTTCACCTGTTGTGTCCTGTGATTCACAACTGTTTTTTACTTTCATGTGTCCTCTTTGCCTTTTATTTTTGTTGTTGCTATGTTTTTGGTGTCCTATCTAAGAAATCATTGTCCTATCCAGTGTCATGAAGCTTTTCCCCTGTGTTTTCTTATGGGAGATGAACAGTTTTAGGACTTTCATTGAGGTCTTTGATTCATTATTTAGTTCATTTCTGTAAAAGGGGAAATGGAAGAGTCCATCTTTGTTCTTTGACATGGGAATATCTAGCTTCCCAACACAATTTATTTTGTTAAATTGTATTTTATTTTATTTAAATTCAATTAACATATAGTATATTAGTAGTCTTAGAGGTAGAGTTTCAGTGATTCATCAGTCTTATATAACACCCAGTGCTCATTACACCCCATGCCATCCTTAATGCCCATCACCTAGTTACCCCATCCCCCCCACCCTTTCAGCAACCCTCAGTTTATTTCCTATGGTTCACAGTCTCTTATGGTTTGTCTCCCTGTCTGATTTCGTCTTGTTTTATTTTTCCCTCCCTTCCTCTATGATCCTCTGTTTCGTTTCTTTTTTTCTTTTAAGATTTTATTTATTTATTTGTCAGAGAGAAAGAGAGAGAGAGAGCACAGTAGGGGGAGTGGCAGGCAGAGGGAGAAGCAGGCTCCCCGCTGAGCAAGGATCCTGATGCGGGACTTGATCTCAGGATCCTGGGATCATGACCTGAGGTGAAGGCAGACACTTAACTGTCTGAGCCACCCAGGCATCCCCTCTGTTTTGTTTCTTAAATTCCACATGAGTGAAATCATACGATAATTATCTTCCTCTGATTGACTTATTTTGCTTAGTATAATACCCTCTAGTTCCATCCATGCATTGTAAATGGTAAGTATTCATCCTTTCTGATGACTGAGTAATATTCCAGTGTATGTATATACACCGCATCTTCTTTATCCATTCAACTGTCAATGGACATCTGGGCTCTTTCCATAGTTTGGCTATTGCGGACATTGCTGCTATAAACATTGGGGTGCAGGTGCCCCTTCAGATCACTATGTTTGTATTTGGGTGGTAAATATCTAGTAGTGCAATTGCTGGGTCATAGGGTAGCTCTAGTTTTAACTTTTTGAGGAACCTCCATACTGTTGTCCAGAGTGGCTTCACCAGCTTGCATTCCCACCAACAGTGTAGGAGGGTTCCTACATCTGTCCCATTCCTGAGGATGTCCCACATCCTCGCCAACATCTATCATTTCCTGACTTGTTCATTTTAGCCATTCTGACTGGTGTGAGGTGGTATCTTATGATTTGTATTTCCCTGATGGCAACTGATGTGGAAAAATTTTTCATGAGTCTGTAGACTATTTGTATGTCTTCTTTGGGGAAATGTCTATTCATGTCTTCTGCCCATTTCTTGACTGGATTATTTGTTCTTTGGGTGTTGATTTGGTAAGTTCTTTATAGATCTTGGATAGTAACCCTTTATCTGTTAAGAAATTTGTAAAAATCTCCCATCCTATAGGTTGTCTGTCGGTTTTGTCGACTATGTCCTTCTCTGTACAAAAGCTTTTTATCTTGATTAAGTCCCAATAATTCATTTTTGCTTTCGTTTCCTTTGCCTCTGGAGACATGTCTAGCTAGAAGTTGCTGCAGCTGAGGTCAAAAAAGTTGCTGCTTATGTTCTCCTCTAGGATTTTGATGGATTCCTGTCTCCCATTTAGGTCTTTCATCCATTTTGAGTTTATCTTTGTGGACAGTGTAAGAAAGTGCTCCAGTGCCATTCTTCTGCATGTGGCTGTCCAATTTTCCCAGCACCATTTGTTGGAGAGACCATCTTTTTTTTCTGCTGGATATTCTTTCCGCTTTGTTGAAGATTCGTTGACCATAGACTTGAGGGTCCATTTCTGGGTTCTCTATTCTGTTCCATTGATCAATATGTCGGTTTTTGTGACAGTACCATGCTGTCTTGATGATGACAGCTTTGTAATAGAGCTTGAAGTCCGGAATTGTGATGCCCCCAGCTTTCCTTTATTTTTTCAACATTCCTTTGGCTGTTCGGGGTCTTTTCTGGTTCCATACAAATTTTAGGATTGTTCCAGTTCTGCGAAAAATACTGGTGTTATTTTGATAGGGATTGCATTGAATGTGTAGATTGTTTTGGGTAGCAGACATTTTAACATTTTTTTTCCCCTCCAGTCCATGAGCATGGAGTGTTTTTCCATTTCTTTGTGTCTTCCTCAAATGCTTTCATAAGTGATCTATACTTTTCTCAGTATAGATCTTTTACCTCTTTGGTTACGTTTATTCCTGGGTATCCTATGGCTTTTGGTGCAGTTTTAAATGGGATTGATTCCTTGATTTCTCAAGCTACTCAACCTTTCAGTTGACCCAGTGGTAGTTGGGTTGTAGAGTAAGTGGAAGTTCCACATTATCCCTTGTTCCTTAGCCTACTGTTGTATTTGCTTTCCTGTGAAGCAGGTGCCGTGATCTGATTTGATAATGATTGGGATACCATAGCAATGAATCCAGATTTCTAATGCTTTGATAATAGTGTTTAAAGCATTTTTTTCTGGGAAGAATAGGAGAACGCTATTTTTGACCATGTGTCTACAATGGTACATGGGTATAGTTTATTCTTTGATACAGACAAGGGTTGGTTATATTCAATTTGTATATTTTGGAAGAGTCTGTCAGCTTTTTTTTTTTTTTTTTTAAGATTTTATTTATTTATTTGACAGAGATAGAGACAGCCAGCGAGAGAGGGAACACAAGCAGGGGGAGTGGGAGAGGAAGAAGCAGGCTCACAATGGAGGAGCCTGATGTGGGACTCGATCCCAGAATGCCGGGATCACGTCCTGAGCCGAAGGCAGACACTTAACCGCTGTGCCACCCAGGCGCCCCTGTCAGCTTTGACTTTATGTGGGTATTCATTAAAGATCTCTTGGCTTTAACTTTGGTAATTATGGCATTCTCTCTCTCTCAGTGAGTCGTTTGGTAACAGTATACATTTTGCTTCCTCTATGTTCTCTGTTATGCCAGCATGACCTCCTTGGTGATGTGCCCATGCAATGATCGTATTGATTGCCATATCTATGTGTTCCGGTTTCATATTCCATTATCCTTCTTATTCATGGATGGTTTCCTCTTCTGCCAAAAATCATTGGTTTTTTAAATGATCTTTTTAGGTATTCTGGCCTCACTCATTTTCCTGATGAGGTTCTCTGCCTGGTGTTTAATTTGGTTACTTTAGAGTTATTCTCTGATGTACAGAAACATGCATGATGAACATGGAAATGTCAGCCAGTGCTAATTTTTTTTAAAGATTTTGTTTATTTGACGGAAAGAGAGACAGCCACCGAGAGAGGGAACACAAGCAGGGGGAGTGGGAGAGGAAGAAGCAGGCTCCCAGCGGAGGAGGGAGCCCGATGCGGGGCTCAATCCCAGAACTCTGGGATCATGTCCTGAGTAGAAGGCAGACGCTTAACGACTGAGCCACCCAGGCGCCCCAGCCGGTGCTAATTTCTGCCATATGTTCTTAACTCCTATGTTCTTATTTTCTACTGGGCAGTCATTTTTCTGACCTATTTCCAACCACAGTTTTGTGTCATTAGTTACTGCCATGAGTCTGAGAACAGATACACCTCATTCTGGTTTTCTTGAACAGATTCATCAATCACCAGTTTTCTAGCTATTTGTTTTGCATGTTGTGCTGACCCTCATTGGATGTGTAGGACTGTCTGTCTGTCTGTCCTACTCAGAAAAGTATCATTTCTGTAATAGGACTTAAGGTCAGGAGTGGTTCTGCTTTGTTCATCTGGGATCTGCTTTTCCCACTCCAGAATAGCATTTTGGAGTTTTTGTATCATTGATGTCTTTTCTTTCTTTTTCTTTTCTTTTCTTTTCTTTTCTTTTCTTTTCTTTTCTTTTCTTTTCTTTTCTTTTCTTTCTTTCTTTCTTTCTTTCTTTCTTTCTTTCTTTCTTTCTTTCTTTCTTTCTTTCTTTCTTTCTTTCTTTCATTGATTTTCAGTGAATGGTCCAGCCTTTTGTAGGGCCTCTGAGAGAGCCCAGGTGAGCCTCCAATTAGTTGGTATCTGTTCTCAGAACATGGGAATCTCTTAGTCCAGCAGTCAATACGGTAAACTTTGAGGTCCTGAAGAGTTTCAGTCCTCAGAGAGCATGTCGCAAACCCTTGTGAGTATACGCATTCTAGGGTATGCTCAGAGCCCTCATTAGCTGGTACCAGCATGTGACGATTTCAGACAGCATTTCCCAAAGAAGTACCTCTTGGGTCTGCGTCCACGTCAGTTCCCTACACTTCCTTACACTAGTTATGTGACCAGTGTGTTTCAGGATAATCCCCACATGTGATTTTTGCTCTTTCCTACCAGTCCTATCTGTTTATGATCTTCTTCCTTTATGGTAGGGGTTGGGAAACAAACTGTGTGGTGTAGGAAGGGGTGTGGTAGTTGTCTGCCTTTAGAGGACCGAATGATGCCCACAAATTGTACTGTAGTTTGAGGTCAATTGTCCATCCTCTGAGTGTCAGGAATTCCATCACTTGACTTGGATGCTCGTCTGTTCTCCAAGTTGTCCTCAGAAATAAGGATGTCATCCATCTAGGGAATACTGGTGTGTGTGTATGTTTTTGTTTTAGAAAGGTCCTGGATGTTCCTGAAAATAATACTGTTGAGCACCCTTTCCAGTCTTATTGGCCATCTTTTGAGATACATCCATTTTAATTTAATTTAATTTAATTTAATTTAATTTAATTTAATTTAATTTAATTTAATTTTTAGCCGAGGTATAGTACATCATTGGTTTTTGATATAATGTTCAGTGATTTATTAGTTCAGTATAATAGCCACCATTAGTCATATCATGTGCCCTCTTTAATGCCCATCACCTAGTTACCCTCCCCCCACCTCCCTTTCCTCACTCTCAGTTCATTTCCCAGAGTCAAGAGTCTCTATGGTTTGTCTCCCTCTCTGATTTCTTCCCATTCAGTGCCCCCCATACCCCTATTGTCCTCTGTGCTATTCCTTATATTCCACATATGAGTGAAATAATATGATAATTGTCTTTCTCTGATTGACTTATTTCACTTAGAATAATCCCTTCCAGTTCCAACCATGTTGATGCAAATGGTAGGTATTCATCCTTTCTGATGGCTGAGTAATATTTCATTGTGTATATGAACCACATCTTCTTTGTCCATTCATCTGTTAAAAGACATCTCAGCTCCTTCCACAGTTTGGCTATTGTGGACATTGGGGTGCAGGTGCCCCTTTGGATCAGTACATTTGTATCTTAGAGATGAATACCTAGTAGTGCAATTGTTGGGTCAAATGTCTTGAGGAGCCTCCGTACTGTTTTTAAGAGTGGGTGTACCAGCTTGCATTCCCACCAACAGTGTAAGAGGGTCCCCTTTCTCCACATCCTCTCCAACTTTTGAAGTATTCATTTTTAAATAGACTGTCTTTTATGGTTGATGCATAGGAATTCTTTATTGACGAGTCTTTGTCAGTGTGTGTGTGGCAAATCTTTACTTCCCAGTCTATGGCTTGCTTTTCATTTTCTTAATGGTCATGAGATAAGGAGAAACGTCACATTTTTATGAAGTCCCACTGAATCTTTTCAAAAGGTTAGTGCAGTCTGTGTCCCACTCCAAGATCAACATTTTCTACACATCTTCCAGAAACGGTCTAACAGTAAGCTATGGTCCATCTCAAATTTCTAAATTCCATTTTTAATTCTAATAGTGTATTTATAGACTATTTTGGATTTTCTGTGTACACCATCATGTTATCTGTGTATAGTGACAGTTATCCCCTCAACTCTTATACCTTTTGTTTCTCTTGCCTTATAACTCTGGGTAGATTCTCCAATGCAATGTTGAATAGAGCAGCATTGTTTGAGGATTTTAATATACCTTTCTCAGTATCTGCTAGAAAAAGCAGACAAAACATTGGTAACAAATGTCACCTAATAGACATATATGGAACATTACCTAATAAGTGCAGAATACATTCTTTTCTAGTGGTCACAGAATATTACCCAAATAGATGGTATGCTGGGTCACAAATCAAGTCTACAATTTTAAAAGCCTGAAATTAACTAGATTCTATTCTTAGACCACAGGGGAATCAAGCCTGTAGTCATAATGAAAAGAAAACCAGGAAGTCCCTCAATGTTCAAAAAATTAAATGTAACTTTGCTGCACATCCTAAGGGTCAGAGAGGGAATCGCAATGGAAATTCTCCACCTTTCCATGTCAGGGCTCACAGACAATGGCCCTCTATCTGTGAAGAGCCCTCACTATCCTAATCTAGACGGGAGTTCAGATTCAGAGCTCTGCCTGCCCCAGCCACACTTAGCAGCCTTGGCCTGTGCCTCTGCCCCCAGCTGCCCTTTCTGGTGGCCCTGAGCTAAGGGGGACAACATGGCCATATGGTAATGGGAAACTCCCCACTCCTAGTGATGATGGTGCTATTGTATTGTTCTCACCACTGCAAAAACATGATTTCTCAGAGAAACATGACACAGAGTAGCTTCTTGACCTTCCTTAAGGTTTGAAAATCATCTGGTGAGTCATCTATTAGAAATATGGATTCAACATGTGTTCTTTCTTCTGGAAAAGAAATAGACCCAATAGCAATTATGGCTTCCTGAGCACCTGTTCTTGAGAGACATCATACTGGCTCCCTCCCAGCGTTCTCCCTCTTAAACTTCTCAACTAGGATGTAGATATTATTAGGCCCCTTTTCAGATGGTTAGACGGGGACTCAGACAATACGAGCCACAGAAGATTTTAGTGTCAGAAACCTAAGTGGGATCCCCAAATTGACTCCAAATCCCTTGTTATTCCATACAGGGTACTATTTCCGTCTTATCTCTGGTCTTCTCAATCTGGAAACCTATCAAGTATCAGGATTTTCTTGTTGTGTGGCCAACTGGAACAGATTCAGCTGGCCTTTTAACCTCTGCTCATCATTAACATGAAGATAATTATCTCAGTGGAGGACCTCCGGGTGAGATACTCAAAGATCCCTAGGAATAGAGACAGTATAATATTTTTCTGGTATTAAAGTTACTGAAAGGAACTATCTTTTTTAGTTGATTCAGGCTCTGGTATGTTCAGAGTGTGCTGTAAGACAGGTCTGAAATAGTATTTAAAAACAGTCATCTCAGCCTCTTCTACAAAGTGAGCCAATGCTTATAAACATGGCTAAAATATTCCCTTACCTGTGATTATTTACTTCCCAGCCATCGCAGTGTTTATATGGTATGACTGTGACTTACGTTAGTCAACATTTGCAGAGAAAGAACTTAGTGCATCCAGGGGGCACTTCATGTTTAAGTTAGTTTGTGACAATGAGCTACTCTGTTTTACTCTGAGTCCAAGGGAATGGTGCCAGACCTCTCTAAGGTGTCCAGCAGTTCTAAAATTCTGATTTTATTTTATTTTTTATTATTTTTAAAAGATTTTATTTATTTATTTGACAGAGAGAGAGACAGCCAGTGAGAGAGGGAACATAGGCAGGGGGAGTGGGAGAAGAAGAAGCAGGCTCCCAGCGGAGGAGCCTGATGTGGGGCTTGATCCCAAGGTGCCGGGATCACGCCTTGAGCCAAAGGCAGACGCTTAACGACTGAGCCACCCAGGCGCCCCCTAAAATTCTGATTTTAAATGATCTGTGTGCTTCCAAGATTTGGGCAGGACAAGGGGAGGAGTCCAGAGACTGTGAACACTTCTGTTACCGGTGCTGACCATGGAGCAGGTAACCTTCTGTAGGCATCATTTTGATTTCTTGGTACTCTTGTGAAAGGTGCTTTTGTCTCAAATTCCTCCGTTTAGGAGTAATTATAATGATAAAAGTAATTTTTATCTTATATCATCTGTGGGCCCTGATCCTGGGCTCTCAGGGAAGCTGTCCTTTAACATTTTACCCGGCTCAAAATGACTGGGTAAAACCTCAAAGCATGGGCCCCATTTCTGCCCCCAGCACATGTTGTACATCTGCTTCGAGAAGAAAACAATAACCAAAAATGCCAACATAAAGATGAGAAAAAATAAAGAACCTCTGTGGCTCCCATAAGATTAAAGTCATACTGACTTGCACATTCTGAAAACATAAGTAAAAGTCTGTCACTTTCTGGAATCTTCTTCCTCATCATGATGTGTAACTCTGTACGTAAAACAAAGCAGAACAAATATGTAACCCTGCCCCAAATGTTCCTTCCCCAGAGCACTCCCTTCTTTGTGAAGATTGTGTCTCTCAGGCAGCTGTCCTGACTTGGGTTTGAATAAAGCTCTCTTCCTTTCTCTCTAAAATGTTTATTTAGTTCATTTAGTGTCGACAATAACAATACGCTTTCTTTTTAAGTGAAAAATAAATGTTCCTGGTTCACAACAGCAACAGCACAGAAGGGCGGCTGTTCTCCATCCTGGACGCTTCCCTGAAGAACCAAGCATGTGTATGTAGATTCCAGCACAAATGGGCTCATCCTAGAAGGATGTGTTGAAGGTCTGAGAAGCACTATCCACTCCATGGGTGAGACCAGAGGCGAAGCTCTTCCCAATTAGAGCATTACTTTTTAGGTCTTCAAGTTGCCTTGGAAATGCATGAAATCATTGCATTTCCTAAAGCCCAAGCCTTGGAGGGTCTGAGAGCAGCTGACCTTGCCCAGAACCAGGCACACCCCAGCAGGGAGGGCTGGTGCAGAAAGGGAAGGGGCAGGACTCTGAGGGTGGTCTACAGCTAGAAGGGTCCCTGGAAGGGGCCAGGTGTGTGTGTGTGGGGCCCGGCCCACGACCCTACCCACGCCTGCGCCAGGTGTTGGGGCGAGGAGGTGCCTCCTGGACCCCCTGCACTGGCAGAGTTGCCAAGCCTGAGGGCGGATTGCCCGGCATCCAAGGGGCTCGGGGCACCACCCTCCTGGACCAATCACCGCGTGGGGGTGGAGCTACATCTCCGATGGCGGTCCCGGAGCTTGGGGGGGGCTGACCTGGGGCAGAGGAAGGGGCGCTGGGAGAGAGAGAGTTGCCCTACGGAGTTCCTGGCTGGGTGAGTGCGGGCTGTGCGCCAGGGTGGGGGTCCGGGGGTAGGGTGTGCCCCTGGTGGGAGGCGGGGTTCTGGAAGGGCGCGTGGAGAGGGTTCATCGTGGGGACTCAGGTGAGTTTTCTTTTTCCCTTTAAAGTCTCTTCTGCCCGATGTCCGTCAACTGGCCGTATTCCCCATACCCGTGAACTCCAGGGCGCCCGCTCACCTGAGCTTTTGTGGGATGGGTTGCAGAATTTCAGGGTTTCCCACGTCCCCCGGGAAGAGTGCAGGTAAGGACCGCACACAGTCCCCATCTTCAGTGGAGTGTCCCCTGGTTCCCTGACACAGTGCAGGTGATGGACCTTGAGCAGTACCCCGAGTTCAGCAGGGTGTTCCCTGTTCCCCCAGGCACAGGTGTGGTAGTAACAAGCCCCAGAGCAGTCCCCCAACTTCAGCATTGTGCCCCATGTCCCCTGGGGTTGGTGCTAATGGGGTGTCAGGATCCTGCAGGAGGGTCCTCCAGGTTCCTGCTGCCCCAGGCACAGGTGTGGTGATAATAAGCCCCAGAACAGTCCCCCAGCTTCAGCATTGTCCCCAGGGGTTGGTGGTAATGAGCTGTCAGGATTGTGCAGGAGGGTTCTCCAGGTTCCTGCTGCCCCAGGCACAGGTGTGGCAGTAACAAGCCCCAGCTCCATCCCCCAGCCTCAGCATTGTACCCCGTGCCCCCCCCCCCCCCCCGTGCCCCGGAGTTGGTGGTATTTGGCTGTTAGAATCATGCTGGAAGGTCCTCCAGGTGGGGGCCTGGAGGCGGGCGTAAAGCAGATCCCACTCTGGTTGTATTTGGAACAGATGAGTTGAGGGTTTGGAAGAGTAATTCCGCTTTCCAGAAAAGGCAAGGTCATTGGTCTATTTAGAATGAAGATAATTACTAGTAAAAAACAAGTATGTGTTGCCCCTTCGCCCAGAAACCGAAGCAGGTGTGCAGGCTTTAGGTCAGAGGTGTCTTCTTCTCCCCAGCTGACAGCACTTCTCTGCTCTGGCTCCACGAGACCCGAGGTTTTGAACATCAGCATCTGAGTCAGTGAGGCAGCTTGTCACAGGACGCCAGTGTTCAGAGAAAACACAGCTATTTTGGCATAATGTCCTATCTATGTCAGGGCTGGAGGTAAAACCTCTCATTATCCCAAAACCTCCTGGGCTTTTCTCTTTTCTCTAGTTGAGCCACGAAGTAAAACTTAAGTAGCTGTCAGCATTCTGGGTTTGGTGCAAGAATTACTTAGTTTCCCTGCAGGTAGAACTTTGCAGGGGATCACAATTTCTCTGTCCATTTATTGCTTACAAATGTATTTTGACCATCTGTTTGCTAGGAAATCTCTTTTATTAGAAAGGGAAGGTGAGATTCACTCTGTGTTTGTAATGTCTAATTTGTTCCTTAATCTAACAGTGTTATTCAATTGGGCCTAAGATATGGTTTAGTGGCCAGCATCTAGAGTTAGGTGGCTTTTTGTCATCAGATACAGACTTGGATGATGTCATTTGTCAAAGGTGATGTTTCATCATTGGTTAGTCTTTTCATCAAAAGAGTTACAATTAGGGTTGAGGGAAAATTCAAAATTATTCAAGGCAGCTTTTTACTGTTTAAAAGTTGAGCTTGACTTTCTAGTTTTACTAAATGTATTATCTCGATATTTTGAGGCGCCATATTCTCTCTGTAGTTTCTTTGGTGGTGGAGTCAGAAGGAGAGTCTGGGAATTCTTTTGGATAGTGGCATGCTGGTGGCTTCAAGGGGCTTGGCGTCAGGAGCCTTGGGGTGAATTCTGCAACTGCTTGCCTGACCCTGGGTGTATCTCACAGAATTTTTGTTTCCTCTTATGAAATTGCTGGCAGATAATGTTCTGCTTAAAGGGGAACCCTCCCATCCTGTTGGTGGGAATGCAAACTGGTGCAGCCAGTCTGGGAAACAGTGTGGGGTTCCTCAAAAAGTTAAACATTGAACAACCCCATGATCCAGCAATTGCTCTCCTAGGTATTTACC
This sequence comes from Ursus americanus, assembly GCF_024610735.1. Taxonomy (NCBI): domain Eukaryota; kingdom Metazoa; phylum Chordata; class Mammalia; order Carnivora; family Ursidae; genus Ursus; species Ursus americanus. Next base: position 36,894,073 of record NC_142157.1, read on the forward strand.
CAAAGGATACAAAAATGCAGATTCGAAGGGGGTCCATGCACCATGATGTTTATAGCAGCAATGTCCACAGTAGCCAAACTATGGAGAGAATCCCAAAGTCCATGCACTGATGAATGGATAAAGCAGATGTGGGATACATATATATAATGCAATATGACCCAGCTTCAAAAAGAATGAAATCTTACCATTTGCAAGGATGTGGATGGATCTAGAGTGTATTAAGCTAAGCAAAATCAGTGAGGAAAGACAAATATCCTATGCTCTCACGCTTGTGGAATTTCAGAACGAAAACAGATGAACAGAGTTGAGGGGTGTTGAGAGAGGCAAACAAGGAAACAGACTCAACCTTAGAGAACAAACTGAGTGTTGCTGCAGGGCAGGGGCGTGGGGGGAAGGGTTAAATGGGTGAGGGGTATTAAGGAGGGCACTTGTGATGAGCACCAGGTACTGTATGCAGGTGAGGAGTCACTAAATCCTACCCCTGAAGCGAATATTCCATGGCATGTGAACTAACTGGAATTTAAGTAAAAGAAGAAAGGAAAAAGTGTTCTGCTTCATGAAGAGTGAGGTAAAAATGTAGTGATTTGGGCTGTACTATTCTGTAGATGATAGTTGTAAAACACCCTGTTGTAGGATACGCTAGTTTCTTATTGCAGGAGTCCTCGGAAAGCTGCAATGAAAGATTCAGATCTCAGAGCACGTTCATGCTCCACTGATATGTTACAGTTTGCACAGGTAGGAAGGAAGGTGGAGAGAAATGCAACAGAAGGGGAAAGTAAGTGTGAACCTTTCATTGGGTAGCTTTATAGCTTTCTCATGAAAGCCTTGAGCCAGTATGATTTTAGAAGAAGAGGGGGAATCCGGGAGCTTTGCAGGAGATGGGGGAGTTCCAGGTCTGGGTAAAGCTGACAGGGGTCCCGGAGGAGAGTTGAGTGCATTCTGCAGCAGGGTGTGGGCAGGGTGGGCTTCAGGGGTGGCTGTGGGTCTCCTGTGTGAGAGTTGTGACAGGTGAGGGCTGTATGCAAGTTCCTGGCTGAGGACGAGTGAGGCATAGGTGGAGAGCTGGCAGAGCACCTTCTTCTGGGCCACCAGTCTCAGCCAACACACACAGCCTCATCGTCTGTCCCTGTCACTCCAATTCAGACTTCTCAGAAGGTGAGTGAGAGCACATCAAGAGCATTCTAAACAGAAGGGAAAGCATGTGCAAAGGCCCTGGGGCAGGAGAATTCCAGGTATGTCCAGGAGCAGCAAGAAGGCCCTGTGGCCACAGGAGACAGCTTAGGACATGACCTCAGAGAGGTGACAGAGGGTGACAGAAAGCCATTCCAGGGCTATAACCCCATGAGACCCTGTTTCACTGGGCCATCTTGGCTACAGTGTTGAGAACAGATGACAGGGTTGAGGATGGCAAGGCAGGTCAATGATGAAGCTTTTCCAGGAACTCAGGCAAGAGATGGGCTCCAGTGTGGACCAGACAGGTGGCCTTGGAAGGAGTGGTTAGACCTATTCTGGGTACATTTTGAAGATGGAGCTCACAGGATTTGCCAGTGGGTTAGATATTGGGAATGGGAGAAAGGAGGAATTTGGGTAACTCCCAGCTGTTGTGGGTTGTCCTGAGCAAAGGAGGGAGAAGGTTTCTGGGGGTAGGAGGTAGTCCGTGTTCCGCATGCTGAGGAAGGTGCCTTTCCCAGTAGATCTGCTGAGGTTTGTGTCTGGGAGAACTTTTCACATCTCCTCCCTCAGCAACGTTCAAATACAAGTATCCCCCACTTTTTAAACGTTCACAGTAAGACACTTGGCTTTCTTGAGAGATCTACATTATTACCCGGCTTCAGTAAGAGGAAGAGACCTGAAGAGGATTTCCCTCTTATGAAAAAAGTCGAACAGTGAGAATCGCATTCAGCATCTGTTTTGGAGAGAAGCATGACAGAGGCGGCGTGCACCCCAACCAGCTCCTTCCGCTGGGAACCGCTCTCCGCATCCAGCCACCAGCACTTTGAATTGTGTCTGTGAGCCTCTGCTGTGCTTTATCTTCATTTATGCTGGGCCTCCGTTAGAAAGTTGTGTCCTGAGGCCTAAGAAAAGCCAAAGAGAAGGGATTTTGGAGTCTGAGCACGCTCTCTAATTTTTCCGTATAAATTAATGGTAGTTCCTTCTTTACACCATTTCTGCTGTGCAAGGTTTTCCAGGAGCCCTGTACTTTCAAAGAGCAGGGAAACCTATACCCCATCCTGCGGGGTTAGCTTTAGTCTCCATGCTGCACAGAACATTCCATGACTGTCGGATTTTCTCAGTCAAACATTGAGTCTTTGACCACCTTCACCCGTTTCTACCACCCCATCCCCGAATCTGGCACCTACCAATCTGCTCTCAGTATCTATGCGTTCAGTATTTGTTTATTCCACGTGGAATGTACATGAGAGCAGCTGGTATTGGTCTTTCTGTGTCAGAGTTACTTGGCATAATGCCCCCAAGGTCTGTGTTCTATGTGTGGTTATTGTGAATAATGCTGCAGTGAACGTGGGAGTCTGTCTTTTTGAGGCAGTATTTTTGTGTTCTCCAAATCAATACTCAGTAGAGCCATTACTGGGTCATGTGGTAGTTGTATATATTTTTTCAGGAACCTCCATACTGTTTGTCACAGTGGCTGCACCAATTTCCATTCCCACCAACAGCGCACAGTGTCTCCTCGTCTGCACACCCTTGACCCCACCTGGTGTCTGTCTCTGGGACAATTGCTGTTCCAACAGTTGTGAGGGGATAGCCGATTGTGGGTTTGACTTATGTTTCCCTGATGATGATTAGTGATGTCGAACAACTTTTCTGTCTGTTGGCACCTGTGTGCCATCTTTGGAAAGTATCTATTCACATATTCCCCCCATTTTTTTATATAGTTTTTTTTGTTTTGATTTGTATGAGTGTTGTGTGCATTTTGGATACTAACCTCTTCTCACACATATGATTCACAGATATTTTTTTCTTATTGGGTCAGTGGCCTTTTAAGTTTTTGATGGTTTCTTTTGCCGTGTGGAAGATTTCTGTTTGATGTTGTTCCACTTGTTTATTTTTGCTTTTGTTGCCTTTGCATTTGGTGTCCGATCTGAAGACTCTTTGCCAAAACTAATGTCGAGAGACTTAGTACCTGTGTCTTCTTGAAGGTTTATGGATTCAGGTCTTATGTTCCTATCATTCATCCATTAAAAATTTTGTGTGTGGTGTAAGAAAGTGGCCCAGTTATATTCTTCTGCATTTAGTGCCCAGTTTTCCTGTTACCGCTCACTGAAGAGACAGTCCTTCCCTCATGGCATATCTTCTGCTGCTGTGTCGTAAGTTAGGATCATCTACGTGTGGGTAAGTTTCTGAGCTTTCCGTTCTGTTCCACTGACCTGGTGTCTGTGTTTATGCCAGTACCATCCTGTTTTGATGACAACAGCTTTGTAATCTAGCTTGAAATCCAGGAGTGTGTTGACTGCACCTTTCTTTCTCCAGGTTGCTTTGGGTATTTGGGGTCTTTTGTGATTCCATACAAGTTTGAGGACTGTTTTGTATTTGCTTGAATAACGCCACTGGAATTCAGATAGGGATTTCATCACATCTGTCGATTGCTTTGGGTACGATGGACATGTTCACATAATTAACTCTTCCAGTTAAGGAGCATGGCGTATGCTTCCATTTGTTTGTGTCGCCTTCCAAATCTTTGACCCATACATTCTGCCAACCCCATGTTTTTCCTCTCTTTTCTGCCATGTGTTGAGTGTACCATGTCTTTCTCATTCTTAGTTACTTTTATTCCTCTATTTTTTTTCTTGATGCAATTATAAATGGCATTGCTTTCTTAATTTCTTTTTGTGAAAGTGTGTCATCAGTATATAGAGATCCAAGAAGTTGGGTCATCTGGGTGGCTCCATTGGTGAAGCGTCTGCCTTCAGCTCAGGTCATGAACCCAGAGTCCTGGGATCGAGCCCCGCATTGGGCTCCCCGCTTAGCGATGGTCTCCTTCTCCCTTTGCCTGCCACTCCCCCTGCTCTTGCTTTTTCTCTCCCTGTCAAATAAATAAATAAAATCTGAAAAAAATAAATGCAACAGGTCTCTGTATATTGAGTTTATATCCTGCAGCTTTACTGAATTTGTTTATTCTAACAGTTTTTTTGTGTGTGGAATCTTTAGGGATTCCATGTCATTTGCAATTAGTGACAGTTTTCCTGTATAGATTTCATATCTTTCTCTTTTTTTGGTCTTTTTAGTCTCCATCGGATTTATTTACACATTCCTTTTTGTTATTTCCTTACGTCTACTAATTTGGGGCTTTGTTGGTTCTTTTTTTTTTTCTCTACTTCTTTACTATGTAAAATTAGGTTGTTTATTGGAGAGCATTCTTATGGATTGACGAAGACTCGAATTTCTATGAATGTCCCCCTTAGAGCTACTTTTGCTGCATCCCATAAATTTTTGTAAGTTCTCTTTTTCATTTGTGTCAAGGTACTTCTAAAATTTCATTTGATTTCTTCTTTGACTGTTGGTTGTTCAGTAGCATGTTGTTAAATGTCCACATATTTTTGAAAGATTTTTTATTTATGTATTTGACAGAGAGTGAGACAGCGAGAGAGGGAATGCA